>NW_028141946.1:9672500-10300000 GCF_025532165.1 Camponotus vicinus
TCATTGTAGCTAATAAACTCTCAGAATAATATGAATGATTTGTATGGATATAATAATGTAATGTTAAATTTTAATAATAAATATGACAGATTATACAGGGTGTTTCATTTTAATCGCCCCAGGCAAATATCTCGAAAAATATGGAAATTATGAAAAAATGTTTCGGACAAAAGTTGTATGGTTTCGAGGGGGCCATAAGATAGTAACATTGGTTTGACCTTGAACAGTCATTTGAAGGTCACATAAAGGTTATCTTAAATTTCTTAAATGGAACCTACTATTTGTCATTACATATTCTTATAGCTTATCTCCAGAGCTTTCCAAAACACTATAATTAAGTACTTTTTCGTTAAGTACTTTTTGAGTTATGAGGCTTGAAATAATTTCTTAATTTTACATAAACCGTAAAATATCTTGTAAAATATTCATTTTTCGATTATCTTACCTTAATACTTTTACGTACAAAATAATGAGAGGAATCAATTGGTGTAAAGAAAACACATAATTGTTTCGAAAAAAAAAATGTAATTGTTAATTGCAAATTACATTTTTTTTTTCGAAACAATTATGTGTTTTCTTTACACCAATTGATTCCTCTCATTATTTTGTACGTAAAAGTATTAAGGTAAGATAATCGAAAAATGAATATTTTACAAGATATTTTACGGTTTATGTAAAATTAAGAAATTATTTCAAGCCTCATAACTCAAAAAGTACTTAACGAAAAGGTACTTAATTACAGTGTTTTGGAAAGCTCTCGAGATAAGCTACAAGAATGTGCAAAAAAATATAGGGTGTTCCATTTAAAAAAATTGAAGTGACCTTCACGTGACCTTCAAATGACTCTTCAAGGTCAAACCAATGGTACCATCTTATGGCCCCCTCGAAACCATACAACTTTTGTCCGAAACATTTTTTCATAATTTCCATATTTTTCGAGATATTTGCCTGGGGCGATTAAAATGAAATACCCTGTATATGCCTCTCTTTTCTTTATTATCATTAACAATATCACAATATGTACTTGACATTATCCTTAAACTAACGATAAAAATGACTTATGCTTGTTTCTACCAACGTCGTTTAATTTTAATCTTAGCTTAACTCACTCTTTGTCTCCTTCTAACTGTTCCTTTAGAAAGAGACAAAGAATGAGTTAAGCTAAGATTAAAGTTAAGCGGCGTTGGTAGAAATGACCATTAATCATGCAAATGATAGACAAGGATATTTTTTCATCATTTCATAAAATATTTTTCTCACATTCAACAGTATTGATGATTTCATTTTCTAAAATTTTTATTGTTATGTTGACAAATAACACAGGCCTGCGCAATTTTAGGTTTTGTTAATTACAAAAAGCAGAATACGCGAATCTAATAGATTTTTTTTATACGATGCCATTGGCAGAAATATTTCAAAAAATTAGGTTCTCCCATAATAAATTCATGAAATTTTCCGAAATAGCCATTTTTGGATTATTTAACCGCACATTACTCAAAAACCTGACGTGCTGGGGAAATTCTGCGGCTAGATTACGCGTTCTTCAGCGTAAATAAATCTATCAGATTCACTTGCTCTGCTTTTTGTAACTGATCCTCCCAAGCCTGTGTAATCAATATCATTCTCTTCGTTTATAAGAATCAATGATTATATAAACCTCTTACCTGTGCTCTTTTAAAATAAATATATTCGCGAATAAATTCATAATAGCTTTACATTACATCCGTACACATGCAAGAATTAACATTAATGCATTTGAGTGTATGAAATACTTATGTTATTGTAAAAAGTTTGTTACATTTCCCCGACTTTTACTCTCGCGTAAATATTACACATAGATCACACGATTCTATCTGTATCGTAAGTTTCCTTTTGCATGCATGAATTGATGCATACGTTTGTACGATCTTCGACAATGAGAGCTGATCGACGATGCTCATTCCTTTCACATGCTTCCGCGAGAAACCACAGTGAAGGTGCACTGAACGACCTTACATTACAGTCAAGATCAAGATCAGCCTCTCGCGATCGTTATTAAAAGGCTTCATTGCCGCTATATGCGGTACCATGCATTTAAATGTAACATCTAGGACAGAATCCTTTGAATGAACATCTATTATATTCTTTCTCAGCGTTTCTCCCAGAAAAAAAAATTTTGCTCTAATTTATCGATTGATTTTTTTATTATCAAATACCTGTTATTTCTTTTACGTGAAAAATATTTATGTAAACTTTCTCTTTCCGAAAAAATTTTAACAATCTATATTTTTAAAAATATCAAGCAGAACAATTGCAACACATAAAAATTAATCTAAAAGAATTCGAAACAAATTAGAAATGTTTGTATAAAAATTTCCAATCTGACAGCAAAATTTAAAACTATAAAAAATAATCCATTACGTATTCTTAATATATTATTATAATTATAATAAATAATAAATAATATATTATTATACAGGGTGTCCCATTTTAATGTCCCACCCCAAATAACTTTCTTATTTTTAATTTTAGAAAAAGATGTTTCAGACAAAAGTTGTATGGTTTCAAAGGGGACATAAGGTGGTGTCATTAATTTGACCTTGAATAGTTACTTGAAGGTCACGTGAAGGCCACTTTCAATTTTTTAAATGGAATCGCCTACTTTTTATTACATATTCTTGCAGCTCATCTCGAGAGCTTCCCAAAACACTATAATTAAGTTAGTTTTCATTAAGTACTTTCCAAGTTATGAGGCTTGAAATCATTTCTTAATTTTACATAAACCGTAAAATATCTTGTAAAATATTCTTTTTTCGATTATCTTACCTTATATAATACTTTTATGTACAAAATAATGAGAGAAATCAATTAGTGTAAAGAAAACACATAATTGTTTCGAAAAAAAAAATGTAATTGCAAATTACATTTTTTCTTTCGAAACAATTATGTGTTTTCTTTACACCAATTGATTCCTCTCATTATTTTGTACATAAAAGTATTAAGGTAAGATAATCGAAAAATGATTATTTTACTAGATATTTTATGGTTTATGTAAAATTAAGAAATGATTTCAAGCCTCATAACTCGGAAAGTACTTAATGAAAACTAACTTAATTATAGTGTTTTGGAAAGCTCTCGAAATAAGCTACAAGAATATGCAATAGAAAGTAAGGAGTTTCATTTAAAAAATTGAAGGTGACCTTTACGTGACCTTGAAGCAACTATTCAAGGTCAAACTAATGACACCACCTTATGTCCCCCTTGAAACCATACAACTTTTGTCTGAAACATCTTTTTCTAAAATTAAAAATAAGAAAGTTATTTGGGGTGGGACATTAAAATGGGACACCCTGTATATTATTTAATTTATATATTTTATTTATATATTGTATTATTTAATTTATATATTGTAAATAATAAATAATACATTATTATATATTGTATGTAGTAAACATTTTTCGACCGATGTATACGAAACTTGATAATCATGCCGGTAGCAACTCGCAAACATTATAAGAAGCTTAATTGCATTCTTATAAAAACAAACAATTAAAAGCACATCTGTCTTATTCATCGTTGACATTGATTGTTGTCCCTCCTTTAAGCCCTTTCCCGTGAGATCCTTTCACTTTCTCTCTTCTTCAATCGATCCCCTTCTTTTATAAAGTACACAGTTGTAAGCTGCATCTACACCACATATACATGAGATCATCGCGTCTCGTTGCGCGAGGAACGTTGCTTTCTCGACTTTCAAACGTTCAACCGGTCATCGGTCTTCCAGTGAAAGTAACTGGAACGAGAGAGGATGCAATCTTCGCGAGTGAATGTAATCTCCTAGCATTCTCCTCGATTGTCGAACAAGTCTACTAGTTTTTTACAGTCATCTGCATGACCGTTCGACCGTGGAAACCGCGTGCGATTTCCGTCTAGTCGGATTTAATGGTCATGAACGTTTATTACCCGCGAGTGTCTCTTCGCGGTTATTATTTAAAAAAAAAGCATTAAGATAAATTATCGGGGTAAAAATTTGCTACAAAATTATGATCTTTAATATCAAATAGATGAGAATTAAAGGAAGATATTGTTCCTGCTGATTTTTATTATCGCAATAATCATTTAATCGACTTCTCATTAAATGATTCTTTTATCAGATAATTATTATATTCATACTATCATTTGAATAATTACAAAATAATGAATTGCAGAGATAAACACTTGCATAATTTACTTATGAAATTTTATAAAGATAAAGTTCTGGAACGATTAGTGCTTAAGTATATAAGCTTACTTATTATACGTCACATATATTTTTTTAAATATTGCAAATATATATATATATATATATATATATATTGCTTAAATTACGCATTAGATATTCGATATATTTTATATTATAATGATATATCGGAAAAGATATTCCTCGTCCATTACGTAACGAAGCAAATCCAACAATGCATACAAATAATTTAAAGATTATTCCATGAGATTCCGAAGTATCTTTAACTAGCATACAACATATAAAAACGTTCGCATTAAAATATTTTAACAATAATGATAATTTTTTTGTAATTATTTCTTGTATTTACATTTTTAGAGAGACTTAGTTTTATAATTGATATATATGTATATACTTAAAATATTTTCGTCAAAAACTTTATAAGAATAATAATAAACCTGTCTTATATATGAGCCTCTGAAATAGTTCTAATATCATTTATATTCATACGATTTTCAGGATTATCGTACAATGCACGCACGTGAATAAATCTTAAATACTTGAAATTGTAACAACTATATCTTCCCATATGAAAGGCGTTTAGTTTCTGAGGTTTCGTACAACCTTTTAATCGCAAATTCTATAATTGAAAATTGGAAATTATTAAAAATTTAATGAAAAAGCTATTATTCATTCTAACTCTTCAACTTCTTTGACATTAAATATTTTTGCAATCACACTTCAATTAAAAGTTCTGTAAAAAAATGTCTTAAATCAGAAATCTTAAATTTAGCTGAAAAAAATCCTATTAAATCAAAATCTTTTCATTTCTGCTCTTTTAGAGTACAAATGAAATGATTTTGATTTAATAAGATCTCTTTTAAAATATTATTAAGTTTTTAACTCTTATATAATCGATATTCTGTTTAATTTGGATTATTTTTTATCTCTGTGTTTTCTATATGGATCTGAAACTTGCGGAGTAAATTTAAGTATACATTTTTTTTCTGTGTATAAAACAAATAAATTGATACGTAAGAATATGATTCTAAATATTGTTCAATAAGTATTTTAATTTTATAGGTAATAATGCTAATTACTGATCACAGAGAAAATAAACTTGTTACGCAATAAATATTCAAAAAAAGTAAAAATATTTAGTAATTTCGTAAAAATCGTAATTAGAGAATTCATTACTGCAAAAAGAAGTTGTAATATTATAATTCATAGAAGAGATATCTCTCTCTATATAATAGATTTTTTGAAAGTTATCAGTGCTCATGTAAGTGTATATGTATATATGTATATCAGATATTATCATATTAACTTTCTTAAAAAATACTATAAATAAAATGATAAATAATCCATATATATATATATATATATATATATATATATATATAATATAGGCAAATTAATCGATAAAACTCATTCAAGAGGTCTATAACATTTAGTAAATGCAACACATCACATTTTAATTCCGCTTTAAAAAAAATAAGAAATAAAATAGAAATAGAAAATAAAAAATAGAAAATAAAACTTGTTAAAATATTAGAAAACATTATTGTAACAAATCTTAGAACATTTTTTTATGCTTAATAATGTGATGATTATTTGATTTCATTATCGTTTTCAATGTGTCTATTTTTTACGTAATATATAAAATATTCTCTAAATAGATAGAAAAGCTTAAGAATAGAAATTTCTTTGATCAATTCGCGGTATTAATCGAACGATCAATCATATATGTCCATGCGAATAAAAATCATGGGAGAGTGAATCACACTTAATCTCTGAGGACACACATTAAGATTTAATTCTAAGATTTAAATTAGAAATCTCCAACAAGATTCTAAAATCACATATATTTATACCTAAGCGTGTACCAGGGATTAAAATTTTCTGGAGTCGATATAATTTCGCCGAGTTCAAATCCCTCGAGATGAGAGGTATATGAAAATGACTTTTGTACATTTATCGCGACGTACAAAATAGATTTTATCGCGTTTGGAAAAAAGAAATGAACTCGAAATTATATCGGTTTCAAAATCCCGATGGCACAGGATTCCGTGTCTATCCGTGAATACTCGACGTGATTCCCGCGCCAATCGGCAGACCTAAGTTCGCACCGAACGACGGCTGTTGATACGCGGCGTGGATCGGCATCGTTCTGAAGTCGTAGGTCGTGGAGTCTCCGTGTTCCTCGTGTACCGCGTAGCTCTGCTTTGGTTGAGCGAAGCTGGAGAACCAATTTGTCGGCCCGCCGAAGCCCGCGGAACCTGGCAGACCGGTTGAGAAGCCGGTCTGTAGCTGCTGCTGATGCGGCGAGATCCCGGTGGCCGCCGCAAAGTTGGGCATCGCGTCGGATAACACGCTCGGCCAGGACTTAGTAAGCTCCTCTAGCTTCTTCTGGTACTCGTCCAGGGATACGGTGTCCCGCAGCACGATGCCGTTCTTGTTACCACCGATAGTGGCTGATGGTATACCAGCCGGCAGTATGACGGCACCTTGTGTACCAGCGGTAGACGTGGTCACTTGAGTGTACGCGGTCGAAGGAATGTCCTTGACCAATGCCTCGGTACCCTTCGCCAGATCTTTCTCTGAAATGATGCTGCTGAGAGCCTGCTGGTTCCTCAGGCTGAGATCCTTTTCGATAGAACGAGCGGTGTAGTACTTGTTCGCGTTATTGTTGTGCAATCCGCCAGTTCTGGCGTCGCTATCCATGTCGGAGAAAAACGAGTCTGCGTGCGGACTTTCATAATGCGAAGAAGCCGATGCCGCGTATTCCTGACCTACCGATGCCATACCGGTTGGCGGATAGTTCGGTCGACGTGAGTAAGCGCCAGCATATCTAACGGAAAAAGGAAGGAAGCGTGTTAGAGAGATCGTGAAATTAGAATAGATAGCACCGATCGATCGATAACTAGATATTAATTGATCTTTTTAGGTGTATTATATATATATATACAGAGTGTCCCAGACTACCCGTACACCCCTTTTAAAATGAAAATAAATGGCTTTTATTAAAAATTGCGAACAATTTTTAAGTAAATCGGGTACGCTCTATCAAATGGTGATATTTTCAACTTTTGATTCCGACCGGAAATACGCCATCCGGATCGGAAGTTGAATTTTTTTAGGGGAACATGGTACTTTTTATTACAGATTCGAATTGTATTTGAAAAAATAAGAAACTTTTGTATCAAACGTTTTTTCTAAAAGCGCCTCTGTCAATCTTAAAATTGACCTTGAAAGTAAAGGTTCGACCCTTTCAAGATCAATTTTAAGATTGACAGAGGCGCTTTTAGAAAAAACGTTTGATACAAAAGTTTCTTATCTTTTCACGTACAATTCGAATCTGTACTAAAAAGTACCCCTAAAAATGTTCCCCTAAAAAAATTCAACTTCCGATCCAGATGGCGTATTTCCGGTCGGAATCAAAAGTTGAGAATATCACCATTTGATAGAGCGTACCCGATTTACTTAAAAATTGTTCGCAATTTTTGATAAAAGCCATTTATTTTCATTTTAAAAGGGGTGTACGGGTGGTCTGGGTCACTCTATATATACAGGGTGATTCATTTTAATCTTAACAGGCAAATATTTTGAAAAATATGCGAGATACGAAAAAATGTTTCAGACAACAGTTATATGGTTTTAAAGGAGACATAAGATGGTGTCATTAATTTGACCTTAAATAGTTACTTGAAGGTCACGTGAAGGTCACCCTCAACTTTTTAAATGGGACATCCTATATGCTTTTGCACATTCTTGTAGCTCATCTCGAGAGCTTTCCAAAACATTATAATTAAGTTAGTTTTCATTAAGTTCTTTCGGAGTTATGAGGCTTGAAATCGTTTCTTAATTTTACATAAATCGTAAAATATCTTGTAAAATATTCATTTTTCGATTACCTCACCTTAATACTTTTATGTACAAAATAATGAGAGGAATCAATTGGTGTAAAGAAAACACATAGTTATTTTTAAGAAAAAATATGTAATTGTTAATTGCAAATTACATATTTTTTTCGAAACAACTATGTGTTTTCTTTACACCAATTAATTCCTCTCATTATTTTGTACATAAAAGTATTAAGGTAAAGTAATCAAAAAGTGAATATTTTACAAGATATTTTACGGTTTATGTAAAATTAAGAAACGATTTCAAGCCTCATAACTCCGAAAGAACTTAATGAAAACTAACTTAATTATAGTGTTTTGGAAAGCTCTCGAAATAAGCTACAAGAATATGTAATAAAAAGTAGGCGGTTCTATTTAAAAAATTGAGGGTGACCTTCACGTGACCTTCAAGTAACTATTTAAGGTCAAATTAATAACACCATCTTATGTCTTCTTTAAAACCATATAACTTTTGTCTGAAACATTTTTTCGTATCTCGCATATTTTTCAAAATATTTGCCTGTTAAGATTAAAATGAATCACCCTGTATAACTTTTATTATCCGTTAATTTACCTCTTAAAAGTAAAAATTTCGCTTATAAGTTTCTTTTGCACACACAAAAAAAATTCAGATTATTTATTTATAAATATAAATTTATTAAAAATTTATATAAATTATAATTTTTTTTAAAATGTAGAGGATACATTCTTATAAAATCAAATGTAATAGTTTTAAGGGAAAAAGATGCTTAGATATTTTGATGTTATGTTAGAAAAAAAATAAAATTAGAGAAGATTGATGTCTAGGGAGATGATGTCTGAGAAATTAAGACAAGTCATAAAAAAGATTACCTCTCATGCCCAAATGGTGAATTACTGCCTTTGGTATTATACGGGATATACGGTTTGCCAAAAGATACGCTATGACTGATGTCTTTGCCATACGGTACATATACGTGATTCTCAGTTTCGTAGCCTTGATTAAAGTCTTCGCTTTCCGAGGGATAAGGTGGTCGGAAAGGTTTTTTATTATAGTAACGATTATTGTACTGCGCGTGATGAAAATCGTTACCCCCATAAGATGATTTTTTGTAATGTGATCGCCATGGGGCTGGACTTCGTCTCGTCTTTTGAACGGGCACGACTACCACCACTTTTCTTTCTCTGAAATCAGAAGGGAAATAAACGGTTGAATCTCTCTCAAAGATTTTAATTACTAAATATGAGAAATAAGTTCTCCAAAATATTTTCAAACCGCGTATGAAGAATTAGATCTAATTAAGTAATATTATTATAAAGGATTTTTAAAATATGCACTACACAAGTACGCATATACTATATATAAAATATAAATAATATATAAAATGTATGTGTAAATATATCGTACTACAAAAAAAAACATTTAAAACAATTTAAAAATAACATTTAATCTTGTTATTTTTGATACGATTCACTTTTATGTATAACATATTATAGTTTTTCACTTTCTATTAAAATTAAAACTAATTGGAAAAATATTGGAATGGCTATTCTCACACACACACATATAAATTCTTCGACAAAGTTGCCCCTCAATAAGAGTTGCAAGAAATAATCGTACTTTCACACACTTTAAATTTTCGCAAAAAGCAGATGATCCACTTTTCTTAGTATTCGTGTTCTACTTTAAAGATCCTGTTAAGGGGAAAAAGCCGTCATAAACATCAGATAAGTGAAAGAAAAGTCTTATTTTTCAATTTTACAAGAGATTCTTTGCACATTACATTTTTAACACTATTGATAGCTTAATATTTTATGATCTCTTGTTATTCTTCTAATTAGAATTAATTATTAGAACTGGTCATTGCAATTAGATGTTTCGTCATCGATAAAATATATGTTTATAAATCTTTTTACTTAATATTACGAAGGAGAATTACTAAAATAATTATATATTAGAATTTACATGTGATTTTGTTTTTAAATAAGAAATTAAGGGAAAGAGATAAATAGCATTTTTCAAAATAAATTTTTGTTTCTTTTTTTTTCATGCAGGACAATCTCAAAATATAATAAGTTTATTCATAAAAACATAAACTAATTATATTTACAACCGCCTTGATTCCATAAAAATGATGATTATAAGCTTGTTGCGAGTTTTTCCATATTTTTGTAACGCAAAATCTACTTTTTTTGAATTTGCAACAGTTTTTATATGAGGTCTTAAATAGCCACCAACTTTCGACCGTTTTAGTAGTAATCTAACATATTCATGTAGTTTCTTAATTAAGTACAACACGGGTACTCACGCGTGAATAAGAAGAGACTCGCTGATCGCCAGCAGCAGAACGCAGAGGGCCTGTGAACATTAATTGTTGAGAGAATTGATTAGCGCATGTTTTAATGCTAACAAGCGTAAATGACGAAGTGCACGAACTGCTTATGGAGTGGACAGACTTTCACGTAGAAAAGATTAGTCGCATGTGCAATCGCATCTACGAGAGTTACGCACGTCGAGACACGCAATCTCGTTACGCTGCAGTTATCATTGGCGTTAGAATTATATCGCAAGAATTATATCAAAACTGCAGAAATTGCAACATGCGCGTCGATCTTATTCCTTTTATTGCAATTACACTGATAAGAGTGATTAAAACTTTCACACAATAAAAGTCCACATATGTATATCGCGAAACCAGATTCTTCTGAGTCTTGCAGTTTTTAAAAGTTGATTTATATCGAAAATTTAAATAGTTTTCTGCTTTGCATAGATAATTTATACGCAATGATTCAGAGTTTACTCTGTTCACTTCTCATTTTTTAATATATGCAAATAAAAATTATTCTAGATGTCTATAGGAATCTGTTCAAAATATATTACATATATACATACAGGGTGTCCCATTTTAAAAAACACACCTCGATAATTCTTCAACGAAGCATTTTCAGTAAAAATGATTCAGACAAAAGTTGTATGGTTTTAAGGGGGACATAAAATGGTGTCATTAATTAAACCTTGAATAGTTACTTGAAGGTCACATGAAGGTTACCTTCAATTAACTATTCAAGGTCAAATTAATGACACCATTTTATGTCCCCCTTAAAATCATACAACTTTTGTCTGAAACATTTTTGCTGAAAATGCTTCGTTAAAGAATTATCGAGGTGCGTTTAAAATGGGACACCCTGTATATAACATATATATATATATATATATATATATATATATATATATATATATATATTATACATTATATCTTCTGATTTATTTATTAAAACACATCTATCGTACTTTACTAATATTGTAATAAATAAATATATAATTGAATAAATTTGTTAATAAAAATAATATAAAAATAATATAAAACAGAATTAATAACAATATATTTTTATTAATTTTTAAGGACACACATTTTTGTTTGCATATATTTAAAAATAAGAAATAGAAAAATATAATTATAATGAATTATTGCATATAAATAATGATTATCTGTGTTAAAAGCAGAAAATTTATTTGAAAACAACGAAATATATAATAATATACATTAAGAATGCATAACATATATTAAGTTTTATAAGTTTTATATGTGATTTTGTTTGTTAAGTAAGAAATCGAGAGAGAAAAAGAGAGAAATCGAGAGAAAGAGAAAGAGAGAGAGAGAGAGAGAGGGACAGGACTTTTCAAAATAAATTTTTGTTTTTTTTTCTTTGATATTTGATATTTATATTTGATAATCACAAAAAGTAATAATTTGTATATCTATTTTTATTTAATATTTATTCATTAATTTATTCATAAAGCCATAAATTAATCTTTCTCTTTTTCTGTAGAATAGTATTAATTAATTATTTAATATAAATTATTATACAAAAATCAATTCTTTTTTTCTCACAATATTATGCATTCCTCTGAATGAATACATGTCCGACAAATTATTATTTATTAATTATCAAATAAATTAAATAATAATTATTACTAACTATTAATCTTATTAATACACAAAATAGATAAATAAATAAGTAAATAAATAAATATATATATATATATATATATATATATAAATGGATGGTTTCCATAGATTATCCATAGACATCATATATTCCTCCTATAAGTTTCAACATGTAATCTAATTTGAAAAAATTTTCTTTCTGATTGTTTATCAATATCTTTTATCAGCTTAAATTATAAAAAAGAAATTCAATGCCGAGGAAAACGACTTTGATAAGCCTTTTGAATCGCGAAGTTCGAAAGACTCACCGAGTACCGCATACTGCCAGCCCTTGGATTGATCTCGCGCCGCTTGTCAAGCTCGATACGATATTGCGCTTCTATCCGCTTCGCGGTCGCGGATGAAGACACGGATGGCGAAGAAGCCCTCGCGCTCGCCGCACCTGTCTTAACCGAGTCAAGGAGTCCAGGTCCGAGATTGATGTGCCTCGTCACCGCGGACGTTCCAGGTGATATTGCGGCTACCCGCGCTATGCCTCTTCTCTTTTATACAAGATAAAAAGAGCATAGACGCGTGCTCGCCGCGCGATCACCTCCCACCGTGGAAATGCACCAGGCTCCGGCGATCGCGTTAGATGGAAATGGAAAACGGGCGGCCGCACAGTCTCCTCTCCGCTAAATGCAGTTAGCCGGACCGATCATGTTGCGGATTTTTGTCCAGGGAGAAATCGACGCTTTCTTCGTCGTGAGACGGACAAGGGCGTACTCGCGATTCACGTCCGAGATCGCCGGATCTAGCGATGATGAGCCGAGAGGCCGGTTGGACAGGTGTATCTCGCGACATTATCATCGAGTATCTGTCTCTCTCTCTCTCTCTCTCTCTCTCTCTCTCTCTCTCTCTCTCTCTCTCTCTCTCTCTCTCTCTCTCTCTCTCTCTCTCTCTCTCTCTCTCTCTCTCTCTCTCTCTCTCTCTCTCTCTCTCTCTCTCTCTCTCTCTCTCTTTTTCTATCGAAATGAAAACAAAACGACTGTTAGAAAGATGTTGATATGATATATGCTGGACGGATGAGTCTATCAAAGTCTCCAATGAAAGTTAGCCGGCAGCTATCGACAGAAAGTATAAAGATAGCTTTCCTCTATATATTAATTAATTACTATACAATTGAATGGAAATGAAAAGTGACCTAGAAAAAACGAGACATGTATACGAGATAAAGAGATGATATATTAATTATAATTAATAAATTACGCTAGACATACATTACATTACGTGTTATAATAAAATCGCGTGTATGAAAAGATATTACAAGTTTAACGTATATAATAAGATGATATGAAATAATTGATAGAATCTCTGGTCTGGATTAATGGAATCTCGGGTCAAATTAAATGTTATTAGTTATCAATAGTTATTTTGCGCAGACGCGCGAGGATGTGTTGATGCATCTATAAGCCGCACCCAACATTTACTTTCCAAAATGCGACTAACAAAAGTGCAAATGGCAATCCGATTGCACGGAAAGTGTTCTACATTTCCTGCACATATCTGCGACATGAGATCAATCTGCTTGATTTCATATATGATTCTTTTGTTCATAAAGTCTTTCTTATATTAAAACAGAACAAATCTCTGTGTAATAGAATTATAATATGTATAAATTTTAATAAATTCGTTGTACATGTAATATATGTATATGAGCGAAAATATTATATATATATATATATATATATATATATATATACATATATATATATACATATATATATATTATATGAGCAATTTAAATATGCCTTTCTTCTAATTACTCACGATATAAAACAAAAAACGACTGTCGTTCGCGCGACTTATTAACTGCAAGTTGTGAGCGCAATCGAAAGTTAAAATTAATTTGCCACAAACTATCTCTTTGCAAACTATCCCCTGTCTCGAAGAAAGATAAAATCACAGATGTACACAGTAAAAAATAAAATGTTAATTATAACATTTTTCACATGTCCCAGAAAGTTTACTCTAAATTTTAAGTTAAAATAACTCACTCGTCGTATGTTATTTGTTAACAAATTAAAAATGGTAAATAATTGACAATATTTTATATTTATTTTTGTTATTGTGACTTTAGGTGTAATGTAAAAATAACATACAAATTAATTAAAAATTACCTGAAAAAAATAGTTACAATAACTCGTAAGAAATGTTGATAGAACACATTAACATATAATAGTAATTATTTTAACAAACTATTTGTAATAGAAACATTTGATTTTAGTAAATTTGATTATTTTGTATATCAAAGTTCAAGATTATTTGAAGATTTTTACTTTAACTTTTTTTAGAATGTTAAACTGACTTTGAGACATGTTGATTGTTTAAAAAGTGATTATGTTAAAAATACTTAAAATAATATTCCATTTCTAAGAGACATATACAAAGTGTTAAGTTATGAAATTGACATAAATGTAACACATGAAAAACGTTATAAAAATAACATATAAGTTGTATGTTAATTTTACATTGAAGTATTAATGAAAACGTGGTAACACAAGAAAATTTTAATATATGAGCGCACAATTTTTTACTGTATATAATGATAGTTTCTCTCTCGATTACAATGATTCTCGTAATTCTATCACAATATTCTTTCTTTTTTTATTTGTTTGACGAAAAATTTAATTAAAAATTTCACTGAGAGGGATATTTCGTGCGTTTTCATATCGCTGTTGTTACGGTCCACATATACAAGTCCTTTCTCGACGCGCCGCCGACGATGGCGTCAATTAGTTCATTCACGCGATGTACTTTCTTTCGAATTCAAGGTCGAATTTCTAACCTTATGCCTTTTTCAATGAGGATCAGAGATAGCGATTTGTTCTTTAATAGCGTACTTCAGTCTTAATTATGACATGAGAATCTTAAGAATAATAACAATAAAATTTAATAAGAATAAATTTTTTAAATAAAATTAAAAATATGAGCACAATTTTTCTCCAATACAGAGATATCCACATTTTACCCAAAAACTAAAAAAGATACGTAGTAGAATCAGAGTTATTCAAATTAAACTTGTAATAAATTTGTTAAAGAAAAGGAGGAAAGAAACGCGGAAGATGTAAAAATAAAGTATTGCGGAAATTTTTTTGTTCAAAAAAGGATCTTATCTTTCCCTAGGAAAATTAGCTATACAACGCAAACTAATAATTTTAAAATAACACATGGTGAGAATTTTTGCGTAATAGATACATTGTCGAGAAAAATACATTACAATTAAGTGGAACTTTTCGTGACTACAATTCTTCATATACAATATACAGTTCCACGAGTCAGTGCGCTCACACATACAGATTTGAAAATTAATAACCATACATAGCTTGCAATTTTTTTATCCGCTCTTAGTCACGCTTTCGACTAAACGATTTGGTAATTACCTAAAGACTTGCATTTTTCATACTTAGAAAACGCTGTATTCTCTTCAAATATGAGTACAATATTTGCTTTGACTTTTTTTGTCATAGATATAGAACATTTCAGTTTTTAGCCTATATGTAATTTTTCTTTTTTATATACAGGGTGCTTCATTTTAATCGCTCTAGGCAAATATCTCGAAAAATATGGAAATTATGAAAAAATGTTTCGGACAAAAGTTGTATGGTTTCGAGGGAGCCATAAGATAGTAACATTGGTTTGACCTTGAACAGTCATTTGAAGGTCACATAAAGGTCACCTTAAATTTCTTAAATGGAACCTACTATTTGTCATTACATATTCTTGTAGCTTATCTCGAGAGCTTTCCAAAACACTATAATTAAGTACCTTTTCATTAAGTACTTTTTGAGTTATGAGGCTTGAAATAATTTCTTAATTTTACATAAACCGTAAAATATCTTGTAAAATATTCATTTTTCGATTATCTTACCTTAATACTTTTACGTACAAAATAATGAGAGGAATCAATTGGTGTAAAGAAAACACATAGTTGTTTTGAAGAAGAAATATGTAATTTGCAATTAACAATTCCATATTTTTTCTTAAAAACAACTATGTGTTTTCTTTACACCAATTGATTCCTCTCATTATTTTGTACATAAAAGTATTAAGGTAAGATAATCGAAAAATGAATATTTTACAAGATATTTTACGGTTTATATAAAATTAAGAAATTATTTCAAGCCTCATAACTCAAAAAGTACTTAACGAAAAGGTACTTAATTATAGTGTTTTGGAAAGCTCTCGAGATAAGCTACAAGAATGTGCAAAAATATATAGGGTGTTCCAATTAAAAAAATTGAAGTGACCTTCACGTGACCTTCAAATGACTCTTCAAGGTCAAACCAATGGTACCATCTTATGGCCCCCTCGAAACCATATAACTTTTGTCCGAAACATTTTTTTATAATTTCCATATTTTTCGAGATATTTGCCTGGGGCGATTAAAATGAAACATCCTGTATATAATCTTTGATATTATAATAGTTTATACATATATAATCTTTCCATCATATTTTAATGAATTCTTTTTTCTCTCTTTGAATAAAAATATATCCGTTGGAAATTTTGGAGAGAGAGAGTATATAAGTCTTTTATATAAAAATCATAGAGATAATGATTAATAGCAAAATGTTGGATATTTAACAATTATCTAAATTTTACGGTTTCTCTAAATAAACCTATAAAAGAAAGAAATACTCTATAAGGTATCAGTAATCGCTGTTATTGAATAGACGATCAAAATTTTTTCTCATATAAATGGTGAAATAAAATCGCGCATGCCGGAAAAAATTTCACTGCGGAACAAGAAAATTATAATATCTTCCGTCTTCAGATACTTTAAATCAGAAAATTACAGCAAAGAACGATCGATAAATTGGTCTATTATGAGATCATATAAAATGCTCTATGAAGAGAGAGAGTATATGATCCAAAACGTCGTATACTTTAGACTTTATACAGGGTGAGCCATTTTAATTAACGCACGCAATTATTTCGGAAACAAAGCATTTTAGAGAAAAATGTTTCAGACAGAAGTTTTATGGTTTCGAGGGGGACCATAAGATGGTATCATTGGTTTGACCTTGAAGAGTTATTTGAAGGTCACATGAAGGTCACCTTCAATTTCTTAAATGGAACCTACTATTTGTCATTGCATATTCTTGTAGCTTATCTCGAGAGCTTTCCAAAACACTATAATTAAGTACCTTTTCGTTAAGTATTTTTTGAGTTATGAGGCTTGAAATAATTTCTTAATTTTACATAAACCGTAAAATATCTTGTAAAATAGTCATTTTTCGATTATCTTACTTTAATACTTTTATGTACAAAATAATGAGAGGAATCAATTGGTGTAAAGAAAACACATAGTTGTTTTTAAGAAAAAATATGGAATTGTTAATTGCAAATTATATATTTTTTTTTCAAAACAACTATGTGTTTTCTTTACACCAGTTGATTCCTCTCATTATTTTGTACGTAAAAGTATTAAGATAATCGAAAAATGAATATTTTACAAGATATTTTACGGTTTATGTAAAATTAAGAAATTATTTCAAGCCTCATAACTCAAAAAGTACTTAACGAAAAGGTACTTAATTATAGTGTTTTGGAAAGCTCTCGAGATAAGCTATAAGAATATGCAATGACAAATAGTAGGTTCCATTTAAGAAATTGAAGGTGACCTTCATGTGACCTTCAAATAACTCTTCAAGGTCAAACCAATGATACCAT
The DNA here is from genome assembly GCF_025532165.1 of Camponotus vicinus. Classification (NCBI taxonomy): domain Eukaryota; kingdom Metazoa; phylum Arthropoda; class Insecta; order Hymenoptera; family Formicidae; genus Camponotus; species Camponotus vicinus. The sequence goes on from NW_028141946.1 coordinate 9,690,242, forward strand.
CTTATGGCCCCCTCGAAACCATAAAACTTTTGTCTGAAACATTTTTCTCTAAAATGCTTTGTTTCCGAAATAATTGCGTGCGTTAATTAAAATGGCTTACCCTGTATATTTTCTCCTTAATATAATGTTTTAATTACCTCGCATTGGGACTCTATTAAACAAATATCATGTACTCTGTTGATGTCATATATAAAATAAAATATATACTCTTCCGCGTAGAAATATAAAAAGACTGTCCAGCGACTTTCACGACGAATGTAAATATATTCTCAGAGTGGCTGATACAGGAACATAAAAACTAGCTTTAGAATTAGGCATTAATTCTTTTATAAATTATCACAATTAATAGCTTTCTATAATGCTTGTAACTACATTACAAGATTGCCATTAACTACATATATGTATGTATAATCACTACAGATGTTTTTATTATTTGGCGAAAATAATTATTTCCTGATAGAACGATTATAAGGCGTCTAATGTGAAACTTCATTGACGAAGATCACACCGTTCACAAAATCGATAGATATGCACTTTCTCAAGTGCTACTTTACATTATTCCTTACTTTAAATGCGAACAAACTATATAATATTGCATATGTTTATCTGATGTTTGAAAGTGTGTGAAAGTCATATAAGTATCCAGAAAAATAAAAGTATCAAATAGGCACTTATATCTTTAGTACAAAATATGCATATAAAATAAGATTTGGATTTTTCATATGTATGTAGAAAATTTTAAATTAGTATTTTAAATTAGATCTATAAACTCTTCTCTATAAATTAGATCTATGTTTTTATAGATATAATTAGATCTGTATTTTTATAGATATAATTAGATGTACAGATATACAGGGTGTCCCATTTTAATGTCCCACCCCAAATAACTTTCTTATTTTTAATTTTAGAAAAAGATGCTTCAGACAAAAGTTGTATGCTTTCAAGGGGACATAAGGTGGTGTCATCAGTTTGACCTTGAATAGTTGCTTCAAGGTCATGTAAAGGTCACCTTCAATTTTTTAAATGAAACCCCTTACTTTCTATTGCATATTCTTGTAGCTTATTTCGAGAGCTTTCCAAAACACTATAATTAAGTTAATTTTCATTAAGTATTTTCCGAGTTATGAGGCTTGAAATAATTTCTTAATTTTAATAAACCATAAAACCATAAAATATCTAGTAAAATATTCATTTTTCGATTATCTTACCTTAATACTTTTATGTACAAAATAATGAGAGGAATCAATTTGTGTAAAGAAAACACATAGTTATTTTTAAGAAAAAATATGTAATTGTTAATTGCAAATTACATATTTTTTTTTCGAAACAATTATGTGTTTTTTTTACACCAATTGATTTCTCTCATTATTTTGTACATAAAAGTATTAAGATGAGGTAATCGAAAAATGAATATTTTACAAGATATTTTACGGTTTATGTAAAATTAAGAAACGATTTCAAGCCTTATAACTCGGAAAATACTTAATGAAAACTAACTTAATTATAGTGTTTTGAAAAGCTCTCAAGATAAGCTACAAGAATATGTAATAAAAAATAGGTAGTTCCATTTAAAAAGTTGAAGGTGACCTTTACGTGACCTTGAAGCAACTATTCAAGGTCAAACTAATGACACCACCTTATGTCCCCCTTGAAATCATACAACTTTTGTCTGAAACATCTTTTTCTAAAATTAAAAATAAGAAAGTTATTTGGGGTGAGACATTAAAATGGGACACCCTGTATATGCAGATCTCTCTCTTTTTTATCCTCTCTCTCTCTCTCTCTTTCTCTCTTTTTCTTCCTACGACCTTATTAATTTTTCAAATTTTTGTTTCACTTTTTTTGCTAATTTAACTATAATTGACACAAACGATTAAAATGTCAATTTCAAACACCTTGTATCATTGCTTTATAATATCAAGTATGATAATTATAATGAATAATTATGATTTCGTGCAAAGTATAATTACTTCTGAAACACATTCAGTATTATTTTCCCTATTAAAAGAAACTATCTTTGACACTTTTTAATTGATTTTCCATTTCTTTCTAATTGACTTCATCTTGAATTGCGGTCAAAGATAATCGATCGTCCAACGAACACAATGGTGCGCTTTGGTGAAACCAATCCGGCTCGAAATGGCATCATTCGATATATTCGTCTAAATATCTCGGGTCTCGCATTTTCCCGAGAGACGCTGTTGATGGATTGAAACGTAATACCCCGTATATACATTCACCGCGACCCTGGCCGGATTGGATTCCTTCAGTAGAGAGTTCACTGTCACGGTCTCGCGTGAGAGCCATGGGTAAGGAAAAGGATAAGACCGTACGTGTTACTCGTTTTTGTTTTCGCTCGAGCGCTGGCGTGGCGTGCAATTTTTGCTTTTTTACGAGACAAAGACGCCGCATCGGGATCGGTTTCCCTTTCTCCCAGGCGCGTTTTGCGAAGATTTCATACAAATCTCGGAGAGTGAGCGGTTCTACCCGGTCATCGCCTCGTAATTTCTGCGTCTACGCGTTATCGGCACCGCCCTTCACCGCCCTGCTTCTTCAGGAAGGGGAAACAGATCCCTCTCGTTTCCGCGATTTATCGACGATGTTGCACATTTGCGATATATCTGCCCCTCTTGCGAGCTCTTTTTTATACTTAAAAACTATTTATATATTTTTTATTTATTATTTATATCTTTTTTAAATATTTTATGTAAATGATATTTATTTTTATTTTTTAATTTTATTATTTTTAATTTTATAATTTACTATTTTAATAACTATTTTAATAACAATTTAGAAACTTATATTTATTTGAAAAAATAAAATTTTTTGTAATCCTCGTTCTATGTTTTAGAACTCTGTAATGTTTGCTTCTTATTTCATAATATAATATTTTATAATATAATTTAAAATTCACATCTTATAACGAAATATATGTATATACTATGAAACAATGATATACTTTCTGTAACATAATTATATATTAAGCAAGATTCCTTTTCACTGCCATAAGCCATTGTAACAATGTTTTGAAGCAATTTAATAAAAATAGGTGAGAACAATGTGAAAAAGTAAATTGAGAAACCGCATTCCCCAGAGAAAGTCAGAGATTGGATCTAAATACTTCCTAACATTCAGAAGAGAAGGTAATAAGAATAAAACAGAATAAGCGACTTTACAATCTAAAATCAGATTTTAATTTATATATATATATATATATATATATATATATATATATATATATAAATTAATTCTGTTATTTCTTTAATAAATATATATATTATCATTTGATGTAACTTTTAAATCTGTGCAATTCAATATTATTATAATTGTTCCAGTCATATATACCGTTAAAAAGTATTTGAAATTGATTGATAAACAAAAATTTTATTTATTTAATTTTATTCTATTTACTATTTTTGGAGATTTGGTATATTAAAATTTACACAATATTCAACATTAAATAATTCGTTTTCCAACTAATGAGATTTAATATCTCAAAGTCATAAAAAGATATCTATTTAGAAAGTATTAATAATTCTGAAGCACTTTGCATTTTATTCAGGAGTAAGCGAAAAATAAATTTCTCATGTCGAATCGAAAGCAAAAAAATGTATTTATAGATGCATTTTTTATTAAGCGTATAGTATTGTAGAAACATATTATATATAAAACTTTCGCGACATTTACATTTCATACATCAGATAAATTTAATTAAGCGTATCTAAATTAATTACTTGGATTTTAACGTGAAAAATTATATATATATGAAGATAATAATTTCTTTTCTCTCTGTACAATTACATTCCCTTGTATTACTATGCAAATCGATTATACCATAAAAATGCTCGCCATAAATTATTTAATAATATTTAGTGGTTTAAACTATTGATTATTTAATTATTTAATTATTATGTGATAACTCTTGAATAACAATTAGAGCACTTTCCGTCACAAATCATATCTTCTGATACGTAAGGCTATTTTTCAAGAATAAAATATGTACAAAATATTGTAATATTGATATCAAAGTTGTGATAAATATAATTCTGATATACGATTATGATGTGTATTATAAATGTGCTCGTCAATAGCTAGCTGATAGATGGCAGCAATTACTGAACTTTCAATATAGTAAAGCAGAAATATAAGCAGAGTACTATCTTATCCATTTCTCCATAAATATTAGCCACATTAAAGTAATGTTTGATTATTCATTTATTACATATCAAGTACAAAACTAGAAGATAACGGAGAAAAGTATTATCAAATAGGACATCAGCACTCGATGTAATAGATCCTTGATTTTTTCGCCGTGAAATTTTATATTATTTATATACATATTATTATGATCACAGAAATTTTTATTTCTTAATTATCTCTAAATATACTCGAGTATTCCTTAATTTAAATATTTAAATAATAGATTATTTTTTTATATACTTTATTACTATTTTTTATATATTTTTTAATAACAGATTATTTAAAAATAATTAGAATTATTAGATAATTTAAATATTTAAATAATCTTTAAATAAAAAATATATCTCTAAATTCATATGTTCACAATTATTTAAATACACAATTAGGAATACTTACTGTACAGTTTTAATATTTCTCACATTATAAATACGATAGATTCCTTATATATTATGTTCAACGTCAATAAAGTAATTTCGTACAAATTGATCTTGATAAAAATAATAAAAAATAAAGCTATAATATAAATGCAAATTTTTCAATTTCAAATCAACAGGAAGAACATGGTTCTTCCTCTCTCGCGAAGGCGCGATGAATTAATGAAATGAATAAACCAATGGCACCTCTCCTGTCGATTCGCGTGTTATAATTCTTGATCTTGATCTTGGCCGTTCACCGGACGTTTGCCTTTCATTAAGAGGAGGAACAGCCCGGAAAGGAGGAAGTGCATAAAGGAAACGAGCGGCGGGGGAGGAAAGCGCATTAACCCTCCTCTCCCTTCCGCTTGGTACGGTGACTTTTTACCACCGGCTTTGTGGCTATTAGAGGCAACTCCTTTCACAAGCACCATGCGGCACGCAGGTGGCAAAAGACTCCCTTTCATTCTCTTATCCAACTACTATCACGTACGTGTATAAAAGCGGCACGCGTATTCAGGTAGTCGTCAGATCGAAACCGCGCGGACAAACGATTCGTTTCCTTCTTGGATTACACATCGCATTTCTTTCTACCCTTGTCGTTTCTCCTTTTTCTTCATTGCCCCGCGAAAGTGATATTCTCCTCTCCCGCTGGTCCTATTCTGGAACAATGAGAAGACAACGCGAAGTGGTACCGTATCTCTTGGTAAGACTTCCGCTGGATTATAGCGCTTACAATTGGACGCAACTTGTAATTTTATTTTCGTGCTTGATCAGAGAGAGAATAATGGATTATTCGTTTCGCGACTTGCGCAGTTAATGAAATTATAAAAAAAAGCTACTGGACTATTAAAAGTAAAAATCTTAGATAAATTAATTTTTTAAATAATGTATATCTAACAATAAGTTATATATGTGCATTTTGGGAAAATTTAAAAACATATTTTTATGGAAATGTGACAGTTTTAACATTTTTTAATGCGAACAGTGGAAATTTTTTGATTACAGTTACTCGCAATATTTTTAATTGTAATTTTCTAAGTTGCACATTTGTTATTAAATTATTATATTATTTGACATTAAGTATTATAATTTTTTATTACATATCGTTGCAGCAAATCATTGTAAACAACTGATTTTTTAGTCAATAGAACGAATAAATTACTGATATGTAGCTTTATTAACGATCTTTATTATTTTTAGTTGAATCTTCTCCTAATCGTTTCACTAATTAGCTTGACCAACGCCGGTGGACATGGTGGCGGACAGTAAGTTTAAATTAAGCTTTATATCATCGTAATCTCGAAAAAAAATAAAAGTAAAAATAGAATAAAAGTGAATTATCTCTTATATCGTGCAAACGAGTGAACTAATCACGTAATCTTCAAACAATCAAAACCTTCAGTACTTTCTCTACCCTTTACAGCAAACACGTGGTAATTCACGTGCCGTACCAAGTCAAAACTATCCACCACACGCATACAATCACGAAACACATACATCACAAGGATGGTGGCGGCGACAAGTACGAAGTGCTCGGATATACTGTGGGTCACCCGATTGACCTCGGAGGTCACGGGAGCGGAGGACACGATTTCGGCGGTAGCAGTGGAGGATACGATTTCGGCGGTAGCAGTGGAGGACACGATTTCGGCGGCAGCAGTGGAGGACACGATTTCGGCGGCAGCAGTGGAGGACACGATTTCGGCGGCAGCAGTGGAGGACACGATTTTGGCGGTAGCAGTGGAGGACACGATTTTGGCGGTAGCAGTGGAGGACACGATTTTGGCGGTAGCAGTGGAGGACACGATTTCGGCGGCAGCAGTGGAGGACACAATTTCGTCGGCGGAGGAGGTGGCGGTCACGATTTCGGAGGTGGATTCGGAGGCGGAGGTCATGAGGGCTGGTCGAGTCGCTAGAAAGATTCTTTCGTATATTTTTGCAGAAACTAAAATTATCTTTGAAGTAATCGACACGGTAATCCTTTAAAGTGTCTTATCCCTGTTATCTCCTTGATAACTTTGTCATCTACTTGTATAGCGATCTTATCACATATAGAGTGATATGCTCCCTGATTATCGATAATCGATCGTAATATTAACGATCATGTAATTATTTTAATAATGCTATAACATCTGACGCACTTGTGATACATTTTCATTTTAATTATCTCTAAACGAAAAATTAGCATTCATAAAAATATGCTTCGAAGAGTTAATGCGCTTCTACGCATGACACTTTTACGTGCATCGTTAATAAGCGATTTGATTTTATGTTTTTATAATGCCAGTGTCTATGATCAAATGAAATCGTGAGTGAAGCTGATGCATTTGACAAAATTCTATTTGACTTTGCATTTTGCGGAGTGCTGATCGATCTTTCGATTTAAAAAAAAAAGAACTCAAAGAAAAGGATCCAAATATTTTTTTTTCTTTTATATTTCTAGTCTGATTACGAGTAATTTTCATTAACTCCTTGACACGTTCTTTCAGCACAATATGTACATATCATAATATTGTTACTGTTTGTGTTATCTTTGTATTGTTTTACTTTTATATCTATATTGTTTTTTGTTAAACATAATAAATAAATTATGTATGTTTTTACGATGCGTATTTTTCAATTTAATAAGTCGCGTATATACTTGATTGCATCCCTTGTGTTCCAAAAATACTTTATAAAGCGTACTTAAAGTACCCCTCTTATGATATTACTGAAACTTGTTTTCCACGAAATAATTTCGAACTTGAGATCTTTTTCAGCCAAAAATTAAAAACTAACTAAATAATTCTTTAGACCTCTGTACGCAAAATAATATGCTCTCTCTAATTATAAACAGCTTCGAACTAATGAGCCATTATAAACAGTATTTATGTTATTGGAATCTATCAATATAATCACGAGATTACGAGAATTCAGAATCACAAGATTTAGAGAATTTTTGGATGAAAAGAAACAAGCAAATATGGTACCTCATATCAGAGATTTAGATATTTTTTTAATCATATCATATAATCAATATCATATAAAGCATCATATCATAAATATCTTATTTCGACATTTTATACACACAAAATAAAATTGCACATATTACGAAAAAATAATTTATCTGATTTAAATCTGATTCATCTCTAGATTCACATATATTAGAAAGTACGAAAATATATATTTGTTTATATACGTATATATTTTTTATCAATTTAAAATTGACTGAATAATATGACTTAATTTTCAACAAAGCATTATTTCACATATGGACTCTAGTAATGGAATGTAAACATTATTTATTTTATTAATTCATTCGAAATCGCGCGTTTTCTATTGCTTAGACTTTATAATTTAATTTATTATAGACATTAATTTATTAGACTTTAACTATAGACTTTAATTTATTAGACTTTTAATTTATTAGATTTTATAATTTAATGTTAAAAACTATTGTTCAACATTTTCATTAAAATGATCAATTTTATCTTTCGACTTCTATATACTTCTATGTATGATAGGTTGCATATTAACAGGCACATTGCACTTATTGTTAGATATGTCATTTTGTATTGAGAGAAGTATATTTGCGCTTCTTTAGAAATTTAACATAAAAACATTTATCTTAATATTCTAAAAATGTTCTAAAAGTTAATAAAATTTTTCAAACATTTACATTTCATATATATATACATATGCAGTGATCATGAAAATAGAACCATTTATATAAAAATTAATAAACTAGTTGTTTTACCCATCTGTTTTCACTTGCCGGTAATGTCACTTATTGTACAGTAACAACAATTTATATCAATTAAAAAACAACGAATTACTACCGAAATAAGGTGCACGTCGTGTTAGGAGAATCCTATATAGTGCTCTGTGCTATAAGTATTCTGGTTATAATAATAAAGCCAAATTATTATTGTAAGTTTATTAACAGTTTGTTAAATATTAATGTAATTTTATAGACTAAATATAGTGAAATTATAATGAAAATTAGTCAATTATCTAAAATTCCAACGAAAATGGAGCGAAATATTCACTGTAGAGCTGACGAGAGAATAAAAATTTTAACTTTACGCAACAAAGGAAAATCACAACGAGAAAAAAAATTTCAAAAATTATTGGTCGATCTAGAAAAATAGTAGAAAATGCATTAAGACGCAAAAATAATGAAGAAATTCGAAGTCCCAAGCGAAAAACTACATCTTGAATTGATCGTCAAATTGTACGTGTGTTTCTAAGATAGATCCATTCAAATCATCACATGAAATTAAAAATGAACTGAATCTTCTTATAAGTGCACGTGTAGTTCGAAGGAAACTCCAAGAGTGTAATTTAAGTGATAGAGCTGAGAAAGAAAGTTTCACATTTAAGTTGGAAAAATGTGAGCTGCAGATTACAATTTGCAAAAGACCATATGAAATGGAGTGGTTCAGAAGGAATTAAAAAATGGAGAAATGTTTTATGATCAGACGAAGCTAAAATAAATCTGATGGGATTTGATGAAAGACGTTATGTGAGAAGGCCACCAAATCAGGAATTGCTATCAAAGTATACTATAAAAACTGCAAAACATAGCGGTGGCAATATAAAGTTATGGGGAGCATTTTCATGGTACGGGGTTGATCCAATTTATTAGATTAAAAATACTATGGATTAAAATGAATATGTACATATTCTTGAAAATATCATGCTGCCCTTTGCCAAGGAGGATGTGCTTATATGGAAATTTTAAAATGACAATGATCCCAAAAATACTTGTAAGAAGACAAAAAAATATTTTAAGGATCACAAAGTATCTGTGATATCATGGCCTTCTCAATCGTCGGATCTCAACCCGATTGAGAATTTGTGGAGAAACTTAAAGATTGCTGTTTTTAAACATAAAGTTCGAAATCAGAAAGAACTGTGGGAAATCATACAAAGAGAATGGATACTCATTGAGCGGTGTCGCAAACTTGTTGAATCTATGCCAAGGCGCTGTGAGGCAGTAATTAAAAATCGTGGTCACGCGACAAAATATTAATTATACAGAATTGATTTAATAACGAATTTTTTTGTCAACTTTTATTTTAGTTTAAGTGTTTCAGTGTTACTTTTTTTATTATGGCTCTAATTTTATGACCAAAGAATTTAATATATTTATACTAGTTTATCATTTCTTCTATCTTAATATAAGTTGCAATAAAATGAAAATTTGTTTTTTATCTCTTATATTTGGAATAAATAATATGATGAAATAAATTTAATACAAATTTAAACTTTAGTATTTTTATTATTGCTGATTGTTGTTTTCCTTTTCCAATGGCTCTATTTTCATCATTACTGTATATACATACACATATACATATACGTATATATATCTTGAATTTAAAAAATACAAAATATTGCAAATTTATATATATATATTTATAAATTTGCAATATTTTCTATTTTTTAAATATATATATAGGAATAATATATATATTTGAAAGCAAAAAGATAAGAAAATTCTCAAAATATAGCTGTCAAGTATGTTAATCTTATCGTAATTTGTGATTACAAGTTTTCTTGTATATGATAATCAAAAAGGCGCAATTCTGTCTAGAACGCGAGAACGCTGAAGGCGATCATAAATTAGATTAATCGTTACATGTAATATAGATGTTGCAAATAAAGTTAATGTTTTTATAAACGAGAATTTCACGCTTCGTCCAGTTGTTAATTAGTTTCATAAGTTATCGAGGATAAAGTACCTATTTTAATAATTATCTGCAATCGCAGCTATTTATCGAGTAATTTTTTTGCATTATAATATTATCTTGATATTGCATAATTTACTGTTTTTTCGTCACAGCTTAAATAACTCACGAATACTAAATCAGTTTCAAAATAATATTGTATAATTGTTTAATTTAAAACTTACTTTATATTATTATTATTATTATCTAGTTTATACATATATTTATTTCTATATAAAAATTAATTTATTTTATTTTATTTCTTATTAATTAATTTAATTAATAAAAATTAATTGTTACTTTATGATTAATATACTATTTAACTAAACATACTATTTAACATATACATCGACGTCATTACACTGAGAAAAATCGTTTGATTGTACCAACAAGACGTATATGATTGAAGGCATTTTAGTTAAATCAAACAAGAATTTCTAGTTATCATGATAAGACTTGATTTTTTATAACTAGAACGTTTAATAGATTTTACTATAAGGATCTGGTTAATATTTTCTGGTTGAATCTATAAAATATCTTGTTACATTATCTTCTTTGCTTGCCGCTAGGCGGCGAGCCACTCTTAACTTAACTCGTATTCAATATTTGCCATGAAATGTATATAAAGAACTAGTATTAACATTAAATCCAAGGTATATTTTTTTCCTCTTACGAGCAGTAGTGCCAGAAAGAGGGCGCTAGCTCTCTGATCGTGTGTGTTTGAGCTGCATCCTCTTCTTGCATCACTGTTTTATCAGTTTAATTTCTAACAAACTGAATTTAAAATAATTTATTCAATAATCTGGATTGAATTTATCCAATAATCTTGTTGGAATTCAGAATATTAAACAGACTTTTGAAATTAGATGGAAAAAATTTTAGACGACTTGATGCTGGTGAGTTTAGTATTGTTAACCAGAAAATTTGGTAAATTTAACAGGAAGAAATTAATCAGAATCATCTGGTAATTCCTATAAGAATTCTGGTTCGTCCATTTTCCAACAGACATACTGGTTGAATCTACCAGAATTCTAATTAATGCAACCAGATTTTTTTCTCAGTGTATGATAATTAAGATTTAACGAATTTTTTCTCTTTCTTTAAATTAATTTTTTAAATAGTATCACGCCGTCCATCATGTGTGTCATCGCCGAGCAGCTCGCTGGTGTTATTTCCGAGGAATTAATATTTATCATTGGCACGATCTTCGATTTCACGGTAGTTTTTTTCGCTTCACGATAACACAAACATTCCAAAAGATGCGCGTTTCTCCGGTTTATACTTGTCGCTATCACGTTGATATTCATTATCATCGATGAAGTAACGGCCAGAATGCGTTTTCTCCATCGATTCGTTCTTAGCCTCCTCGTCGATGGAGTGATCGCCCTCCTCGTGCTTGCCCTCGTAAAATTTCGTTACATCACCCATATAAACGTGTCCTTGCGCGGACTCACCACCCTTATGATAACCTTCCTCATATGTATGTTGGTAGGGCTCGATGTCGTTGTGATCCGTTTCCTTGACGTTTTCGTGAACCGCGTATTGCGGTGGATAAGAGTATCCTACCATGTCGCCGTGTTTCCCCATCAGATGATTGGGATTAATATTATGATGCGACATAGGCATGTAAGAATCTTTGGGATACTCGGGCAAAGGACTTTCCTTTTGCTTATGAACCTCCTCTTTATGAATACCTTCATGATCCTTGGGTAGATTATTGCCCGACTTGTCATCGTAATCGCTGTGGTAGCCGTAATTGCTCCAAGAACTCCAATCCTTCTGATGCGTCTCCTTATGATAGGTTTTCTTCGGCGCTTCTTCCTTATGCTTCGCCTTCTTCGGTATCGAACTGCCCGGCTTGTGGACATGTACGAAGACCGTTTTTGTGTGAATCTCATGTTTTATGATCTCCGGCACGTGGATCTTGAAATGCACGCTGTTTACGGCAACAGAGTAATAATAATAAATAAATAGCAAAAGTGAATTTAAAATTCAATCACAAAAGTTGTATAAATATACTCTTTTACTATCTCGTAATATATCATTGTTTTAATTCAATGATTCTAGTTAGAGCTACAGGATAAATTGGTAGCGCATTAGTAAATGTGAAAATTGATTATCCTCGAACGAAACAACATTCGAGAAGCGCTGTAATGTGAGGGAAATACATGTACACATTCGTTAATTTGACAACGAGCGAGAACGAGAGTGAACATGCACCGTGATTTTCGCCACGAGAAAGCGTAAAGAGCTCGGTGACTACATTTATGACGCTAAATGTTTCTTAACGAAGCTGTGCAATCCGCGAAATTGATGAATTTAATAACACAATAATTGCGTATACTCACTGCTGTTTGCCGGCATTTCCGCTATTCAGCGCCTCGTTTGACAATATGATAAACAGGCCGATAAAGATCCTCTAAAATACAAATTCGCGATTATATTATTCCTTAAATCACTCATAATATACACGCGTTTGTTGAATTAATCGGCGATTATTATTTATGCTCGTTGATCACGATCTTATTGTGCCGATATCTGCGATCTTTGTACATCGATCTGAAACCCATTTGCGAGGATGCCCGCACGCATTACTTTTAACGGTAATTGAATCACTAATTATTGCAGGAGAGCAACCATGCAAAGCGCGATACATCTTAAAAAATTTCTCATTGTCAGTCATATTTTTTCTATATATACATATGTATTTGAATTATTGATTTTATATAGAGTGAGATAATTAAGACAAGTTACCTAAATAACTTGTAAATTATATGTCTTATGAAAAATTCTTATACATATAAAAGTTACATAATTTCAAGGAAATCATATAGTACACCTATTTTTTTTATAAGTGAAGATCTTTCAAGAAAAAAATCAACTTAATTTTTTTTAAATAGAATCATGGTAATTTATTTATATAAATCAATTCTCACAATATTTGGCGTAAAAAATTATAAAGGTAGAAAAAAGAATAGGAATAGAAGATAAATACATGTGAATTTGCAACAAACATTACAACAAACTTACATATTTCTTTTTAAAAACAACTATGTTTTTTTACACTAATTAATTCCTCTCATTATTTTGTGCATAAAAGTATTGATAATTGAAAAATAAATATTAATCAATATTCGTTAACGAATATAATCATAATATTTTATATATAATAGTTTATGTAAAATTATGTCAATTTAAAATGTAAAATATCTCGTAAACTATATTTAATTTTTTACTATTCTATTCTTATAATTTTTTATGTCAAATTGTGAGATTGTCAAAAATTGATTTATATAAATTTAAACCAATTAAGATAGTTAAAAAATTAAATTGACCTTTAAATCTTTGAAACATCTCCACTTATAAAAAAGTAAACATACTATATAACAATTTCCTTGAAATTATGCAACTTTTATATGTAACTTTTCATAAAACATATAATTTATAAATTATTTAAGTAGCTTGTTTTAATTGCCTCACCCTGTATATATATTTGAACTATCGCTTTTGCACGATATGACTATATGAATAAATCACACAATCTGCACACGCGATTTTCGAGTTTCACTTATATGTATTTTATCAATTTCATCATTACCATGATCTATTGTCGAATCGTTGCAGTAGTAATTGCGAACACGGTTATCAGCGATCAATCGCCGTTTGCGATTCGCTGACGATGAAATGTCCATTTATATGCAATCTTCTTTTCATCGAAAGCGAATCTCACGGAGAAACGTGATGCAGTTCACGGGCGATGATCGCTTTCGCTATTCTTCCGGTGATATGCTTCATCTCTCGATGCGGAACTGACGCTGTTTTAGAAATTATGGGGTCGATAAACCATAAAGAGATATTGCACGGCCAAGTTCATTGTCGCGGTGAAATTATTTTTTTTGTTCGGTCATTCATGCTGTTGAAGAGTATCTCTGATGTTTCTAATATGTTTTTCTTTTGATATTTTTTCAGGAAATGCAAGGATCTAAAAAATGATTAATCCAATTGAAGAGAAATTACGTAGAAATTTAAAATGACTACGTGCTGCTAATAAAATGAAGCAAACAACAGATTATGGATTACAAATAGGTAATAAATATTTTTACTAAATAAAATATTTGAATTATATATTTTTACACGCTTCAAAAATATCTAATTAAATTTAAATTTCAAATTTGTTATCTTTACATCAAAAACATACAATTTATGTTAATAATAGTTAATAATAAGAATATTAGGTATGTAAAAATTAAAATCCATAAACAAAAATTGTAATTATATAATTATTAAAAATTAATAGTATGCGATTCTACATGTTTTATTAAAAATCTTATAGAGCTGTAGAAATATATTTTCGCTGAACGATTTAATAGCGATCGCCTTACTTAATAGCCATTTTAATAAAAATAATATTTATAGTTGTTATTCAAACATGACGACGTATATATAATTAATGTAATAAAACAAAGCTTTCATAAAAATATAAATTATAGAAATAGCATATAAAAGAAAATATATATTGAAAGACTTATCTTATTGTACAGATAATAATTATAAAGGCAAATTTAAGGAATGCAATTTATTATTAATACTTTAAATTTATTATATAATTTACTTGCAATTTTTGTTATTAATATTTTAAATTACGTATTTCTTTTGTTAAATTTTTTTTTAATAATTATTTTGTTAAAATTATTTTATAAAATTTAATTTTTTTTAATTTTTTTTTTAATAAACGAAAAAATTGCGTTAATTTGCATATCAGTGAAATAATAATTAATTTTAAATTTATTGGGAAAATATATTAGAAAAGACAATCTTATTTATATTTGCAGATGCATGTCATTTATTATAACATATATAAACATAATAATGTCACATATATTACATGATATACTGATAGAAAATATCTAAGTGAGCTTAAATGAATTCTAAGCTAATGACAATCTAATGACTCTTTTCTTTGGGTTTTATTACTCATAGGTAAATACTACAATGTTACAAATGTTACAATCTATGAAAATGTGTTATCGATGCTCGTCGTCATAGTACTCGGTGTCATCATTATCTTCACGATGCTTTGCTTCACTATGATGTGGAATTATTTTATAAATTGTGTGCGTATGTTTCACCTTTTTCACCCGATAGGGAACGTGTATTATCACTTTCTTCCTAAAACAAAAAATATTGCAAAGTCCTTTTATACAAATTTTTCCAAATATCTCATACATTTCTCATAATATCTCATATATTTGTTTATCTTATATTGTGAATACTTACGATTCGATCGATTGATGCAACAGTGCTAGACTTATCAGGAATAAGATACTGTACTGTAACAAACATAAATATCAATGCATTATTATTATATATATATATTCCAATTATCTTGCGAATTTTCTCGGCCAAGTAAAAATAAAATAAAATAAGAATTAATACACATAAGAATTAATTATTGAATTAAAAAAGAGAATAAATATTGAGAATAAATATTATTCAACTCAATTTAATAGATACTGTAATAGATGCTCAATTAAAATAGATACTTTAAGGTCAAAATTAAATTAGGTATTAAAAATTTTAAAGCAAACTTTTAAGATAAATAAGAGTAACTTTTTTAAATTAAATGTTAAGTTTAATTAAAATTTAAATATGTATATGGTAATGTAACAAAAAAACATCTTACCAGGAACTTGTTCATTGTGAAAAACTTGATTCGCTTCTACAAAGCTTTTGTCGAAGCACTCTAACCAATCGTGAGATACCGTCTATGCATCGCACAGGTATAAAGCGAACGTTTATATAGTGCAACCAACATCTAACGGGGGGGAGATGCGTAAAGTATTCCGCGAAACTCCGCCCAGCATGCACTCAAAACACTATTATTTGCGATTACCGCTCTAGAATATCGCAAAACATCCTTTTGCTCCGGATTTTCATCTGAAAAACACCAGTATCTGACAAGCCTAAAAATATAAAATGATAAATTTATCATCTCTAAACATATTATTTGCATCAAATAAAAATACTCAAATAACTTATTCTAAAATTATTTATTTTTTATTAACATTTACAATAAGAAGAATCTAATTTTACTCATATTATATGTGTGTTTTTATCTGAGACAGAGCTCTGTCTTCGTAAAGTGCAAAAATAAATATTAAAACGTGTTAGTCTTTTTTGAATCATTGAGGAAATAGCAAATTGCTTCGTCTAACAATTAAATGCAATATAACGTACGCGAGTCAATTAAAAGTGAAATCTTGGCGTAGCGCTGGAAAGCACCATAAAAAATGCCACCTACACGTGTGTGCAGATACATCGCGTTTTCTGCGATTAGCAATTTTTATCCAGCGCCGATTCCGGCCGAAGAAAAAAAAGAAATGGACGGGAAGATCGCCGCGGCGTGACTGCCTCGGCTATCGTGATCGTATAATCGTTGGCCCCGTTGATTTCACGGCCACATTAATCCCGAGCGGGTGAAAAACCGATGGATGCAAGAGCCATAACTATTGTATTGTTTGGAAAATACGTCGCTTTTATCCCTTGCATCCTCCCCTCGATCCTATTGCTTGACACATCGATTGTATCGATTGATGCAGTTATCCGTTGCAAGATGAATGTTATTTCTTTCTCTTTTACTTGTTGAAATTTATTTCCTTTTATAGCAAAACTCTAATTTACGCAGAAACTTCTTGTTTGTTTTGTCTATAAAATATCCATCATATCCCTGATCTCATATTATAATTAACGTTAAAGCAAATTTATGAAAATACAATTTATTTTGTGCAGAAACGAGAGTGAATCGGTGTAAAATTTTTATTTGATTAGCTTAAACAAGATATCTAAACTAGATTATACTCTGAATTTTCTATCATGATATTTTCTTTCGTATATTTTCGTTTTCACTAATATTACCCCATTTTTTCCAAATCGCTAATTTTTCTCTCGCTGCTTTCAACATGAAGATATTAATATAAACATTTACATTTAACGTTAAAAGCTTTATTATAAATGTATCTAAAACCAACATCAAAACTTTCTAATACTACACATTATCTTGAGCAGATCTCTAATTGCAGTTTAATAACAATAATAGCCGCATCTTTTACTTATATTACTTTCCCATTCATTATGCGATATGTACTCTACGTCAATAAGGAGCAATTAGAAATTAAAACAAACCAAATGTGACAATCAAAATTGTTTATTTCTTTTCAATATAAATAGAATACATCAATAGAAATACATCATCCCAGGGATATTATATAACTTATGTACAATTACTTAAAAATAATACATTTCAAAATACACATTCAAGATATATATCTAATGCAATTGATAAAGCTTTGGAAATATTAATATAATATTTATTATATAATATTTATTATATAATATAATATTTATATTAACGATACTTTTTCATGTGTTAGATAATTTAATACATAATGTATATAAATTATGACTCATATAACTATGGCTATGCCTTTTATAATTAATTGTAAGAAATTTAATGACTATATTTCTGCATCAAATTTTACTCATTGTTAGAGAAAATATCGAATAGAAAACGGCCAGAGTAAGTAATCTTATGCTTCAATTTTAGATAAAATCTGTAATTTTAATTATAATTATGTAGCGACAATATTTAATTCAGTGGTCAGAAAAAGATCAAATCCGATTCGATCGAGGAATTCTCAAATAAAAGATTTTGAGATGTATTATAGGTAGAAAATTATGTTAATATTAGTTATGTTAATATTAGTTATGTTAATATGTTTATATTAGATAGAAAACATGGTAAGATAAATAATGTATACGATTATCTAACACTGATATTCCTTTTAGCAATTGCAAACATAAATGTATTTCTATTATTATCGATATCAATTCTTTTTAGGTTTCACAAATATTTGACGTCATTTTGGATGCACAGACAGCTGTTTACAACATAAGTGCATTTAATATTTGATTTTTTAAGGCATAGATTATTTTAATCGATCAATTGCTATGCAGGATATAGACACAGACATACACACACACACATTCTTACATGATACACGTGCAGACAATCTTTATGATTTTTGCATAAAGAATCAAAAATCGTTTTCGGAATATAATTGCGCGTTATAGTCGTCATTCGCGATGACGAATGCACATAAACGCATAAGAACGCGGATCGATCGTGCTTAAAGAAAGAGAACCACGCTATTAAAAAATTTATAAATGAAAAATGGTCCGTATGATAAAATCAAATCGAAAAATAGTAAAAGGCTTTATGGACCAAGCAATAGATGTAAAGTATGCGAAAATATAAATTATTTAAAAATCATATGATGGAAAATGTGTAATAATTTGTTTAATGTGACAAACGCTGCGTTTCGATCCACATCGGATCCTTTTCAATGTCTGATAACGAAGTAATAACGATCGACTAACCTAACCTAACCACGCTATTAATATAAATAAAGCATCAAGTCGTGCTCGACTTCCTTTTCGAGTTCATTCTCAAAAATTTTGATTTTCCTGTAAGTGTCGTTTTCTTAGTCGTACTACTAATCGTCGGCTTCTGCGTCGTGACCGTCCTTTTCGTAGTACTACTTAATGTCGGTCTCTTCATTATGTAGGTCGATTTCTTCATTATCAAAGGCCTTTTGGGTAGCTCTGCTTTTTTCGCTTTATTATTCGATACCTTGGTCGTGACCTTTATCAACGTTTTTTCGGTCGTACTGCTCGATTTCTCAGTCGTACTCGTCGTCACTTTCTTCGTCACATTACTCACGGTCGGCTTAATCACGCTTGCTTCGGTCGCTATCAGTTTCTCTCTTATATTGCTCATAAAGATGTCCTCGATCGCCTTGATCAGCAGCGACGGTTTCTCCGTCGTCGTGCTCTTAATTACTTTGATCAACAACGGCTTTGATCTCTCCGTCATTTCGTTGACGCTCATCGACTCAGGACTCTTGGTCGTCGTCACCAATGGCTTGGTCGTCGTCACCAATGGCTTGGTCGTCGTCACCAATGGCTTGCTTGTCATCGTCGTCAACGTCATCATCGTCGTGCTTACCGTTGGAATCTTCGCGGTGACGTTTGGTTTCAAAGTTTCGATCATGATGTTCGGCGATTTTGTGACCAATATCAGCTCGCTATCAACAGCCGATTGTGTCTGCTTCTCAATGATCCTTACGGTACTCTCGGAACGAGGCGTCGTAGTCGATGTGGTCGTGGATTTCTTTTGCTCGCAACCGTTCTGTTCTCCCGAGACAGTCGAACACCTCGAATCTCGAGCATTCACGCTGCCTCGCTGTTTAACATTCCGACGTGTCTGAGCGGCGGCTCCTCGCGACGGTTTCTTCGTGAGTCGAGCTTTGAGGACTGCCTGTCGTTCTGTCGTAACAGTCTGCGCCATCTCGGCCTCGTACGCCTCGTGCCAACCCGCATTCTCGTGCACGAATACAACCGGCTGCCATTTCTCACGACTGTCATCGATACCGGTGCTGGTGATCTCCGCACTTTTCTGGAAACTCGACTCGTCCTTCTCCTGCTTTGACTTACCCCATATTACACGAGACGCTGATTCCCCGGTATTCAAGCCTGCCATCTCGCGGGGATTGTTGTATCGCGGCTGTCGGGTCGAGATTGTCGCGAACCCTCGATTAGCCTGATTCTCCGTTCGATAACCGGGCAAGTAAGACGGTGGATCTACAATTTCAAGAGCGTCGTTAGAATTCGCACTGGTCTGACTTATACCGGTTTGCTTATCGTAGAAACTCGAAGGTGGAGTCGGTTTTTCATAAGAACTCGAATAGGCACTTGGCGCGCTGAAAAGATCGTTTTGCTTTCCGTAGGAAGTCGCGTAGGAATCCGGGGCGCTGTACTCGTCCTGACTTTGGTAAGAGGTCGAATAGGAACTCGGAGCACTGTTGAATTCGTTCTGATCCTGATAAGAAACCGAATAGGAACTCGGAACGTTATTGAACTCGTTCTGCTTGTGATACGAGGTTGAGTACGTGTTCGGATGAGCATCGTGAATCTCGTTCTGTTTGTAGGACGTCGAGTAGGAACTCGGACCGTTGTAAGAGCTTGGATAGAATCCGGGAGCTGAGTTAGCAGCATCGTTGTACTGCTCGTACGAGGTCGAGTACGAACTAGGACCGGTGAGGACGTCGCTCGGCGCTTTGTAAGTGTCCGTGTGAGAGCTGGAACTGGAATCGTGTTCCATCGATGCGGGTGAATACGAAGCGATTTGCCGAAGAGGCAAACGGTGCGTGCTTAATTGATGCCAGGGCTGTACCGAAGGATCAGCTTCAGTCTTGACTGTCGTCGTTACGTTTTCCTTCTCGAGCAGCTCTTTCACTTTATTCATGACTTCCTCGCCTGCCGCTTGATACTGGTAATATGAGGCCGCCGATTCGCTCAACAATTGTTGTTCTTGATTCTGCAAGTTTACTCGCGTGTTCGTAAAGTGATTCTTGTTGCTTTCCGCTTCGTTTGAAACTATCGCGGGCGGGGGACTCCCTTTGATTTGCGGATCCTTCGAAGGATTCTGCGAATTCGTGTCCAATGGTTTCGGTGACTGCACTCCTTTAACGTGGCTGACGTTTCGGGGCGGATAAATTGCGCGATGACGATTGGAGGAGGAGGCGAATAACGGATCGCCGTGTATTACAGGATGTATTCCGTGATGAGCTTGATTCATAAGCATGGTGATGGGATCAACGATTGAGGGAATTGGGATGAAGGGGTTGTATTGCTTCTCCGCATCGATTACGGGAACCGGTAACTGCGTGACGAAGCGCACCATCATCTCGCTCGCATCAACCGGCTCTATCAGTCGCAAATAGATCTTGCGTTTGGATCCGGGCATCTGGATGGGCACGAGAGGGCCCGGTTCGTTCTTCGGAGGGTCCAACAATTGATGCACGATGTCAATGATGGAGTCGAAGACATTCTTCTTCGTGGTAACGCGAATCATGGGCTCGATGCGAATCGGTTCTTCATCGTAAATCACTTCAGGAATCGAGTCTATCTGATTGTCGCTCACCTCATATGTCGGTAAACCGCCGATTGATCGGGTTTTTACACGTTTTGCTGGATGCCTCGAGCGGCCGCGGTTATAACGATGATGTTGTTGCGATTGTGGTGATTGTTGTGGTTTTGGTGATTGTTGTTGCTGTTGAGGTCCAGATTGAAGCTCGTGATTCTTTTTAGACTTGTCGATTCGTGTCTGCGGCTGAAACTGTCGCGACGTAGGGTATATATCGGAATAAATCTGGGGGATAGGATTTATCTCTCTTCTTGTTGTGGCATCTTTGACGATCAATTCTTTGACGATCAATTCTTCTGGTGATCTTGCAATCTTCTTTATTCTGAAGAAGTCAATTATAAATTGCATTACTATGTATTACTTAAATATGAGAAATGATGCGATTGGAAAATGTAACAGATTAAATATTGTTAAAATTCAAAAATAATTCAAAAATAAAATTTTACTTTATGTATGTAATTTTATCGATTATTTTTATTGTCATATAAATCTAATTTAACGAAATAGTACAATTACAATACAAAAAATAAATATAAGGAAAATTTGTTGTTTTAAAAACACAGAAATAAGAAACAGAAAAGATCTATCGAAAATCTGCTTACCTATTTAAATATTTGACTTCGTTAGTGAACACTGTTGATGACAGACATGCGCACACCTACATATGAATATATATAAAAATTATATTTGTAGAATATATTTCTATTTTTATTTACAATTATATATATATATATATATATATATATATATATATATATTATAATATATATATATTATTTATATATAATATATATATTTATTTTATAATATATATATATATTTATTTTTATTTACAATTATTTATAATTTTTTATGTAACATTATAGCACTATAAGTTGTCATTTATAATAATTAGCAGCTGTATCTATGAGAATCTCAATTATTTGCTCACTTATCAATTTTTTCGAGCGAAAATTTAAATTGATTTAAACAATGTTATCATTTCGCGATCACTTTGCGTCTCAAAAACCATTAATAAATTAACAGCCGTAATTTCGTCAGCACTGTGTAAGGATGTGCAAGCGTACCGCTAATTATTTTGTTTAATTAGAAAAGAAATATTTTTCAGATCCTTCTCCTCAATTATTGAACGGATCGACGCGATGGGTCAAACGAAAAAATTTACGGAAAAAATCCATATTGATCGGATAACAATCTCGGCGAATTCACATTTAAGTCGTATTTTCGTTCACTTTTTTTCACTGCGAAAACAATAATTCTCCGATGAGCTGTCTTCACTCACCGTAATGAAACACGTGAACTTCATATCGCGTAGCTCGCACGAAATCCCGCTCACCTCGCCAATGTACCACAAAGTCGACTGTGGTGCGGCGATATTTAGCCACCTCTTTTAAAGCTTCTCCCATAGAGCGGCGTTCGTGCCGAAGCGTGTGCTTTATAATGCATCTGTATAATTCTCCTTGCACGCCATTATGGCGACCACAAACACTGGGCGAGCAATCGATTTCGAATAATTTCGAGTAATTAGTTCCTGTTTTTTCCATATTATTATTATCGAGAGATATCACTAAACTATAATCGAATGTTGCCACTAGTAAGTATAAATCAATGATCTTTGTTAATAAATAATTTTGCAACTTTGTAAATAATTTGTATGAACACATTTCTGTTGGGAAAATAGCACATTGCACGAAGGAAAATTTCTAAATTTGACGATTTATTCATAATTGTATGTATGCGAAATAAATTTGAGAGAAAGAATTTTAAAAATTGTATCTTTATTCAAATGAATAAACTTGTTTCACTCGTAGAGTGCTTTTTTTCACTTATGTACTAAAATAGTTTTCGATTTTTAATTTAATTATTATAATGATTTCATGTGTAAATATATTTTTTTTATTAAAATATATATCACGAGATGATGAGTTTTCTCATCTTTATAGTTATTTTTCTTTCTTTTCGGTTTTTAACAACAATTGCACACACCTTACAATTTCGACACATGAATTAAACGATAATCTTAAGAATTGACTTCAATTAAGTCAATTCTTAAGATGTATGACGAGGAACTCATTCTCTCGTATCTATACTTTTTGTCACATACAAAAAGAAATTATCGACATTTTTCTCAATTTTTAAATGAATTATATAAGACATGCAAATTGAAAATCTCTTCTGTAAGAAATAATTAATTTCAAATAATTTTATAAACTTTAGGATTTAATATAATTACAAGAGATTACTAGAAACTTTTACTCGAAAAAATAGCCTTATTTACCTTTAATAATTGCAGAAAATGAAAATATCTAGATACGCACAATATGCGATACATATTTCTTCACGCGAATCGGTACACCTTAACATAACGCTGCAAGTTTCGGTTCTGGTGATTACATTTGGAAGCATATCGTGCGAATACGTAATAAATTTCGAATTTCTATTGAAGTCTTTCGGGCTTTTCCAGTTTAACGCGAGAGTAGTCATAATAAAGGCCATTGGCTTAATGAAAGTAAAATTACTTGACTGCCCCGTTTTAATTGCTTGTTTGTGAGTTTTCCATCTCCATGCGCGAAGCATCAAGTTTCTAGCATCATCTAAACATGGAAAGTTGTTTGTCGAATCGCAAATCATGAAGCTGCATCGTATCGGATTCTTACATACACATCGCAGATAAGAGCTTTGCGTTATTGCTAGGTAGAAAACCGTTTATTAATTAGGATGAAAAGGAGAAGCAGTTCTGACAAGAAAGCCGCGAAATAGAAACAAAAATATCGATCTCTCAGATAATTATAGCCGCTAGAGTCATCGTAACGGAAGAGGTGTGGTTCGAAGACAGAAAAAATGCAAATGATTAATGTAAAAAATTCCGAGACTCTCCGCGCGATCGATGATATCTGGTCTAACAGCAAATCAACTGTTTTCTTTATGATCCCACATATATATACAGGGTGTATCTGAAATGATGCACTAAACTTTAGGAGGAACTTTTTTCGCAAATGAACCCCCCTCCGAGCTAAAATTCGAAAATGTGTGAAATTGACCAAACACCCGCAACGCAAATTTATTTATCTCTCAAGAGAGGGTGATAGGTAACGTCAAAACCTTTTTTTTTCTGAAATACAGCCAATTTTTAATTTTTTCCCCAAACTTTAGGGGCCTCTAGCTCGGAGGGGGGTTCATTTGCGGACCCATGTTCATAGGAAAAAAAAGTCTTATTTTGACCTCTAGAATACGCTCCTAAAATTTAGTGCATCATTTCAGATACACCCTGTATAGAATACAGGTTTGATCTGAGCAGAATATTAAAGACGGCGCGTTAACATCTTGTTCATTCGTTCGCTAACGTTATAGCCACAAGTGACAATATATTAACATAAATCTTTGTATAATCGTATCTTCTGATAAGATTAATTCTTTCGAATATATTATTCTGATAAGAGACCGGTGCTTTTAAAATATATTACAGTTTTCTCTTACAGTCTCTCTCACTTTTGTACATGCATGATCGCGAATTATAATGCATTATATACACATGGTATTGAAAAATTACAATATTTTCTTCTAATTATAAATATTTTAATCAATTTCCGAAATCGATCTTTTTACGTAAAAAGTCATGAAGAAACTTAATTTTAAATTCTTAAAATAAAGCTTACAATTAGTTTATGAAAAATTCTGAATCAAGAATTATTGGAATGTCGTTTATTGCATTATACAAAAAAATTAAACGTTTATAATATACAGGGTGTATGAAATGTCTAGAAACGGTCGAATATTTGATAAACTATTTCTTTTTAGAAAAAATGTTTCAGACAAAAGTTGTAGGGCTCTAAAATATCTATTTGCAATTGACAGTTATATATTTTTTCTTAAAAACAACTGTGCGTTTTTCTTATACCAATTGATTCCTCTTATTATTTTGAGCATAAAAATATTGAGGTAAGATACTCGAAAAATGAATATTTTACGAGATATTTTATAATTTATGTAAAATTAAGAAATTACTTCGAATCTTATAACTCAAAAAGTATTTAATAAAAAATACTTAATTATAGTATTTTGGAAAGCTCTCGAAATAAATTACAAGAATATGTAATAAGAAATAAGGGTTTTCGATTAAAAAATTCAAGGTGACCTTCATGTAACCTTGGCAACGCCACTTGTGCCCATGCTGATAAGACTAGTAAATAAATATTTTAGAGCCCTACAACTTTAGTCTGA
Source organism: Camponotus vicinus (assembly GCF_025532165.1). Lineage (NCBI taxonomy): Eukaryota > Metazoa > Arthropoda > Insecta > Hymenoptera > Formicidae > Camponotus > Camponotus vicinus. Next base: position 9,715,831 of record NW_028141946.1, read on the forward strand.
AACATTTTTTTCTAAAATGAATAGTTTCTGAAATATTCGACTGTTTCCAGACTTTTCATACACCCTGTATATTTATAAATGTTATAGTATCGATTTTTAAATATGGATATAATATTTATATCTACTTTTTTAAATATAAAATATCAATTTAGGAATCTGTGTAATCTACAACTACTGATGATTTATGATTTGTGTGAATTGAACTGGAATTTATGATAAAAAATATATTCACATCTAACATCTGTTGATTAATATGACATTCATTTTCTTTGACGGTAAGGAATAGATATTCTAAATTAATTGAACGAATGCATTCATTAATCATATCAGTAGAATTCGAAGATTAATGTGATTCAAGCACATTCCATTAATGTTATTTAATTTGTTTGCAATTTACACTCAGCTTTCTAATTAAAATTAATAAATAATATGCAATATACACACACACACATATAATTAAACAATACACAAATATGATCAAAATATATCTTTTATTATGCCATAAATCTTATTTATTCGAAAATACATTGACCCACCCTTATTATTTGCGTGAATCGCGATTACAATAAAAATTTATATTTCTAAAAAAAATCTTTAACTATAAATGTACATCTTACATGTATCTAAAATGTCCTTAGATATTCACACTTTCGAATTATACGCGTGACTACACAAAGTAATGCTAATCGCTAACCACTACAACCACAAAACTTATGATTTTTCCATTTCAATCGATAACCGCAATCCTTGATGAAAGTAAATGTTTCTAATCGCACTCGATGCTTTTTTTCAGATTAAATTATTGATAATAATTCAATTGAAATTGAAGCGGCGTTTTCCATCGAAACGAAATCCATAAGCCGCGCTGTTGGGTGCGTCAACTAGCGCGGGATTTCGATACTGATGAAAGGATCCGTGAAGATGGGGCGGTCTCACGGCGTTTTGCTCCTCGTCCTGCGTACCTTTCAAGTAAAACGCCTCGAATTGACCCTCGGGCAAGAGAATATCCTTCAGGGACTTGTCGTCCGGATCGTATGCCGCCACGACCATAATTAACGCGACGAGAAGGCACAAAAACTGCGAATTATAAAATAAATTATTTTATATTATATTTTATATTATATTTTTTTATATTATTTTATATTATATTTTTTATATTATATTATTTTATATTTTATATTTTTCCGAGATGTAAAAAAAACTCCCTAAAAAGTTTCTTGATAAGAGTCCAATAGCGGACTATTGGACAATTAAATGCATTAAAATGCTAAGAAGTCTTATTACAATCATCATCGGACGTAAGGAATAATTAAATGAATGATATAAGTGACAGTAATTTTCAATAGACAAAGTATACGTACTAATAAAATGTTTCTCTCGCTCCATGTCATTATTATTTTCCGTTCCATTTCCTCGGCGATATCTTGCGCGATCAAGACGAATTAAAGTGACAACTAATATGACGTGATGTCGTATCGATGGCGATGTCGTCGCCGTATAAATCTCTCTTGGCTAAATCAATGAAACAGGGAAAGCGATGATGAATCGGGTCATTCGTCAGATTAATTGCATGTTGTGTCTCGTGACATTACTGCAAATGTGTTCGTAATTAATTGCAAATGAAGGAAAGAAAAAAACGCGTTTGTTCATCCGTAAAGTGCAAATTTCGCTGGACGATAATGTCCACGATCGGAGAATATTCATGTACGTGGATTCAATGTTGCGTGTGAAACATGAGCATTGCCTCGATTCGCAGGATAAATCTAGAGTAAAATACATCGTGCCTCTAATAATAAGCCTCTTCCGTAAAAGTGAGTCTTAAGAGAAAATCAAAGTATAAAGAGGAGCAAGAGATCTCGTGTATGAAAGATCTCACGAAAGAGGCTAATTTAATTTCGAAAATTTCAAAGTAAAGAAAAAATATATTGAAAAGAGAGATAACGTTAGAGGGAAATTAAATTCTGAGAGAAAAATCGACTCGCACGCTTCGTTCTACGTATTTGTTTATGCTTGGATCTTTAAAGATGGGCGCATAATTGCAATGTAAATTGCTCGAAATAACGATATCACAATATTTATTATTTTATTTATTTATTTTATTTATTTATTTTATTTTTTATTTATTATTTAATTTATTATTTTATTTTATTATTTTAAACACGATTCTCTCTAAGGGATATCATCTTAAACAAGAAAAAAGATCACATTTTTACAATTGTTCTTTCATTCTCAGTTATGTATACATGCATACGTAAGAGAAAATCGAACACCTTGTACCTTGACCGTTCACTTATTGCGAAACAAACTGTTAACGAAATGCAAGATCTTTCATTGCATGCGTCCGGACAATACAAAAGTCTAAAAGACACCTAAAGAAAAATATGAAGACATTTTTTAAAACATTTTTGCAACGCAAATTTGAGTTAATAATAAATCAATAGAAGCATTAATCGTCGTGAAAAGCCCGCATTTTTACAAATTAATTGATTTAACTTATGTTCCCAAACAGCACACAATATTTATGATAAATATCTATAAATATTTTTATAATTTATTTTTTCAAAATATTATATAAATATTTTATACATATTTTATGTACATTAAAAGAAGTAATCACAAAAACTTTATTCGATATATTGTGAAAACATAAATAAATATTTTATATAATATTTATGATATAAAAATAAACGATAAATATTTATAGTAATATTTTGTAAATATTTCTCAAATGTTTGTTGAAAACGCTGTTTCATAGAAATGCAAATTTAGCACCCGGCTGTGTTACAAACAAAAATAAAGCAAATGTATGTATATTTTACTGTATTTTTTCTCAGGAAGGAGCTCATTCGTGAATATGTATGTATATATATATATTTCTTTTTTTTTAATTTTTTTTTTATTTATAATAAATCCTTATGATCTAGTAAACTTAAGGGCGTAAAAATATTTATAAAATATATATAAAATATTTATAAAATATTCAAGTCAAATATTATAAATATTTCGTAAATATTTTATAAATATTGTGTGCTGCCTGAGTTAAAGATGCAGATCACGCGAAAGAAAAATCATATTTCTTCATCACTTTCTTTCTTTTATGCGAAATGAGGTGAATTAGTTAGAGTTGTTATTTTGACAAGCCGCTAAAAAATTGAATATTTATATTCTGCGAATTAATCGCACGTATCATCACCGTAGATCTGTCGTAGATTCATCGAGATAAGACATCAGTAAATAACCGTAAAAAGGCGTTTACGCACAAGCCTATTCAATTAGGGATCACGATGATCCGCGGAGCACGAAAGCGAAAGTATTTAAGCAAAGCGTAACGAAGTGAAGCGTCTCCCGAGCAACTTTACGGGTCTTTAACGCCTCGAGGCCAACACTCTCGCAGATTGATCGACTTGACGTCGAGGATACCTCTACGTCTTCTGTATGAATTACAAAAAAAAAACAAGCAAAGTACATAACTAATGTAATCTAATCTATAATAGAAAAAGGAAGCGCGCCATTTACCCAAACTTTTCTGCCAAAGACTGATCTCGCCGATCATTCAACAGTCAACAGATCCCTCCATCTGGTCGAATCGATACTCGACAATCGAGTAGTTGGGTCAACGAATATTGCCGTCTAAAATTAAGATAAAAAAGAAAACATTAATCTCGGATAGTGTCAAGCTCCGTCCATCAATCTACTCTTGGTATTCGTCAGACACGTGCCTAGGTAAATGACACCTCCGGGAAATCGCGCGCACGCGTGGACTCTCGCGCGGAAAGACTTGGGAGGACTCGCCGAGAGTCGTATCGCCGGGAAAAAGTGAAAGCCAGCAGCGGCGTCGGCGCACGCGATATAGAGGTGGATTTCAAGCGTCGCCGGCGCGCCTTCGCGGCCTTGTCGCGTTCCTCGTCCACGAGGAGAAGTCCCCGTTCGCAAAAACGGAAGTCGATGAAAGTGGAAAACCGAGCCGAGCGACGCGTGCGCGCGTCTTTGCTTTTTGCCGCCAGAGACACGTGGACGTGCACGCCTCGCGATTGACGTATTATCTCCACGAAGCGGATAAACAATACGCTTTTTCTGCTCGGCTGACGCTTTTTAGGCACGCCTTTTACTTCTCTAATGCCTTTAATTCTGTGTTTATTGACCGCTTCTTATGTTTAGATAATAACAATCGAATCTGATTGTGCGTTCGATATGAGGAGATATCGTCTCCGTGGTCAAGTAGCGGTGAAAAGAGAAGCTCAATTGAATTTCTCGATTGAAAAATTGTAGGCAAATAAAAAATATGAGGCAGATGCAATCATGAATCATCTATGGAATTGATGTAATTATGATTTGAATAAAAAGAGATCTAATGAGTGCTTTCTTAGCAGTAACAAAAATAAAATGGAATCGATTTACACACAATTCCATGACAAATGTGAAAAACAAATTGCAACGATCGATAATTATTGTACATTAAATTATTATCGTTATTATCCAAAGCATATCAATATATTTTTGATAAAATAATATTATACAGGGTGTCCCTGAGCATGAGCTCACGTACTTGTGAGGAGGTAGAGCGCAGTAAATTAAATAAAGAAATCCTATTCCATGTAACGATTTTTGTAATAATAATAGAAATATTAATTATTGAAAGTTCATCACAGTTACTTTCAAGTAACTGTGATGAACTTTCAATAATTAATATTTCTATTATTCAAGGTCAATTTTAAGATTGACAGAGGCACTTTCAGAAAAAACGTTTGATACAAAAGTTTACTTATTTTTTCACGTACAATTTGAATCTGTAATAAAAAGTACCATGTTCCTCTAAAAAAATTCAACTTTCGATCCGGATGGAGGAATCGATTGGTGTAAAGAAAACACATAATTGTTTCGAAAAAAAAAATGTAATTGTTAATTGCAAATTACATTTTTTTTTTCGAAACAATTTTGTGTTTTCTTTACACCAATTGATTCCTCTCATTATTTTGTACATAAAAGTATTAAGGTAAGATAATCGAAAAATGAATATTTTACTAGATATTTTATGGTTTATGTAAAATTAAGAAATTATTTCAAGCCTTATAACTCGAAAAGTACTTGATGAAAAAATACTTTATTATAGTGTTTTGGAAAGCTCTCGACATAAGCTATAAGAATATGCAATAAAAATAGATGGTTCCATTTAAGAAATTAAAGGTGTCCTTGACCTCACTTTAACGATGCCATCCAAGGTCAAACCAATGACACCATCTTATGTTCCCCTCAAAACCATACAATTTTTGTCGAAAACGTTTTTCTCTAAAATGCTTAGTTTTTGAAAGAAAAGGGGTGTACGGGTGGTCTAGGACACCCTGTATATAGAGGGTCCCAGATCACCCGTACATCCCTTTTAAAATGAAAATAAATGGCTTTTATCAAAAATTGCGAACAATTTTTAAGTAAATCGGGTATGCTCTATCAAATGGTGATGTTTTCAATTTTTGATTCCGACCGGAAATACGCCATCCGGATCGGAAGTTAAATTTTTTTAGGGGAACGTAGTACTTTTTATTACAGATTCGAATTGTACGCGAAAAAATAAGAAACTTTTGTATCAAACGTTTTTTCTGAAAGTGCCTCTGTCAATCTTAAAATTGACCTTGAAAGTAACTGTGATGAACTTTCAATAATTAATATTTCTATTATTATTACAAAAATCGTTACATGGAATAGGATTTCTTTATTTAATTTACTGCGCTCTACCTCCTCACAAGTGCGTGAGCTCATGCTCAGGGACACCCTGTATATATACATTAATAATTAATGTATATTGTAATAGTAAAAATATTATTTTAATACTTTGCGTGTGGCAGTCACACAGAGAAATCAAAGTAATAATGTTATTTCGTGAAATATATCGCAACGTTAAATCATCAAACAATTAAGTAGAGTTAATGATACCCTAGATCGCTACTATTTCTGCTAATTATTGACTTTTACTTTAGAAGTTGCTGTTGGGATAATTAAATTTATATATTACAACTTGAGACACATGTTTCTTATTGCCACGTTATGTATGACTACAGAAATCAATGTCAGTTTGTGTATCTTGCGAGAAATTTTATTTATTTATGTGTATGTATGTGTGTATATGTGTGTAAAAAATCTCTGGCAATATAACTCTTAATAATGTGACAATATTTATTTTCAGATGTTTGGAGAGCGAGTATAGAAAGTGATATGGAGAAATTACTGCTGCAGATTAGATTAGAATGCTAATTATTGCCAATCTTTTTCGCATTAGCGATCGTGCGACTGATCGCTCGTTTCCAAAATCAAGCAGGGAAATCTTCGAATGCGAGTTTACGAATGCGCGACTATCAAGAGATCATCGCTGACTGCTGGACTGTTCTCGCAAGTTCAGATAGAATTTTGGACATAGCGACTCGAGAAGAACGTGAATTAATTATTCGAAGAAAAATACTTGGATTCAAAGGGAATAAAACGCTCTCGTTTTTAAATCTTCCTACGTCGAAACAAGTTTCCCTCGCATCTAATCGACGCTGGCGCGTTAGCTCCGAATTGAGAATAAAGAGAGAACATTTTTATTTAATTTGTTCTTAAAAGTTAATATTTCTTATATCTTTTAATATTTATAAATAATAATTCGATTTATATATAAATTGAAAATTGAAAAAATGTTTTTCTTTTTTAACTTGTAAAAGATAATAGAGCAATAACAAATATACACTAAATTAAATTAAAATTGAACTATATTATAAGTATAAAAGTCATTTATAAAAATTATCTTGTTAACAATGATGCACTTTTGTTGTATAATACGAATATTTCGATAAAAATTGAAGTGCCGATTAAAATATATATTAATATGATTGAACAGAATTATTTTACAAATTACGAGTTTGAATGTATATAAAAATATGAAATATGTGAAATCCTCAATCATGAGAAAGAAGGCGAGAGAGAGAGAGAGATGAATGAAAGATGAATTTATAAAAAAAGTGTCTCCATTATTCATTATAATCTTAATACAATCATCATAATATCTAGATTATACGAGTATTATATTTTTGTTTCGTCGGAATAAATATATAGACATGTTTCATCTGTAGATGTTATATTTCTTTGGATAAAGTATAATTACCAGAGCCGGATTTACTCATAGGCGCATTATCTCGGGCCGTAAATTCAGGGGCCTTCGACAAACACACATTATTATAAAAAGTAATACTAAACTATATTGATTTAAACATATGATGAATATTACATTGTTATATAACATGTGTTACGTATATTTTTGGTTAAAAAGACAAGAATTATTCTTTTTTATGTATAAATACGATAAAGTTCTACTATAATATAAAAATTAGAATTTATAATGAATTCACTCATGTAAAATTCATTATTGTACTATTCATAACGAAATTAATAAAATACATTAAATAGCTAACAACTTAAATAATTTTGCGAAATTTAACACAAGAAAAAAACATTTACAGATGTTATACAGGGTGACCCATTTTAACTTAGGCAGCCAAATAACTCGAAAAATAAGCAAGATAGAGAAAAATGTTTTAGACAAAAGTTGTTTGGTTTCGAGGGGGCCATAAGATGGTATCATTGGTTTGACCTTGAAGAGTCATTTGAAGGTCACGTGAAGGTCACTTCAATTTTTTTAAATGGAATACCCTATATATTTTTGTACATTCTTGTAGCTTATTTCGAGAGCTTTCCAAAACACTATAATTAAGTACCTTTCCGTTAAGTACTTTTTGAGTTATGATGCTTGAAATAATTTCTTAATTTTACATAAACCGTAAAATATCTTGTAAAATATTCATTTTTCGATTATCTTACCTTAATACTTTTATGTACAAAATAATGAGAGGAATCAATTGGTGTAAAGAAAACACATAGTTGTTTTTAAGAAAAAATATGGAATTGTTAATTGCAAATTACATATTTTTTCTTCGAAACAACTATGTGTTTTCTTTACACCAATTGATTCCTCTCATTATTTTGTACATAAAACTATTAAGGTAAGGTAATCGAAAAATGAATATTTTACAAGATATTTTACGGTTTATGTAAAATTAAGAAATTATTTCAAGCCTCATAACTCAAAAAGTACTTAACGAAAATGTACTTAATTATAGTGTTTTGGAAAGCTCTCGAGATGAGCTACAAGAATGTACAAAAATATATAGGATGTTCCATTTAAAAAAATTGAAGTGACCTTCACGTGACCTTCAAATGACTCTTCAAGGTCAAACCAATGATACCATCTTATGGCCCCCTCGAAACCATACAACTTTTGTCTAAAACATTTTTCTCTATCTTGCTTATTTTTCGAGTTATTTGGCTGCCTAAGTTAAAATGGGTCACCCTGTATATGCATGAATGTTTATTATAATCTTATATGAAAAATTAGTTAGGCCTAATTATATTTGCAATGTTATATGTAACAATGTTATATATAACACATTTATTAAATATGTTCATTTTCTGTATCTAAATTTATGTACTTTAGTATCTCGAAAAATATAGTATCCAAAGACCTAGAAAACGTAAATTCAGCCCTGATTATTATTTTTAAGTACTTTTCTCTAATGTCGTCATAACGCAATTCGGGCAATATTTTGCGGATAATAGTATAAAATTACAAATATTCCACGCGCGCGAAAGAGAGATATAAATATATTATAATGTAAATATATATATTATGATATATATATTAAATATCTATATTTAAATATATTTTATATTGAGAATTTCTCACTTACACCATTTTTGTTATAATTGCAAGAATTGTGTTACATATTATATTATACAACTTCTATGTATATATATATGTAATCAATTCTCAAATGTATAATATAAAATAAATGAATATAATATAGCAACAAATAGAATTTTTATAAAAAAAAAAAAAAATTGAAAATAATTAACCATAATAATAATAAAAGCTCTTATTTCCTTATTAATTATTTCCTCATTAAAATATGATGTCCAAAGTAAGAAATCCGAAGCAAGAAAGAATGAATTTTTCTTGTACATAATAAGTTTTCTCGCGTCATCACATATTTGATAACATGAATTTGTGAAAATGCACTGAAAATTTGGTTATTACATTAATAAATTTTTATATTTAAAATAGTTACTTGTTTTATGCATTTGTAATAAAAGTCAACTTTATAGTAATTGATCCGGATTTACAATCTTTCATTAATTTACAAGTCAAAACGAAGTTTAAACGAGTCCAAAAAGTTGAAATTTATATTATCAAATATAGTGACCGAATATCAAATGGAAAATTAATTTATTTTCCATTTTCTATTTTCGATACATTTCAGAGATTTGTATAATTTTTCACTTTTGATATCATAAATTAATGATATCAATGAGGGACAAAGAGTCTTAAGCCACATTAAATTTCTCAAATTATTAACTTTCAATACTTTTACTATCACAATGTCTTCTTTACGAAGGATAAGTAAAAATTTGAGAAATAATATAAAATCTGCATGAAATTATACAAAATTTTCAATATTATAAACATAATATATCTATTTTTATGCATATATACAGAATAATTCTAGAAAATGGAAAAATTTTACATGATTTAAAGAATTTTGAGAAAAACTAATTTTTATATAAAGATTTTATATAAAGATTACATTTAAAAAAAATGTAAACTAAATAAAAATAAATTTATAAAAAGGAAGAAAAATAAAATGCAATTGTTGTTTACAAATGTATCAGCACATTTGTTGAGAAAGTATCATAAAAAGATAAAACTCATTAAAATATATACATGTGTGCTCAAATTCTTTTTTGATATTTTTCTTCATTTTTTAGAACCAATCTGTATTTCAATCACACACATGACCATTAAAATTAATTATTATTTATGTACACTAATATTCCTCTATATAAGTCATGGTTATATGTATCAAAATATATAATTCAGACAGAATATAGATACGAATCTAGTTTTGTCTTTGCATTAGGAGGTGAGGTAAAAGGGGAGAACCAAGCTATCGAAAATCTTCCAAAAACTGCCTGAATTGATTTCCATCTACTATTACGAACCCATCTAGCTTCCTCTTTTTTAAGTTGTTCTATACCCTGCAATATATATTTTTATGAATATAAATTGTATTTTTGCTTTTATATAATTTCACAAAAAAATAATTTAAATGTACATACAGTTTCGTCATTCCAAATAGCTTGTAGTTGTGTGCCTAACATCACAGCAGTAAAAATGGCAAATAAAAGTGCCTCGAATGCCAAAAATAATAATAACACTACCGTCGCTGGCGGGTTAAATGTGGAGCATTCCCTCCATTCTTGTCTGACACATGTGGTGAATTGTTGTATACACAAAAATAGAGATTGTAGAGATATGCCCGCTATATAAAACTAAAATATAAGAAAAAATATATTCAAGGAGATTATTGTACAAAGTATTTCAATAGATTTACATTAGAAATATATGTTTTGATAAGTTTCAACTGTTTTTTTTTTTTCCAAAAGTTTTACACCACATATAGTTGTATGTACATAATTTTTAAAATACTTACAGTAAAAAGTACAAAGTATTTTTGATTATTTTCCCCCACACAATTGTTAACCCATGGACAATGATGATCCATTTTTCTAATACACCTTAATATTGCAATAATATAATCAATACTAATTGTGCACCACCTCATATATACAAACTTGATTGTCAATTTACCTTTGGCAAACGGAGCAGTGATGTGCTCTCTCAGGCTTGATAGAACAACATTTTGGACACTTAAAGATAACTTGTCCATCTCTAAATCCCATTTGTTGTATCATCTCTTTTGTTGCATTACCTTTTGGTACTGCACCCTATGTATAAGAATAAAAAACCATAATGTATCTTATTACAATATATGTTCAAATATCTCTGATAAATAAATATTAAATATTATCTTAATTACCGGATCTGTAAACATGGTTCTTAAATGTGATGCAAAAGCCAAAAATGCTAGAGACTGAAAAATGGCCATATTCAGGCTGGAATATAATGTATTTATGGTAGGAATAAGAATCACTGCCATTACTACAAATTCTGCATAAATTATCAGTAGCCATGTTAATACTGCACATATGATGCCACATATATCCTATAAATATAGAAATATTATATTAGAAAAATTATATATTAAAATAAAATATAATTGAAAAGTTTGCTTACAAGTGTTGCTTCTTTTCTTTTCTTTGGCCTTGTAAACATCAAAAAAGATTTTAATGATATCAATGAATGAGATTATTAAAATCTTTCTGAATAGCAAAGTATATGCTAAGTGCTTTTTGATCAAAGAAAACACTATGAAAGCAATATTATTCTGTAATCTAATTTTGATCTTGTAATATGTAGTCAAAAGTTGATTGTTGGATTCTAAGAATATTAATTTATTTTTTGAACATCATATAAAACAAATTTTTTGCTTTATGTGGAACTTTTATATATAATACTTAATTGCTTACGCAATTGCTAAAGTAAATCTTAATCACTTGCAAAACAAAAACACATCTAATATATAATACAAAATACATTAAAAATTCTACTTGCAAAACTTGCCTTGATGCACCAGAGCTTTCCACCACAACATCTATTATGAAAGTCTTTCTCTCTGTGAAAGGGCATATAATCGTAATCCATCGTTGAAAGTGTTATTATTAACTGAACTGCTGTATCCCTTGTGAAACATAAGAGAGTTCACTGACACCTCCACCTTCGTACACACAAAAACCCGCAACCACATTCCTAAAAAAAAAAAGAAAAGAAAATAAAAAATCCGATTATAAAGATACAAGTGTTTCATTTTCAGCGTCAAGTGTCACTTGTCCGATACGAGAATCGTATTTAATGACAAGGTAAATATTTATCAATGTTGCTTATCAACGATAACGAAGATTTAAATAGTCGCAAAATACGGAGTATATCGGGAATGACATGTCAAATTTCTCTCGAGATTTGACGCGTCGAAATTTTTAACACTCACATTGTTACGCGACGACATGCATTCGTGACGAGCAACAATGTGCGATGTCTGTCATATTGTTTTGTTCCGTAGCGTCGCCGCAAAACGCGTGCACACCGTGGGTGGAAATTGATTTTTCCCGATACACCTACGATGTAATTAGCAACGAGGTGGGTAGGGTGTGCGATGGAACGCGTATACGAAGCTATAAATGCACGAACGTATACATTCCAATCTGCCGGGAATTTATCAATTTTCATTCATCAGTCGAGAAACTAATCGCACGAGTAGCACCGAAAACAAGGAACAAGATTGGCTCGTCGAGCTCCATCGATGAGGCAACGTTCCTCCCTTTCCGTCTTCTCCCTCGCGTTTATCGTAATGATTCGCAAAACCGTGTAAACGCGTCGCACTGAAGGAGGCGCGATCTGACGATCCGGTTATCACGTGCGCAATCTAGGGGATCCGCGAGGGGCGCGGGATCCGATCTGTCAAAGAGCGGAAACCGAAACGTCATTCGCGGACTCTCGCGAGCGCCGCCGTTGATTTGACAGGAGTCGAAAAATCCACTCCATTCGCCCGCGATTCGATCGACCAATCGGGAACGGAGTTACCAGGGATCGCCTCGTTCCGATTGGTCGGTCGAACGTCACTGGACATGAGTGTATTTTCGAACGCGACGTCAGTAGCACGGCGGACGTACTCACGTACGGCTGTGTGTCGAGAGAGAGGGGGGGGGGCGGCCACGGTCATATTGGCTACTTGTGACTTTTGGGAGGAACGAGTAAAAAATAACCCAACTTTTCTCGTCTCTGCGTCCAGGAAAATGCTGCCCTGGAGTAACGTCCATTGATCCCAGCTACGCCGATCGCATCAGCTGATCGCGGCAACGCGCCGGGCCACCTCATCGCTCGCAACGAAGGCTGTGTGTCCTCTCTCTCTCCGTGGAAAATGGTGCGTTCGCCCCCGAGGGACACGGTCAGATCTCCCCACCGTCGACTCTCGAAATTTAAGTACCCGTAGTCTCGTCCTTTGGACGTTACGTCACTTACTATTCCTCTGATCGCAGAGTTTCTTCGGTTTCGGCCAGTCCGCCGATATAGAGATCACGTTGGACGGCGCTGAGACGCGAAAGACCGCGGACATCAAATCTGAGGATGGCAAGAAAGAGCGGCACCTGCTGTACTACGACGGCGAGACCGTGTCCGGCAAGGTAGGGGGCTTCTGCTCCGTCGAATATCCGTCCAGTGCTCCGGTCAACGTTAATCGTTTATCTGGTTCACGAAAACTTCAGAGTTCGAGTAGGGCTGAGAACTGTTGACGTGTTGTTTGCACGCAATGTGTTCAGTGGGTTGGAAATTATGTGACTTGTTCCACGAAGCTTGAACAAGTATACTTTGATCATGCACAGATTATTCACTTGTAGTCTGATACGCTTAGTGAATCGTTAAAATATTTCATGTAGGATTTATTTTATATGTGAAAGATCGAGACACAATGCTGCTTTACATTTTGTATTTGTTTGCAGATTAATTCATTAGTAGACACAACTGAAAGAAATATAGATAATATATATTTCCCAGCAAAATTTATACATCATATTTTTTAAATTGTTATTGTAAATTTTGCATTAATTAATTGTAACACATTTTGTTACTTTAATATTTTTTTGTTAGATATGTATGCGTTTATAAAATACAAATTTCTTACTAAATTAATGTTTGCAGATCAACATCAGTTTACGGAAAGCTGGTAAATTGGAGCATCAGGGTGTTAAAGTAGAGTTTATTGGACAAATCGAACTATATTATGATAGAGGTAACCACCATGAGTTTACAAGCTTAGTGAAGGAATTGGCGAGGCCAGGGGAGTTAACACACAATACAGTGTACACATTTGAGTTTCCAAATGTGGAGAAACCATTTGAGAGTTATACTGGCTCCAACGTGAGACTAAGATATTTCTTGAAAGTGACAATTGTACGAAGACTTAGTGACATTGTTAAAGAACTTGAATTAGTTGTGCACACTCTTAGTTCCTATCCAGATATGAATAATCCCATTAAGATGGAAGTTGGAATTGAAGACTGTTTGCATATCGAATTTGAATATAATAAAAGCAAGTAAGTCAAATTTTATTAAATATTTTTTTGACTTATTATAGTGATTCTCTGAATTTCTGAATTTGTGGCACTAATTACTCCTTTCTTTTTTTAGGTATCATTTGAAGGATGTAATTGTGGGTAAAATATATTTTCTTTTGGTTAGAATAAAAATAAAACATATGGAGATAGCAATCATCAAACGAGAAACCACAGGTTCTGGTATGTTTTAAATAACATTACATTTAACTCTATAGAATATAGTGAACAATATTAACTATAATTTTCTGCAGTTTTTTTAATGCATGTAGAATAATACATAGCAAAATTGGAATGAGAGTTTTGGTTTTACAAGTATTTTTCTTCACAGTATTCAGGTATACTGAGACAATAATCAGAATATATATTTGCAGGTCCTCATACGTTTACCGAAAACGAAACTATAGCAAAATACGAAATCATGGATGGTGCACCTGTTCGAGGAGAATCTATCCCTATAAGAGTATTCTTGGCTGGATATGATCTAGCGCCTACAATGCGCGATATTAATAAAAAATTTAGCGTTAGATACTATCTGAATTTGGTTCTCATGGACGAAGAAGATCGGCGATATTTCAAGCAGCAAGTGAGTTAATTATATAGTTTCTTTAAGATTTCCTCTTAAATTATTATATTATATTTTTTCTTTGAAAACGTTCAAAAATGATATTATTGCTGTGCATTTTTCTATATGTCTTTGTTTTATATATTTATAGGAGATTACATTGTGGAGGAAAGGTGAGAAAAGCAGAAAATCACAAACGGCCTCGCCACACATGCCATCGCATTTAGTATCGGCCGAAACAGGATTCCCGCAAGGTGCTCCTCAGAATGGTCCACCGTCAGTGCCGCCTGAGTCCGATCAACTGCCAACGAGTAACATCACGAACGTAGAGGATACTCCAGCGCCAATCGAAGGCATGACACGAGAGGAAGGAGACGGCGAGGGAGAGAAGGAAGGTGGTCCAGAAAGTGATTGAGCCCTTGCATGTAGTTCTATCCCTGGTGTCAATTACGGCCCAGATTAAATGAGAATGTTAAGTAAGGATAAAATGTGCAGCGCAAAGGGATTAGCTTAAAACAAATTTCTCCTTTATGCACGTTAGGAGATATGTTTTTATTGAGAAAAACAGCGGGATACATAAAGAACCTGCTAGTAAAGTTGTAAATATTTTGGATACCATAAATATATATATACATACATATTGTATATATATATGTATGTATGTATATGTATGTATATATATAATTGAGAGAATGATTTATAATTAGTATATTACTGATCAAAATTATAATATACTGTCGAAAAATTTAAGAAAAAAGAAAAAGATTTTGCCATTTTGAAGAGAAATAATTCCGAGATTACATATTTAATAAATTGCATCTTGTGCAAACCACGAGTATAATATGAATGAGCATTTCTGAATGGACGGCTTACTAATCAAATATTAAACAACTAACGGTACATTTTGCAAAACATCTGAATGTTACAGTGTTCTAAATGTTTTATACAGACAACTCCGACCCGCCTACTGTATAATTCTGGAAAAATCCGAAGGTTCTCTTTATGGCAGCGTCATATGTTATGCAAAGAGAGTTTATAAATGCTGAATGGATATATAATATACTCACAAGGCTGCCCCATATTAATCCGTTCACCTAGTCTACGAGTAATAAATAAATAAACGAAAGCATAAAAGAGGGAAATACTACTTATGTATATGATGCACGTTTTTTGAAAATAATTTATATATAAGTACACATACACACATGTGACATCTCTCTCGAGCGAGCAAAATCGCACTTATTTTTAGAACGAGTTTATATTTAAAAAAAATAAAAAAAAAAGAAAGATGTCGATTGTTGCATGATACAGCCATAGATTTCTCCTTTGAGTTTAATAAAACTGTAGGAATCATTTCATAAGATAGACTTTTATATGCAAAAGAGTGTGCATTTTGCGTAACATGTTAATCTTCCAAATAGACAAATTATAATATCTGCTCAAATCGATATGCCTTTCTGAACACGGGAATGGACTATGATAGATTAAATAATGGGGTAGCCACCTCATGTATTTATAAATATATATACATAATATACATACATATTGTGCAGTATCATGTGTGTGTGCGCGCGCGCGTGTGTGTGTATGTGTATATATGTATATATATATGTATATATATACACATATATTCGACTTCTCATTCTAGCAATAATGACTGATTGGATTGACATGTTACCTCACAAAAACACAAAAATAAAAATTACACGATAATTTTTTTTTAATTGATTGAATATCTTTTAAGAAAATCAATTTTAAATATTTAGAATAATGTATTTTTATTATACTCTATGGATTATTTTTTGTGTAAACAGTACAAAACACCAATCAAAGAAATATTCTACATTATCTTACTTTTTTTTTATGAAATTATGTTGCTGATTATATTATGATTTAGTCGATATTCTATATGTATATATATATATATATATATATATATATGTAAACACATACGCATATTTAAATATTGTAATATCACATTAACAGTCATGAATAGATATATTTCCACCGTTACAGTGAAATACTATAATGATGAAATTAATGCTTCTACAGAGAAAAACTTATCGTTTTGTACTGTTCTATATCATGGGAATTTAATTGTAAAAAAAGAACTTTACCAAGGGACATACATAATATTAGATGAAATATATATATATATATATATATATATATATATATATATATATATATATATATATATTTACATGTAACTAATTGAAATTTTGTTTTGTGTAAACTGAAACTTTACATAATTCATATCTTTGTTATTTATGAACTGTAAAGAATGAGATCGTAAGAAAGATAGAGAAGTGAAAAAAAGAAAGAAGAACGATATGTTATGTAAGTAAAAGGAGGAAAAATCTATTTGTGAATTATTTGACATGTCAAATATTGTATGTGCATGTATATACATGTGTGTGTGTGTATATATGTATATATATGTATGTGTGTGTATATATATATATATATATATATATATATATATATATATATATATATATATTTACAAACATAGATATATACATCATGTACGGTATTAAACTAGTTGTATATTTTAATGTCCATATGAATATATATTATATATTGTATACAATGCATATGTGCATACACATGTATATTGGAAACTATAGCTAATTGATTTATATATGTATATATATACTCAGTCCAGTCTTCATAATCCTGCTCAGTTTTACATAACTTTTTAATGTATTAGAATTAGGGAATATCATTTACTAGCGAGTGAAGTTACACATAAATTTTATAAAATCGTGTATATCTGTATTGAAATGGTTGCTGATACTTTTGCGACTTTTCATTTTTATCGAGTTGTTTTCAAGTGTAACGTGCAACGCGCTTACGCTCGATAGTAAAGAAATGTAGAAATTCATATAAAAAAAATAAAGAAAAATCTGTTAATCGATTTTTCTTTAACGAGAATGTAAATCGTCAATTATGTTGCAGTTTAATAAAATTATATAACGATGTAACGTGTGTCAAATAATCGGTATCAAAATTTCATAGTGAGTCATCATTATTTTTTTTTTTTTTTCATATAAAATTCTTCAATAATAACTTTGTATAAAACGATGATATGTATACAAGTTTAAAATTAAGATTTCATGGCGTGCATTGATTCGCCATAGATTTGTATAGCCTGAAAAATTCTTAGCCAATCGACTCATCGTACGACACATGCGATATTAGCCTTAATCTCTCGCCAACAGAATTCTATCTATAATTTGTTACTTCGAAGGTTGACGTATTTTTCAAACACTTGGTGTACCAAAAAATTAGAAATTATGTCGAGAAAGAAGCACAATATATCATATATTAAGCCGAACGAGCCGAAATTTCTGCGAGAGTTGAAAGAGCAAATCGGATATAAAGAAGGCCCCACTGTCGATACAAAAGTAAGGTATTTCTGAGTTATTTGCCACGGATTTTTAACAGTACGCAATTTTGTTTATAACCTTTGTATGTTTTGTATTTGATATTTAAAAAAATTTTTAATATATTTATCAAAAATAATAATATTATTTATGCTTCAAATATATTTATGATTTGATTAAATTATATATAGAGAGAAATATTACCAGAAATCTCTGACGATGAGAGGGAAGAGTTGACTGATGAGAAGCCTGTTGTTGTTGTATTAAATTCTGGTGATTTAACAGTGGAAGAAGCAGACGCCTTTAAAAAACAAAAAGAGAAAGGTATAAGTTGTTTTAAATTGCTTTGAGAAATAGCTAATAGTATTATATAGTAAAGCACCATTAATCATGTAAATTATTTTTACCAACAATGTTCAACTTAACACGTATAAATTATAAATTAATAATAATTTGCAGAAGAAAGTGATGCTCCAGCTGATCTATCTAAGAAGATTATATTTCGCAAGACTAAAATAGAGTCGGACAAATCTGAGACAACTGCCACAGATAAACCTGTGAGAAAGAAAGCAAAAAGAGACAAGCAAAAGATTGTCTTATCCTTTGATGCTAATGACGGTGATAACGATGATGTTGGATAACATTAAATATGAATTCTCTTACTCTTAAATGTTTTATATGTAAGTAAATTTTATTGTAAATATATAATATATATATAAGTCATTTAATATGTATTATAAATCAAAGTTACATGTGAGAAATCATAAGAAAATCGATTATTTTTTATTCACGACAGAATAAGTGAATAAGTGATTTATTGTTATATGTTTGAGACATAACTTTTCTTAAAATTTACAAGATTATGTACAAAGGTAGCAAATGTGTACTGTCAAAAACAAAAACAAGAAGAACTGTAGGCGAGTTATAGTAGTTTAAAAGCAACAATATGGTACATATTTGTAAACTAAAAAAAATTACACAAAATAATTAAGAAATCATAAATTGATCATTTAAATATCGATATTGAGAAGAGCCAATGCATCATGGTATTTCAATTTTATGTTTATACATTTATATTTATATATTAAAAATATTTATATATAATATATACAAATTGACGATTATACATGTTTTGCAAAAATTGAAGATTAAATCTGTCATTAGAATCGCGAATTGTGGTACACTGTATGTAATATTACTCGCAATATACGCCCACACAGCACATGATATTCGAATATTCTATACTCATACTGTAAATATACGTTACAGATGTAATATACTGAGAATAATCCCATAACATCTCTTGTTGTATATTATTTTTCATATATTCTCAGAATATACTTTGAATATCTCGTATTAGTATATTCTTTCTCGTATATTTTCAGGATACTCTATAATATTGCATGTGTTTCTTCATTTTGCCGCTACGCGCGCCACCAAACTCGTACTTAATTTTTGGTGAAATGGACATAAAGAACTGGTACTAACATGAATTCCAAAGTTTCTTCTTTTTTCTTTTTAGTCAGTTTAATTTATAATAAACTGACTTAATTTAAAGTAATTTGTCTAATAATCTGGATTCCTTGTTGGAATTCAGAATAATAAACAGATTATTTGAAATTAAAATGAGAAGTAATCCATTTACTGCATTTATTAAGGTATTTCATCTATTACCGAGTGTACTTACATAATTGTACATAGATTATCGAGATCAATATTTCAAGGAGAATCATTTAATAAACACTAATAGGTGTTTTTCAAACGTTTTATATTCATCTATTAGAAATAACATTTTTGTCTGAAGTTTTGTTTATAAAGTAAATAATTTCACATTTTTATTTATTTTTTACATCACGAAGAATCTATTTTTTATTCTACATATAGTCCAACTATCTTCTATATTCATATATAATTTATTAATGTAAAAATATGCTTAAAATATTCTAAAAATATACTCATAATATACCAAGAAATATTCTGAGTATATACTGAGTAGGTTTCTAAGGCAGACATAGGAACATCCTCCGTACATTCTCAAAATATCATAGTATGTATATCGAATATTAGTGGGATATACACAATCTACGTTTGCGATATACTGAGTACATACTCAGGATCTACCTGTGCTGTATGGGCGTATAGTGCTGCAAATAAAAAATAACGATGGATATAAATTGTTGATAAAGAAATGACACGTTTTTATTTCTCTCAATTAATTTTCGTAACAAAACACGCTCAATATCCGATCAATGTCACGAAAGGCGAACGCTCCGACGGATTTAGAATCCGACAATCGCGTCCAGCCCCGTTCACGCCATTTCGATCGCGGATCGCCCTTATTTTTAGGGAAGCGTCGCTCTCATTGGACACGCACGTGCGCTCGGTCACGTGACGAGCGTGCGACGAGCGTTACTGGCCGCTTCGCCGGCCCTTTAACGCACGGCACGCGATACGTCATTAAAACGTCGCGTCGGATCACGTGATCGGCCGTTCGCGGTCCGCCATTTTGGCGCAGTTTCGTCGACGGTGGTAAGAGGAGCGGATCGGTGACGTCCGCGTCGCGTCTCGAGTAAACACGCGAGTGCAGAACCGGGTCCACGGGCCTTCGCCACGAGCCATCCTCGACGTATCGCGGCCGACGACGCTGAGAGCCGCCTGTGCCACCGCGGGTGCTCGCCGGACGACACACGGTCAGTGGGAATTTAAATAAGCGCGGCAACCCGACGCGAGACGATCGTCGTCGTGCAGCGATCGCCCGGCCCGACGTCGTCCAGGGGGGATGACGACGACGCCGGCAGCTGTTGGACGGACACGGCAAGTCGTGTCGTGGCCGTCGCGGGAAGAAATGGCGGGAGCTCCGGCCAGTTGACGCTCGCGTGCGTGACAGGATGACAGTTGCGTGCCTGCGTGTGTATGTGTGTGTGAGAGCGAGGGAGAGGGAAAACGCGTGTCCCGGAGCACGGATGCGAGTATATACGATCGCGTATTGAATCGCTTAATCTGTCAGATTTTTTACGTGCCTTTTTTCCTTCTTTTTTTCTCTCCCAGATTGTCCCGAGCGCGATGCGATCAGGATCGTGTCGCGTTCTCCAGGTGCCCGTGCGCCCCCTCTCCCCTCTTCTCATCCCCTTCTAAGCGTGAGATCCGCCTGTGCGGACGAATCGCACGTATGTGTGGCAACCTCCTCTCCTCGACATCTCGATGCAAGGCCGTAACGACGGGTACGTTTGCATCGGTAAACAATGCCAGGATCCCAAAATGGAGGCTAGACGGGGAGTCCGAATGATAAACAGTAGCGTCTGGCGTCCCGAGTCCCAAATCGTCGAATTTCTTCGCTTCGTTAAATTATTTGCTCGAATATTTTTCTTCTTTATTTTACGTTACATTATTGATTGTGACGTGCAAATTTGTTTAAAGATAAAAATGATTTCTTACGTAACTCCATGGACCTTGCACATTCCTTATCTGCATTCTTTGGATGATGATTCATCGCGATCAATCCCTTTAATGTTTACGTCTATAATTGTTTTCACCTTTCTCTTTTACTCTAACGAGAAATTGGGTAAAAGAATCGCGATACCCCTACAACTTTAGCGCTGCAACAAGATATTCTCGCATCGTTTATAATAGAATCAGGACACTGGCCTCGTTATTTACAAGCTTCTTTTTACGTTAACATCTATCACTGGTCGTAGGAACGTCGACCAAGTTTGACAAATTTATTTTTAAAAAAAAGCCTGAAATTGATTTTTTCAAATAATAATGAGGTTCAATATAAACTGGCTTAATTAAAATTGACAATCGAAAATTTATAATTTATCGTTCGATCATTGTAGATTTAAAGGATCCTCATTTTTAAAACGCTTTCTAAGCGCAAATTTTAAATGCTAATTTTAAATGTCAACTTTAAGCGCAAATTTACTCTATGAAAATTGAAGTTTTCTTTCTTCTCAAAATGGATTATTCGCGAGACAATGAACAGTTTACATACTCGCGTTTAAGTACTTGTTAATTATAGCTTCTATTTTAGCATATTATATGACATCGAATGTTAAATGAATTTATTGATGTTTAATATATTAATTAATTATAATCTTGCTCGAAGCTTTAGCGCGATGATCTCGTTAGTTTATCGGCTCCGGGTTGTACAGGATTGTATAAGGGAATATTTTTCATTTCAATTTATTTTATTTATTGCTGAATTAAAAGCTTTCCGCGAAATATCGCTGTAAATTCTAAACTTGTGTTTACCACGGTAAAAGTATAACGGAGAGATTGAATTACGCGTGTTAAACAGATATGGTGAAATCGTGAGAAACGCACGTTGCTGTTTCCAACACGTTTGCTTCCTTCTCCTTTGCTTGCTTCTCGCCTTAAGGGATTAGAAACGCCATAAGTATAATTTTTTTGCTTTTTTTTCCTCAAAAATATCACTCGGTGAAAAGAGGAAAATTAAAACGACCAACTTCATCGTGCGATTAATTGCAGGAATTATTTCTCTAACGAAAAAGTATTATAATCAAATGTCACAAATGTCGCGATGTAAAGGAAGGAAACAATTTTTTACGCAAATGCAACTATTATAAACGCGAACGATGAAAGGTCAACTCTGAAGCAGCTTTGAATAACGGTTTTAATTGACTACGATTAAAATTGTAGGTTTTAATGCAAGAATTAGGTAAGTCAATGAAGATCCACTTCAAATGTAAAGTTTATTTAAAATAATATAAAGTTGTATTTAAAATGAATTTTTTTTAGAGAGATCAAAGGATTTATTCTTAAATCATTTTAAATTAAAAAAAGCTTTATAATATAATCTTCATTATACATTCTCTTTAAATATTTTAAATCGTAATATTTTTTTATAAAAGTATAGAAAGTTTAAAAAAATAAACTTTAATATTATGGAGTTATCTCATTCTTGCATCGATCCTTTCAATTCTTCTTTTTATGTAGTTATTGACCTAGAAATTCTCTCATGCAACGCAAAAGTTTAAAAGATTTTATTGCCGACATATACATATGCAAGAAGCATCTTTAATACATTTAGATATATTCTTTGCTTGGATTTCGCTTGCAAAGAAATGAAGTCGTTCAATGTAACTCAATGAAAAAGCCACTGACTCTCGATATATTTTCCCCAGATACGTTTCTGAGAGAAATATATCGAGAGGCAGGATTGTCTAAATTGTTTTTCAAGGATTAGGATTGCGCAGGGAGATGTATGTGATCGGTAGCGATTTCTGAGAGCATTTCTCCCGACATTCTTACGACAAGAAGAAAAAAAAAGAGCTATTTAGCATACGGAGATTCGTTTTTACTTAACGGCTTTATTATTACTTTTATTATACGACATTGATTTTGCGTGTAAACTTGGCAACGCTGTATGTACCGTCGACGCACTGTAACGATTTCAACAGTTAAAAGCGTCATGCAGAGAAGATGAGAACCCCGAAATTGATTTCAAACGAGTGCTCGCCCTCACATTTATATGCACACAAACACACCTCGCGTTTGCCGCAATCGTCCAACTCTGGAGGAAACGTGGGGCACCGCCACGAGATGTTCCACAAAAAGCATACGCTCGTTCTCTCGGATATAAAACTTCAAGTGTTACGAAAGTTAATCGAGTATTAATATATTTTTTTACTTAAAGTTAATACATGGTTATATATTTAATTAATTAATTGCTTTATCCTCTTATAACTGGAGAACTTGTAGTAAGAACCAGTCTGTTTCAGTCAACGATGAGAATCGAGAACATTTAAGGATTGAAAAATGTTTAGAGTATCGCAAGTTTCCGTTTGCGACACAATGACATTGTTTAAAAATTAATCACTTCCCCGTTGGATGTGTAAACAATGACATTAAGATCAAATTTTATTTCTTTTTTTTTTTAATGTCATAAAAGTGAAATATAATATTGTCCCTATTTATTGTATATTTTCTTCTGAAGGATAATATCTAGATAATAAGGATATCTTTTTTCTGAAGGATAATATTCTCAGGGAAGGGATTAATACACAAATCACGCAAACGGAACCGACAGACATATTCGACAACGACCTCTCTCTCTCTTAAAAGTACTCTCTAAAAGTGAATCAGTGTATTATCACTGAAAAACAGTAAATAGTCACTAATTACAGCAGTTATAAGTACAGCACTGTAAATCAGTGATATTTTATTTGAAAGAATTAGTTAATAATTTTGACTGTTTCAATCAGTAATAATATTTCTTTCGTTATTGTCAGTAATATTAAACTACAATTCATCTCTCTATCTATTTCATATAAAATTAAAAATTTTATTTATATTTACTAAATATTTATTATATTAAAAATATTATTTTATTTATAATATTACATGCATATTGAACTTGCTATTTTAAATAGATAACGAACGAATAATTTTCATTAAGTCGCCAGACATTTATTTGTGCGATTCATAAGATCGATTTAATATCTGAAATTAAATCGAAGTAATATTTTTAATTTTATCTGTCGCTCTTTGCAAACTTTATATAATTCTTATGACTAAATACGAGAGAGATAGCGATCGTAGCGGTAAACAAACGAACTAGCGATTACTGGTTTTACAGTGAAATTTACTGGTTTTACAGTGAATTTTATTTTAACTGACCATAATCAGTGAGATATAAGATAAAATAACAAAAAAATAAGCGTTTCCACTGAAAATCAGTAAAATACTCACTGATTCTCAGTGAAACCTTATTTTACTGTTTAAATTAGTGATATTTTCACTGATTCACTTTTAGAGAGTACCTTCTCATCTCCTCTCCTGATTACATTTCTTATTGAAAAAAAAAGGAAAAAGGAAAAATTGTAGGACCTAAAGTTTCATCCATTCGCACAAGATACCAATCACGCGTTTAATGCGAAGAATACACTCGGTATATCGCAGTCGCGTCTGACGCGCGATTGGTCGATTTTTCCGTGCATCTTACGCGGATATGCAGGTTCGTTTGTGGACGGGCCTTTACCCCGAGCTACGATCCTGGGGCGCATAACTTTTTCACGCTTCCCGTCCCGTCGCGCCTGCCCTCTAGTGTGCCAATCGTCAGCGATGAATGTGTTCGCTCTATTTACAGGTTTTGTGAATATAAATCGCGTAATCGTGCTCCCCCGCGACTTGTGAACGAACGAGTAATATCCGAGTAGTGCTCGATTTTACTACTGCCGCGCGCAGCGAACGGCCCGGACGTCATCATCGTCGCCGCCGACGAGGAGGATCGCGGATGATGCACGCGATGATGTCGCGCCGTCCAACGCTCGCGTAGGCAACCCCGTTGTCGCCGTCGCCGTGGTCTTCTTCTTCTTCCTCTTCTTCTTAACTCTTCGTTTCTAGGTGAGTATGCATCGACCGGAGATGCTCTCTCTCTCGAGACAGAGTCGTCTGCTTGACGTTAAACGAACGATCAGTCGAGTCGCGAGAGAGAGAGAGAAAGAGAGACAGATGGAGGGACGGAGACAGAACGTTAATTGTATCTCGAAAGGGGCAAAAGTCCTAGAAATTAACCTCAATCTCTGTCGGAAGAGGCGACCAGCAGTAGCTGGCTCGCGTCGCCTGTACTTTCCGCGTCTCGTGACTGAATGAACGACGCATGTTTGGGGATTAGCGGACGGGAGGAAGCATGGGGAGATGTATAGAGGAGTCGAGAGTGGACTCGATGATGATGATGATGATGATGCTGATGGTTCCCCTCGCTACGTGTGACTGCGACCTAAGTCGCGTCGCCGTGAACGAGCTTTTACATTCTGACTAGTGTGCGCGTCTCTCTCTTCCTCTCTCTCTCTCTCTCCTCCTCCTTCCCCCTTTCTCCTCTCTGTCTGTCCCCCGCGCTCCTGCGCGTCGTCGCGTCCTCGGCGCGTCGAGCAGTACATCTTTCGCGCAAGAGAGTGCATCTTCCTGACGAGATCCTCCGCGACGGATCCCTCGATCTCGCGCGCGCGCGCGAGAGAGTCAGAGGACTCCCCCTCGCGAGGGTGAAGCGCGCACGGAGTTTCGTCCTCGGGACGGCGCCGCGCCAGGACGAGGGTCCTCTGCCTTCGACGCGGTAAACACCTCGTATATGCTCGGGACACCTGGACAGCCAGCCGCGAGAGAGGCGAGGGAGAGAGGGGTAAAAGTGTAGAAGGAGTGCAGAAGAGCGCGCGCCAAGACGCGGCGACGGTGCATCTCGCGATACCCCGCTTGGAGAATCGGGAAGGGACGATTGTCTCGTGTGGGATGTATCAGGTTAGTGATACCGTGCGCCTCGGTTAGGGAAAAACGCGCGCGCGGAAAGTCACTCGGGATGCTTCGAAGGAGGCGTCTTCCCTCTTCGCGAGCGGGCCGGCGAGGACCGCCGATCTGTCAAACGCGAGCGTTTGGCGTCTCTCATCCCGGAGAGAGATCGTCGTTAACCTTCACGCGCGTTATAACCTTCACGAGTACGAATGTTATAGGTGGACGCGACGTCTCCGGGATCGGCGACTGAGATCTTCGCCGACCTCCTCTCTCTCTCTCTCTCTCCCTCTCCCTCTCCCTCTCCCTTCCCTTCGTCCCTCCTCGTGCATCCCCCGTCTCTGCCGGCGCGGCAGAGATGACAGGCCCATCCTCCGCTTTTTTCCCCCGATCGACGCCGGGGTACGTCGCGAAAGGACTCGTGAACGTCACGCTCGTGGACGACGACGTACCCGCGGGCGACGTACATATATACCAGTCACCAGAACCGCTCTCGTAGACCGATTCGATCGTCTGGATTCGCGAATATACAGATACGGTATATATCGGACACCTTATAATTGACAGATCGTTTTATCATCGTTATCATCATCGTCATCATCGTGTGCGGCGTGTTAGACGCCTCGTTAAAAGCTTAGTGCGCGCGCGCGCGCGCGCAGCCGACTGCGTACCATATACATGTATACCCCGCGAGGTCTTTCGAGTGTAGGAGGTTGGTAGGTTGAGAGAGGAGAGCGAGAGAGAGAGAGAGAGATACGGCGTGCACGGAGGATCGAGACCGACGACTGGCTGACGGAGTGACTGACTAGTACTAGTACTCGCGTACGCTGGCTACGGTGGCTGGCGAGCGCAGGTGACTGACTGGGAGACGACGCTAACCGTGTTCTCGAGAGTCAGGACTCTCGGATACCCACCCGTTGGTTTGCGCGTCCGTCCGTCCGTCCGTCCATCCGTCTGTCTGTCTGTCTGTCGGTCCGTCCGTCCGTCTGTCTGTCTGTCTGTCTGTCTGTTCGTCCGTCCGTCTGTCCGTTCGTCCGTCCGTACATCCGTTTGCTCGTCAGTTTGTTCGCGTGTGCGCGCGTGCAGCACGGACTCGTTCCTGACGAGGGAAGAATTAAGGAGTAACGCTAGAGACACGGGTCTTGGGGACACCCGGGACGGGAAACCCGGAGCCTCGGACGACGACGCCGTCGTCGTCATCGTCGTCGTCGTCATCGTCATCGCGCTCGCTCGAGGGCCGCTCTCGGAGACTCTCTCCCTCTCTCTCTCTCTCTCCTCCCTCCCCCCGCCTTCCAGCTTGGGACGGCTGGTCGGAAGTTTGTTGGTTATGGGAGCGAGAGCGGACGCAAGTGCGGAATTCGCAGCGCCATTTTGAAAAATTCGGCCCCGCTAAAAATTCCTCCCCCCTCCCGCACCCCCGCCCGCCTACCTACCTACCTGCCTGCCTGCCTGCCTGCCTGCCTGCCTGCCGCGAGGAGGTAGAGAGCGCGCGGCAGAGCGCCTTCGTCTCGCCTCGCCTCCTTGCGTCGCCGGATTGTCATCAGCGGTGATATCGTTTCATTGTTTAGATCGACTGCGAGGCGGACCGCGGTGGACTCATGGAAGGCACGTTGGAGGAGCCTGGTATTAAGGACTCGTCTCGGAACAGTCCCGACAGGCACCTGAAAGGTGAGCATGACTCTTGGCTCGCGGCTGCACTTTCGCTTCCTCCGACACTTGGTGGGCTATAATATTGACGAATACCTTCGAGTCTTCTGAATCTTCTGGACTTGTAGATCCTTCGTTCAGAGGAATTCCCTCTATGTCGCCACGGTGTAATTTCTGTAAGAAATGTGGATCTAGTTATTTAACACACTTTCATACGTCATGATTCGCTAACTGATAATTGTACGTAACTTTTTCTCTCATGTACGCATCGCGCTTTGTTACCTTGTAACTTGAAACTTTGTGTTAGAGTGACTTGAGAAAGTTACATTGTCTCGTTGTATAATTGTATGATTTTTTATAACTGCGCAAAAGTAGTGGTTTTTGTTATATATATTTGGAATTATAGTTCTTCGATTGTAAGATACTGATTTTCTTTAATTGTAACTAATATGACACATATTTGTCATTATTGTTACCATGCTGAAAAGGGAATTATTTATCTACTAAATAATGATTATATATTAAATATTTCATGATTATTTGCAGATATGATTATTCCAAATGGTGTCAACGGGAACTATAGCGTTGACAACGAAGAGTATATGGATATCAGTGACAACATGGGCAAGAATATATCGAAAGAATTTGTCACCGAAGATGAAGAAGGTGATGAAGAAGAGGGGGATGATGAAGAGGATGGAGATGAGGATGATGATGATGATGATGATGACGAGGATGAAAGAGAAATCGAGGGTCAAGAAAGAAAAAATGAAGATAGTGAGCAAAATGAAGCAGTAGGTAATTATAGTAAAGAGGGTGATACATTTGACTCGAAAAATGACTTTAAAGTATCCAAATTGTCCGATGGTGTGAGTGAGACGAACAATTCTAGTGAAGTGTCTAAAACTGAATCAGAGTGTAAAAACACATCTTGTGAAGCTATGGAAGTAGACGAACAGAGTAATAACTCCGATGTTGAGTGTCTCGATGAAAGCATTACAGAAATACAATTGGATAATGATGATGTGTTCATTTCGAAAAAAATTGTCGAAAAGCAAGACAATGATATGTCATCAAACTGTAGCTGTGACAGTAGTGAACTCGCTGACAGCAGCATGGAGAAGACGGATGTCAAGCTCTGCGAGGAGAATGGAAGCTATGACAGTCCAGATATCGAGGAGATAACAGATAACGCGAAGAATAATGGTCATAATGCAGATCCACGTGCTCTCAAAGATCCCACGAAACAAAGAAAACCGCGAAAACAAATAGATCTTAGTAGTATTACGCCGAGAAGAAGTTCGCGCAATATTAAACGAACAAGTTACATAGAAAAAGAGATAGAAGAGGAAGTGGACGACGATGGATCTGACATAGAAGAGATTAAACCGGAAGATCCATTAGCTGGCATCGATAGTAAAGACAAGGAGAATTCTAAATTGAAATCGCCAGTGAAAAACAGTAGTAAAACCACCATCGTCGTTAATGATACTAAACGTCTGGTGGAGATTGCCGCTGGTAGTAAATCCATCAAAGGTGGCAAAAAAGAACCTACATTAGTCATAATAGATACAAATTCGATTCTTTCAGGCCGCGGTGGGGTCCCCGTGAGTAACAGCAAGCCTCATCATTCTATCTCCAATTCTAGCTCATTTTCAGTTGTTCCAGTAGGAGGCATGACAACGCAGACAATGTATCCCAATATGAGAACGACCATTACACCAGTACCAATGACTTCAAAGACGGCACAACTGAGTCCAAAAGCCAGTAGTATGACCACGGTTACGCCGACCACAGTACCGCCGATTTTACCGACACTGACTGATGACATGTTCGTAGTTGAAGCACCATCCTTCATAGTACCTTATGTATACGAGAAACCACCTCTAAGACCATTAAAAGAATTCGTCACCAAATTGGAAAAAAGCATCGAGGAAAGAGAAAAGGAGGAGAAGTCGAAACGAGTCATCGACGATAAGGATAATGAAGAGTATAAGGAAGATTCTTTGGATATTATTAAGAAAATCAATGAAAAGTCTGATGAGAGTGAAAGTGAGGGACGAAGCAAGAGAGAGGGAGACGACAGAGGAAGTGACAATTCAATAGACCTGACCGATCATGGATTCAGTAGTATAAGTGACAGACAAGGCGAACTAAGGCAAGATGACAGAAATAAAGTACCGACGTACTTCGATTTGCCATTGGGCAAGTTTTTTATGCAGATCGGGATGAATCTTGTACAGGAGTTTGTGCAAACTGATCTCTTACGGACTCAAAAGCGTAAGCAAGGCAAGGGTAGCACATCAGCCGAGACTCAATTAGCTATAAATTCGCTTATCAAGAATTTAGAATTTAGTAAAGAGAATAACGAACCATTCCATTTAGAGATGAAGAAATGCGAATTCTGTAGTTTTAAAACGGAATCGACATTAGTCATGCAGCATCATCTAGAGACTCCGCATATGCGCAACTACGTTTACAAGTGTAACTTCTGTCCGATGGAGGTTCGCAGTCCCCACGATATTCTATATCACATGGAGGCGGAGCACAATACTCGCGGTAGACTGGAACGCGGCCCGGCTTTCCATCAGTGTCCCAATTGTCCGTTCGAGGACAATCAGAAGGGCAAATTGACACGGCACATTCTGGCCTGTACCAAGAAATTTAGACCGGAAAGAAACTTGGAGCCCGCCGCGGATTGGGAGCCGCCGGCCAAGATACCGAGATTAAATCGTGCGCGTCCTGTCGGCCCGACTAATCCAAATGCGCTCGCCGCTATGGCGATGAGCGCTAAGGGTCCGCAACCGCTCCTACCAAAATTACTACCGGCGCCGATCACAGGTCGTGGAAGAGGGCGACCGCCGATGCAACCGAGATATTCCGATCTGAAGACATTGCGACCAGGTGCTACTACAATGCGGCAAGGTAAATCTTTATAAACACACGCAATAATACGAAGAGAATATATTTTTCAGAGACAAAATTTTTACATATTATGTAATGTTGATAAATCGTATTTCAGATAATGTTGCAGGAATGATGTATCGTCCTACATCGTCCGGTTTATTGGTACCCACGTCATACCAGTTTGGTAGTAATCAAATATTCCAGGTAAAAACAGCAGCATTTATTTTTCACAGATATATATTTTTTGCTATGCATACGCAAACAGTAACAATTAAATTTACCGAATTAAATTGTGAAAAGTAAAACTTGATCGCCAAAATTCAAGCGGCCTAAAAGTTATAAACTCTCGTTCTTCACGGATATCAAAGAGAGAATATGTTGCAATAAATGAGTGAAACGAGTTTTTAATTTAAAATATTATTCATGTTGCAAACGTGGCCGCATATATTTATCGTTGTTATTGTATATTTTTAGAAAGAAAATTTAGCACACAAACAATTGGATATATAATTTGTTATAGGCTGCTATATTTTTTTGCCATATTTGTTTTAAATATGAGCTTAAAAGGGTGATGAGAATCGTGACAAGTGTCATGCCCTTCTTAATTTTAAATTTTAGCAATATAAGTTTGAGAACGCCACATTTTACACATTATACAAATTTCAAGTATTTTTCTCGTATTAAATTATATGTATATCTGTACACTACAAGGCTATGCTATAATATAATGCTATCTGTTGAATTGTTTAGGCATAAGAGCGCGTGTATCATATATTACAAATTGATATTTTACATAACAATTTCCAATAAAGGCAGAATAGAATAACTATATAAAAGTTGATTGAAGTTTATGAATAAATGTTAAACTATATAAAAGTTGATTGAAGTTTATGAATAAATGTTAAACTATATTTATGAATACCATACAAATTGGAATCAGAACAAGGGTGGAAAAGCTTTCGATTATACTCGCCAAATTTTCTTGTGTTTGATATAGTATATGATATAAACTTTAATTTATGAGCTAAATTTTTTAGTAATAAAAAATTATTTTTAATTATTTTAATTTAGAAAGAATTATTTTTTATTTATATTATGTGAAATATATTATAACAAATACTCAAAATTATATATGCCAAATCTTTTTACATCTTATATAATCTCTCTTAATCTCTCTCTATGTTTGCAAGAAAACCTCTATGTTAACTTTTGATTAAAAATTATAATGAGAATAATTAAATCCTAGTAATATATGTCTATTACACTTAAGTTATTTATTAACGAGTAGTAGACGTAGTAGTAGAAATATAATAATTTTTGTATAACGTACGCTTTTCCGATTTTTTGTAACGTGATGAAAACGTGTATATACATTCAAATTGTCACACTTTAAATACACTCGAGGCTCCAAGAACTAGTAAAAAAGATATATGGGTGGTGGCAGGTGGTGGGTGGTTCTGGGACTGTCATGTCGGCTGTCTCGGGAGTGAGTAGCAGTAGCGGCGGCAGTTCCGGTCAACCCACACCAATTGCACTTGTACCCAACGTAATCGACTCTCTGTCTAGGTTGTCCTCATCACAGGTAAATAAATATTGGAAAGTAACCGGGGAGAAAGTATATAACTGATTTCGTGATATATGTGAGATCGCATGTGTTTTGCAGAGGTGCAAAAAAAGGCTTTTTCGTAATATTATTTAATTTGTCTCTGATCATAATCAAGAATTTGCAGTAGAAAGACTCTTAGAAGATTTAACACTTAATGTACAACCAACATACTTCCCCATATATTTATACTTATAGATCAATTATGTATATCTTTATAATATTAATGGTATATAGTATTAAAACAATATACATCTACATATCTCAATATTTTTCACCCATGTTCATGTAAACATAATAGTACATGATTATACTAATATATGTATATAATTTTGCTAACAAATAGATATTAATAGATATTTTTGCTAAAAATAGATATTTATTTTAATTAATTTGGAAAGTAATAAATTGCTACATAGTCATTAGAAAAAAATCAATAATACTGAGAAATGATAATTTTGATATATTTAATAATAAAAATAAAAATGATTATTAGGCTTTTCGCAAAAGATAAAATTATAATTTTTAGTTATAAAATCTGATGAAAGAATACACACACACATACACATTATGTAAAAATAGAGCAATCTAAGAAATGTATTACTTTGATGTAAGATTTTTCAGGTGGATATTACTAATGAAAGATATTTGTCAGTATATGATTTGTAAAAGTAACATTATATTGGCGAATTTTTGTATTCTAAATAACACAAACATTTTATATTTTTCAGAACACAACATCCAGTCCGAAAAATCCCACAGCGAAGCTATTGAGTCAACCGAGTATATCTATTACTCCATTACCACGTACAACATCTCAAACCTCCATTCCAGGAACAGGAACTTCTTCAAAATCTGGAGGAAAAAATACATTTGTTATATGTGAAATTTGTGATGGATATATTAAGGTAAATAATATACAATAAATCTGCACTCTTGCACTCTTGTTTTAATCAAAGCTACATTCAGAAATTGCATACATTTTTAAGAAAGAAATAAAAATTCCATCAAAATTCTCTTTTATATTTATGGAGTGGAATTTAATTTGTATACGAATTGAGTTTATAGATTCAAGTTTATGGTAATGATATAAAAAATGCCTTTCTGATTATACTATATTATGCATTGTCAAAAAATTATGTTGTATAATAAGTAATAAGATTAATTATTACTAGCAGATATTATAATTATCATGTATACACCATGTGTATAATGCAATAGCACATCAATCTTTTCAAAGTACCTTATATTAAATTTTATCATATTTATTTTAGGATCTAGAACAATTACGAAATCATATGCAATGGATCCATAAAGTGAAAATACATCCAAAGATGATTTATAATAGACCTCCATTAAACTGCCAGAAATGCCAATTCCGATTTTTCACAGATCAGGTAAAATTTTTATGTAATTATCAAATATGAAAAATTTTTTTAATTAATTTTATATTTAAAATATAGAAAGTCTCTTTTGTATGCGTAGAAAAATATAAATTTATATTTTCACAATCACATTTTACCTACAATAATTTGTATAAAATATAAATTTTAAATGAAATTTGAATTTTCGCGTTGCCGTTTTTAACAAATGTATTCACGATGTTTAATAATTGCATGATAATTAAATTTCTTTTCTCATAGGGTTTGGAAAGACATTTGTTGGGATCTCACGGGCTGGTCACATCCAGCATGCAAGAAGCGGCGAATAAAGGAAAGGATGCAGGTCGTTGTCCGGCTTGTGGCAGGGTAAGTTTACTCATTCTACATCTTTTTTTACACGTTTTTTTCAAGTAAGAGTATTTATTTTCGAAAGAAAGAAAATAACAAAGGCACAAGCGACGAACGAATAATTGAAAGCTATATTGATTTTACAGGTATATCAATGGAAGTTATTAAATCATGTTGCTCGAGATCACGGGATGACATTAAAGCCAGCACATTTATCGTATAAGTGTACAGTTTGCACTGCCACATTCGGAATGTACAAGCAATTCGAGAATCACGTGTACTCGGCGCACAGTGTCGTGGCGAAGAGAGTAATGGATAAGAAGAATGCGCCCGCATCTCCATCGTCCAGATCGAACGATTCGCTTCTAAAACCATTGAAGATCAACGACGAGATTACGATTATCCCGCAACCAGCGAAACCCACAACTAGATCCGGTGCGACTCAAGGCAGAGGAAAATAGCAATGATGAGCTTGAGTGATACTTGTGTCTTGTCTGATCGAATTTCGCATATAACTCTTTGTAGTACTCCATACCGATCACTGGCAAATGTACAGTGATTAACGTGCCGTGTACATGTGTATACTATGCTTAAGATGCGAATTTTAAAAAAACACCTAAAGGGGAAAAAAGGAAAAAAAGAAAAAGAAAACACGACTCTTATGACGACAGGAATCTAATTGACTGCGTAATAATATTCCATCAATGATTACACCGATATATTTATTTAAGAATTTTTATTGTTGTTATCGGACCTACATAAAATAGACTGTAAAAAACATTAAAGGGTGGCCTTCAGTCTGACTCCTTGGTTAACTCCTAGAGCTGCATACTCCCGACCTATAAACGCCTATGTGTAACACGGACTCTCTCGCGCGCGATATACAGAGTGTCTACATTCGAGTGTCTACGTGCGGATTATTCTCTTACATAGCGAATTCTCTATAATGTAAATTCTTTTTCTAAGATAAATATATATTCGAATTTATTCTATTTTGTTATTGACGCTAATATGACTGGCAGGACAATGAAACTGTCCATTCTCCGGTTTGATAAGAAGACATCATCATGTTTGCGGAGCGGTTTCCGAATGATATACGATGCGATAAATTGTACTAATTGACCAGAGTGCCCTCGACTGTCACACGAATCTATAGTACACAGGTACTAAGGACAAGTGTATACTAGCTACCATATGATTCTTTAAACCGTATACATACTGTACTTTCATTTCGCTCTCATACGTTTTTTAATTAACAGTTAGTGAAATTATCGTCATTTGTAACATCTTTATTTATGATATTTCATGAAACTGTGTGTATGAAGTAATTTATGGTATATAACACATGTTGAAAGAATTCTGTTTTTTTTTTAATTGAAACTTGTGTAAATTGTATATCTATATATTATCATAAGTTTGAATCCTCCCCTTTAGTCACGTATACTGTAATAAAAAAAAACAGAAAATATTCGGTTTTATTTTTGCGCTCTTATAAGAACAAACAAAAATGTACATTAATATAGGATATAATATAAAGAAATATATCAATAAAATAGGATGGCACACAAATACACACACTCGTGTATACATTTTTTCTGATAAACGATAAACGTGAATATAAAACGGAACATTGATCCTGTTAGCACACAACGCGACGCGTACATCTACATTTATATATGTATATATATAATATAAAACGTTCGCAAAAACACAAAATATTATATATATAAATATGTAAAATTATAATAGTATAGAGCAATAGTGTAGTACAAGAAGAGATTATTCATTTCATTTTCTTCTTGTATACACTCCGGAACGATTATAGGATTACATCAATATGTAGATAGTCGTTAAAAAAATTAACGCGGGTTTAATTTAGTAATTTCAATTTGTCCCGATAATTTTTGTACGTTATTGTAGGATATAATTTTAGAGGGAAAAAAACCGTAATCAATGACAAAAGAAATATAAGATAGTGCGTTTTTTGCACTGTATGGCTGTATTATTTAATTCTGCTACCTTGCCAAACGCTTACGGCAAGTCATGTTGGTAAAACTAAGAAACACAGACATAATTACAGAAATATATAGTTTATTGTAATAATTTGTACAATATTATATGATTACAAAAATAAAGTGTACCAACATTGAATTAAAATTCGTGCAATATGCGCTACACTTTGAGAATTACTATTAGTCGCTAAAGATCACAATTTTGTGATCTAAACAAGAAAGCACGATCCCATATACCCATACACTTCAAAGCATATTTTGTCCGCCCCATTAGAAAGTATATATAAAAAAAATTATAATTACATAATGCATCTATAATTATAAGTATTTCTAGAAATATATTAATCTCATTTTCTTTTCTTCCTTATTAAGATTATTCAAAATATATGCTATATAACTCTTAAAAAATATTTTTTAATATATTTTAAAGCAAATTAAATGCGCTGAGACATTAGTATCTGCCAAAAAAAATTTAGAATTAAAAAAAATAATAAAAAATAAGAAAGAAAATGAGAGTAAATGAAAAAAAGATTACATTATTGAAAAAGACGCCTTGTATATATTGATAGACATTTCATTTATGTAAGAAAATTATAATACAAGCACAGATTTATGAATTATATTGTAACAAATTTATTATATTTTATCGATAGATTACACTTCAGATCTCATTTAATATATATATATATATTAAAGCTCTGAAATATTATATATATATAACTTTTAATGAATAATTTATATGAGGGGAATATATTCACGAAATATTTTTTTCTATAATTATCAAAAATATTTCATCATATATTTAATAATAAACATTTTTTATTGTTGGATATATCTAGATAATCAAGTGTGATTAATCATATGATTGATAATACTGTCATATTGCCAATAATACAATTGTTTGCAACATGATAGCGATTTCATAATTGATTATCTAGGTATTTTATATAAGAGTTATATTTACTGTAAAAGTTCTTGTTGTTTAAATTTGTGTAGTTTAGAGAAATGATTACACAGCTGTATTTTATTCAGGTAGAATAATATATACATTTTATTATGTAAATGTATCTTTCAATTGATAAATTTAATATTCAAAATGGAAGTCAAAGTAAGATTGATCGAAATTATTAATACGCATATATCCATCTTCTCCACCTGTAGAATAACTACGACCATTAGGATGAAAAGCAAGAGAATTAATGGGGCCAAAGTGTCCTTTCAAACGTGCAAATTCTTCTTCAAATACTAGATGGAAGAATCGTGAGTCAAATTTGCCTTGTCGCGCGGACGTTGTAGTGACGTCCATAGCGTCTTGACCACCACCAAGGACCACCTATAGAAAATTATTTACTTAGTTAAATTGTAACGTTCTTGATTTATATTTTCTAATTGCAATTGTATTAATTGTATTAATATTTTACTTTTGTTTCCAGGATTTCAAGATAACATATAATAGGATGGTAAAATACAAATTTCTTACATGATCAAAAATCGGTGATATTGTAGCAGAATTTACGGGCCTTTCCGTCTTGTATGTCTTCAATAACATTAAAGATTCGCTATCAAAAAGTTTTGCTGTATGATCTTTGGATGCGGTTACAAACATGGTCCCATCCTTATTACATTGCATATCATTTATCTGTGATTTGTGACCTTTGACGCTGGACAACTTTTTTCCTGTCTGTAAGTATCACAAACGATATAATTATTACCAGACATTCCCACAATATTTATCACTGTAATCATAAATCACAATATGTATCACTGTAACAATAAAAAGACACTTGCCCTCACGTCCCAAAGTTTAATCTCGCCATCCTCATGGCCTGTAATAATAGTCTCATCCAAAGCACCCCATAATAGAGCAGAAATTCTAGGACCATTGACAGAGATTCTAGAGATTGCATCTTCCTGAGATAATGTAGAATCGACATTTCGTACATCCATAATAAACATCTCGCACTGATGACCCAAGGCCTTATCAGTGGAAAACACAGCAAGATTTGCTGAATAACTAAAACCACACGCTCTTACAGAACTGTTTGTGCTCAACTGACCTATCTCCTTGCCTAAACAAAATTATAAAACGCAATTTTGCATTAAATTTTGCACACGCAAGCGAAATACATTGTTTGTTTTTATCGTATGCAAACCAGTTTGACAGTCCCAGACTCTCAGTGTATTGTCACCACTGCCGGATAGCAGCCGTGTGGTATCCCAGTTGACGTCGATGCACCAAACGGAACCGTTGTGGCCGTTGAAAGTCCCAAGACGCTCTCCATTCAAGGCATACCAAACATTAGGCTGCTTATCTTTACTGGCAGAGAACAGCAAGTCCCCTTCTCTATTATATTTTATTTTGGTGATGGCACGCTCGTGCCCGTGCAACATCAAGGGTTTCTGCAGGAAACAATTCTCTTTACATTCCGATGTATACGGTGGAAAAAAAAATTGATGTATCCATCACAGTGAGGTTATACTGGTCACATGTATGTATTTTAGCCTAAATACAATGCATTTTGCTAAAAGATGATGATACAAATATATTAACGTAAGATCGAAGTAAACTAACCATTTTGTGACGTTTCACTCAATTTTACTTTAGACAGAAAGAAACCCGACAACAGCCACCTCGATCACACGAGCATCCATTTACTGAAAAAAATCGTGATAAAGGCGAGATTGCATTAGCCGCATTCAGCAGACTGAACAGTTGGGCAATATTACTAAATTTTCCGATGTAACTCGACGCTGATTGGTCGGACCTGAAAGTAGAAACCAATCATGTTCGATTGCTACTTAGCGGTTGAGTCCGCTGAATGCGGCCATTGGCTGCGTTCAGCAGAAAAAGCTGCTTTGCAACTTAATTTTGACTGAATCTAAGAGCATACACCAATCAGATTCACGAATTTTACAACAGTTGCAAAGCAGCTTTTCCTGCTGAACGCAGCCATTTATACGATAAAATTTCCGATTGGCTGTCGTATAGAGCCACAGCCAATTATATCGATCTGTGCCTAGGGTAACCAGCAACGATCGTCCAATCAGAGAGTCCCATTTTGAATGGCCAATTGGGCGACGTGGTCAATCACGATTGTGGGGGCAAAAGATCCTTCGCTCTGATTGGACGATAGAAAACTCATAATCGCATCGTATCTAAATACTCGCCGTATCAGGTTGTATATAGATGTTATTTTATTGCACTGTGTGTACGTATGTATGTGCATGCATACTATTATATCGATGTGCGAAAAATCAAATGCGATTGTATATGTTTGATTTGTAGATCAGAGAGCTAGTCAAACTCGAGGCACGAGAAAAAACTTATTTTGAAGCAAACGTGCGTACCACGATGTAGTTGCACGTGATGAATTCAGGTGATGAAACAGTTTCTTGATTTTATCCATTTGCGCATTTTTTTACACGTGCGTTTGTCGAAATGTATATATCTAAAGATTGTACGTCCTCAATTAATCGCGCCAATTAATCCCGCTTTATGTCACTCTCATTTATGAGATATACAATGTACTAAAATGTTATATGAGATTAAATATGGGATTCTTTTCAGATTCCTCCGTTAGATTCTGAAACTTACTAATCTGCATAAAATGGGTGAATAGCAACATTGCAAGATGTCTCATATTGAATCTTGTAAAGATCGACAGCAAAATGAATTAGAAGTTTTGAAGGTATTGATATATTTATTGATATTTTTTTCAAATTATGTATTGAATTTCAAATTATGTTGTCTTTTAATTACGACTCTGTGCTATTGTTTATGACAGTCCATTTTTGGTGATGAATTACGTGACTTGAGAAAGAACAAGAATAAAAAAAAATGGCAACCCCTGGACATTGTTGTTACCTTGACACCACAGAAAGGTATGTCTGGACCAGCAGAAATTTATGCGCAAGTAGATTTACATGTTATATGCAGCGACAAATATCCTGATGAGTAAGTTTTATATTGATACATCTAAGTAAAAGAATTTATATCTTGTTATTCATATATATAATTTACTTATGATATTTAGAGTACCAACTATTCAACTGCAAGATAGCAGGGGTTTGTCTCATCAACAAGTGGCAGTTTTATCATCGGAGCTTGAGAACTTGGCGGAAAA
This sequence comes from Camponotus vicinus, assembly GCF_025532165.1. NCBI lineage: Eukaryota > Metazoa > Arthropoda > Insecta > Hymenoptera > Formicidae > Camponotus > Camponotus vicinus. Next base: position 9,756,197 of record NW_028141946.1, read on the forward strand.
ATTAAAGGGTGAAGTTATGGTCTTTGAATTCAGTCAGCATGTTCAAAAATATTTGCATGAGCATAATAAGCCAGGTTATAGTAGTTTTTATGAAGAAATGGTATCAAGACGTCAGGAAAGGATACAGTATGAAATGCAGGAAAAACAAATGAAAGAAGATAAAGAAAGACAGGTTTAAATTTATATTTCTGTATATGTATGTGTATATTGATGTATACATATTACAAAGTCTTAATTATTTTATTTTATCACCAGGTCCTGCAAGATGCCATACAAAAACGTCAGGAAGCTCTGAAAGCTGAGATGCGTAATCGAAAAGAAACAATTCGATTGGTCACAGACTCCGACACTGTCTTTAGATCCATCCCATCGTCTCCGCACGAGAAAGGGACAAACCGTTTTAGACGCAGATGCGTTAGCACGTCGGAAAGTTCCGAAGGATCATTATGCGAACACAGGGGTACCAAACTCATGCATTTTGACAGTAATAAAGGCGAGAGGCAAGTACATCGAGGAAAATGCTTGGGTCATAGTGCGAAAGGTTCTGTGGTTTACGCTGGTGTAGATATGACCACTGGAGAATTATTAGCTATCACCGAGTGGACGTTAAAATGCACAGTGTCAAATGGATGCGATTCTATTCAAGAGGCTATTGATATACATCATGCCATGAAACAAATTGCCAGTTTGGAACAAGAACTCAATCATTTGTACAAACTGCATCATCCGAATCTTGTACATTATTTGAATATGAAGTACATACAAAATAACAACAGTATAATAATTTATATACTACAAGAATTTGTGGTATGTAAAAATATACATATATTTTATTTTGTAATAATATGTACACATATATATATTTCATGAAATTATAAGAATTTTCTCAATTGTGTGTAAAAGTAGGTTGGAACCACATGCTCGGTTTTTTTGATGGCAAATGTTCCAATTGACGTTGATACATTGAGGTATCTAGCAAATGGTGTTCTCGATGCGTTACGATATCTCCACGAAAATAATGTGGTACACAAGGATTTACGCGACACCAGTGTTTATATAGATCGCATGGGTGTTGTAAGATTATCCGATTACTCTTTAGATAAGAGATTATCAGACATGTATCATTCAAACTCCTTAGCAAAGACTGAACACGATTTTCCAACAATTCAAGGCCGAGGAGGCAAGAAGGCAGACATATACAGATTTGGAATCTTACTGCTTTCGTTGTTAAAGGGAACTATTATATCTGGAGAAGAAATAGATCTAGCAGAAATCTCACAGGTAGATTTTCTTTGTGTAATATATGTATAATAGTGACAACATTGAGATGTGTATTTGAAATAATTTGAGATAATTTTTTTTTCAGCTTCATTTGAGAGATTTTATTTCAAAATGTCTTATCGACGACGAAAGAATGCGTTGGTCCGCAGAACAATTATATCAACATAGTTTTATAAGAACGCCATTAGAACGAGGTTTATCGCCCTTAATGCCGATTCATAATGAGAAAGAGAAAGATTTAGAGCCAGAAGAACCAGATAACGATATTCAATTGCATTTGCCATCGATGGACGGACAATCGCGAATACAAAACGAATTTGAAGTTTTAAAGTGGCTGGGAAAAGGAGCCTTTGGCGACGTCTTAAAGGTACGAAATAAATTAGACGGTGGAATCTATGCTATCAAACGAATAAAACTGAATCCGAAAAATAAACAATTGAATAAGAAGATTACACGCGAAGTGAAATTGCTCTCTAGAATGAATCATGAGAATGTCGTACGTTATTACAATTCATGGATCGAAAGTGCTACTTTGGATGATTCTGTCAGGCATCAGTTTACACCAATTACCACATCTTCTGATAGGACGGCCACTACACAAGACAAGGTAGACATAGTCAATGTAAGTACATTATTCATGACGTAACATTACTTTTGTAAGTAAAGGTTTTAACAATATTTTATTTTATAGCTGAATTTATTTAAAAAATTCAAATTTATTAAAAATATAATTAAATTAATAATATTGTGATGTATAAATTTGTAATCTGAATTTTTAGCAATTGGAAAGTGATGAAATAGAAAAATTTGCCCCACCTTTACGTGAAGTTGAATGGAATATATCGTACGAATCTCGAGCAAATGGTGCTGATAGTGATGATGATAATAGCGATACCTCGACTGATTCTGATAGCGAAGAACATTGCACCTTTTTGTAAGATAACTTTTTTTCTAGATGTCAAGGAAAAAAATTCTATAATTAATATTTTGATTAATATTTAGCTTATTGATTCTATTATGTTTTGTATGATTTGTATTTAGAAAAACAATACTATGCAGAAAAAATTTAGTTTAAAAAAAAATTAATGAAAATGTGTTTTTTGTAGAATGCGAACCTTTTTATGTATTGAGTCTTCCGATAGCATTGAATTTGAGAGAGATGGTATATCACAAAAGTCTGCAATAACGCCGGATGTTTCAAAAAATGATGCTAAAGACATTGAATCTGCTAGTGAAGATGTAAAAGAAATACAATTCATGTACATACAAATGGAATTTTGTGAGAAAAGCACATTAAGAACTGCCATAGATAACGATTTATACGAAGACGAAGAACGCGTCTGGAGATTATTTCGAGAGATTGTAGAAGGTTTAGCGCATATTCATCAGCAGGGTATGATACATAGAGATTTGAAACCCGTAAACATCTTTCTCGATAGTAACGATCATGTCAAGATAGGAGACTTTGGATTAGCCACGACTAATATATTGTCGACGTTAGTTCAGACCATTGATGCTGATAAAGAGTCACAATTTGAGAAAGGTACAAGTGTCTGTATACAATATTAATGTTAAATTAATCAATTGTATATATCTTATATAATTTATATCTTTAGGTGGAAGTTTTGATGTAGAAGAATTGGGATCTCTTACTGGTCAAGTTGGTACAGCTTTATATGTAGCTCCTGAACTTTCTGCGAAAACTGCCAAAGCAATCTACAATCAAAAAGTGGATATCTATAGTTTGGGAATTATCTTTTTTGAAATGACGTACAAGCCGTTAACCACCGGAATGGAACGCGTAAAGGTTTTATTAAATTTGCGCTCCAAAGAGATCGTCTTTCCTTCCGACATAGTGGAGACAGATATGCCACATCAAGTTCATATTATACGGTAAAAGATTAAATTTTTAATAAGAGTAAACAAATTGTCCTCAATTATCAATGAAAAGACGTAGTTAAGCTTTTTATTCTCGTCAGCTGGCTGCTGAATCACGATCCAAGTCAACGTCCCACTGCCCAAGAATTGCTCTCTTCCCCATACTTGCCGCCACCTCAGTTGGAAGAGACGGAATTGCAAGAGATGGTGCGCCATACATTGTCTAATAGTCAAAGTAAAGCATACAAATATTTAGTGGCATCATGTTTCACGCAAGATGTTACGCCAGCCGAGGATATTACTTATGACATGAATTTGCCCGCTAGGGGAATGCCAAGCGTTCTTTCCTCAAAAAAGCAAGTTCTGCAGGAAAACGTGAAGCAAAAAATCGTCGAGATATTTCAAAAGCATGGTGGAATATGTCTCACAACTCCGTTGTTAATGCCCAAGTCCGTACAGCATTCCAACTTTACTGAGCACAGCGTAAAACTGATGACGCGCACCGGTAGCATCGTTTCCATACCTCATGATCTTCGTACTCCTTTCGCCCGGTACATTGTGTGGAATAATATTTCGCATATTCGAAGATATGCTGTCGAACGTGTCTTCAGAGATAAAAAGGTATGTAAATTTTATAAATAGTTTCTTTGAACATGAGAGAGAGATTGAAACTCGATATCTAAAAAAATGCATTTTATGAGATAAAAATAATGAAACGTACACATGAATAATTGCAAATTATTGTAGGCTCGAGGATTTCATCCAAGGGAATTGTATGAATGCGCTTTTGATATCATTAGTCCTATAGACAATTTAATGACCGAGGCTGAACTGATTTTCATTATATGGGAGATCTTTAACGAATTACCGCAGATCCGGGAATATAATTTCATTGTGCGTTTGAATCACACATCACTGTTGCAAGCCGTACTGATGTATTGCGGCGTCGAGAAGGACAAGTATCAGGATATATATTCCATACTGCAGGATGCTCGCGATGGAAAGTTAACGAAATTCCAGGTCCAAACGCACTTGATAAGCTTGTGCCTTACCGATCAAGCTATGGAAACGCTTTTCAATTTACTCGAAACGGAAAATTCCGTTGCGAAGATCTCCAGTGTCTTGAGGACAATAACGAAAAGAAAAGGGGACGTCGCGGGTTTAGCTAAAGAGGGCCTGAAAGATATAGAGGCTGTAATATCTAATGTAGAAGGTTTAGGTGTTAAGGTTAATATCCACACACATATTAATATATGCATGTTTATACATTTACGTAATTTGCTATGATTGATAAAAATTTATATCTTGTGTTACAGTGGCCTATTACCGTCGTACCTTTATTAACGTATAATGTACAACAATACAGCGGTGTGATATATCAGATAACTTGCGAATTAAAACATAGACGAAAACGAGGTGGTCAGGATATCATAGCCGCGGGTGGTCGATACGACAAGATGCTGATGTCATTCAGAAAGGTCTTGGAACGCACCGGAATGGCAAGTAAGGAAACGAAGCAATACGGCGCCGGTATCAGCATATCATTAGATAAATTGGTATCCGTTGTTACCGAAGCATGCGAGAATCTGAATGGTGAGAGTAAATGCGGCATCGATGTGGCTGTATGTTGCGAGAGCAGTCCAGGAAGCGAGGGGAGAAGAGAAAAGGAGATGATTAATATATTACGAGAAATCTGGTCATTAGGATTGAAAGTAACGATACTGGATCTATGTACTATGGAAGAAATATTAGAGTACTGTCGAGAAAACTCTATAAGTCATATAGTATTATTAAGAAACGGTACATTAAAGGTGCAAACGTGGGAGAGAGATCGATTCCAAGAGAAGAAATGGAACACCATACAGGACATTATCGAGTATTTACAACGACAGTCGGAAATCGCATTACCGATATTAAATAGATCTGAAAGTAAAGTGAGCGCGAATGATGTATCGATAGTGCAGAGTAATCCGGTCAATGCTAATATTAATTTTATCCTCTCCGAGCGCGATAAGCTATCCGGAAGTGGTAGAAGAAATTTTAAAAATACCATATTAGCACAAATGTCATCCTACTTGCAAAGAATATCGCATAAAATTCCTGTAGAAATTTTTGCAGTTTTTTTGGAAATGTCTGTTATAAGAACAATCATCAGTTTTCTGGAAATTGACGAGGAAGAACAGATATTTCAAAAGAGCATTCAAATCGTTATAGATAAGTGAGTATAAAATATTACCTATATTTATTCTATATATTATTGAATTATTAAAATATAAACATTGTATCAATAGAGTGAATTATTGAAATATAAACATTGTATTAACAGAGGGTGTGCATAAAATCTTACATATTATAAACAAACATGTATATTTTTACAGACATCCACGACATAAGAAATACATTAAACAGATATGTGAGGAAATGAAGGAATTACGGAATGAAAAATCAAAGCCTGTAGAGATATTATATAGTATAATAGATAGTGCATACATGGCCCTCTTATAAGTGATATTATCGAAATCGAAAAATATATTTTTTCATAATCATGTGAAACCATTGAATGATTGGATGTATGTTATCAATGTAAGACTAGATAATATTAAGCATTTTTTGTACTGCATTATATATATTTCTAAGTGTAAAACGTTGAATAAAAAAACGTTTAATGAGTAAAATTTTGTCTTATAATTGGAATGTACAACGACTTATAATGCAGATTTCAATTCAAAGGTCAAAGAAGACAGCTGTTTATCGCAACAACACGATATATTATTTTTATTTCAGCGCTATTATACGATGAAAATATAAGAAATACGAGATATTGGAGTATAATTTTTTTTTTTTATTCTTTATGTATATGAAGAATGATTGAAGATAAATATGATTATATACTTCACATGTGTTATGAACCTACGAACATATATTTACAAATTATATATTTTACAGATATATTTTATCGTCATATTTTCAATATTCAATTTGATGACGTCGTTTGTTTTAGTTCATTGTTTTAAATATCAGTCTTGGGAAAATAAATTTTGAAAATTGAACGAGATATTGGACGAGACGTATTCATATATCAGTTTGAATTATTTAATTGCAATTATACAATCTATAATACAGGAGATAGCATTTCTAAAATTATATTATTTTAGGCATATTAATAGCATTTCTAAAATTATATTATTTTAGGTATATTATTCTCTCATATTTATCGCATCTTTTTTTACTCAATGAATGACGTGAGCACGTTGCTTATTTAAATCCACTATTACCCGTATCCATTACCCTCTTTTAATCAATACAACTTTGTGATACTATATATAACAACGATGCGCGTGGATCTTAGAGACATGCGTGTGTTTCTGCTAGAGAATACTATTCTAATTTTAGAAAACGGCCTATCCAAGAGTAACACATTTCTTTCTGACATCTAAACTTAATCAAGGAAGATCAGCACGGTATCGCAGAGTTATCTCTAAATAACAATATGTTACTTTAATACATTTAATACCAATCTATGTATTATTCTATAGAATATCGAGAAGAGAATCTTAACAAGTATGCGTTCTATACGATTACTATCCGGTTACGATATGCCGACAGTGGGATTGGGGACATGGCAGGTATAATATCAGAGTGTGAAGAAATAATGATGCCTCATTAATTATATATTTTTTATATTATTATTAAATTAATTATTATGTATTTTTTTCCAGGCTAAACCGGAAGAAATCGAGACAGCTGTGAGCACCGCTCTGGAATGTGGCTACAGGCATATCGATACAGCAACAAATTATAATAATGAAGAGGCAATTGGCCAAGCTTTAAAAAAATGGTTTGAAAAAGGTGGTACTAGGAAGGAACTTTTTATCACGACGAAGGTAACGTATCGCGGCGAGAATTCAATACAATCGCGATTTTACAACTAAATATTACAACGCTGGTCGTATTTTGCTTTAAGCGCAATCGGTTTAACTTTGAAAGTTGCCTTCTATCTAATGCTTTCAGTTGCCCCATTTTGGCAATCGACCATCCGACGTAGAAAAATTCATCAAGATGTCATTGGAGAAACTCGGATTGGATTACTTAGATATGTATCTTATTCATTTGCCATTTGCATTTAAGTTTGACGAAAAGACGGGTGGTGCAGCAACTCATGAAGATGGAAGTTATGTACTAGACTTTGATACAGATCCTGTTTCAGTATGGAAGGTGGGTGTATCTAAGATGAATTATCTAAGATATTATTACATTATAAAGAAATCTCTGAAAGATCGAGATTATATTGCAGGAAATGGAAAAGCAAGTTAAATCGGGTCGAACTAGATCCATAGGTTTGAGCAATTTTAATGAAGAGCAAATTTCGACTATTTGGGAAAACGCACAGATTAAACCAAGTAATCTACAGGTAAGTCATAAATTTTACATCTATATAAAATTTCTATTGAATAATCTATTAAATGAATTTAAAAAAATACGGTTTGTTAGGTGGAGTTACACGCGTATATGCAGCAAAAATCGATTCGAGATTTATGCAAAAAATATAATATTGTTATAACGGGTTACAGTCCATTGGGCTCTCCAGCTGCAAAGACGCACTTTGAAACAAAATATAAATATACTTTAGAAAAATCACCCGACTTATTAAACCATCCGGTTGTAAAAGATATCGCCGCGAGACATAAAAAGACAACAGCGCAAGTCTTATTACGTTATTTACTGCAACTGGACATTGTAATTATTCCCAAGAGCTCGTCTCCCGAAAGAATCAAGTCGAATATAGATTTATTTGATTTTGCCTTAACAGAGGATGATATGAAAGCCTTGAGTACTTTAGATAAAGATACTAATGGAAGAATTTTTAACTTCTTATTTTTTAAAGGGTAAGTTAGAATATGGATATTATTTTAACTTATTTATCAAATGTATTTAAAAAGAGAATCCAAATATTCTATAATACATATAAAAATCATATTTATATAGTACTTAGATGCACATTGGTGTAATGGTAATATAATATATTAACCATATAAAACTTTCAGTTTTTTAAAAAATTTGTGATTTGAAAAAAAAAATATAAATGATCATTTTTAATTTTGCATAACTATATATAAATGTATATAACAATTATATTATTTGTTTCAGAATTCAAGATCATCCACATTATCCATTTAAAAACGAACTTCCGTAATTGTAAATTAATATACGAATTATTAGTTTTTTAATAAAATAGTTGAAAAAGAATTATATAACATTCGCAACAAAAGCACAACATTATACGTATATAAATTAGAGACGTTTTTTTTTTCAATGCAATCTGTACAACATTTTACGTTGCAAACGATGTTGCAGTTCACCGCGGCGTATCATTGTATGTATGACTTTGTAAATAGCCCGTTCTGGAAATGATTGTTTAAGAAAATCTTTCACTATATTTTGTTCAGATACTTGATGTCCAATAGGAAATCTGCTTTTCAGTTGCTTTTCGATGCGCGACAATATTTCATGATCCTCTTCTGAGGTAAATCCTTCTGCTCCTACATGTGTAATATAAATAACATTTATATAAGCAGAGTATTTATATTGTATTTTCTTTGAGCTATATGTATCACGTCAAATAAGTTATTACATATTTGAAATATATAAACTATAAATTATTCAAATATCTATATTTTTATTATACAGGGTGTAACAAAAAGATCGGGACACCGGATTGTCTCGAAAAATATGAATTGTACAAAAAAATGTTTCAGATAAAAGTTGTAGGGCCTGAAATGATCTATTTACTGATCTTATCAGTTTGCCCTTAGAAAATCGTTTGAAGGTCACATGAAGGTCACCTTTAATTTTTTAAACGAAATCCCCTATTTTTTTTTTGCTTATTCTTATAGCTTATCTCGAGAGCTTTCCAAAACACTATAATAAAGTATTTTTTCGAGTACTTTTCGAGTTATGAGACTCGAAATAATTTCTTAATTTCATATAAAAAACATAGTTGTTCTTAAGAAAAAATATATGGTTGTTCATTGCATATTACATATTTTTTCTTCGAAACAATTATGTGTTTTCTTTACACCAATTGATTCCTCTCATTATTTTGTACATAAAAATATTAAGGTAAGATAATAGAAAAATTAATATTTTACTAGATATTTTATGGTTTATGTAAAATTAAGAAATTATTTCAAGCCTCATAACTCGGAAAGTACTTAATGAGAAATAACTTAATTAGTGTTTTAGAAGAATTATAGTGTTTTGGAAAGCTCTCGAGATAAACTGCAAGAATATGTAATAAAAAATAGAGGGTTCCATTTAAAAAATTTAAGATGACCTTGTTCTGACCTTGGCTATCCAAGATCAAACTTAAGATCAATAGATAATTTCGAGCCCTACAACTTTTATCTGAAACATTTTTTTGTACAACTCATATTTTTCGAGATAATTCGGATTGTTCCTTTTTGTTACACCCTGTATAACTCTAAATATATAACTCAAGAGAAAAAAGAAAGTAAAGCAATACTTTTTATTTAAATCTGAATATGTTAACATAATAGGTGCTTTCCATTTACATCAAAACTCAGATAAATCTCACTTCTGTCTTTCTTCAACATTCATGTTAAAGACCTATGGAAAGCACCTATTATTACGTTTTCTTTTGATTTTGTCAATTTGTAGCATACCTGCTAATGATCCAGACATTGCTGCTTCTAATGTAGACACTTGGAAGAGCCTTAAAGCTTCGTTTACGTGAAGTTCAGTAGCAAAGAGTTGCATCTGCATTTTGGCTAGGGCTTCGGAAATTCGGATAATAGCCTCAAGCTGCCGGACTGTTATAGGTATAGACAATCTTTTCTCAGAATCTTTCTCATGTTCTCTTGTACCAGCTCGCATCATTACATAACGATTTTTCAATTTTTCTGCTGCCTCTGCGCTGAGTCTTGGACCACAACGCCTATTGAAAAAAAAAATAATAATAATAATAGGGATACATGTATTACACTATGTATGAAATTTACGCTTGTATGATTAAAAAATGATAAGGTAAACTTACATTCTGCAATAATTAATGTATTTTTTAAGAATGTGTACAGGTATCTCTCCCTCTACTGATTGTTCTGTGATCTGACCAGCGTTGCAATGAATATTCATAACGTGTTTGGCCAGAGTTATGTCCTTGTTCTGTTCGTGTTCATCTTTAACAATGAATATCGTATCGAAACGTGACAATATCGTTGGCATGAAATCTATGTTCTCTTCTCCTTTTATATCGTCCCAACGGCCAAAGACTGAATTTGCTGCCGCTAATACAGAACAACGCGTATTCAGAGTCGTCGTTATCCCCGCTTTTGCTATAGAGATCGTTTGTTGCTCCATAGCCTCGTGTATCGCCACTCTATCGTCCTCCTTCATTTTATCGAACTCGTCTATGCAAACAACTCCACCATCTGCGAGCACCATTGCACCACCTTCCATGACAAAATTTCTCTGAAAGCAATGATATTTCCCACTATATTAGAATGTGATTTGTCGTATTAGAAAGTTATTTCTTAACAAGAATGCTTACAGTTACTGGATCCCTCGATACGGATGCGGTCAAACCAGCCGCTGAGCTACCCTTTCCCGATGTATAAACAGCTATAGGGGCGACTTTTTCTACAAATTTCAATAACTGCGATTTGGCAGTACCTGGATCACCTAACATCAAGACATTGATATCACCTCTCCTACATAAGCCATCTGGCATCAGTTTCCTGGATCCACCAAATAATAAACATGCGATAGCTTTTTTGATATCTATTGCACCAAAAATACTAGGAGCTATGCTCTTTGCAATTCTCTCATATAGATTAGGATCTGCTGCTAAACGGGTGAAAAGATCTTCTTCTTCAGATGATACAGGTGGCTGAGTTCCTGTGTTAAGAAAGACGACATTTCTATATTTTTTATGAAAATGTCTTGTTTTTTAGATTTATAGTATTATGCCGGTATTATATTACCAATATTTGTATTTTCTCCATCTACAGAGATACCAAGAACTCGAATATATGGGGCTCGAACGCCTACTAATGTCTTTTCTCTGCCTGCACTTTTGCCGCCTGTTTTAGACACCTTTTTAATGGAATATATCCCAAGAATCAAAACTCGATTACCAGGCACAACTCTATCGCATAAATACCGATCGCAATATAATTGCAAATGCCTAGGCATTTCACCCTGTGGTATATGATCAGGTAATTCTTGAAGCTTTAATACTTGAAAGTCCACACAACGGCATTTATCTGGCATTATAAAGAAAGGATCTAAAGGACATCTTGGTCGACCTGCTTGTTCCCTAGTAAGAAATAGATAAAAATTTATAATATAAAAATGTGTAACAAACAAATAGTAAAATACTTTGTGAGAAAGAGAAAAGAATGCTGCTTACGTAGAACACTTTCTAGGTAATGCATATCCTTCCAAACCTGGCTTGATAGAAATGTTGACTTGAGTAACTTTACAAGAGCGACATTGTATTGCAATTTTTGTTGCCTTTGCTCTGATACCAGATGCAGAAACAATTATACCAGGAACCTTAACAAGTTTGGAAACAATATCTGGCTGCAATAGTAAAGTGTAGCTGTGTAATTATATTTAACCAAATGCTTTATATTTTAAACTGCTAAATATATTCGTATATGTAATTTGACTTTTTGTTTAAATTTATAGCAGAAAATTTATATTTTCTGTGAATTGAATTTCATATATAATATTACCTTCATTCCTCTCAGGGAGCTTGGATGAGCATCCGAGCACAGCAACACCTGAATATCTTCCACTTTCTCTTCACCTTCAGGCCGAGGTGTTGTAAGTTCATCCGCAACATCTTTTGCAGCCTCCTCTAGAATCGACAAATACTCTGTTGGAAGCTTTTGAATTTTCTCTGCGAGGGACTCGTCAAAAGCTGCCAGATCTTCCAAATTAATCTCTAGCCAGTATTGACCAAGATTGTAATTACGTTTTAGAGTATCCCTGATCACAACAAATCAAATGCATTAAGACCAAAAAAATCATGGAAAGATCAGAAAAATGCAAATCAAATGCATTAGACCAAAAGAATCAATCAGACAAGATATAAAAAGACAAATACAAGATATAAAAAGAATGAACTAAAAATTAAATAATTAATTTAATAATCTGAAATATTTCACCCACCGATATTTATAGTTGAAGTTACCCTCGTGAAACTGTCGAATGAATTCCTTAAACTTCTTCTTTGAGTGTTGGAGATTTACGCGATTTTCATTAGCCTCGTCTATCGCAAAATTATCCGAGAAGAACACTCCTGGATCGTCAAAGCCTTCCATGTCACGTGCGAATATTTATAAATTTATATTTATATTTTAAATTGAAAGCTCAAACGAAATTGCAAAATCAACAAGTATGTCGTGTCGCGAAAACCTGTTTCGGCGGGAAACTTTCAAGGTACCTTTAAGGCCGACACACACGACCGATTGGGGCGATATTTCATGAACACGATTGTCATATGAGGGTGCAGTCCCACGTAGAAGAAAAAGCGGAACGGAAAAGAAGTATAGTGGGGGTAACCAATCAGAACGTTTCTCCAAAAGACATATCTGTTCTGATTTTAAATAACCGGGTTCCCCATGTACCGGAAAAAGCGGAAATAAGTAAGAGTAAAAAATTATTTTTTATGAATTATAGTTAACAAGAATAATCAATTTTGTAAAAAAATATCTTTTTATAATAAATGGAAAATTCCAATGGAATATAATTTACGAAAAAACAAAGCTAATTCAGAATTATTGTAAATTTTAGGTTAGAATTTTTTCTGTTTTTGCGTAAAATATATTCCATGGGGAACCCAGTCATATAAAAGCGGAATGGAATAAAGAACTTTATAATAATATAAATTTAACAAGAGAAATATATTATTTTAGTGTAATTTTGTTATGTTTTTATATTTTGTGAAAATATAAAATTAAACTAAACTATTTATATGAAACAATGATAAAATTACATTTTATATTGTAACAAATATTTTATTCAGAATAATATATTTTCACCTAATTTAATGTTAAGTGTAATAAATTGTTACAAAATTTAATATATATATCTGAAAATAAAACACATACACACATATATTTTATATTATAATAAAAAAATTTACCGATGACATTATTATTTTATATAAAAATAAATTTATAAATTTTATTTATGAATAAGAAAGACTAGATATGCTAGGTATGTACATACATACGAGAACGCTAGGTATGATGTCTTTTGGAGAAAACGTTCTGATTGGTTACCCCCACTACACTTCTTTTCCGTTCCGCTTTTCTTCTACGTGGGACTGCACCCTAACGTTTTCGAATGGTCGGGTTTGACCGACCCGGGGTAGTTTACTAGACGTCATTAACCAATCATAGCCATTCTTCTGAAGAATGTAACCATACATTCTGATCGAAAAGTGAGAAAAATATTAATGGCGTTTTCGAGCGGTCGGGTTTGACCCGACCACTCGAAAACGCCATAAGAGATAATGGGTGGATTCTATGATTTATAAAGTATTCATGTTTTGTGGTACAAAAATATTTTAATTAATGTTTCGTTGTTTATTTTCCTTTATATTCATATTTTATTTCTTTATATGAAATTAAATAAAGATTAAATATAAGGAATTTTTTATTATGTCATTTCTTATTATTATATATTATTCCGATATTTTAATCAAATAATCATAATGTTTAGTTTCTCTAAAACGTTTATTTTTTATTTATGTTGCTAAAATATAAAGTTTAAGATTTGTCTGAATCAAATATGAGCGGGAATTGCTCAGATCTAGAGGACCAATCAAAACTGGATATCACATGGCATGATTCTTATTAGAGGGTCTCTATTATGGGCTGCGTTCGGAAATATCACCCGAGTGCCCCCGGGTATCATTGGCTGCGTTCAGCAGGAAAAGCTGCTTTGCAACTGTTGTAAAATTCGTGAATCTGATTGGTGTATGCTCTTAGATTCAGTCAAAATTAAGAGCATACACCAATCAGGCTCACGAATTTTACAACAGTTGCAAAGCAGCTTTTTCTGCTGAACGCAGCCATTTTATCCTTGTTGTTCACCGAATGTTAAACAAGGATAAAATGATACCCGGGGGCACTCGGGTGATGTTTCCGAACGCAGCCATGGGAGCAGAGTGGGAGCTTCAATGCAATCTAAATTTGGCGTAATATCCCATCTATATATGTGCTTCTCGCTCTGTGCGTATAAAACGAACATGATATTCGATTTCGATGAGGAAAAGAAAAAAAAGTATGTAACAATGTACGCGAAAAATATACGCGATAGGTAAAAAAGATTTTTTTTCCCTCGATGGTGATACGCGCGAAGTAAAGGGGTCAATTCTGATCGTCAATTTTGTCGAGTAAAATTAAACTTGCAAATATATAATATACCCAGTGTATTAGAAATATACATTTCTTATCTTCTTCCTAAAGCCCAGTGTAATTTGTAGTGATATGTATTCAGCGGCTGACAGCAGCTTAAAAAAATGTGATGCGAGAGAGAAAGATCAATGCCAAAGAGATTGGATGTATAAGGTTGCGATCAAAGTGACGCTGAGGATGCTTTGAAGCGTTTGATTGACCAATCAGGTTAAAGAAATCTTTACTCCTTTTACCCTGATTGGTCAATCAAACGCTTCAAAGCATCTTCAACGTCCCCTTGACCGCAGCCTAAGATATGGTATGCGAGAACATGTGTATCTTTTTAAATCTGACGTCAATTGCGAGAACTGTCAAATCGGCGCGTCCGTATTTGTCACGTGTGTGTACGCGCACACATACGTATCTGTGCACAATATCGACTTTCCATTCGAGACGTATTATTTTTAAACGTACTGCCACACTTTTCTTACACAGCTGTCTGTGTTTTTTCTGTTTGTAGTCTGACTCGATATTTGCATTTGCGATAAAACGCAAGACGAACGCAAATACATTAATTTAATGGAACAATCCGACACGAGAATGTCACTTCACACATTCGACGATAATATTTTTAATCAATTGATATATTCTGTGTTGATAGGTCGTGCGTACACGGTAAACGATTATACGAGCATTCTTAAGATGATTGTCGCAAGGAGTTAAATTAGAGGAACATGCTCGTTTGTTCGTGCCATTTTTGTTAAGTGATAAGTCATGCCTGGAGAACCATCAGCGACAACTGGAAATAAATCCAGTGGTAAAGCAAAGAGGATCTCCATACCTCGTGTGCAAAGCAGTACCGACACAGAGTTACAATCGCAACAAAGTGGTTCGACTCCTTTACAACCCACTGCATTGCACTATGTTAGCTTTCGTTCAGAGTTAGAGGACAGTCCTATCCCGCCAACTTTGCGATGCCGTTTATATGATCTCTTTCAACAAATTGAAAAGGAATTTGAAATGTTGTATACTGAAAATCTTGGATGTAAATATATTTCTATTATATGTTACAATTATCCAACTCATTAAATATTAACATTATTGTATTTCATTACAGTACAGGAAAAGATTGACATTCTAAATGATAAGCTCGAAAGAGAATGTTATGGATCAGGTGAACGCAGTTTACCTCCTGGAGATCTTACAGATTATCCGGAAACGAAAAACCTTTCCAAACAGAAATGTAAGACTTTACTGCAGTATTATATTAATATTACATATTAGTATATAAATATATGTGTTTAATAAATCACATATAAAAAAAAATAGATTTTAAAAAGAAGATAATATTCATTAAGTTAAGTTATTTAGTTATTAAGTTAAGTCAAAAATTACTTCCATTTTTTTCTGACAAAAAATTTTTTAATATATTTTTTTTATAATTCGTAATGTTTTATAGTTTTACATGATATTTTTCATCTATTCTCCTGTACATTTACTTTAGATTTTACAAAAAAAAGATTTGTGTATAAAAATATAATAATTCAAAGGACCCTGCTCTAATTTAATGGAAAATATCTTTCCATTGAGTTGGTTGAATTTTTAATATGTTTTAGTTTAAGACATTCTGATCAAAAGTTTCAATGGATACAACTCTCAAAAATGGACAGTTTCAGCACTATTGATCTTAGAATGTTATCTTTGTACGTATGCTATTAATGATAAGGGAGAGGTTTCTTTACATTTACAAAGTATATTAAATATTTATATATGTGTAATATATATAGATTCTTAACACACACACTCCCACATATCCCCCAATATCTAAAAAATCATTATTAACTTCAGATGCAGTCCAAAGATACCATCTGTTATAAAAACTGAATGTAAGGATCCCAGAAGGATTACAAGAATCTAGAAGGATTACTGTAAATATAGGGGGATAAGAAATTTTTTTATATAAGAAAAAGAGTTTGGAGTCACTAAATATGGAAATAAGGAACCACGGGATTTTTATCTCTGCTCATAATCAACTTGTAAAAATAATCATCCATAAGTAGTAAAAACATTCAACATTTTATACGTACACACATTTTATATACTTCTTTACATATTCTTGAACACACAAACATGTATGTGTTTACATGTCATACTGTGCATTTCATATTTTATATATTTACACATCTATATACAGGGTGTTTCATAAGTGGTGGGCAAAATTTCAGGAATGGATTCCTCATGCTTAGAGAAGAAAAAAAAGTTAATCAACATAGGTCCAGAAATGATTAGTTTTTGAGTTATTAAGATTTTTGTAATACAAAATTTTGTCTCATTTCTCGTCTTAGAAGTCCTTTTACAGGCATCAACAATGTTTTTCGCTCACCAGATTTAAACCCATTGGACTTCTTTCTGTGGGGTTATGCAAAGTCTGTAGTGTATTCATCCGCAGTGGATAACGTAGAAACTCTTCGCAACCGAATTGTGGCAGCTTTTCAGACGATACGCGCTACGCCAGGAATTTGGGAGCGTATTCGGGGCTCAATGAGACGACGAGCTGAGGCTTGTATTGTGACAGGAGGTGGACATATTGAACATTTCCTCTAATTGTCCAAAATCTTAATAACTCAAAAACTAATCATTTCCGGACCTATGTTGATTAACTTTTTTTTCTTCTCTAAGCATAAGGAATCCATTCCTGAAATTTTGCCCACCACTTATGAAACACCCTGTATAGATATATTTTATATATGTGTGTATATATGAGGGGTATGTGGAAGTGTTAAAGGGTATGTGTTAAGAATCTACATATATTACACACATATGTAAAATTATTACACATTTAATATACTTTGTAACTGTAAAGAAACCTTTCCTGTATTATTAGTGCGAAGATAAAGTTCCAAGGTCAATAGCATCGAAACTGATCATTTTCGAGAGTTGTGCCCATTGAAACTTTTGATCAGAATATCTTAAACTAAAACATTAAAAATTCAACCAATTCGACGGAAAGCCATTTTCCATTAAATTAGTGCGGATTCTTTAAATTCAAATTTTTTTTTTAGCAATGGGTGCAAACTCGGCGCAAAAGATTAAAACTTCACACAAATTAAAAGCACAGACTAGTAAAATAGTATCAAGCTTTAAAACTCCATCTATGACTTGCACCATGCAAAGAGAATACGTGGGTCACCGAGACGGTGTATGGGAGATATCTGTGAGCAGATCGGGACAACCTATCATAGCGACTGCTTCTGCTGATCACACCGCACGTATATGGGCGATAGACAGTAGTCGATGTTTATTACAATATATCGGTCATAGTGGATCCGTGAATTCAGTACGATTCCATCCAAATCGAGAATTAGCATTATCGGCGAGTGGCGACGGTTCCGCTCACGTGTGGCAGGCAGCTGTCGATTGGGACATGCCGAAAAGAGTACCATCGTTAGAAGAACTTCCAGTAGCCAGTTCCGAACGATCTACTACAAATAATCTAATTAGTACTAACGACGAGCAAGAGGATCCCCCGACTTTGAGAACGCCAATACGAGAACTGCTGGGCCATTCGAGCGTTGTAATGGCTGCAGATTGGCTCTGTGGCGCCGAACAATTGGTTACAGCTTCTTGGGATAGAACGGCGAATTTATATGACACGGAAACCGGAGAAATTATACACACGTTGTGTGGACACGATCAGGAATTGACTCATGTGTCGACTCATCATATGCAAAAATTATGCGTTACGTCCAGTAGGGATAACACATTCCGATTGTGGGATTTTAGAGAACCAATACATTCGGTTTCAGTATTTCAAGGTCATACAGAGTATGTGTTATCGATATTAATACCTAATATAATAAACAAATATGATTAATGCTTGAAACGTCTATTATAGGACAGTAACATCTGCAGTCTTCACAAGGGAAGATAAAATTGTATCTGGTTCAGATGACAGAAGTGTAAAAGTTTGGGAATTACGTAATATACGCAGTCCCTTAGCAACAATACGCGGGGATAGTGCTGCTAACAGACTGTCAGTTTCCAGTACCGGGATAGTTGCAATACCGCACGATAATAGACAGATACGTTTATTTGATTTAAGTGGTCAACGTTTAGCAAGATTACCTAGGACTAGTAGACAGGTAATAAACAGGGTGTCTCAAAATTCGCGGACACAGAATGTACAGCGTGGTTGTTCATTCCAAAAGAAGCAACTTTTTCCTCTGATAAAATTGCATCTGAACATTACTTTTTAAATGATAGCGATTTAAGCTTACGAATAAGCGTTCTAGATCATGCATAAACTAGAAACGGCGCCCGCACGGCGTGGCATTTGAGCGTGTACATTATTTTACTATTTTACTATTTTAGAAAATGTTTTAAATGTTTACAAGAACTCTGCATATCTAAATATTGCATTTTCAATACAACTTAATAAGAGAACATTTTTTTATTTGATATCATCAAAGCAACGACTGAAAATAAAACAAGTAGATTAGATAATATATGAATAAATTTGATCTAAAATTATTGTTCTAACATTCTAAAAATTTTTTGACCCTGAAATTAAATATTTTAAAGCATAATCGAAACGCAAGCATTCTATTTTACATATATTAGAGATTTAGAAGACGATTCATTGAGCAAATATACCAAAAATGGTTCAATGTGCACAAGAAAATCTTATCTACAAAGCGAATATGTGTCTACAAATGAAAGGTCTACATTTTGAGCATATGCTTCAAAACATTTAATCCCTTTTCAAAGTCAAAAAATTTTTAGAATATTGACACAATAATCTTGGAAAAATTTTTCACATGTAACTTATTCACATCTAATCTATTTACTTTTAATCGTTGATGATATTAAATAGGAAATGTTCTCCTATTGAATAAGTTGAAAGTAGCGATATTTAAATATCATGCATTTCTTGTAAAACCTTTTTTTTTGCAAAATAGTAAAATAGCGTATACATTCAAACGTCAAGCATACCATGTGCGCGCCATTTCTGATTCATGCGTAATCTAAAGCGCTCTAATCTAAATTTGTTAGCTTAAAGTTGCTCTCATTTAAAAAGTAATGTAGTAAGTAATTCAGACGCAATTTTGTCAGAGAAAAAAATTGTTTCTTTTGGCACGAACAATCACGCTGTGCATTCCATGTCCGGTGTTCTGAGACACTCTATATATGTATATAAGTTTGTATTATGTATATTTTTACATTTATGTCAAAATTTAGCTTTCTAATCAGTTAGTAAAATTAATAATTTTACGTTTCGTTGAAATATATCAATACCAACTAAAAGTTTAAAATTGCTGAAATTGTGTGTGTGTGTGTGTGTGTGAGAGAGAGAAAGAGAGAGAAATCATGCAGTTATAAGGGGTCTTAGACTTTTATACAAGTATTATTATGTTAAAATACAATAGAAGATTTTTTTTTAATATGTTTGGCTATTTTTTCGAGAATATATTTACATATCACATAATTATTACATGTAAAAATATTACATAGCACAATTAAATTCCTTTGTTCTCAATAAACTATAAATATATCTCATTAAAAAGAAATAACTTTGTTTACAGGGTCATCGTAGAATGGTGTGTTCCATTGCTTGGTTGGAAGATAATAATGTGTGTAATTTATTTTCTTGTGGTTTTGATAGATTAATATTAGGTTGGAGTGTTCTTCCTGTCAAAGATGCTTAAATATCAAAACTGTATGGTTTTATATATATATATATATATGCAAAGCAAATACTTTATGTCATGTTAATGTGATATTCGGAATATTTAGGTGCAATTTAGAAATGGAAGTACATATGTAACTATACAGCAAAATTCCAGCAATTAATCCAATCAAAGAGCCTCCCTTTCCACTCTTGCAGACAACTGCAATAAATAAGCAAAATATATGTTATATGTATTATATCTATAAACCATTTATCAAAGAGATAAATTATAAATAGAATGTGCGATTTTAAAATTGCAATAAAAACTGGATGTTTCTCTTATGTAAATTTCTTTAAAAGAATTCTTACCAGAGTATGTAGTGAAGAGACATAAAACAGTGTAACCTTGGATAAGAAGGTAATAATGACCCGAAGCTATATGCCTCCATACTATTCCCAAAAATCCCAGTAATTTACCACAACCTCCAACTATTAGAGCACGACTTAAATCTCTTATACTATATTTGTATGGTTTTTTACCAATGATAAACCATTTTAATTCGGTTATTAGAATAACTGCACAAATAAATGCTGCAAAGGCAAATGCTGTATGTAGCAGCACACTGTAAAAATTACAATCTTGTGACGCATCGTTATAGACCAATTCTGTTTCCGACGCATTTAATTCTGTCTTGCTTATCTCGCAGGCAAACCAAATTCTGAGTGATTCGGCTAGCCATAATATTATAATCAATTTCCAATACGATTTAAAATTACTGTTATACAAGAGATGTCTGTAAGCAGGCTTTTCTATCAGAATAAGATCTACAAAGACTATAACAGGATCGTATTCAATGTATTTGTCAGCTAACAAGCCACACTTTTCCTAAAATAGTTGTTATAATGCAAAATTGATAATGTTGATATGTCAATGTTAACATATAAATTTGTAATACTTCACTTACACATTTTAAAATTTTAAGAACGCTAGGACAGTATCGCCTAAAAAGCTCTTTGCATTCAGCTCCACAATTTATACAAATGTACATTTAGACTTTTGAATATTATCTGAAATAAATAACATTAACTCTTTATGATATAAAAAAGATTTACATTAGGATATTTTATATTACTCATTATATTCTTAAAAGTATTTAAATGCATTTTTAATCAATCTAAGATAACTAAATTGAATTACGTAAAACGAGATTAGTAATTATCATCAATTTGTAATTACATGACTCATATATTTGTGTGCTTTGTAAACACAAATTAATGATAATTTGCATTATACACTAGAAACTTATGTTTTTCAATAAATATTTACTGCATCTCGATATACATATCAATAATCAGATAGAATCAAAGATTGAAATATTATCTCAAATCAAATCTCTGATAAATAATAACTGTGAATCAACTTTTGATGTGATAGAAGATATTATATATTGCACAATAAAATTATCGCATAGGTAACTTCACGTCAAAATTTCGCATAAATTCAAATAAACATAGCCACCAAAAATTGTATCTGAATAATTTTTTTTTCTTTCTCGAAAATGAAGCCTCTACTTAAAAAAAAAAACTTGTTAAATTTTTAATTTATTCTTCCTCCTTCGACCATCTTTTCAAAAGTAAGGACGTGTTTTGTATTCAAGAAATTGCATATTTTGACACACCCATTGACATCTGAATAGATAGACGGAGCCTTTTGAGAGGGGTAACTGATAAATGCAGTAAGGGGGGAGTGCATGAACTTCGGTTAATTCCGTCAACATTCGACTATATTCGACACAATTTGACATTACATAATGGGTGCATCCAGAACATGGATCTAAAGCCTACGGCACACGGTACAATTTTTCGTACTGGATTTGATAAGATTTAGTAAAATATTAGAAATGCTGCATTCTGATTGGTGCATTTTTAGTATTTTACTAAATCTTATCAAATCCAGTACGAAAAATCGTACCGTGTGCCGTCGGTTTAAGAAGATATGGATGGAGCCGGGGCGGTGTGAAATTTGCGGTAAGGGGGATGTATAGCTCTGTCTCTTTCCAAAAGCAACCTTCGGGTGTTTCCGTCGCATATCCGATAATTCCCGAAAGGTTATATATCCCATATTAGCTAACTTTCGAATAAAAATACATGTATTTGCAATTAACAATTACATTTTCTTTTTCGAAACAATTATGTGTTTTCTTTACACCAATCGATTCCTCTCATTATTTTGTACATAAAAGAATTAAAGTAAGATAATCGAAAAATGAATATTTTACTAGATATTTTATGGTTTATGTAAAATTAAGAAATTATTTCAAGCCTTATAACTCGAAAAGTACTTGATGAAAAAATACTTTATTATAGTGTTTTGGAAAGCTCTCGACATAAGCTATAAGAATATGCAATAAAAATAGATGGTTCCATTTAAGAAATTAAAGGTGTCCTTGACCTCACCTTAACGATGCCATCCAAGGTCAAACCAATGACACCATCTTATGTTCCCCTCAAAACCATACAATTTTTGTCGAAAACGTTTTTCTCTAAAATGCTTAGTTTTTGAAAGAAAAGGGGTGTACGGGTGGTCTAGGACACCCTGTATATATATATATATATATATATATATATATATATATATATATATATATTATTTTTAAATTAAATGAAATACTATATTAAATATATGAAATATTATATATTAAATAAAAATTATACATAATATTATACATAAATGAAATAATATTACATGCATATATACATATGTACAAATAATTATTTTAATATAATATTAAAGAAAATTTTATACATTTCCAAAGAATATGACAGATATAACAGAGAACAGTTATATAATTATATATAAGTGCGCATTTTGTATACTTAAGTATGCAAAATGCGCACTTATATATAATTATATGTAACAGTTATTGCACTTATATATAAATGTATATAATGTCTTGTACTCTATCATTTATAATTATACATATTTTTGCACAATTATATATAGTTTTGTACAATTATATTCAATTTTGCATGAATATACATGAAAAATTTTTTACCGGGTATATATATATACACGTGATTACAAAGGATACTGTACTGCATCTAGTTAAATGTAAGACAATAAAAATGCGATGTAACACTTAGTAAATAATTTGTAACAAGCACGCAACAATAAAAAACAAAAAAACCTATATTTGTTACTTTCATTATAAAAATATACCTTTATATAATAATATACAAATATATATATATTCATATCCATTTATACATAAGCATATTTGTTTTTATATGGACAAAATTGATATATAAGTTTGTATAACTAGATATAATCAGTTTTGTCTAATTATATATGAAAAATTTTTTACCGGGATCATATCTATCTTTTTATATTTATTTTATATGTCTATTTTTTTCTATAACTATTCTCTGTTATATCTGTCATATTCTTTAGAAATGTACAAAATTTTCTTTAATATTATATTAAAATAATTATTTGTACATGTGTATATATGCATGTAATATTATTTCATTTATGTATAATATTATGTATAATTTTTATTTAATATATAATATTTCATATATTTAATATAGTACCCATACAGCACAGATAGATCCTGAGTATGTACTCAGTATATCGCAAACGTAGATTGTGTATATCCCACTAATATTCGATATACATACTATGATATTTTGAGAATGTACGGAGGATGTTCCTATGTCTGCCTTAGAAACCTACTCAGTATATACTCAGGATATTTCTTGGTATATTATGAGTATATTTTTAGAATATTTTAAGCATATTTTTACATTAATAAATTATATATGAATATAAAAGACAGTTGAACTATATGTAGAATAAAAAATAGATTCTTCGTGATGTAAAAAATAAATAAAAATGTGAAATTATTTACTTTATAAACAAAACTTCAGACAAAAATGTCATTTCTAATAGATGAATATAAAACGTTTGAAAAACACCTATTAGTGTGTATTAAATGATTCTCCTTGAAATATTGATCTCGATAATCTATGTACAATTATGTAAGTACACTCGGTAATAGATGAAATACCTTAATAAATGCAGTAAATGGATTACTTCTCATTTTAATTTTAAATAATCTGTTTAATATTCTGAATTCCAACAAGGAATCCAGATTATTAGACAAATTACTTTAAATTAAGTCAGTTTATTATAAATTAAACTGACTAAAAAGAAAAAAGAAGAAACTTTGGAATTCATGTTAGTACCAGTCCTTTATGTCCATTTCACCAAAAATTAAGTACGAGTTTGGTGGCGCGCGTAGCGGCAAAATGAAGAAACACATGCAATATTATAGAGTATCCTGAAAATATATGAGAAAGAATATACTAATATTATACGAGATATTCAAAGTATATTCTGAGAATATATGAAAAATAATATACAACAAGAGATGTTATGGGATTATTCTCAGGATATTACATCTGTAACGTATATTTACAGTATGAGTATAGAATATTCGAATGATATCATGTGCTGTGTGGGTATTTCATTTAATTTAAAAGTAATATATATATATATATATATTCTAAGAAAATATTTTTTACATTTCCTTTTGTCGGAAGAGACCACCGCCTTCTCGCGATTTCCATAGAGCAACAACATGTACGATGTTTATTTACAAAGTGATAAAATGTTACACATGCTATTAGAATATTATATTATTCATTAGAAAATATTATTAATGTATGTTTTATTCTTCATATTTCTTTATATTTTACATCTATCTTTTTATATTTATTTCTTAAGGGAAAAACGTATGTTTGCCAAGAGTGGATTTTTATGAGCTCACACGTACGCTTACGCTCATATCTCCGTTACCCTCTCCACTACGCGTTGCATGTTGCTTGCGGAGACAATCTTGCATCCCTGGTACTCCGTCCGGTTTCTCTACGGAACTTGATCCTGATCTCGAAGGATCTCGAATGATTTGCGAGTGACGTAACATCCGTTAAGTCAGCGCCATCGGAGAGCGCTGCGCTCTCGGGATCGCACGCATTGGGCCTGTTCTTTTTAGCTGCACTGCTGCACTAGTGCAATAAGTTAGAAAGAGACAAACATACTTTCTTTCACTCTAACTAATTGCACTAGTGCAGCTAAAAAGAACAGACCCATTGGGCCTAAAGAAGGATAAAAAAAAGTTTATATTTTTCGATAGTTATCATGATATTTGTAAGAAAAATAGATTCCACCCCGTAGAGTTCATTCTTGAGAAAGAAAAAGAAATTATTCACATACAATTTCTAGCGTAGCTATGCTCATTTATAATTTATGAGAAATTTTGACATGAAGTTACTTGTTATGCAATAATTTTGTTGAGTAGTATACAATATTGTAAGATCATAAGGGACGATAAATATAAACATAATTCTAGAAATTTCTGTAGCCTCGATGTTATGAAGTACCCTGGCAAAAATGAGACGTTTGTTTGGCGTTTACATGAACGTTTGTGGAAGTTCGTCGAGAGTTTAAAAACGATTAGTAAAGAGTTTGTTGAACAAAAATTGCAACACTGCAGCGTTTGATAAGCATTCAAAACCCAACAGCGTTATGTAAGTGCTCTTACAATGTTTGAAAAGCATATAAACTCTCAGAAAACCCTCACTCAACGGTTGTTAACGCTTTATAAAGTTTCTTATTTTCGCCAGGGTAGGGATATGTATATATATTGAGGGACAGAGGACGCACGTCGACAGACGTAAGCGAGCGAAAGCGAAGTGAGAAGTGCGAACCAAGCGAGAAAATAGTCTAAAGTAGAGAAGCGATAGAGTACGATTTTGATATATATATCTCATTAAATAAACGCCTGTTAAATTAATCGTCATCCTTTAATTAAATTCGGAGCACCCTTACAATATCTTTTATCACATCAAAAGTTGATTCATAGTTATTATTTACATTTATTTACATTTGGTTTGAGATAATATTTTAATTTTCGATTTTATCTAATTATTGATATGTACATCGAGATTCAGCAAGTATTTCTTTAGAAACATAAGTTTCTAATATTTACATACACAGTTATGTATGCTTATGTAGTCTAGTATTTACATAGCACAGTTTACTTTGTATGAACTCTATTCATATATATTTTTCAATAGTAAACGTATGAAAAAAAGCTTATCTTACATGTGATAACTGTACAAAGATAAGGACAGAATACGGTGAAAGGAAAACAAGATGGTGGGATAAAAGGAATTCTAACAGCATTTAGAAATTTAGTCTTGCTTCGACGTTCGTTCAAGATACATTAAATATGGCATCAAATACGAGTGTACTTTTGCCAACAGGGCAAGTAATGCCCATTCTAGGATTTGGAACTTGGAATGTAAGCTTATAAAAAAATAATTTATATTATATATAATCCAAGTAAACTTATATGTATGATATATGTATGTACTTATATGTATTACTAACAAATATATGTTATATAATAACAAATAATCTATTCTCTTATGTAACAAAGGCAAGCGGGAAAGAGTTAGAAATAGCTCTTGATGCAGCTCTGGAAGCGGGATACAGACATATTGATACAGCAACAGTATACGAAAATGAACATATTATTGGCAATGTTTTACAAAAATGGTTTGATTCTGGCAAAATTAAGCGATCGGATTTGTTTATAGTAACAAAAGTATGTTCAATTGACAATGATATTTATGAGAACACAAGAATATTTTTAGAAATGTATAATCATATTTATAAATATATACATATGAGACAGATATATATTCATATATAATTACATACTTATAGATAATTATACAATTCTAAAAATATTCTATATTAAGTGTTATATTTAAAATATATTCCGTGTTATGCTTCAAATATATTATATAGGTACCTGGTAGTGGTAATAGAGCAAAAGATATAGAAAAGTGGATCAAAAAGTCACTCAAAAATTTAAAACTAAGCTATTTGGATTTGTATCTGGTGCATGTCCCGTTTGCATTTGAAGATGCTGGAGAAAATTTACATCCATTTAATGAAAATGGAGAAATAAGAATGGATGTAAATACAAATCACTTGGAAATATGGTCGGCGATGGAGAAACAAGTGCTGGAAAAGCGTACCAAAGCAATTGGATTGTCTAACTTCAATATCAACCAAATAAAAAAGATTTTGAATAATGCTGAATTACCTGTTTCAAATTTGCAGATTGAACTGCATGTGTATTTTCAGCAGAAGGAATTGGTATATAAATCTTAAATTCCTATTAAATATTTCTGTGAATATTTATAAATGTAAAATACATATGTTGTATGATGTATATTCCTGTAGGTCAAATTTTGTCAAGATAACGATATTAGCATAACTGCATACTCTCCCTTGGGTACACGTGGATTCGTCAAGAAAATAGGAAAGGAAGATACCATATCAAATTTGTTAGAAAATCCTATTGTGTTAAAAATTGCAGAAGAGTACAAGAAAACTCCTGCTCAAATACTATTGAAACATATTGTTCAAAAAGGTATAATAGTCATACCAAAAAGCACAACTCCTACAAGAATTAAAGAGAATACCCAGCTATTTGATTGGGAACTTCGAGTTGAAGATATCGACAAGTTAAACGCTCTTGATATGGGAGAATCTGGGCGTATATGTGATTTTTCCTTCTTTAAAGGTATTGAAAAACACCCAGAATATCCTTTTTAATATATTATGCTAAAATCTTATCTCTTATATCTTATTACATTGTATTTTTTTCATATATTATGGAAAATAATGATTTAAAGAGAATGTTATTACATATTTATATATATTATATATATTTGTTGACAAATAAATTTATATAAATATATAATAATAAATAATAAAAATGGTGTAATTAAATATGTATAACAAATAATGGTGTAATTAAATATGTATAACAAATGGTGTAATTAAATATGTATAACAAATTGTAACAGATTAAAGAGATTTCTGCAATTACACATAATTATATTTTTTCTGAAACAAATTATATTTATATATAAAATAATCGTGTATATGTATATGTGTGTGTGTGTGTGTGTGTGTGTATGTATATATATATATATCGATTGCATATATATAAAATATAAAATTAATTATAACCTATATAACTTTTCCGTGGAACACAAATAACAAAATTGTGTCAAATATTTAAGGCTATATTTACTCATATTTCAATATGATATAGGTTGCTTTCACACATTACCTACTTTCACTCCGTTTATTTTTGGTTTTGTTAGCTTTCGCATTTCTTCTTCATCGTTAGTAGGAAGCATATAAGCAAGAACACTTTGATCACAATTACACAATGGCTGCGTTCAGCGGGAAAAGCTGTTTTGCAACTGTTGTAAAATTCGTGAATCTAATTGGTGTATGCTCTTAGATTCAATCAAAATTAAGAGCATACACCAATCAGGCTCACGAATTTTACACAGTTGCAAAACAGCTTTTTCTGCTGAATGCAGCCAATTACACAATGATTACCGAATAAATGTACGTTATAATCAAAACAACACGCCAAGCAACATGCCACGTGTATTCAAATAAACGTGACAGCCAATTATCTTTGCGGTAAAAAATTCACCAAATAAATGCGGAGATGCGTACAAAATGGTCCAAGTATTATTTCTTCTACTCCTGGAGATACGATAGAGAAGAAAAAAAATATATACATCTCCAGTGTTAAAAAGGATGACAAGGTTATGTCTTTCCAATAGATGTGATGCAAGATGCTGGGAAATAAATCGCAATTTCGAACTACATATATTTTAATTATCACGGTATACATATATTTTATAAGCTAATAATCGCGTATATAATACATATATAGCATACGTTATTAATATATAATATTTACAAATATAATTGGAGATAAAAATCGCGCGGAAAATTGACATCCGATTTTACAAATCTGTCAAAAATAAATCGGAATTTCTTGAAAAATTGATGTATTAAATTTTACTTTGTATATTCCTTTGTTGACAAGAATACGACGGCATATCGTTGAATTCAACATTTGGTAGATTTTTGTTCCACATAATAAATAGAATTAACGCGATTAAAAATAATAATTAATAAAAAATAAATAATTTTATATACATACATACATACATACATATATATATATATATATATATATATATATATATATATATATATATATATAAATCTAATAACAGAATCTATTTAAATTAGATAAATGATAACAAAAGGAACATTTTTCTAATCTTCGGCTTATTTGTTAGATATGACTACAAAATGACTACACACTCATATTGTTACTCAATTATACAATATTAAATATGCATATTTACACACATATATATATATATATATATATATATATATATATATATATATGCATTTAAGAATACTATATTCACTGAAAACTTATTGTTAAAGTACATTTCGCCTGTGCGCTCATCAGCTTTGCATTGCAAATATTACAGATAAAATTAAAATTAATAATACATTTAATGCCGTGTGTTTAAGTAACATTTTGCGGACTGTGCATCGTCAGAGGGCAATTACGCTTTCTCGACCTGCTCCTACACCAATCCATTTGACTGTAACAAAGTAGATTCTTATTCTGGTAAACTTTTTGACATACATATGAAATACATGCTATAATGCTATGTAAACACACCTGGTACATTTAAATATTCCTCTATGATTTGTATGTATTTATGTGCATTTGGTGGCAATTTATCTAAGGAACGTACACCTTCGGTAGTCGATTGCCAACCCTCGACTGTCTTATATACAACTTCAACTTTTGCTAGTTCACTGCCTGGAAAATAATCTATGTCCTTTCCATTTAATCGATATCCAATGCACACTTTTATCTCTGGTAATGTATCCAAGATATCGAGTTTTGTTAAGGATATAGATGTATACCTGGAATGAGAAAACAATGATTAATATATATTAATATATATATTTTATATATATTAATGTTTTTATATTATCTTATATATTAATATTTTTGTTAGTTTGCATTTTTGAATGCAATTATTTATTATATTAAGCAACTATACGCATTCACACAAATAGAAATTTTCAGATTCCTTCACGTATAATACATTTTTTTACACACCCATTAACTAACGTCGTAAATTTCAGCAACGGCAAATCGAGCCATCCACACCGTCTCTTTCGCTTTGTGGTTACACCGATTTCATGGCCTCTTTCCTGCAATAATTCTCCAGTGGAATCTAAAAGTTCTGTGGGAAATGGCCCGTCACCGACTCTGGTAGTATAAGCTTTTACAACACCGATTATCTCGCCAATTGTGCTAGGAGGTAGACCAAGACCAGTCAATACTCCACCAATGCTGCAGTTCGAGCTTGTCACATATGGGTAAGTTCCGAAATCAATATCCAACATTGCTGCGTTAGCACCTTCCACCAAAACCTTTTTACCATCCTTTAAAGCCTGGTGCAAATATTGCACCGTTTCCTTCACATATGGCCTTATACGTTTGGAGTATCTGCAAAAGAATCAACTGCATATTATAAATCTTGTAAAACAATGTAATCTCATCATAAGATACTCGTTATATACGTACTCCTTGTAACGTTCCAATTCGGCTTTAACGTCGACGTGCAAGGCAGGAAACATTTTTTGATACGACGTAACTAAAGTATTAAACTTTTGGGAGAACTTGTCAAAGTCGTCGAGAAGATCTCCGATTCTGAGTCCATTCCTCGCAGCTTTGCTCGAATACGTCGGTCCAATACCTTTCTTCGTAGTTCCCAATGACTGCGTGCCTTTCTCTAATTCTTGCAATCCATCGACCTGTTGATGAAAATCAAACACTATATGCGCCCGATCTGATATTATAAGTCTGTCCTCCCAGTTCTTGAGCCCTTTAGACTCGTTCTTTTCCAACTCATCAAATAGACCAGGCAGATGAATCACTACTCCATTGCCTGTGAACAAAAAAAAATCGCAAACATTAATTATATATACAATCTGCAGTGTATTTAACAGAATTGAGGTAACAATATTCAGATAATTCAATATCTATCTATACACCAAGAGACAATAGAATAGCCCATGTATAAATAAGTGGAATAATTGTTTTATACATTGACCTTAATTTCTTCTCTTTTCTATATATTTATTTTGTTAAATTGTTTAACTTGCTCCTTTATATTAAGTTAATTACTAAAATCATCACAGATACATGTTATTTTTTTACAAATCATAACAATTTATTTTATTTGTTGATCTTGAAAAGGTCATTACCTATTACAGATTTGCATCTGGGATTGATTATTCCACTAGGCAGAAGGTGAAAATCGAATTTGGCACCTTCTACAACTACAGTATGCCCTGCATTATTTCCTCCCTGTGAAATTACATTAATTAATCAACCTGAAGAAACAGGGCTTGCCATTATTTATGATGAGAAAGGTTGTATCGTAATTTTAATTGAAACAAAATAAGAATTTTTTGAATGATACAAACAATGGCGTCAAAAAGTTTCAATATACAAGTGTACTAGAAATATGTATATAATATACCATCTATATTCTATCTATTATGACTATGTAAAAAATAAAAAAAGAGGATAAAAATCAAAGAAATGTAAAAAATAAAATAAATATTTTATATAAATGACACAATCTATATCTATTCCGTTGAATAGATATAAATAATTGTGTCATTTATATAAAAAGTAATGTTGCTAAGAAATAATTCTCCTTGACATATTTAATATTATTTCTTTGTAGAAATATGGATATGCATAGATTAACACAAATTACATAAACCTTGATTTTTTCTGCATTAACACATCAAATAATTACTTATAAAGCAATAATTATATATCATCGTGTCAAGCTAAATACTCTTATGACGAACGAGATAAAGAATATTTGGGTTATTTATCATATTAGGTCACAAAGATACGTGGTAATTTTGTGATTTCTTTTTTTATATATATGTATACATAAAAGCCATCAATTATGTAATATCAGATACCATGCTATAGACATGTTGTGTTTGTAATATCCGCAGGTCAGGTGACGCGCGCGCGTTATTTCTAAAAATAAAACTAAAAAAGGACAGTAGACACGAGCGTTTTTCGCGTTTTTAAGGGTACGCGGACAATCTTGAATATTTTTAATACTTTCAAGGAATATTCTTCGGCATTTCCCGGAGCACACGACAACTAACCTAATCTTCGGACGTGACCGTCCTCTCGACGATCTTGAAGAAAGAAAATAGGACTAGTTCCAAACAACGCTGAATAAATGCAAGGTGACATTTAGGGGAGAAAGTCGTTCGCGCCAAGTTTTCCGGGGATCGACCCGGAAGACGCGGGAAGCGCGTTCGCGGATACCTGACGCATACCTGACACCTGCAAACGATGTCAGCGTCTATCGCCAGCATGTCCACGACCTTCCCCTTGCCCTCGTCGCCCCATTGAGCGCCGAGGACCACCGTGACCTTCGATATGGGCCCGCCACCCGTGGTGGACACCCGCTGTTTCTTCCTCGGCGAGGCCGGGGCACCGTTGCCGTTCGCCTGCTGCATCCTGGGCACGCACTAGAGAAATGTCCGCGGTTGTCGGAGGACGGACGAGTCCGCGCGCGCTGTCGCGTGTCAGCGGATGAACGCGATCCTTCGGAGGGAAGCCCCGTCTCCCGCCTACCTCCTCGCCGGGGAACAGCTGACGCGACAGAAATCGGAACCGGAACGATCGGGGCGACTCGCGCCTCGCGCCGCTCCTCATCTCCCCTCTCCCCCTTCCGAATCCTCCCTTCCCCCTCTCCTCTCCTCTCCCGCGTCAAGACCCAACCTACCTACTGATTAAAGCTGGTTTTTATCGGATCGAACGCGTATATTCGACGATATTCGGTTTAATCGCGCGTTTTTCTAGCTAAAAGATATATCGAGTATTATCGAGTATTAACGTTTTTTTTTTCCAGAATCTATTTAATTTTGGAAAGGCAAACGATGGACGCGCGATCGCGGTTTTAATTCGTATGAATTACGCATAATGCATAATGAAATAAACGCGCACGTGACGCCTGGGAAACTCGTTTGTTTTTCACATTCAGCGCCACTTGACATAAGTTAATTTCTTCGGTACTATATTAATCGCGTTTTAGGAAATCTAGATAATTAAATTGGCAAAGTATACTTATTAAATTTTATCGATCAAACAGGAATTAACATAAGCAAGTTATTATAATTGCTCGTTCAATGTCGACGGTTCCGGAGTACATGCATCATCCCAGAGATTGTCGACGATTATTTTTCCACTCGCGTGCAAGGGAATTATCGAAATAATTATCTTCGAATGGCTAAATGGCACTAGAACCGATATAAAAATACAGATCGAAAATACAGACTGAAATAATAGAAATTAAGTCAAATTAAATTAAGTTAAGAAAGAGAATTAAGACATTTTATGATATTTTATATTGGAATAGGATGTAATATATTTATTATAAATTGATGCGAAAGACGTGGTACTTTGTCCAACGGATAGAAATACAAAAAGAACAATTCTTGGCTCTCTACGAATGGAGAAATACTCGATTGGCGAAGGTTTATTTCAGTACGCATGATGTAATTGTGGGGTAATTCGAGTAATCGTACTGTCAGTTGAGAAACGAGGTCCGTTTCAAGGCGATAATTTAAAAGATAACCACCGTGTATGTATATGTATACACATATATAACATACAGTCATATGATTTGATATGTGAATTGCATTCTATTTTTACTCTTAATTTCTTTTTAAAGCGATAAGCGAGTTTTTACTCTACAAATTCCTTCATCGGGTATTCTAATATATGATGAAGAATTTTTACAAATGTTTTATTTGTAAATAAGGAATTGTTTTAGGCAAACGTATGTAAGAAAATATTTCCTCGAATTATACGCGAAATTTTTAATCTATCGCACTTGTGTATTAAGTCTTCCAAGGTACAAAGAAAGCCACCAGCGATAGGTTTTATCGCGATGTCATTTAATGATTAATCGAAATTGCAAATTTCCGACGATATACGGGAAGAAAAATGAAAAAAGAATCTTGTACCGACGTACTCGTATCGCGTTTAACTTGGAAGCCCGTGCCCGGTAAACAATAAACCGGAAAGCTGGGTGCACAAGCGCTCTTCAATATTTACATCGGCGAAATGGATATATTACCGGATTAGAGACGTGACCCCCGTGGCTTTTTAATTATACAAGCCTCGGTGCACCGGGACATCTGCCCTATAGAAACTCCTCGACGAGAGGAGATCCGTTCCCTCGCTACCGAGTATCAATTACATTGTTATTATTACAGGGGAGTAACCGAACAGAGATGCGGTCAGAGATAATACACTGGTATAAGAGCATGCACAACAATGGGACAGGTACACGCGGCGTTAACCGAAGCGCGATCCCCCCCTTTGCCCCCCCTCGTCGTGCGAGCAACGCGATAGCCATCGCGCGTGCAACTATGCGTTTAATTTGGATTTGCCGCGGAAAGAGAAAGAGAGAGAAAGGAGGAGAGAGGATACGTGTCGCGAAAACGAGGGGTACGCGCCCCCCGAGGGAGACCCGTACTTTCTACACGTGTGCGTACGTGCACGCATAACGCATATACGCGTATCCGCATATACGCGATATATATATAACGAGGAGTTGCTTCTTCGGGAGATTTAGTGAAACATCCGGGATGACGAGCGAAGCACGAATGAGGAACACGGATTTCAGTATAGCCCGTATACTGTCGGACGATCGCGGTTGTTCGCCTAAATCGCGGGTGGATCGCGAGGAGGGGGGGGACGTCGAACGGAAGCCGCGCGTCCCGGCCCTCCCGGAAGCGAGCGAGGGACGAGCGAGGGAGGGACGCGATGGGGAGACCCGACGAAGCGAGACGGAACGCTCCGACGCTGTCGTCCCCGACGTCGTCGAGACGACGGGCACCTTCCTCGTCAGTGGAAGGCCGACGCGACCGGAAGTGCGGAGAGCCGATCTCACGTGGCTCCAGTACACCCGGTATAGACCGCCGAAGCTACCCAGGAGGTCCTACGTCGAGAGGCGGGCCAAGCGGCGAACGGACGATCGTCCCCGCATCCCGTTCTCCTCGTCGCAGCTGCAGGTGTTGGAGGACAGGTACAGAAGGAGCGCCTACCTGTCCAGGAATGATGTCATCGAGATGTCCGCGATGTTGAGGTTGCCGCAGAGCAAAGTATGTATTGAAAAAAAAGATAAAGGAAGATCCTCTCTCTCTTCCTCTCTTTCCGTCCGAGTCGTTCTGTGAACAATCGGTGTCGGTAAATTTGCGTTCGTCGATTTGTATATGTCATTGATATGACATAAGGTTTTTCGATGTAAAAATGCACGTTATATTGATGTTTTCCCGCGGATGTATTCGAATTTAAATTGTTTCATTTCGCGCGATCTTGGTAGGTAAAACAGATCTCTATTTTATCAGTTGTCTGTAACGAGATTGCGCGAAAATGATAGATTATGCGATTTTATACATATGTTGCTTTTTTTTATAGATAAAGATCTGGTTTCAAAATCGTCGAGCGAGACAAAGACGTGAATCGCTCAATTCCACGATAGCGGCGCGATGACAGGACGATGAAGGAAGAATCCTGCAAAGTCCAAAAATCGTGGAGGATTCTCGTCAAGGATTGATATGTAGAGGATTCGAATCTGGATTATATTTCAAGTGTGACTTTTCACATTGCAATTATTTATTTTACGCATCCTTGATTTTTGTACAAATACAAACTTATAATAATAATAATATATATTTATTGTATGTAAAATAATGATGCGCTATATTGTATATGTAACTGTTAATGGAATAAAAAGAGCGAAGCTACATATATATATATGTATGTATATATATATATATATATATATATATATATATATACACTAATATATGTATATATATAATGGAGACCTTTCTTCACTATAAAACAAAATATAAAATATAACAAAATATATTGTAAACAATTTAAAAAATAATAATAATATACCAAACAATAAAAAATAATTTTATAATTCGTTTCAGGAAGAAGGCATGTTGTGTAAATAGACAAGACATGTCAAAATACTGTAAATATCAAAAACATTAATACTAAAAATATTGTAAATACCAAACTCTATTTGTTCGTAAATGATAAAAAAATTCTATGCTGTAACAGAAAATTGTCTTTTGCACAAACATACATATAATATCAACCCACACAGCACACATTCTTAGAATGTTTAAAAATCAACTTAAAGAATCTTAGAATATGTAATTTTAGAATATGTTTTATAAAAACAAATAGAAGAAGAACTGCTTTGCTTGTCGCAATATTTTCGTCCTATCAAAGGGACAAGATCGGATAATATAAGGAGGGATATCTCTCTCTCTCTTTTTTGTTTGAGAGAGAAAGAAAGAGAAAAGATTTCTCTCCTCTGCGTATATAACTTGACATTTAATTTAAATGTCTACCGCGAGAGGTCGCTCTCTCGTCTCTTGCTTTTCGCTTCTGTCCCAATACCGGCTGAGCGAGTGAATATGTGTGCATCGTGTTTAATTTATATATATGATAAGCACACACAAAATATCGAGCAATAATCTTTTTCCACTATAGAGTAGCCCTACGAATCACGGTTTTAACATAACGGATACGACTAATAATGCCGTTGCAAGTTCACGACGTTCAGGTAAATTATCCGTTACCCGATCGGGAAACGGGCGTTCTTCCCTCGAGATCGAGTGATTTAAACTACAAGGTTATCTTCGCAATGATGTTCGCATCTCTAATCGCCTTTCGCTATCTAAATATATTAAATTTCGATTTAAATTTACTCTCGTAAGCGTAAAATAGATAAAGCGGAATTATATCCTGGTAATTTCCTTTTTATTTTGCAGCAAAATGTCGTGGAGCCAATGCAGGTTGATGCTCCTGCAGAGGATAATGATAATGCTGAGGAAGAACCGTATATAGTAGAAAATCCGACGTTGGTACGTATAAAATTCGTTCAACTTGAAAAAGATTCATATTTTCAAGATTTATTTTTTTAAACAAATATGCAAATAATGTATCGTGTTTTCTTACCTTCTCAGGATTTGGAGGTATACGCCAACAGTTATACCGGACTTGCAAAATTGCATAGACTTGTATATATCGCCGATCATTGTCCATCGTTGAGAATAGAAGCATTGAAAATGGCAATTACTTATGTGATGACCACATATAACGTTTCGCTTTATATAATGCTACATAAAAAGCTCGTTGAAGCTATGGGCACTCCAGGATTACCGGACGTGGCGGCGCAGTCTACTTCACAAGACATGTTAACAATGGATCAAACATGGGTAGAGACTCGATCTAAGAAAGCTGCTCTGAAATTGGAGAAATTTGATACCGATCTGAAAAATTACAAAAGCAATTCTATCAAGGAGAGCATACGAAGAGGTCACGACGATTTGGGAGATCATTACTTGAATTGCGGTGATCTTGTTCACGCATTGAAATGCTATTCCAGAGCACGAGATTACTGTACTAGCGGCAAACATGTTGTGAATATGTGTTTAAACGTAATCAAGGTTTCTGTATATTTACAAAATTGGTCGCATGTACTTAGTTATGTTACCAAGGCTGAAGGTACACCAGACTTTCCAGAATTGCATGGTAAAGATAACAATCAGGCCATAATTACAAAATTAAAAGTAGCAGCAGGTTTGGCAGAATTGGCAACAAGAAAATATAAAATGGCTGCAAAACATTTTTTACAAGCATCCTTAGATCATTGCGATTGCCCCGAGTTATTGTCTCCCGGAAATGTGGCTCTCTATGGAGGACTTTGTGCTTTAGCTACCTTCGACAGACATGAACTGCAAAAACAAGTTATATTTAGTAGTTCTTTCAAATTATTTCTAGAGTTAGAACCGCAACTTCGAGATATAATTTTCAAATTTTATGAATCAAAGTATGCATCTTGTTTGAAATTACTTGATGAGATAAAGGATAATATTCTCTTGGATATGTACATAGCACCTCACGTAAATCTGTTGTACACGCAAATTCGAAATAGAGCCTTGATACAATACTTTAGTCCTTACTTAAGCGCAGATATGAGAAGAATGGCAACTGCATTCAATAGAACAGTATCTGAATTGGAAGATGAGCTCATGCAACTTATTCTCGATGGTCAGATCCAGGCTCGTATAGATTCGCACAATAAGGTAAGTGATACTTGCTGACTTAATCACATACAACATATTTTTCCATAACAAATATATAATACTTTAAATGTATATTTTTTAAAATTACTTACAGATTTTGTATGCAAAAGACGTCGATCAACGTAGCACCACTTTTGAAAAGTCTATGAGCGTTGGGAAAGATTATCAGAGGCGTACGCGTATGTTGATCTTAAGAGCCGCAATGTTGAAACAACAAATTCATGTAAAGGTAAATTATAGTTAGAGGAAATCTCTTTATCTCTTTTTTTTCTAAGATTGTGAGCTCTTTCATTATCACACAGTAACTATAGAAAATTTATTGAAACATCTTGTTTAGTCAAATTTAAGTAATGAACTAAGAGTCAAACAGATGGTCGTACATCAGTTTTGCAAAAAGTTAATTTGACTTTGTATTGTCCTATTTAAAAACACACTGTTTATTTTGATAGAGTCCTCAACGCGACAGTACACAAGGAGGCGAGATGTCGGTAGCACCTGGAAATGGCACTTTAGCAGCAAAAAATTAAAACATGTTTGATATCTTATGTTCCGAAAAAAAGAAAAAAATTATATTTATGCGTGTTAATTGACACGATCACCTAAGCATGAGATAAGGTTTCATCTCTGCATCCGACATTGTGTTATTTACATTATTTCCGAAGTCGATGTCCTGTACCTCATTTTCAACATATAATATATGGCATGTATATAATATTGCTACACATTGTGTTTATAAAAAACAAAGCGACGTTTATATATATATAAACCATTCTTTCAATTATGATTAAAGAATCATAATAGAGGAAAGTGTGTAACATAGACCAACTTTTTGATTAATTAATAAAACCATACTAATATGTTCTCTTTCACGCAAGGAAATTATGTATTGAAAAATCGTTATTTTTAAGTTTTACACAAACGATGTGAACGAATCTAAGACTTTAACATATTCTGCTGGGATTTAAAATAAATTCATTATATTAAATACACGTTCACGTATCGTCTATAATATAATCCGTATATTTTTTCAATTATATATTTCATTTAATCCCAAAGAAAATTAAAATAATCTTCGTTCTGTATATTTATTATGTATATATGTATATTATTATTATTATTATTGTGTGTGTGTGTGTGTGTATGTGTGTGCACGTGTACACTCCGCGATAACGATTCGTTCCGTGACCCCTCTCGCGGGGCAAGGGGCGACGGAACGAATCGTTGTCGCGGAGTGTACATATACAGGGTGTCCCGAAACTACCGCTTGATATTTTAAAGGCAGATTCTCTGGCCAATTTAAAAACGATTTTTCCTCAGCGTAAATGTCACGGCACTAATAGTTTTCGAGTTATAAACGATTGAAAATAAAGGGTTTTTCGCAAACTAAGGCTTATGGGAATAAAATATTAATAAAGTCACATTCTTTAGTTAATTTTAGGTACAGTTTACTTTAATAGAATTTTAATTTAAGGCTTAGTTAGAAAGATACATGATGACAAAAATTGCGAATATGCAAAAAATAATGATCTCCCTCGACATTTTCGCTGAGGAAAAATCGTTTTTAAATTGGCCAGAGAATCTGCCTTTAAAATATCAAGAGGTAGTTTTGGGACACCCTGTATATATATATGGACACCCTGTATATATATATATATATATATATATATATATATATATATATATATGTATATATACAGGGTGTCCCAGAGCACCCGTACACCCCTTTTAAAATGAAAATAAATAACTTTTATCAAAAATCGCGAACAATTTTTAAGTAAATCGGGTACGCTCTATCAAATGGTGATATTTTCAACTTTTGATTCCGACCAGAAATACGCCATCCGGATCGGAAGTTGAATTTTTTTAGGGAAACATGGTACTTTTTATTACAGATTCGAATTGTGAAACGTGAAAAAATAAGAAACTTTTGTATGTGTCTCTGTCAATCTTAACATTTGAAGTTCATTATTTCATCACAGTTACTTTCAAGGTCAATTTTAAGATTGACAGAGGCACATTTCAGAAAAAACGTTTGATACAAAAGTTTCTTATTTTTTCACGTACAATTCGAATCTGTAATAAAAAGTACCATGTCCCCCTAAAAAAATTCAACTTCCGATCCAGATGGCGTATTTCCGGTCGGAATCAAAAGTTGAAAATATCACCATTTGATAGAGCGTATCCGATTTACTTAAAAATTGTTCGCGATTTTTGATAAAAGCCATTTATTTTCATTTTAAAAAGGGTGTACGGGTGGTCTGGGACACTCTGTATATATAATTATATTATTATTATTATTATTATATTCTGTATATTGTGTGTGTGTGTGTGTGTGTGTGTATATGTTTTTTATACAAGAGGAGGGGAATTTGTTTTTTATTTATGAAGAGTCCAAAATATATATGATAACGAATATGGGAGCAAAAGTATGATGAAGGAGCTTTAAATATCATAGTGACAATTAAAAGTCCCTAACGTGACGGACTCGTTAGTTCTGTCCACAGACTTCTATAATACACTAGACTGCTAACATCTGTATAAAATGACTCGAAAAAGTGATGCGAGGTGCAAATGGTGGTGGGGATGGCAGCCATATTTCGTGTGGGCAAATTATACTGGGCAAATTATTCAGTTCGTATTGTCGATGTTGTCAGATAAGTCAGATGTCAACAGACGAGATAGCCTCAAAATAGGTTGTGCGTCGTGTAAATCTGTAGATGTGATAATTATATATAGCTATATACATAATACAATCCTCTTACAATCATAAAATAACATTTTGAACACCCTATATAATATGCCCACACGAAATATGGCGTCATGTGCACACCTGTGCATCATGTCCGCCTATATATGTTAGCAGTCTAGTGTATTATAGAAGTCTGTGGTTCTGTCAACTCGGAAATGCCCAACTTCAGTCTTCGGACGCGTGCGTGTTTTAATCGATATAATCAGAGATATAATGGACGACGGTTATGTCTACTAAGGTTTTATTAGTGCGATGTGTAAACAAGTCAAGCGAGCCTTTCGTGAGTCAGCTTACGTTCAAGAACAATCACCATTGTAGGTTTTTCCTTCTAGCGACGTGAGAGTCGGTCGTTTTCGCCCGACACCGGATGTGTCGTCATGCCGTGTTGGCCAAGTCGGGATATCATGACATATTTTATATGTTAATATTCTAATCGCGAAGTATATATATTTATTGCGAGGAGACGCGGCGAACGCGAAAACATCCCGAAAATGGTTTTGGCGGATCTCGGACGTAAAATTACGTCGGCCCTGCGGTCGCTCAGTAACGCGACTGTCATCAATGAGGAGGTAAGTTTGCGCGTTTATATTCCCGATATATTCGCGCAGCGAGATGGATTTACAAAGACGGTAAACAACGAATTAAACTGTCGTAATTTAACATCTTTTTCAGCGTTGTACTCTTTACTTTAGCGCAGGATGCTTCGCATCTTTTCGAGAAATAATTCTTGTACTTTCAGTTGTTTCTAATAACCTCGTTGCATGTTGTCAAGCTTGTGTTTACATCGTAGCTTGGATCCTCTCAAGTTTATCGCGTGACAATTTAGTAGATACTGCAAAAGTTTTATTCTTCTATCGTCAAAATGTCATTTCTTTAAAAATAACTCCTGATTTTATATTTTATTAATACTATATTTTTATATACATATGCCAATGTTCTTTTGGTTTATACTTACAATTTATTTTTACTGTTTGTAGTTGCATCTTTATTATGCATTTTTACAAATATACTTTTTTCCCTTCCGACAGGTTTTGAATTCTATGCTAAAGGAGATATGCGCAGCATTGCTTGAAGCTGATGTAAATATTAGATTAGTGAAAAAATTACGAGAAAATGTGCGCCAGGTTATCGATTTTGAAGACATGGCTGGTGGTCTTAATAAAAGGAGGATGATACAGAGCGCAGTCTTCAAAGAACTTGTAAAAGTTAGTTTAATATATCATTTAATATTGTATCTGTAGAGGCAACAATATCTAGAAATATATGAAAGACTTAAAAACTTGGCAATATAACGGTTACAAATAGTTCTTAATATTTAAATATACATTCAATCAATAATTTTTTCAGTTGATTGATCCTGGTGTAAAAGCGTATCAACCAGTAAAAGGCCGTCCTAATGTGATTATGTTTGTCGGTTTGCAAGGTTCTGGTAAAACAACCAGTTGTACCAAACTTGCGTATCATTATCTTAAGAAAAATTGGAAGGCATGTTTAGTATGTGCTGATACCTTTCGGGCAGGTGCATACGATCAGATAAAACAGAATGCTACAAAAGCTAGAATACCATTTTATGGAAGGTAATTAATTGAAGAAGAAGAAAATATTTATTATATCCTGCTACTTTATTCTTTATGTATCCATACTAATATATAATTCTTTCTAAATTTAGTTATACAGAGGTGGATCCTGTAGCAATTGCACAGGATGGTGTAGACATGTTTAAAAAGGAAGGATATGAGATAATTATTGTAGATACAAGTGGAAGACATAAACAGGAAGAATCATTGTTTGAAGAAATGTTGCAGGTCGCCAATGCTGTGGTAAAATTATAATAAATTTTTTGTTTGTACAAACTCTCCCCCCCTCGTGTTTTCAATGCTGATAAGTTTTTGTGTGTTGTAGCAACCAGACAATATAATCTTTGTAATGGACGCGACGATAGGTCAAGCTTGTGAAGCACAAGCAAAAGCTTTCAAGGAACGTGTTAATGTT
The DNA here is from genome assembly GCF_025532165.1 of Camponotus vicinus. Taxonomy (NCBI): domain Eukaryota; kingdom Metazoa; phylum Arthropoda; class Insecta; order Hymenoptera; family Formicidae; genus Camponotus; species Camponotus vicinus. The sequence goes on from NW_028141946.1 coordinate 9,799,414, forward strand.
GGTTCTATCATAATTACAAAATTAGATGGCCATGCTAAAGGTGGTGGGGCACTTTCTGCGTGAGTTTTTTTTTTATTAATTTCTAGTTTAACAATATCAATGTATATGATTGTCTAAGATGAGACATTATATTTGTGCAAAATAAAAGATACAAAACTATCTCTCATTATATTCGTTTAAAATATATGATTGTAATAATAATTATTTTCATAGTCAACTGTTTTTCTCTTTTTATTTTTTGGATATTTAATTTTTTTCAGTGTTGCAGCAACACAAAGTCCTGTAATATTTGTTGGTACAGGAGAACATATAGATGATTTAGAACCATTTAAAACAAAACCATTTATTAGTAAATTGCTCGGTATGGGAGATATTGAAGGTCTTATTGACAAAGTAAATGAACTCAATTTGGACGATAACGAAGAATTACTTGAGAAGATCAAACATGGTCAATTTACTTTACGAGATATGTATGAACAATTTCAAAATATTATGAAGATGGGACCATTTTCACAATTAATGGTGAATATCTTACAAGTTTATAGAAAAATTAATTTCTCCTGACATAAGTTTAGTAGAAGAAGATTGGAATAAGATTTATAGTTTGTATTAATATACAAAAGCTGAAAATATAATGGACTAATATTTTATAATTACTTTTAATTTCACTATATAGGGTATGATTCCTGGATTTAGTCAAGATTTTATGTCAAAAGGAACAGAACAAGAATCAATGGCAAGATTAAAGCGGCTGATGACTATTATGGATAGTATGAATGATTCAGGTTTGTATTGTTTAAGATATCACTTTAATGTTTTTTTTATGATGATTCCATTTCTTTCTCAGCATTATTTAATGTGTTGTACATTTATGTTAGAATTGGATAGTAGAGATGGAGCCAAGTTATTTAGTAAACAACCTGGAAGGATAATGAGAGTAGCAAGAGGTTCTGGTGTAACAGAAAAAGAAGTTAAAGATCTAATTACACAGTATACAAAGTTTGCAGCCGTTGTTAAGAAAATGGGAGGCATAAAGGGTTTATTCAAAGCAGGAGATATGGCGAAAAATGTTAATCCTACACAAATGGCAAAACTGAATCATCAAATGGCCAAAATGATGGATCCGCGTGTATTACATCAAATGGGTAAATAATTTTATTTTAATAGATTAATAAATTGGAAATATTCTTGTGTACTTTTATGTGAATTATATGATTTCTTAAATGTATTATATTAAAGAGTTAGGTCTTACTTAAAAAATTTATAGAATATTTTAAAGATATTTGTTTTATAATTTATTTGTGTGTAAAAATTATCTTTATATTTGTGAAAGCTATTTTTAGAAAAATTCTCCTTTATTTATTTAATTATTTTAGGTGGGATGCCAGGATTGCAAAATATAATGAAACAGTTACAACAGGGTGCTGCAGGTGGATTGGGAAATTTAATGGGAGGTTTTGGTGGCAAATCTTGAGACAAGGTTCCAGGCAGTGCCATTAATAGCCCATTCTTCGACATACTTTATCATTTTTTCAATTGCTCATCAAATCGTTAAAAAAAAAAAATACTTTTGATGTAAATGCAATAAATTACAAAAATATGCTACAAAATTCATGCCATAATGGGAATGTTAGCTTATCCCGACATTGTTTATAGCCCCTTTATATATCCTTGTATTTTAAATTTTGTTGAGCTTATTTTTTTTAAATGACTTTGTTGCTAGTTTTTTTTTTAATATCGAGTTACATAATTTTATATGGACAAGAAGTATTATATTCCTATTATATTAAGTATATGCATATATATGTTGGAGAAAATAAAAAATTAATTTTGGGTGGGTATTATCACAATTAAACAATAAAAGTGCAATTAACATGTAATAAATATGATTATTAATGCAAACGTATATAGAAGTATATTTTGTTACAAAAAGAAAAACACAAAGCTTGATTTTTATTTTCAAGCAAAAACGTAATTTCACATATTTTGTACTCTTGAATATTAGCACAATTTGATGTTTTAACATATTTCATATTGATAATTATTAGTTTATTGAAGTAATACTTAAAGATAGCACTAAAATTAATGCAAAATTATTATTCGCGAGTTTCAGATCTTTATTCTAAAACAGGTCTTGTTATACATGCTTACAATCTTGAATTATATGGCACGTTTTTTCTTTTAAATTGATTATATAATTTTTTTAGTTGTTTTTCTTTGATATAATCTAATCCAAGATATCTCGGATATCTATTTGTGAAATATATGGAAACAATATATGATAACAACGTAGGAAATATATATAACAATTCACGCATAATATATAATTTAACGCATGTATATAAATGTCTTTGATTTGACTCAATTACAGGTACAAGTGCTACACTCTACTATGGCATGTATAATACTGTATGTGCTTTAAATAGCAACTTATTTGTACAGAAAGATCTTTGAGCAACTGAGGTAGAGTGTAAAGTATCAAGTAATATATTAGATAGGAATGTAACAATTTTATGGGAATGCATTTGTTTCAATGTAAAATATTTTAAAGCTTTCGGAGAACAGCTAGATTTATCGATATTGTGCGCATAGTTGAGAAATTACAATCCTATTGACATCTGTGGCTTACTGTCCGATTCTTTAAATAATACTTTCGAAATAGTACGCGTCAAAGGAAACGTTTCGTTTGTACCGTAGCAAGTGCCATTCCAATCGTCAACATTTAAAGATAGAATCATGGCTCCCTTGAAGCCACTTGTACGAATCCATGTGCTCTGCAATACAAATATTTCAAATGTGAATTCATTTCACATATTGAAGATTACACACATACATACAGATCTTAAAAATATAATACTCAAGGTATATTTTACTCTAACACAGAAAAATATGGTACCTTGTAGTAGATGCTCTCTTCGTTATCATAAGATATCCATTCTCTGTCTTTAAACGTGTACGGTACGCGACTTTCTTTATTGAAGACGCTCACAGCTCCAGATTTTAAAAATTGACAAATTACGGGATAATTCACAAAACCCTTTGTACCAAGCTTTCCAAATCCACTAGTTGGAGCTTGTAAATTGTGATTCAATGGATTGTCTAGCTGATAAGAGTGACCGTAAGCTGGTATACCGACGACGATCTTTTCCCGTGGCATCCCCTTGGCCACCCAATATTGAGCAGAGAAATTCACATTTAATGTAGATAAGTAACCCGTTTCTGTACAACGAGGAAAGAGAGGAGCGTTCAGATCCGTAACTGGGAAGTACCAAACATAAAAATGATAATCGTACGACATGAGATTCACAAAGTCGACGTGTCTGTAAAGATAAAAAGATATTCTTTTTTTTATATTTTCAAGTATCTTACACAATTATTTTATATAACATGCATACTCTGCCATTTCAGGAACGCTATAACTTTGATCTACAATGGCCTGCGGCGCCGCGACTGCTACTGTCAGGAGTAATTTTTGCCCGCTACGATCAAATTCCTTCCGTAATTCCTGTAATAGCTGCACAAAATGTATCTTTTCACGATCGTCAGCTCCTATCCACGCTGGAAACTCCCAATCAACGTCGAAGCCGTCCAAATGATAAGTCTTGGTTACATTTAATACTGATCTTATAAATCTGGACACAGAGAGATGTTATCTATTACATATTTTCTAGAATATATTACATCTATCATACATGTATGCAATGAAAAATTGATGTGAAAACGTACTTTTTTCTATTTGCGTGTGTCTTGACCATCTCGGAAAATCCATCGTGGAGCTCATTATTTCCGCCGGCGCTAATCATGACCTTCAATTTAGGTTCGCGATTCTTTAAAGCGACCACTTGCTTGTACACCCACGCATTATCTCCTATGTCAAGCATGTTGTTTACCACGCTCGCAAAACCCACGATAATATGCGTACAAATATGAGGGTCAATGTGCGACGGACTGAGCTCCCCCGACGTGTTCAGGTTCCACGGTATTGTGTAGTAGCATACGATGACCTGGCTGAATGTACGATAGATTTCTGACATAAGTACACATAGCGAGCTCGCGTTTATCCTAGATAGACTTCGGACGATCGAAAAACATTTTCTTCACCTTGATATAAAACAAAGGCTTAGGACCGCGGCGTAGGATGACGGTACGGAATGACAAATCAAATAAATAATTAAAAGACAGACCTCGAATGTTAATGAGAAAATTTAATAAAGAAAAATGTTTGTCAAAAAATTCTAAATAATAAAAAGCTGAAGGACAAACGCACGTTTCGATCTGTTACAGATCCTTTTCAATGTCTTAATAATTACAAAGTTAAAATGCTGTAGCTAAACAAAGAAGGTCAGATGGACCTTAAAAACGGTTAAAAATGATTTAAATAACGCAAGAACAATGGTCGATATGAATTCGGTCAAAAACCAGAGAAAGTCCAGAGAAAGATAGGGATGAATGTGGGAGGAGGTCGGACGTGTCTTTACGTCCATTTGATCAACGAGCGACAGAATCCATCCGTGGCAACGGCATTGATGCATATCCTGTGGAGAGAGCATTCACACACTTTTCAGCCTAACGAATAATTGCTAGAAAACAATATTCGCAGACTAGAAAAATATGTGAGGCGCAAGTGGCTGGATCGGGAATCGAACCCGAGTCTTTCGCTTTCCGGGCAACTGCTCTAGACTACTGAGCTATCCAGACCTCACACCTAATGCTGCTTTTTAACACAGTGATATGCGACTCCAGAGCGATGTTGATATCTCGCTCGATGGATGCAATGCCGATTGCCATGGAGGATCCTTGAAAAGGTCGCTCGCTGACCAAATAAGTGCCAGTGGAGGTATTTGCGTGCATGCTGGCTTCCGACTGGCCTTCCATATGAAACGGCACCGACGAGCACAATGCCGTAGAGTGACCACATCCCCCAAAATCCCTCTAGTATATATGAAAATCCCCACTGTACCAAATAGCAGTGGCGGATGGACTCTAAGATAGGGCCGGGGCAGGCCTCCAGACTCATAAGCATATATAAGAGAAAATTCATAAAAAGTACAAATTTGAACAGCTATAAAATGCTGTAAAGAGAACACAGCTCCTCATTCCGTACCGTCATCCTACACCGCGGTCCTAAGTTTTTGTTTTATATCAATTCGATTTATTATCATACGGACCGTTAACACTTATTTGTTATTGTTTTTCTTCACCTGGTTGCATTGCGGTGGTATTGTTCCGATGCACCGACACTTGTGTTCCTGTCCGCATTCTGATTCTCCTTCGTCGATTCGGCGTACATCCGAGCCCGACGTAGCCACGTAGCAATCTTGGCATTGTCAATTTGCTCCTCCACAAATCTATCGGCTTTCGGGGCCCTCAGAACGAGTATACCGAACCAGGCGCGCGTGATAAATAGAATCCCGACGATCAGGAATGTCAAAGTAAGGCAAACGACTTGCGTTCTCCAGCGTGGTCTGAAAGAAGGGCATTTATCTTGTATTAAAGCGTTGTGTCAAAGTCCACAAATAATACGAATAATTGCGCACACACAAGGGACTGTCGCAGATTCAGAGGATCGCGTTTACGCGAAGCAACCTCCGATTAATCCTTCGCTTAATCATCCTTCGTGACGAGAAGCGTGAAAGCTAGGAGTGACGTATGAATTTGCCGTAGTGCGAAAAATCGATACAAAATTTCCTCCCTTTCTGCCTCTCCTCTCTCTCTCTTTCTCTCTCACACACACGATATATGTTTCATTAAGCAATCCCGAAGAATACGAGCGTGTTTACGCAAACGCGATACCCTCGCCCTCCTTATCACTTCTTCGACAAAAGTGACCAAAAATATCGTTACATATAAAGACATATACTCACTGTCGTATATCGGTTAGTAATTCATACTTGGCCTGTGGCACAGGTATTTGGTTAACCATTGAATGATTTTGTTCTTCTTACGATATTGTCGAGCGTCCGCGATGGGTTTCTTGTCAAAAAAAAGAAACGAGACGAGCGATCAAACGAGCGTTTTTCTTTTATCGTCGACGCTCAAGAGTCGAACCGTTTGACAATTCGCTATCGATAACGACCGAAGACAAAACGTTGGAACGCGCACAAAACGAGCCGAGATCGCACGTAGATATCGGTATCTAGGTATCCATACGTAGGCGGATTACGGATGGCAACAAGCGAGGAATTCGCGTTATGTTTACGACAATTGCATAAGGACGCGATGGGTGTGTTTCATCGCGAATTTACCGAATATATATTGATATATATAGGCAACAATAATCGAGATTAACCGACGTATGCATGTGTATATGTATTGTACATATGTAACACGATACACACGATACACACGACGACGACGACGACGACGACGCGTCAAACGTGTCGCTCCTTCACACACGGATGGGTTTTGCCGATTGGTTCGGAAATGTACTTCTAGGGGGCGTACATACATCTGTCAAAGTCTGTTCATTTTGGTTGCATACTAGATTTTCAAAGCACGGACACATAAGATACATAGATGTAGCATACATTATATCAATCATTTGTTGCCAGAGTTGGGAAAGTTACTTTATAAAAGTAATTAGTTACAGATACAGTTTTTTTAGTAAAAAATGTAATTAGTTACAGTTACAAGTTACCGATTCTGAAAAGTAACGCGTTACAGTTACAGTTACTTAAAAAGTAACGAGTCGTTACTTTGTAGTTACTTCCTTGGAATGGAAATAAAAATATTAAATCTGCACGCAGTAATAAAAATTTAATGACAATCTTATAAGGTATTAATTTAATTCTTGCAAATTATAGGGAATTTTAGAATGGCATTCACTTTAAAGAGAGAAATATATATTTTATTTTAATTTAAAAACAGCTAAATAAAAACAAAAATTTTTATTTAATGTAAAAGAAAACTTATAAAAAATATAATTTTATTGCATCGCTCTTATAATTTCATTATTTTAAGATAGATAGTATATGTATATAATTAATCTTTACTTTTTTACTATATTTTTTATATATGTATATATATATATACATCACGAATAATCCAAATTATTACAAATATTTATTACTATATTTTTTTAGTTAGTTTTTTAAATATTTATAACATACATGAAATACTCTACATATTATAATGATTAATATATATGTAACACATATCATGAAATACTAAGATATGTTAAATGATTCAATATGTTTAAAATTTTTATTAATAAAAAATGGGAGCATATGCATTGGATCATAAAGTATCGATAAAAGCGTTTATGCGCAAGTGTAAGGCGGTCCAATACGATTTGCAAAGATTAAAAAGAATATATATATATATTTTAAATCTTTATATATTATATATTTTATATCTATTATATATTTTAAATCTTTATATATTATATATTTTATATCTTTATATATTATATATATATATATATATATATATATATATATATATATAAAGTAACTATTAAAGTAATTATTAAATTAGTTACTAGTTACCGAAAATATGTAACTGAGTTAAGTTACAGTTACAAATTGAAAAAAAGGAACGAGTTAAGTTAGAGTTACCGAAAAAAAGTAACTATAACTGTAACTTCGTTACAATTAACGAGTTACTTCCCAACCCTGTTTGTTGCAATCTTTTTTTTCTGTAAAGAAATGATTTACACAGACTAGAATTGCTTATATTGAGATTACACACATATATTTTTTTTTGCACATTACATATATATATTATACATATATGTATATATATATTACATTTGTATATTAAATAATATAAGAATGTTTTTTTTTTTTTTTTTAAGTACATGTAAGCGTGTAACAAAATATATGTATACATTGTACATACATATATAGCACCACATATATATACTCATCTAATCCGGAAAGCTATAAAATTATTTTTAAATTATATAAAAAGGAGAGAAAAATATATATTTCATACAATAAAATATAAAAAAAATTAATGAAAAAATTAAATACTCAGAGATTAAAATATAATGTAAAGACATTCGAGGAATTATTATTGTTTTCTATTGTTTAATTAAATGAAGTATCATCTAATCACAGATCAGCCTTAGTGTAAAATTATATTAAATTATATTAATTATATTAAAACTTACAGGAGCTAAGGAAGAAACTTGTAGTATGTTCTGTTAAATTTAAGATTTTGTATCTGATGTACGATATCGTGAATCACATGAAACAGTGGATTATTAGCGAGATAACAAGACGTCATCCTCGGGTCTTGGTAAACGTCGGTAACGTTCCTGTGTTACCAAATATACAGATAAGCCACCAAATAATATAAATAGCAATCCTATACAGTTTATTAGTATTCCTTCACCCACAAACTTTTGATAATTTGTTCTGAAATTTCAAGTAAAATAATATATCTTTGTAGTTGATTGCTTGTCAATTTTTAATTTTTTGATAAATGAATTGCTATTACTGTAATGAGAAGATTGCTTTCTCATTGAGTCCCAATAAACACGATGCGATCGCACAAATAAAGGCTGCAATGCCAAAATATACATGTATTGGCATATAAGAAGCTCGTAATGGAGATTGTAATCCAGGGAAGAGGAATGAAACGCATCCAGCAACCCACTGTAAATAAGAGATAAGTAAAGCATGTATCTCACAATTCAAGATTATCGGAGACAATTTTTATAAATTTACCTGACAGCAAAATAATATTACAGTTGTTAATCCCACCCAGCTATGTAGCGTATACATATTTGGTATAGGAGGTGAATTTAAATTATGACTGTCAAAGACTGCTACTAAAGCAATCACTGTCAATAATATGATAAATAACATCATTCCTGCATGAGTAAGCTTTAGTCGGCGTTTGCGGACATTTCTTTGCGTTCTATAAATAAGCATGGCTAGGGAATAGAAAACAATTCTCATGTATAATATACATATACATACAGACATACATACATACATACATACATATATATATATATATATATATATATATATATATATATATATAACTCATAATGATGAAAGAAAATCAATTCTATGTATTATACCATTAGCATACAGAAATACGAGTCCTATAGTCATTAACAAGGGATGCCAGTTAAACTCAAGCTGCGGATTAGACTTCCATGAGAAACCTTCTCTATAGTAACTTGTCCATATGATTACCAAAAGTAAAAGGAGTGCACCACATGCCTGATGAAGGCTGAGAAGCGGAATGAAACCTTCCATAGAGTGAGATTGGGATGATTCATCTATTTGATCCATATCTAAAATATTTTGCATCTCATTATATAGATAAATATTTAGATAAATATAATATATCTTTAAAAAATAGAAAACATGCTCTATTTGTATACATTCTACTAAATACTTGAATATTGTATGAAATTATGAGACACAAATTTATAAAATTCTTAGCTGATGTACGTACCTAGACATCTCACATATTCATATGGGTAATTTGACATTATGTATATAATTTTTTAAATAACCCCCAAATAATTAAAGTGAAATTCTCCCCTCTTATATATTAATATATTAATGAACGAATTTTTTTGGAAGCAACAGGTCAAGAATAAAAGGGTTGATAGAAGACATACAGAACAGGAAAAATCTTTATGTAAAAAGTAATAGAAGGAAAAAAATAAGATATATTGTCGTCTGTAAATGACAATTACATATTTAATGTATCAATTAAGATAATAGCAAAAAAAAAATCAATCTTATATGTGTGTGATTCGTTTACACGAAATTAAAAAAAAAAAAAGAAAACGTCAGCATTTCATGCAATAAAGCCGTGTGTGCTATCATTAAATGACTGAACATATGTTTCATCGTGCACATACGCAGCTGATGCTGATGCAGAATTAAAGTGTGACGGTTGTCATTTTTATCTATTAAATGGAGCGATGCACTTTTAAATTGCCTCTTATCGGTTTCTCGATGACCTGGTGATATTTATATACAGAAAAAGCAATATATATAGACAAAGCAAAAGCTTTCAACAAATACAGCGAGACATTTATCGCGTACCTCTTTTCAGCTTTTTGCGAATAATACTTGCGCGGAGATATCAACAAGTATGTAGTGCACATAATGGATACAGATATATGTATATACACACACACACACACACACATATATATATGTCATGTATGCGCAGTCCATAATAAATAAAACATTTAAGTTCTTATCGATTTTTCCTTAAGCTAAGAATTAGCATTTAAAAAGTTTTTGTACAAAGAAGGAAAAGAGAAATAGCGTTGAGACTAAACGCATCAATGATTTAAAATGTAATTCGCGTATCGTGCGAATATCGAGCCGAAAGTGCAATTATGGGAATCGATAAGGAAATGCGTTTTTATAAAGATGTGTACGATTCGGGAGTGCCTCGTTTGACCACGTTGCGATTGACCACAGCCAATTATATCGACCTGTGCCTAGGGTAACCAGCAACGATTCACCAATCAGAGAATCCTATTTTGAATTGGCCAATTGACGACGTGGTCAATCGGGTGTCACCTGTACGATTCTCGTGTCACACGTGCGCAGATATGAAACGTCAACGTACTGTCATCTATGTGTCGATAACATCAGCTGCTATTATATCGGCGTATGATGACACATCAACGTTACCAATTGATTCTATCGGGATTTTCCGATATTCAAATTTTAAATCGGGATACATACGTATGCACATATCTTTTAAAGCTTTTAATATAAATTGTTGTAAATGTATATTAATATTGTATTCATTTACATTAATATTAAAATATTTTTAAAATATTAGAATTAATATTAATGTTTACTTTTTTTATACACTAAGTATTCTTAATATTTATTATTATATTTTAGTTAGTTAAAACTCCAGATATATATTTTAATTGTGATTTACACTAAATTATACACACATACACAGTAGTAATTTGAGATTTATTTTACAACACATAGATTTATATTACAATGTATTGTACAAAAAAAAAAATTAAATGTACAAATTAGATAAATATATATATATATATATTTTTAATGCTGAGGTAAATTAATCAAAAGACAATATTATATTAATGCATCTTCAGAACGAAGATATTCTCCAATATCGGCTTGGTGAAAGCAAATTGTTGCCATAGGATCTGCATGTTTGCAGTCAGCTGTACTTTTTGCAGCAACTCCAAATCCCTAAAACATTTAATAAATAATAATTATAAGTAAGTTTGACATATGTGTACATTGTATCATTATTGTCATTATAAATTAATAATTGTAATCATTATTTTCATTATAAATTAATAATGTATAAACAAATATACAGGGTGGCCGATTTATCTGAAGACATTGAAATATCTCAAAAACTAAGCCCAGCAAACAAAAATGTTTCAGACAAAAGTTGTATGGTTTCGAGGGGGACATAAGATGGTACCATTGGTTTGACCTTGAAGAGTTATTTGAAGGTCACATGAAGGTCACCTTCAATTTCTTAAATGGAACCTACTATTTGTCATTGCATATTCTTGTAGCTTATCTCGAGAGCTTTCCAAAACACTATAATTAAATACCTTTTCGTTAAGTACTTTTTGAGTTATGAGGCTTGAAATAATTTCTTAATTTTACATAAACCGTAAAATATCTTGTAAAATATTCATTTTTCGATTATCTTACCTTAATACTTTTATGTACAAAATAATGAGAGGAATCAATTGGTGTAAAGAAAACACATAGTTGTTTTTAAGAAAAAATATGGAATTGTTAATTGCAAATTACATATTTTTTCTTCAAAACAACTATGTGTTTTCTTTACACCAATTGATTCCTCTCATTATTTTGTACGTAAAAGTATTAAGGTAAGATAATCGAAAAATGAATATTTTACAAGATATTTTACGGTTTATGTAAAATTAAGAAATTATTTCAAGCCTCATAACTCAAAAAGTACTCAACGAAAAGGTACTTAATTATAGTGTTTTGGAAAGATCTCGAGATAAGCTACAAGAATATGCAATGACAAATAGTAGGTTCCATTTAAGAAATTGAAGGTGACCTTCATGTGACCTTCAAATAACTCTTCAAGGTCAAACCAATGGTACCATCTTATGTCCCCCTCGAAACCATACAACTTTTGTCTGAAACATTATTGTTTGCTGGGCTTAGTTTTTGAGATATTTCAATGTCTTCAGATAAATCAGCCACCCTGTATAATGAATATCTTAAAAATGTTAAATTTAAGTAAATAAATTTAATTAAATAATTTACTTACCAGTGGCACATCACTCATGGAAAATACAACGACACCTTGATATTGAAAAGTGCCATCTGTTATACGAGCGAGACCTGATTTCATAACGTGATGTCCGTATAAAAATTGTTGTTCTGCCGAGGATTTCACCCAAATTTTATGCTTAACAAATAATTATCTGTGATTAAATTTATACATATCTCTTAACAATTGCATTTAATTTCAGATACTTACTTGTGCATATGGCGCTAAATAATGCAACGCAGTGACGTGCAGCCTAAACTTTCCCGATTTTGTGAATTTACCGAAACAAGTACCTACGCTCAACAAATGATCTGATCCCACAGTACTTGCTAAAGATAAAATCTTTTCTGACACATAATATACTCTGTCCTTATTCTCTCGGAAACAATACACGCCGTCTGGTCGATCTATCAAATTTTTTACATTGGAACCGATACTGTAACAATCAATTTTGATAATCATTAAATTTCTATACTTTTTAAATATCTCTACATCTAACACTTAAATAAAATTTTTATACAAAATAAAATATTTAGATAAATTTCGATAAATTAAATCATTAATTGAATCATTAATTGAATTATCAAAATAATTTAATTCAATAATTTAATTAAATTGAAATAAACAATCCAACAAATTACTTACTACTTTGTCAACTTCTCGAATACAAGCTTTGTTCTCTCTTCCGACAATTGCTTCATTTTTGCAGCTATATAAATTATATAAACATTTATCACGTGTTTGTTTACAAGGGATCACAATCATAGGAAGACACGTGCTAACCAAAAAAGAGAGACATTTCTCGTCGCGATTTCATTGAAAAAAAAAAGTTCTTTTTCGACTCGTTCACCAGATGGCGCGATCATCGCGTAACGATATAAAGCACAAGTTGCGTCAATCTTATCGACGTGGCACGTGGGTCGTCACTCGTCAATTGTCGATTGTCGACAGTTGTCGATCAGTTGCCGGGTTGGAGTTGTCAGTTGTCGAGGTATCCGTGAAAGGTTGGAACGCAATTTTTCTATGATCACGATATTCTACCGTAAAATAGTCGTAATAAACGATTGTCGCGTTCAAGAGAAGGACCGAAGGACTCGTTAAAAATGAGCAAGATCTTCTTTTCGTACGCTTTAGTGAGCGTACTTATTTCCGTGGCTTTCGCCACAGATAAGGTCTGTCTGAAACCCGAGATCGTCGCCTCGTCGTACGTGACAGAAGACGCGACAGTCCTCACGAATGTCGCCTTCACCATGCAATTCGTGCTAAAATGCAGCAACGGTGTAAAAGGAATCAGTCTTTACGCTGAGGTCGAGGGCAAGTTATTACCGGCGGCTAGATTGAGCGCTGATAATAAATATCAGGTAACATGTTAACTGACCAGCCTGGATTTTAGTACAAATAAATCGAGTCAAGAAATATATTCGTGTGCATTAAACGAATATTGTAAATTAAGTATTAATTATAAGAATAATGTAATCGAAGATATTTTGTAACTAACTCTTTCTCTTCCTTTAAAATTGACAGTTGAAAATTAATCATAGTACATCTGTTTGATATATATTATAACATGTATTGTGTGTGTCATAGATATCTTGGACGGAAGATATTAAGAAAGCGAGATCTGGCGATTACTACATAAAATTATATGATGAAGACAAATATAACGCTGTTCGTAAAGCTATCAGAAATGGAGAGAATAGTGACAGCGTGAGTCCCTTGGCGGTAGTTGTTCTCAACAATCCAGGTGTATATCTCGGTCCTTGGGTGAATTCTGAATTTTTGGCTGCTTTCTTAGCTAGTTTTGTATCCTATTCGGCGTTTTCTGCAAAGTACAAACTTCTAGCGTAAGAAATTTCTGTTATTAAAAAATAAAAGACTTAAATATAGTAAAAAGGAAAAGATTATTTATTTTCAGATCTCATGTGCACTATAAAATAATTTTTTCTGTATCTTTGTATTTATTGTGAAGAATAATAATATAATTGCAGGGAATGTACCAAGATTTTGGTATCCATATTTAAACTAGATATAATAGCTATTGAGTTTTTTTTATAAATATACCATTAATCCTAATTTTTATATACATTAATCAAATTTTCAATTTTATTTTAGATAAAAAAAACTACTTTAAATTGTGAAACTTTACATCAGATATAATTCATGTATAGTCTTAGCAAAAATATTGTAAAGTTAACAAAATAATATAGGATATATTACAACATATTTAATATATATCATGTGGCGGCGGTTTCCCAAATAGGTGTTTCCAAGATGGTGGATATTTTAAATTATTATCACTATTTGTTTCTAACACACGTATCCATTGATTTAAATAGCACACCAGGGCTACCGCATCTGCGATATTATCTCCCTCGGAGCAGAATTTGAACAAGATGGCACAAGGAATATTGGCATGTGACAAAAAGTTAAAGATACTCTTTGCGAATCCACCTCCTGGTATCTGTAACTTTCCCTCTTGCCTTGTATCGGATGTAACTTTTGGTTTATGCGAAATCCAATCGAGATCATCGAAAAGCTGTCCACTTTCAGATTGTATGCCAGAAGAAGCGACGTATCTCAATTTAAGATGCTGCGGCTGGATATCTCTCTTCTCGTAATCGTAGCTGCTCGCAAGAATTATTGCCTGTAGGAGAGAAGGGAAATAGACAATAGTATATTTCATCAAAAAATGAACACGTAATACATCAGCAAAGTGATAAATTACCTTAGCTATTTTTCTTTCAACGACGAATCGCGCCAGGTGATCGAAAAATCCGATTAACTCCCCCACGTATGGCGAACGAATTTGCAGAACGACGACACGTTCCTTGACTCCTACGTAAATGTCAATCGCCGTGATAAGCTCGCTCGAGCCCTCGTGATAAGCGTTTGCGCCGACAATAGGCACAAACGCCGGGCTGAAGATCTGGCCAATTTTTTGAAGGTTAAGATTGGAAATGAGCAAGTCGACGGATAATTGGCCGACATTTCCAACCGCCACTGACGGCAAAATAAGAGTATAATTTTCCAAATTAATATCCTGCGTTAATCTAATCATTTTTTCATTTAATGACGCTTTATCCTCTTATGTCAAAACGAGAGCCGAGTATTCTTGCAAAGTAATGTAATGTCACAAATACAAATTATCCTGTCACTAATGTCAGATTAGGTTAGGTTAGGTGTAAATTTCCCTTGCTCTTTCTGCGCTCGGATTCTTCGCTTTTTCCCTTTCTCTCCAACTCGAATATATATCTGTCTCGTTTCAAGTGCAGATAGTTTCAATTGTCATTGAGCAAATTTGTCATTGGCCGCATTCAGTGGACTCAACAGTTGGGCAATATTACTAGATTTTTCGATGTAATTCGATGCTGATTGGCCGATCTGAAAGTAGAAACCAATGGCCGCATTCAGCAGACTCAACAGTTGGGCAACATTACTAGATTTTCCGATGTAATTCGACGCTGATTGGTCGGACCTGAAAGTAGAAACCAATCATGTTCGATTGCTACTTAGCGGTTGAGTCTGCTGAATGCGGCCAATCACGTTCGATTGCTACCTAGCGGTTGAGTTCGCTGAATGCGGCCATTGGTTCAAAAAACGTAACGCATAATTCCCCTGTCACAAATTCCCTATTGATCAGCCAATCGGAGTATTTGTCAATCTTGTTTCCGCATTACTCACGCGACTTTTTATGTACTTTAGATTTCGTGGCGAGGGTGTACGGACGTGATAGCAAGATTAATAGTTCGACGAGGGACGAGGTCGTATTATCACGAATCTGTCAGATTGTTTTAAGACGATTGAGAATCCGCGTGATACGGTATGATGATCGGTGCTCACAGATGAAACGCGAGGACAGTTTCCCTTAAAAATGGTAAGCCCGCAAACTGTCTCGGATGAGCTGCAAAGGTAACCTCACATAAGGGACGGAAAATTACGTGCGCGTGAAAAAGGGGGGAAACTTCAAGGCGAGAGGCTCCCGAGATACGATTTTTCGAATTTTCACTTGCGTTATCGCGCAAGTTTTCCGACTCGTTCCGTGAGAAACATTTGCAGCACCTGCAAGTTTTTCATAGATGGAGAGAGACTCTGTCATATGGTAGCATGTCGTTGCTGTGTGTTTTATTTTTTCCTAGTCTGTTTGATCCGAAAGCGATTTTTGTGCGCGTGTGACTTCGGCTTGTCAATACTGTCAATTTGGCACGCGTAGTGTATAATCGGTGTTTTCAACCAATTTCCTTTTGTACAAGAAGATGCAAGTCACGGAGATAATCGTCGACATAGATATATAGAGAAAAAGATAATATTTTTATGATAGATTCATATCACGTTGTTGCTGCTAATTGGCACATTCGTATAATCTATAACAGATGAAGTGTCATTTTTAATTCTGTGTATGTGCCACGTTAGAAATTTGCTATTTTAATTATATCTTGCAACATCCATTTGTAGGATTGAAGAAGATTAAAGCAAAGTTGATTAAACGTTATATTGACAATTTGACATGAGTAGTTTAGTAGTATTATACATGGCATTATAATTTTCAATTTCCTCATATTCTTAATAATAGATTCTTAATAATATATTTATGAATAAAGAACAGTAAAATAATATTTTACTTGTATAAAATTAGATTGTCACGATGCCATGGAGAAGTTTCCACTGAAGGGTACAACATTCTTGAACTCTACAATCCCTCACTCAAATGCAAACGCTGTTACAACATATCATTCGGTTGATGCAAAGGTATGCTTCATTTCAGTCTGCATCTTCTTGTCTTGTATTATCTTGCTATTATATAGATGTGAATAAATATTTTTTCAATAACATAAATATATATAAATGTTATTTTATTTTTTTAATAATCTCACATATCTTACATGTGTTCCTTGTATATTGTTGCATGTTAAAAATTGTCAAAAAAAAAAAAAAAAGTTTATAAAGTATCTTTCATTCTTTGCATTAAAATTCAATTCTAAACTATGATAGATGATAAAAAAAGATGTAGAGCTTTGTAAAAGCTATAATAACTCTTACTGATGAAAATTGTACATATATAATTTCCAGAATATAAAATATGGTGATACTACTAATACAGAAGATGTACGACTACGAACCGGAAAACGCGAGACAAATTTAAGTAGCGATGATGATATGTTAGATATCAATCATCCCATGTCTCATCATTCAGATAACAACATGTTATCAGATTGTGTTCGCATTGATGATGCCTCTTCCCATAGTAAGTTGTTTACAAGTTTATTTTTGTTTATTTTATTAATGCACAAACACATATTACACATTCGTTATTGGATGGGTATTATGTAAAATATTTTTATTTACTTTTAGCAAATGTTATAAAGAAACATGCAGAAAACTTTAAAATGTTAGGCATAAACCCATTTTTACAACTCTATTATATCTATCTTATTATATCTCTATTAAAAATTTTAATAGTTGTATAAACTCTATTGGTCCAATATATATCCCCTAGTTTGAAAAATATCATCATATGTTACTTCCTGTTGAAGAAACTTGAGGAATGTCTGTTGATCTATCCATCTAATGTGGTGACGCCTATCCTTGAGTGATACCAGTTAGAAAAAATTGAACTAAATTTCTTATTATTCACGGCATATCATAGTGGCAAAATGTGTAAGTTAGCACAAATAATGCCAGTATATTTCGCTAAATAATGTAAAGATATAAAGAGAGATACAATCGCAAGATAAATATGATATACAAATAGATATATCAGTTCTTATGTGTTAATCAATTTGTAATTTGTTTTATATAGAACAAAATTATTTTCTTGATAGAGATTTTATTTAGTTTTATTAAAAATAGACTGGTTTTATGCAAAAGTCTATTATGATTTCTTTGTCTCTTTAGCAAAATATAATAATGTGTGTGTGTATACAAAAATTATATTTTTAAAAGTAAAGTCTATATTTATAATTGCCTTGGAAAAAAAGTACACACACACACACACACAGACACACACACATACATACATATATGAGATAGATTTATAATGGAATTATTCAAAATATTTTTTTCAACACAATTATAATAATAGACTTAACTTATTCTTAAAAAACCAAGAGCATTTATATCATTGTCTTAAATTTTTATACAGAAATTTATATTATTATATTTTTAACTGTGAAATTGCTACATTTAATGTGTAGCTCTAAATAAAGTAAGATATAAAAATATGCTAAAATATTTTCTTGTTGTTTTGCTATTTTAGAATTCAATAATTATATTTTTGTATATATTAAATTTTATAAAAGGTTTATTTTTACTACTGGAAAAATATTTGCAGTCCTCTCTACAATTATCTTAAATTCAGAATATTTAGGACAATACTGTTTACACAATAATTAAATATCTACATGCAATAGATAGAATAGATTAAACATGCTACAATTCTGAGAAGTTGCATTACACGCGAAATATTTTATTTATTTCCGCCATGAATTTTTCTAATTTATTTTATTAGTTTCAGTTGACTCCGATGACATACCCGGCATCGGGCAGTATGATGATTTTCATACTATCGATTGGCAACGGGATATCGCGCGAGATCGAATGCGGCATCGTTATATCGTGAAGAAGAAACACGATTCTATCTGGGGTCTGATAAAAGGAGCTCACGATGCATGGTCCGGATGGCTGTGCGTATTACTAGTCGGACTTTTTACGGGTGTGGCAGCTGGTGTTATAGATATTGGCGCTTCCTGGATGACAGATCTGAAATTCGGTATCTGTCCGCAAGCTTTCTGGTTAAATAAGGAGCAATGTTGTTGGAGTTATAACGAAACTACATTCGATGGCGGAAATTGCTCACAGGTTAGTTGTATAATTTTCCAATGGTAGTGGTTAATTTTTTTCTCAATTCGATTAATGTATATAATGTATTTAATGTGTATATATATATATATATATATATATATATATATATATGTATACAGGGTGTCCGATTCATGAGGGACCAAACGAAAAGTGATGATAGATTGGGTCAAACTAAGAAGAAAAGTCCTCTACCATTTTGCAAAATTCGCAATAATTATTAAGTAATAAACAAAAATGTCACATGAAGGTTACTTTTAATTTTTTAAATGGAACCCCCTATTTTTTATTATGTATTCTTATAGCTTATCTCGAGAGCTTTCCAAAACACTATAATAAAGTATTTCTTCATTGAATACTTTTCGAGTTATGAGGCTTGAAATAATTTCTTAATTTTACATAAACCATAAAATATCTAGTAAAATATTCATTTTTCGATTATCTTACCTTAATACTTTTATATACAAAACAATGAGAGGAATCAATTGGTGTAAAGAAAAAAACATAGTTGTTTTTTAAAAAAAATATGTAATTTGCAATTAACAATTACATATTTTTTCTTAGAAACAACTATGTTTTTTTTTACACCAATTGATTCCTCTCATTATTTTGCATATAAAAGTATTAAGATAAGATAATCGAAAAATGAATATTTTACTAGATATTTTATGGTTTATGTAAAATTAAGAAATTATTTCAAGCCTCATAACTCGAAAAGTACTCAATGAAGAAATACTTTATTATAGTGTTTTGGAAAGCTCTCGAGATAAGCTATAAGAATACATAATAAAAAATAGGGGGTTCAATTTAAAAAATTAAACCTTCATGTGACATTTTTGCTTATTACTTAATAATTATTGCGAATTTTGCAAAATGATAGAGGACTTTTCTTCTTAGTTGGACCCAATCTATCATCACTTTTCGTTTGGTCCTTCACGAATCGGACACCCTGTATATACACACACACATATATATATATATATATATATATATATATATATATATATATATATATATATATATATATTTGCAGTGGTGGACGTGGCCCGAGGTATTCAGTCAATCAAAAGACGGTGCAGGACCTTATACAATTTCTTACTTATTTTATACAGCATGGGCCCTTCTATTTGCGGCGCTTTCCGCGTCTTTAGTACGAATGTTTGCACCATACGCTTGTGGTTCTGGAATACCTGAGGTAAATCTATCTATTATTCTCTTATTTTTTAATTTGTTTTTTTTTGTTTAAATATTTTTTAAATGAAATTTATTTTTCAGATAAAAACGATTTTGAGTGGCTTTATTATCCGCGGATATTTGGGTAAATGGACACTTATTATTAAATCAGTAGGCCTGATTCTTTCTGTTTCGGCGGGCTTAAGTTTAGGAAAAGAAGGTCCTATGGTGCACATTGCATGCTGTATAGGAAATATATTTTCTTATCTATTTCCAAAGTATGGTAGGAATGAAGCGAAGAAGAGAGAAATTTTATCTGCCGCAGCTGCGGCAGGAGTTTCCGTCGCTTTTGGAGCCCCGATTGGCGGCGTTCTATTTAGCTTAGAAGAGGTTATTATTTGAAAAATTAAACAATATAATCCTATTTCAAAATAGTCTCAATGTTAAGATTAAAAATTATTTTAGCAAAGTTCTATAATTGCATTACTCTACATCTTTAAGTTATGTTATGTGTAGCGAAATTAATGTATATTTCTTCAGGTCAGCTATTATTTTCCACTAAAAACTTTATGGCGATCGTTCTTCTGTGCTTTAATAGCTGCTTTCGTATTACGTTCCATAAATCCATTTGGAAATGAACATTCAGTATTGTTTTACGTAGAATATAATAAACCTTGGATATTTTTTGAATTAATCCCTTTTGTCATACTTGGTATAATTGGAGTAAGTAAATTTCTTTACACAATTATTGCAAGCTGTTGAATTTGTAAAAGGCAGTGCACATTTAAAAACAAATTTTCTCAACAGGGTATAATAGCAACATTATTTATCAAGGCAAATTTATTTTGGTGTCGATATCGTAAAACTTCAAAATTGGGACAATATCCCGTAACAGAAGTATTGATTGTAACAGTTGTAACGGCAGTAATCGGATATCCTAATCCATACACGAGGATGAGTACCAGTCAACTCATTTATTTATTGTTCAGTCAATGCGGGGTATCGAACGCAGACATGTTATGGTTAGTAATTACGAAGAAATAATTAACATGTTTAGGATACAAATATTTTATATATATATATATATATATATATATATATATATATATATATATAATAATAATGTTAAATATATAAATTATTGGAGAATTATCTTAATAGTGACTACAATAGAAATTTTACCGCCGTGAAATCCGCAATCGAAATTGCCGCTGCTGGTCCGGGAGTCTACAAAGCTATATGGCTACTTGTATTGGCACTGATATTGAAACTCATTATGACGATATTCACGTTCGGCATGAAAGTACCATGTGGTTTGTTTATTCCGTCTTTATGTCTCGGGGCGATAATGGGTCGTATTGTGGGTATAGGAATGGAGCAGCTCGCATACAATTATCCTCACATATGGATGTTTAGCGAGGAATGTTCTATGGGAGTCGATTGTATTACACCTGGATTGTACGCAATGGTCGGGGCTGCCGCTGTTCTCGGAGGTGTGACCAGAATGACGGTCTCTTTAGTCGTCATTATGTTTGAGTTAACTGGCGGCGTCCGGTACATTGTACCTTTAATGGCTGCGGCCATGGCAAGTAAATGGGTTGGCGATGCACTCGGAAAACAAGGAATCTATGATGCTCATATCGGTTTAAACGGATACCCATTTCTAGATAGTAAAGACGAATTTCAACATACGACTTTAGCGGCGGATGTCATGCAGCCCAAGTAAGTTAAATGATACAAGCGCGTTTTTATATATTCGAATATACATATTTATTTATTTATTCATTTATTTATTTATTTATTTACATATTTATTTTCCATTTACAGACGAAACGAAGCTCTTCACGTGCTTACTCAAGACTCAATGACAGTTGAAGATGTGGAGAACTTGCTTAAGGAAACTGAGCATAATGGCTTTCCCGTAATAGTTTCTAAGGAATCTCAATATCTCGTTGGTTTCGTTTTACGACGGGATCTTAATCTTGCCATTGCTAATGCCAAGAGGATGATAGAGGACATCAGCAGGCAGTCATTAGTTATTTTTACTAACGGAAATAATATCCAAAGCCATTCGCCTCCGCCTTTAAAGTTAAAGAAAATCTTAGACATGGCCCCTATCACTATCACAGATCAAACTCCCATGGAAACTGTAGTTGATATGTTTAGAAAACTGGGATTACGTCAAACTCTTGTTACACATAACGGGTATGTATATATGGATAATATAATATATATTATATAAAATATATAAAATTTATATGTTAACATAGCTATATGCTAATATGTTAATATATTATACCTTTTTAAACTAATATCGAGATATTCCTTTTACGCAGGCGACTTCTAGGAGTAATAACAAAAAAAGATGTTTTGAGGCATGTGAAACAGCTCGACAATGAAGATCCAAATTCTGTTTTATTTAATTAAACAATGCGCGCTGCGACAGTCAATTTAAGATTATCAATCTGATTCAACATAGCAGCATAATAACGAGCAACACACACACACACACACACACACACACACACACACACACACACACACACACACATATATATATATCACATAAGAGATAATTTATATTAATTTAATTAAAATGTATTTTATCTACTCTGTCAATATCTCTATCTGCACACTTAAATCATTAAAACGCAGTATGTAATTAGAGAAAAGGAAATAAGCGTGTAATAGGCTATTAAATTTGTATATTCATCTTTGTTTGAATGAAATAGGAAGCTTAAGATTTTATATCTGGTTGTACATTCTAGTTAGCAAAATTTTATTTTTCATATTGTAGTCGATAACAAATCATTATATTGACAGTTCGTGATATAAATATACATAATTTACTATGTATACTTTTTTTTTTGCAAATTACAGGCATTAAAACTACAGATGTATACAAAAATAGTATATATAATATTGTTATCATATACACTTTTCTGAATGGCATTAAAATTAAATTAATATATATTATATGGAATATTCTTACATAATAGTAAGTTAATGATAAATATTAAATTATAGATAATTGTTGCCACTTCCTATGACATACTTCATCCCTACATAAATTTCATAATTAAATTAAATTTGCTATCATATTTAGGAATCTTAATTTGTTTTATCCTTTTGTGATTTTCATATAATCGATTTCCGTCTCTGCGAAATGTCATTAATATGATCTCTTTATAACTCAACTTAATCCAGATAATGATCACAGATACGTTATATTTCAGTGAAGTATTTTTATAAAATGACACACCCACACACACACACACACACACACACACATACATACATATATGTATACAGGGTGGGCCATTTTAATCTATGCACCCAAATTTCTTTGTACCTAAGACAGATACGGAAAAATGATTCAGACAAAAGTTTTATGGTTTCGAGGGGCCATAAGATGGTATCATTGGTTTGACCTTGAAGAGTTATTTGAAGGTCACATGAAGGTCACCTTTAATTTCTTAAATGGAACCTACTATTTGTCATTGCATATTCTTGTAGCTTATCTCGAGAGCTTTCCAAAACACTATAATTAAGTACTTTTTTGTTAAGTACTTTTTGAGTTATGAGGCTTGAAATAATTTCTTAATTTTACATAAACCGTAAAATATCTTGTAAAATATTTATTTTTCGATTATCTTACCTTAATACTTTTATGTACAAAATAATGAGAGGAATCAATTGGTGTAAAGAAAACACATAGTTGTTTTTAAGAAAAAATATGGAATTGTTAATTGCAAATTACATATTTTTTCTTAAAAACAACTATGTGTTTTCTTTACACCAATTGATTCCTCTCATTATTTTGTACATAAAAGTATTAAGGTAAGATAATCGAAAAATGAATATTTTACAAGATATTTTACGGTTTATGTAAAATTAAGAAATTATTTCAAGCCTCATAACTCAAAAAGTACTTAACAAAAAAGTACTTAATTATAGTGTTTTGGAAAGCTCTCGAGATAAGCTACAAGAATGTGCAATGACAAATAGTAGGTTCCATTTAAGAAATTAAAGGTGACCTTCATGTGACCTTCAAATAACTCTTCAAGGTCAAACCAATGATACCATCTTATGGCCCCCTCGAAACCATAAAACTTTTGTCTGAATCATTTTTCCGTATCTGTCTTAGGTACAAAGAAATTTGGGTGCATAGATTAAAATGGCCCACCCTGTATATAATCATTCTTATTTATTACTTGGAAGCACACAATATATAATTTTAATAAGAATTATTTAACATAAATTAAAAGTTATAAAATTAAAGTATTAATATAAATTTTTTATAAATATTCTATAAATATAAATCTTTTTTTACATATTGAACACAATTTGTTAAGCTAACGTATAAAATCACCTAGAGATATAAAGTAATGTTTAAAAAAATGAAATTTAATAATTAGAGATTTGGCTTAAATAAACAAAAAATTAAAAAGAAAATAGCATAAGAACCAACGCGCGGTAGTTGGAGCGCAGAGAAGCAACACCACTTCTTTCTTTTAAAAAAATGATTTTTTGCTATAAATCTTCATATTATAAATATTCATTAACAATGCAATGAACAAATATATATGTATATATACACTCAGTCCAAAAAAAAGAGGTACACTTAAAATTTGAGAAAAAAATCACCAAATTTCAAATGACGATAACTTCGTAAATAATAAAGATAGGAAGGTATGTAAAAAATGAAAATGAAGGTTGGAATCTCTACTTTAAAAACCGATTTATTTCAATGTTGCGAGATAAATTTATTTAAAATGGCGGATGACAAAGCAAGAGCATGCGAAATTGAAAAATAATGGTCCGAGTTTGCCACGGCACATGGCGTGAGTCAAATGTCGCAACTCAATGGGATAAAAAGCATATGATAGTACAGAGTTTCTTCTTTAAAATGCTTTTTTATTCATCTCGATACGATGATTTTTCGCCGAGACATTCGCATTTGAATAAGAAGACAGCTTTTTACTTTAAATGCGAATAACTCTTCAAAAAATCATTGTATCGAAACGAACAAAAAAGCATTTTAAAAAGGATACTCTGTACTCATATGCGTTTTATCTCATGGAGCTGCGACATCAAACTCTCGCCATGTGCCGTTGCGAACTCGGGCCATTTTTTTTCAATTTTGCATGCTCTCGTTTTGTCATCCGCCATTTTCAGAAAAATTGTCGTACGAAATTGCAATCATATAAAATTTCGAAAACTAGAAATACGAACCTTTAAAATGCTTTTTGTAAAATCCTTCTAGCTGTATTAGGTGCTGAGATATTCAATTTTGAATTTTTAGCAACGCCGAATTGCAAGAATAAAAATTCCGTGGTTCGCTAGTACCGTGGTATCTTAAGAATCCAAGCCGTACTCGTGGTTGTGTGCGTATGTTGTTAGTGAGTGTGCGTGCGTGCGTGTATGTGTGTGTAATTCGTGCAAGAGGTGATCACACACACTACTAATACAGTGTCCTCTCTTTCTCTCTCTCTCTCTCTTTATTACACACACACATACACATACTCGCGCACAAATGTACGTACAAGAAGGGTTTGGAGTCGTAAAATACCGTGAAGCTGACGAGCCACGGGGTCCTTATCCTTAAGGTGAACACACACAACACACACGCGCGTGCGTACGCACACACGTACACACATATACATGTATGCACGTATACACGCACGCACACTCACTAACACATACACACACACACGTGCGCCTGCGCGCGGATCCACACTCACTAATACGCACACAACCACGAGTACGGTTTGGAGTCTTAAGATACTGCGGTACTAGCGAACCACGAAATTTTTATTCTTGCAATTCGGCGTTGCTAAAAATTCAAAATTGAATATCTCAGCACCTAATACAGCTAGAAGGATTTTACAAAAAGCATTTTAAAGGTTCGTATTTCTAGTTTTCGAAATTTTATATGATTGCAATTTCGTACGACAATTTTTCTGAAAATGGCGGATGACAAAACGAGAGCATGCAAAATTGAAAAAAAATGGCCCGAGTTCGCAACGGCACATGGCGAGAGTTTGATGTCGCAGCTCAATGAGATAAAACGCATGTGAGTACAGAGTCTCCTTTTTAAAATGTTTTTTTGTTCGTCTCGATACAATGATTTTTTGGAGAGTTATTCGCATTTAAAGTAAAAAGCTGCCGTCTTATTCAAATGCGAATGTCTCGGCGAAAAATCATCGTATCGAGATGAATAAAAAAGCATTTTAAAGAAGAAACTCTGTACTATCATACATATGCTTTTTATCCCATTGAGTTGCGACATTTGACTCACGCCATGTGCCGTGGCAAACCCAAATCATTATTTTTCAATTTTGCATGCTCTTGCTTTTTGTCATCCGCCATTTTAAATAAATTTATCTCGCAACATTGAAATAAATCGGTTTTTAAAGTAGAGATTCCAAGCTTCAGTTTTATTTTTTACAGACCTTTCTATCCTTATTATTTACGAAGTTATCGTCATTTGAAATTTGGTGATTTTTTCCCAAATTTTAGGTGTACCGCTTTTTTTTGGACTGAGTGTATATACAGGGTGTCCTAGTCCACCCATACACCCCTTTTCTTTCAAAAACTAAGCATTTTAGAGAAAAACGTTTTCGACAAAAATTGTATGGTTTTGAGGGGAACATAAGATGGTGTCATTGGTTTGACCTTGGATGGCATCGTTAAGGTGAGGTCAAGGACACCTTTAATTTCTTAAATGGAACCACCTATTTTTTATTGCATATTCTTATAGCTTATGTCGAGAGCTTTCCAAAACACTATAATTAAGTTAGTTTTCATTAAGTACTTTCCGAGTTATGAGGCTTGAAATCATTTCTTAATTTTACATAAACCATAAAATATCTTGTAAAATATTCATTTTTCGATTATCTTACCTTAATACTTTTACGTACAAAATAATGAGAGGAATCAATTGGTGTAAAGAAAACACATAGTTATTTTTAAGAAAAAAATATGTAATTGTTAATTATAAATTACATATTTTTTCTTCAAAACAACTATACGCGCATAAAAATTATGGGTGATTATTCTTCACAAGAAAGGGTTGACATGTTGCTTATTCTTGGCGAATGTCGTATTAATTATCGTCAATCTGCTGCTCTTTATCAGGTTCGATATCCAAACCGGTGTCATCCGAATGCTGCTGTTATTCGAAACATTTATTTAAGAGCTCAACAAGGTAACTTGGACGTAGGAGATACGTAGGAGACGAAGACATGAATATGATGAGAATGATGTACGTGTATTGGTCGTTTTAGCTGCAGTTTACTCTCTCAATCCTCATATTAGCAGCTACCAAATGGAAAAACAAACAAATATACCTAGAACTACCATTCTAAGAATTTTAAGAAACCACAAATATCCACAAATATCATCCATATCATATAACGTTAATGCAACACACACACACACACACACACACACACACACACACACACACACACACACACACACACACACACACACACACACACACACAAATGGAGGGCGGTTTGGAATTACAAAATACGCACACTATATGGGCGTGGAAATTTTTCACTTAAACTTTGAAACGCTGTATCTCAGTGAAAAATGATCCAATTTCAAAAAATAGAAAACCATTGAATTCGTCTCATTGCCAGCTACAATTTTTATTTAAAAAAAATCAACTTCCATTTAAAAAAATTGCCGCCATGATAAAATCTCTAAAGTGGTGCCATCTACAATTAAATTAATAATGTCATTATTTTTCCCCCTCAAAGCCATAAAACTTTTATTTCAAACATTTTTTGAAAAAACTCCTTTTCGAGATATTCGCGTGTATTGATTAAAATGGTTTACCCTGTATATACAGGGTGATTCAAAATAACCTGATGTCTTTGAAATATGATATTCCTGAACGAATTCTAAGACTATTTTTCCTCTTGAAAAATTTTGTCCAAAGCTTAATTTTTGAGTTATAATAGAAAATAGTTGGCTACTCACGAGTCCGATACAATGGGCAGGCAGGGACGGCGTAACGCGTCACGAGACAAATGCTCTCCCGTTTCCCCAGACAGTCAATTTTATTGCACAATATTTAATCCTTTGAAGTGTATTAAATTATTATTGCAGTTTCTACACAATATTTAACAATATTATTACCGTCTAGGAAGGTTATAACGTAACGCTTAAGAATAAAATATTCAAACGCGAAATTACATAAAGTAACAAATAAACTGGAAATGGACAAATGAAAAACGAAATAGTAATCGCAATTTGATTAAATATTCTTATCTTTAAGAAAACTGACGAATTTTATTTCTTTCTGGGGATCGTTTATCTTATAAATAACAGCTTCTAAATTTCACTTGACTTTACACAATAAAAATATTACTATTTTAATAATCTTTATTATTACTTGCAAATATTTACTTCCGCACAAATTAAGACATAAAATTACACGATAAATAGATTAGAAGTCCCCATTTCTCTCTTTCTCTCTCTCTCTCTCTCTCAATTATTTTATTCTTTATTTATTATTTTGCGTTTAAGAATGTTGTTATGTTATGTTTATGTTATGTTATGTTTGTTATTATTATTAGCATTTATCTCGTGACGCGTTGCGCCGTCTCTGCCTGCCCGTTGTATCGGACTCGTGAGTAGCCAACTATTTTCTATTATAACTCAAAAATTAAGTTTTGGACAAAATTTTTCAAGAGGAAAAATAGTTTTATTGTAGAATTCGTTCAAGAATATCATATTTCAAAGACATCAGGTTGTTTTGAATCACCCTGTATATATATATATATATATATATATATATATATATATATATATACAGGGTGTCCTAGACCACCCGTACACCCCTTTTCTTTCAAAAATTAAGCATTTTAGAGAAAAATGTTTCAGACAAAAGTTGTTTGGTTTCGAGGGTGCCATAAGATGGTACCATTGGTTTGACCTTGAAGAGTCATTTGAAGGTCAGGTGAAGGTCACTTCAATTTTATTAAATGGAACATCCTATATATTTTTGCACATTCTTGTAGCTCATCCCGAGAGCTTTCCAAAACACTATAATTAAGTTAGTTTACATTAAGTACTTTCCGAGTTATGAGGCTTGAAATCATTTCTTAATTTTACATGAACCGTAAAATATCTTGTAAAATATTCATTCTTCGATTATCTTACCTTAATACTTTTATGTACAAAATAATGAAAGGAATCAATTGGTGTAAAGAAAACACAGTTGTTTTTAAGAAAAAATGTGGAATTGTTAATTGCAAATTACATATTTTTTCTTTCGAAACAATTATGTATTTTCTTTACACCAGTTGATTCCTCTCATTATTTTGTACATAAAAGTATTAAGGTAAGATAATCGAAAAATGAATATTTTACAAGATATTTTACGGTTCATGTAAAATTAAGAAATGATTTCAAGCCTCATAACTCGGAAAGTACTTAATGTAAACTAACTTAATTATAGTGTTTTGGAAAGCTCTTGAGATGAGCTACAAGAATGTGCAAAAATATATAGGATGTTCCATTCAAAAAAATTGAAGTGACCTTCACGTGACCTTCAAATGACTCTTCAAGGTCAAACCGATGATACCATCTTATGGCCCCCTCGAAACCAAACAACTTTTGTCTGAAACATTTTTCTCTAAAATGCTTAGTTTTTGAAAGAAAAGGGGTGTACGGGTGGTCTAGGACACCCTGTATATACAGGGTGAGCCATTTTAATTAACGCACGCAATTATTTCGGAAACAAAGCATTTTAGAGAAAAATGTTTCAGACAAAGGTTTTATGGTTTCGAGGGGGCCGTAAGATGGTATCATTGGTTTGACCATGAAGAGTTATTTGAAGGTCACATGAAGGTCACCTTCAATTTCTTAAATGGAACCTTCTATTTGTCATTGCATATTCTTGTAGCTTATCTCGAGAGCTTTCCAAAACACTATAATTAAGTACCTTTTCGTTAAGTACTTTTTGAGTTATGAGGCTTGAAATAATTTCTTAATTTTACATAAACCGTAAAATATCTTGTAAAATATTCATTTTTCGATTATCTTATCTTAATACTTTTACGTACAAAATAATGAGAGGAATCAACTGGTGTAAAGAAAACACATAGTTGTTTTGAAGAAAAAATATATAATTTGCAATTAACAATTCCATATTTTTTCTTAAAAACAACTATGTGTTTTCTTTACACCAATTGATTCCTCTCATTATTTTGTACATAAAAGTATTAAGATAAGATAATCGAAAAATGAATATTTTACAAGATATTTTACGGTTTATGTAAAATTAAGAAATTATTTCAAGCCTCATAACTCAAAAAGTACTTAACGAAAAGGTACTTAATTATAGTGTTTTGGAAAGCTCTCGAGATAAGCTACAAGAATATGCAATGACAAATAGTAGGTTCCATTTAAGAAATTGAAGGTGACCTTCATGTGACCTTCAAATAACTCTTCAAGGTCAAACCAATGATACCATCTTATGGCCCCCTCGAAACCATAAAACTTTTGTCTGAAACATTTTTCTCTAAAATGCTTTGTTTCCGAAATAATTGTGTGCGTTAATTAAAATGGCTCACCCTGTATATATACAGGGTAGACCATTTTAACCTTTAATGGAGAATAACTCGAAAACCAAGCCCGGGAGAGAAAAATGTTTCAGACAAAAGTTGTTTAGTTTCGAGGGGGCCATAAGATGGTATCATTGGTTTGACCTTGAAGAGTTATTTGAAGGTCACATGAAGGTCACCTTCAATTTATTAAATGGAACCTACTATTTGTCATTGCATATTCTTGAAGCTTATCTCGAGAGCTTTCCAAAACACTATAATTAAGTACCTTTTCGTTAAGTACTCTTTGAGTTATGAGGCTTGAAATAATTTCTTAATTTTACATAAACCGTAAAATATCTTGTAAAATATTCATTTTTCGATTATCCTACCTTAATACTTTTATGTACAAAATAATGAGAGGAATCAATTGGTGTAAAGAAAACACATAGTTGTTTTTAAGAAAAAATATGGAATTGTTAATTGCAAATTACATATTTTTTCTTCAAAACAACTATGTGTTTTCTTTACACCAGTTGATTCCTCTCATTATTTTGTACGTAAAAGTATTAAGGTAAGATAATCGAAAAATGAATATTTTACAAGATATTTTACGGTTTATGTAAAATTAAGAAATTATTTCAAGCCTCATAACTCAAAAAGTACTTAACGAAAAGGTACTTAATTATAGTGTTTTGGAAAGCTCTCGAGATAAGCTACAAGAATATGCAATGACAAATAGTAGGTTCCATTTAAGAAATTGAAGGTGACCTTCATGTGACCTTCAAATAACTCTTCAAGGTCAAACCAATGATACCATCTTATGGCCCTTTCGAAACCAAACAACTTTTGTCTGAAACATTTTTCTCTAAAATGCTTTGTTTCCGAAATAATTGCGTGGGT
Organism: Camponotus vicinus; assembly: GCF_025532165.1. NCBI lineage: Eukaryota > Metazoa > Arthropoda > Insecta > Hymenoptera > Formicidae > Camponotus > Camponotus vicinus. Next base: position 9,831,153 of record NW_028141946.1, read on the forward strand.
TAATTAAAATGGCTCACCCTGTATATATACAGGGTGTTCGGAAATTCAATCGACAAATTTTCAGAGATTGTCGGGGGCACCATAAGAATCATTTTTTGCAAATGAACCTGGGGTCGGAAACGTGTCATTACATCGCTATGGCCATGGTTGGCTAGATCATCTTCCAATCTGGGAATCGAATTTGTATTTGGATCTCTTGCCTTCGTGGGCAAGACATCTTACCATGAAAAGCTCGATAACTTCGAAACGGCTTACTTAAAGTTGGTAAAATTAGTGCTTTGAAAAGGTCTCGAGAAGGGCTACAAGAATATGCAATAAAAAGTGGAGGGTTCCATTTCAAAAATTCAAGGTGGCCTTGTCGTGACCTTGGCGACGCCATCCAAGGTCAAACACATGGTGCCAGTAAATAGACCTTTTTACACCCTACAACTTTTGTTTGAAACAATTTTTTGTAAAACTTCTATTGTTTGTGATATTTTGAGGTCCCTCTTTCGAACACTCCGTATGCCGTAGCGATGTAATGACACGTTTCCGACTCCAGGTTCATTTGCAAAAAATGATTCTTATGGTGCCCCCGACAATCTCTGAAAATTTGTCGATTGAATTTCCAAACACCCTGTATATATATAGTTTAGTTCGATTTAATGAGATCTACTTGGGTTTTTTTTTCCCCGGAAGAGACCACAATCACCCTATATATATATATATATATATATATATATATATATATATATATATATATATATATATATACAGGGTGATTCAGAACAAACGTTTGTCTTTAAAAGAATAAATTGTCGAGTCTATTCTAAAACGATTTTCCCTTTACCAAAATTGTCTACGAGGCTTAGTTTTTAAATTATTAAATAAAATAGTTTGCGAATTACGGAACGAGTACAAGAGGTAGACAGGGACGGCGCAACTCACCATCCGATACAGGCGATCATGTGGGGCGCTCGACGCGATCAGCTGATTACTGCACACGATGAGTGTAACAATCAGTGTGTGTGTGTGTGTGTGTGTGTGTGTGTGTGTGTGTGGTATTTATGCACGCGTATCCACACATGCACCGTACTCTCTCTCTTTCTCTCTCTCTCTCTCCCTCTTTCTCTCTCACTCTCTCACTCACTCACTCACTCACTTATTCTTACCTTAATAATGAGATTCTTCATACTGCTGATAAATAGCAGTGCCCAGTGTGTTGCACGATAATAATCGTCGTCGACGAGACGTCGTTTCTTCAACACGCAGTCTAACACATCGTCAAATAAGCGAAGTTTTTTCTTTCATCACTTTCGACACTTTTACAAATTTACTCGCGCACTTAATCACTCACGATTGATAAAAGGAGGAATTTACCAACAGTTACGGTACGAATTTAATAAACGGTTAACGCATTTAATTATTAATTACACACTCGATTAAAGAAACGCGTTAACAGAACGCGATACTCGATGCAAAGCGCGCGACGCGACGACCGACGACAAGCAGGTCAGGTTAGTACTAGCGCGTAATGCTACATGTTTATGTTTGGCAGCGCTAGAGGCGCTAGTACTAATCTGACCTGCTTGCCGTCGGTCGTCGCGTCGCGCGCTTTGCATCGAGTATCGTTCTGTTAACGCGTTTCTTTAATCGAGTGTGTAATTAATAATTAAATGCGTTAACCGTTTATTAAATTCGTACCGTAACCGTTGGTAAATTCCTCCTTTTATCAATCGTGAGTGATTAAGTGCGCGAGTAAATTTGTAAAAGTGTCGAAAGTGATGAAAGAAAAAACTTCGCTTATTTGACGATGTGTTAGACTGCGTGTTGAAGAAACGACGTCTCGTCGACGACGATTATTATCGTGCAACACACTGGACACTGCTATTTATCAGCAGTATGAAGAATCTCATTATTAAAGTAAGAATAAGTGAGTGAGTGAGTGAGTGAGAGAGTGAGAGAGAAAGAGGGAGAGAGAGAAAGAGAGAGAGTACGGTGCATGTGTGGATACGCGTGCATAAATACATCACACACACACACGCACGCACGCACGCACACACACACACGCACGCACACACACGCACACACGCACACGCACAAACACACACACACACACACACACACACACACACTGATTGTTACACTCATCGTGTGCAGTAATCAGCTGATCGCGTCGAGCGCCCCACATGATCGCCTGTATCGGACGGTGAGTTGCGCCGTCCCTGTCTACCTCTTGTACTCGTTCCGTAATTCGCAAACTATTTTATTGAATAATTTAAAAACTAAACCTCGTAGACAATTTTGGTAAAGGGAAAATCGTCTTAGAATAGACTCGACAATTTATTCTTTTAAAGACAAACGTTTGTTCTGGATCACCCTGTATATATACAGGGTGGACCATTTTAACCTTTAATGGAGAATAACTCGAAAACCAAGCCCGGGAGAGAAAAATGTTTCAGACAAAAGTTGTTTGGTTTCGAAAGGGCCATAAGATGGTATCATTGGTTTGACCTTGAAGAGTTATTTGAAGGTCACATGAAGGTCACCTTCAATTTCTTAAATGGAACCTACTATTTGTCATTGCATATTCTTGTAGCTTATCTCGAGAGCTTTCCAAAACACTATAATTAAGTACCTTTTCGTTAAGTACTTTTTGAGTTATGAGGCTTGAAATAATTTCTTAATTTTACATAAACCGTAAAATATCTTGGAAAATATTCATTTTTCGATTATCTTACCTTAATACTTTTACGTACAAAATAATGAGAGGAATCAACTGGTGTAAAGAAAACACATAGTTGTTTTGAAGAAAAAATATGTAATTTGCAATTAACAATTCCATATTTTTTCTTAAAAACAACTATGTGTTTTCTTTACACCAATTGATTCCTCTCATTATTTTGTACATAAAAGTATTAAGGTAGGATAATCGAAAAATGAATATTTTACAAGATATTTTACGGTTTATGTAAAATTAAGAAATTATTTCAAGCCTCATAACTCAAAGAGTACTTAACGAAAAGGTACTTAATTATAGTGTTTTGGAAAGCTCTCGAGATAAGCTTCAAGAGTATGCAATGACAAATAGTAGGTTCCATTTAATAAATTGAAGGTGACCTTCATGTGACCTTCAAATAACTCTTCAAGGTCAAACCAATGATACCATCTTATGGCCCCCTCGAAACCAAACAACTTTTGTCTGAAACATTTTTCTCTCCCGGGCTTGGTTTTCGAGTTATTCTCCATTAAAGGTTAAAATGGTCTACCCTGTATATATACAGGGTGAGCCATTTTAATTAACGCACGCAATTATTTCGGAAACAAAGCATTTTAGAGAAAAATGTTTGAGACAAAAGTTTTATGGTTTCGAGGGGGCCATAAGATGGTATCATTGGTTTGACCTTGAAGAGTTATTTGAAGGTCACATGAAGGTCACCTTCAATTTCTTAAATGGAACCTACTATTTGTCATTGCATATTCTTGTATCTTATCTCGAGAGCTTTCCAAAACATTATAATTAAGTACTTTTTCGTTAAGTACTTTTTGAGTTATGAGGCTTGAAATAATTTCTTAATTTTACATAAACCGTAAAATATCTTGTAAAATATTCATTTTTCGATTATCTTATCTTAATACTTTTATGTACAAAATAATGAGAGGAATCAATTGGTGTAAAGAAAACACATAGTTGTTTTTAAGAAAAAATATGGAATTGTTAATTGCAAATTATATATTTTTTCTTCAAAACAACTATGTGTTTTCTTTACACCAGTTGATTCCTCTCATTATTTTGTACGTAAAAGTATTTAGGTAAGATAATCGAAAAATGAATATTTTACAAGATATTTTACGGTTTATGTAAAATTAAGAAATTATTTCAAGCCTCATAACTCAAAAAGTACTTAACGAAAAGGTACTTAATTATAGTGTTTTGGAAAGCTCTCGAGATAAGCTACAAGAATATGCAATGACAAATAGTAGGTTCCATTTAAGAAATTGAAGGTGACCTTCATGTGACCTTCAAATAACTCTTCAAGGTCAAACCAATGATAACATCTTATGGCCCCCTCGAAACCAAACAACTTTTGTCTGAAACATTTTTCTCTCCCGGGCTTGGTTTTCGAGTTATTCTCCATTAAAGGTTAAAATGGTCTACCCTGTATATATACAGGGTGAGCCATTTTAATTAACGCACGCAATTATTTCGGAAACAAAGCATTTTAGAGAAAAATGTTTCAGACAAAAGTTTTATGGTTTCGAGGGGGCCATAAGATGGTATCATTGGTTTGACCTTGAAGAGTTATTTGAAGGTCACATGAAGGTCACCTTCAATTTCTTAAATGGAACCTACTATTTGTCATTGCATATTCTTGTATCTTATCTCGAGAGCTTTCCAAAACACTATAATTAAGTACCTTTTCGTTAAGTACTTTTTGAGTTATGAGGCTTGAAATAATTTCTTAATTTTACATAAACCGTAAAATATCTTGTAAAATATTCATTTTTCGATTATCTTATCTTAATACTTTTATGTACAAAATAATGAGAGGAATCAATTGGTGTAAAGAAAACACATAGTTGTTTTTAAGAAAAAATATGGAATTGTTAATTGCAAATTATATATTTTTTCTTCAAAACAACTATGTGTTTTCTTTACACCAGTTGATTCCTCTCATTATTTTGTACGTAAAAGTATTTAGGTAAGATAATCGAAAAATGAATATTTTACAAGATATTTTACGGTTTATGTAAAATTAAGAAATTATTTCAAGCCTCATAACTCAAAAAGTACTTAACGAAAAGGTACTTAATTATAGTGTTTTGGAAAGCTCTCGAGATAAGCTACAAGAATATGCAATGACAAATAGTAGGTTCCATTTAAGAAATTGAAGGTGACCTTCATGTGACCTTCAAATAACTCTTCAAGGTCAAACCAATGATACCATCTTATGGCCCCCTCGAAACCATAAAACTTTTGTCTGAAACATTTTTCTCTAAAATGCTTTGTTTCCGAAATAATTGCGTGCGTTAATTAAAATGGCTCACCCTGTACATATACAGGGCGTCCCAGAACACTACATACAAGCGCTTGTGAGGAGGTAGAGACCAGTAAATTGAACAGAAAAGTCTTATACCATTTTACAATTTTCGCAATAATAACAGAAATATTAAATATTAAAATCGGACGAAAGAAAGGAGCGCTCGAGCAGCTGAGCGCTCCTTTCATTCGTCCGATTTTAATATTTAATATTTCTGTTATTATTGCGAAAATTGTAACACGATGGGCCGTATTATAGCTCGAACGACTGAGCGTTTCTCATCCGACTTTAATATTTAATATTTCTGTTATTATTGCGAAAATTGTAAAATGGTATAAGACTTTTCTGTTCAGTTTACTGGTCTCTACCTCCTCACAAGCGCTTGTATGTAGTGTTCTGGGACGCCCTGTATATGTGTGTGTGTGTGTGTGTGTGTGTGTATATATATGTAAGAAAGTACGGTAATAAATACTTTTTATTAAGCTATACGGGAATGACTTTTTATTCTGCGTATCTTTGCGACGTGCTACAACTGTAATGCGTCGTCTACAATGAGATTTTAAGGAGACTAATGGCCATCACACATGAAATTCTATAAGCACGTAAGATGTAAACGTAAGGAAATCGACCAATCACGTTCAAATATTAGCCCCTCCAAGGGATCAAAACTCGACCGTGATTGGTCGATTTTCTTACGCTTATGTCTTATGTGCTTATGGAATTTCATGTGCGAAAGCCTTTAAGGCGTAAGATTTAAGAAATTGACCAATCACAGTCGAGTATTCTCTTAATACTTGACTGTGATTGGTCAATTTCTTAAGTCTTACGCTTTAAGTCTCCTTAAAATCTCATTGTAGACGACGCTTAATACGAAGTAAATCAGTCGAAATACGACGTGCTAGTCCACGAGCGTGCACGTCCTATCCCCTCCACTCGATATTCCGCTGGTGGCGCGGCGGTATTGCGGGTCCTGTGTCTCGCCGGCAACCCGGCCCCTGCGGCAATCCTTACAGGGCCGTAGCGATTTTCTCACATTCGGCCTTCCTGCGGACTTCCGTTTGGGCCTTTGACTGCGACGAACGTGTTGCCGGAGTTCTCGGCTTCTTTATTCGCAGTGTTCTTTAACAACCTCCCCCGTCGCGTGGGGAGTGCTTTATCGTTCGTTCTACACGGACGTGTGACACGAGTATTCGTATACTCAATCGTTTGAGTGACTCGGCTGCTGGATATTGGCCGGAGGAAGAATTTTTGCGTATTACGGCGCCACGTTGCCCGCGGCCATCTTGGTCGACCGCCTACGTGGCAATCCATCGAGAACATGGTCTGTAATCCTTTACTATGTCCATTCAGGATCCTATGAACAGTTCTTATGAACTTCCAACCGCTTTTTCGCATGACAATGACGATTTTAACACAAAGTCAGCTTCTAATTTGACCGGACCTAGTGACGAGGACAGACTTAATTTTATTGCACGCTCTCTCCCTCCTTTCTCCCCGTCCTCTGATCCCGCTATAGAAATTGCGACGAAGATTGATTCTAATCCAAACATGTCTCTTTTACAGTCAAATAATGGAAATTCGAAATGTGTCGTCCCATCGACCGGACTTGACATGGACGTCGACCCGTGCGCCTATACCTCGGACGCTGAATCGAAAGTTATTCGCAAAAGGAAAAAAGATCAAAGTACCACATCGTCAGTGAGTAAGCGTCAAGTCCTGGGTGAGGGAAATAGTCAATCGTTTAAAGGTAAGGCAGAGTATGCCTCTATTTCTTCTTCGTGCTCTGTGTCGAATTCTGTGGACACTCAGGATCTGCCCCCCCCCGAATACGAACACGTACGATCATAATTCCTCTGGGCCTTTTGACGTAATAGTACAAAAAACTTCTGACAGTGCTAATTCTGTAAATTCTTCTATCGATCCATTAGCGGTCGGCCGCCTCCTTTTTTTCTCAAATAAAAATGATATACTCGAGCTAAAGAAAACTGGAACGATCAGAAAGGGTATAATACGCGGAGTTCCGCTAGATCCTACTGATGGGGAGATCCTGGCTGGCCTCGAATCCGTAATAACGGTGCTCTCAGTACAGAGATTGAGTAGGCGTAGGGGAGGTCCCCTTCCTTCCTCCTCTTCTGCGCAGACTAAAGCAAATGGTAATGTAAATAGTAATGTAAATAGTGATGTAAATAGTGATGTAAATAGTGGCAATGGTCTGATTCCTTCTCGCACAATACTTGTCACATTTAGAGGTCAGACCTTACCAGACTGTATATATTTGTATTTATTAAGACACTCTGTCCTCCCATACGTTTCTAAAACTTCGCTGTGCTTTTCTTGCCTTCGCTTTGAACATATAGGCGCACAGTGTAAGAGCCGTGCTCGCTGCATGGATTGTGGTGGTGATAGACACAGTGACAACGAGACCTGCCCCAAGAGGGACCACTCACCAGTTTGTATAAATTGTAAGGGGCCGCATAGGGCCTCTGATTATTCATGCTCCGAGTATATTCTTCAGAGGAGGATTAGAGAGATCTCCGCACGTGAAAATATCCCCTTGTCGGAGGCCGCAAATAGTGTGCGGAGTCGTGAGCCGGTTTCTCATGGGGGTGGATCATTGTCGCGGGATGGGGGTATCCTGGGCTTCCAGGTTCTTCGCTCCCTTTCCGCGGGCGGCTTGCTCCTCCCCCCTCTCCCCACTCTCGCCTTTACTCTCAGGTGGTGGCGTCTTCCCATACTGAGGGAGCAAGTTCTTCATCGGGAGTGTCCCTACCTCCCCCCTCGTCTTGTTCTTCTAGTTTTTTTGGTTCTTTTCTCAGGGGTCCTTCGGAACTCAAACAAAAAATTACTAAACTAAATACCGGATCTCAAGACCAAAATAACAACGAAACCTCGCACCCACCCCCTCGATCATCAGCGCGAACGTCCTCTCGGAGAGCTGGTGCCTCTTCCCCCAGTTCCTTTTCCTCCCTGTTCTATCCTAACGGTAGGACCCCCTCGGTCTCCGGAAACGGGATGGCCATGGATCCTGAACCCGATCTTCCTCCAATACTTTTGCTTGTTCAGCGATTCCTGGGCCTTGAGGCGTCACATCTGAGTGCGTTCCTCCATCTGGTTTGCGTGTTGATGGAGAAGCTTGAGCCCATGCTTAAAACACTTGGCATTCACGATATTATGAGCGGCCTTGTCGAACGTTTTTTGTTGACCCCTCTTGTCGGGCTTTCTGCCCGTGACTCCTCTCGTAATGACTGATCCGGCTCCCAGCAATCGGCCGACCTCGACTTCTTTGGCCATACTCCAGTGGAACTGTCGCTCCATCTCAAATAAGTTTGATGCTTCTTCGTCTCTTTTTGGTGAATACGACGTGCTGGCTCTCTCTGAGACATGGTTGACTGTCGACTCTCGTTTTGACCTTCGCAATTTTATCATTTTTCGTAAAGACTCAGCCTCCCGTTTTGGAGGAGGCCTCGCTTTAGCTGTCCGTCCTTCTTTAACTTATTCTTATATTAATGACACTATTTCCTTTGAGGGTAGACTTGATAGCCAAGCTATCTCTATCCACTTCGGCAATTACGACTTAACTATTATCTCCATTTACAGATATCCTAGGGGCTCCCTCTCCCCGGAAGAGTACGGCGCCCTTTTCGCCTTTTGCCGTTCTTTTACTAATGCAATTCTGCTTGGCGATTTTAATGTACACCATATCGAGTGGGGCAGCGAACGATCTGACAATGAGGGTGAGCTTTTGCTCTCTGCTGCTGTAGAGGCCTCTTTCACTTGTATCAATAGTGGCTCTCCTACCTTTTTGACGCGGCCTGGACAGAGAGTCTCTGCTCTTGACCTTACTTTCATTTCCTCCACGATTATAGGTCTCTGCGATTGGGCAGTCCTCGAAGACACTTTCCTTAGCGATCACTACCCTACCACAACCTTCTTTAACCGTGCCCTCACTAGGAGGAGCTTCTTTTCTCACAAAATTAAACATTCAAAATTGCAAGACGAACTCTTTGTTAAAAATCTGTTCTCTTCATTGGATTCGCTGAGGGCGTCCTTGAGTGACCTCGCGCTGAATCCTGTCCAGAAATACACTTGCTTCACAGAGCATCTTCTGCGCCAGTGGTTCTCCAACCCCGAGGAGCCTCACTCGAGAGGCCGGCATTATTCACAGAAAAGATTTTCCCCACCTGCCCCTTGGTGGAATGACACTTGCAAACAGGCGGTTAGCGACAGACGTGCTCTTCTTTCAACTTTCAAAAGGCACCCTTCATTCTCTAATTACCTTGCTTTTAAAAAACAAGAGGCAATCACTAGAAGAACTCTAAGGACGGAAAAGAGCAAAGGTTGGAAGGAGTTCTGTGCCAGTCTTAATCCGAACACTCCTATCTCCCATTTGTGGAGTTTTATCAAGCGATTTCGAACCCGCCACTTTGAAAATCCTAACATTCCCTCCTCCTCTAATCTCCATCCTTCGCAATCAGTCCAAGAATCCATTAATTCCCTTTGTCCTCCATCTGTCTTTCACCGTACTTTTTCGTCAATTGACGAATTTCCCACGAACTATTCATGCAAAATGTTTGATTATCCTTTCTCTCTCCAGGAATTGATTTCGGTTACCCGCAACTTAAAAACCCGTTCTTCTCCTGGATTTGATAGAATTGATAATAAAATGCTCTCTCTCTTACCAGAAGAGTATCTAACGATTTTGCTTGATTTACTAAATTCTATTTTCGACTCCGGCTCTTTCCCTTGTACATGGCAACACTCTTTAGTATTCCTCATTCCCAAGTCCTCTCCTGGTAAACTCCGTTCTATCTCCCTCACTTCATGTCTTCTTAAAATCCTCGAGAAACTTATCCTGTATTGTATGAGTTGGTGGGTGGAGTCCTCTTTCATCCTTCCGCCTTTCCAGTTTGGATTCCGCAAAAGAACTTCATGCCTTGATAACCTGGGTATACTAACTACTGAAATCCATCACGGCTTTATTCTAAAGCAATCAACGAGCTGTCTGTTTCTTGATATACAGCGTGCTTTTGATAATGTTATTCCCTCCATTTTGGTTTCTCAGCTTATTGACTTGGGCCTTCCGCCTAAATTCTGTTGGTTTATTTACAGATTGACATGTCTCAGGGAGTTGCAGTTCGTTGTGAATGGGGGACTCACAGAGAGCTTTTTCACTTATAAGGGCGTGCCCCAAAGCTCGATTTTGAGCCCACTGCTCTTTAATCTTTACTTATCAAGATGTGGATCTGCTCTGACTGATGGATGTCGAATGGTACAGTTCGCGGATGACATCGCCTTCTATAGGCGTTCTAGTGATATCGAGTCCGCTTTATTGACGCTCGAGCGGTCTGTGGTGGCTTTGTCGGCCTTTCTATTTGAGAGAGGCCTAACGATTTCCCCCTCTAAATCGGCCCTGATGATTTTTACGAAAAAAAGGATTAACCCGGCGAGCTATTCTATTCTTCTGGGGGTTTTTCTCGACCCCAAACTCTCCGGCAATCATCATGCTAATTACGTCATTAACAAATCTGGCAAACTTGCCAATATAATAAAGTTTTTGAGGGGAGTTTGGTGGGGCTCCCATCCCAGGACTCTGCTGAACATCTACAAGACGATGATTAGGGGTACCTCGGACTACGCTTCTTTTCTTTTTCCGTTTCATAACAAGGGCCTCGCGGAACGATTTGAGCGTGTATCGCGTAGAGCCTTGAGATACTGTGTCGGATTTAGGGGTTCCACACCTTGTAATATAGTGTATGCGGAAACTTGCGTTGGACCCGCACGATTTAGATCGGATTTTTTGGCTCAGAAATTTTTATTCAAATCTCTTGCTATCAGACCTAATACTTTAATTGACAACCTCCAGAAATTACATTTTTCTCATTTTGGATCTAGTTTCTCTACAGATCTGCTTGGCAGGTTTCTTCTCTATCGGGCCTATCGTTGGGTAAAGGATTATAGAGCCAAGATGGAGGCTTTCACCAGGATTCCGCTGTATCTGTTTCCCCATGAAACCTCTACTTTCATGCCAAAAGTTGACTACACCCCCCCACAGGTAGTGGAGCAAATCTCATTGGCGGCTGTTCCCCGGCTTGTTTTTCTCTCACATTTTTCGTATCTGATCGGGGGCGGATGTACCTTTTTTACAGATGCATCTAAGAACGATTTATTCCCGCATTTAGGCGCTGCTTATTTTTCTCCTGATATGTTGATTCAGAGGAAATATAAGCTTGATAGTGGATTTTCTGTCTTCTCAGCTAAATGCATTGCCATTATATGTGCCACAGATTGCATCTTGGAAAGGGGCATTAAAAAGTCCTTGATATTTACGGATTCCCGCAGCGTGGTGGAAACCGTGTCCAGCAATTCGCTGGACAGGGATCTTTCTTACCTTTTACTTGTATTGAAGAATAGGCTGAGGTCAGCCTTTTTGCAAAATCTCGACATCACTCTGGTCTGGGTTCCCTCTCATGTGGGGATACTTGGTAATGAGACGGTCGATTATCTGGCGGGGGAGGCTGCTCAAAGCGGAGAAACGATTGACTATCTTCCTCCCCACACTGATCTTTACTCCTTGGCTCGGAAAAAGTATTACGATACGGTCGAGAAGTACTTGCGTGCGCAGTCAGAACTCCGCGGTGCGCAATATTTTGGCCTATACCCGGCCTTCGCAAAAAGGCCATGGTTCGATAGACTCAATCTCTCACGTAGGGAAATAACAACTATCTGTAGAATACGGTCTAATCACTACAATTTGAATTACAGCCTCCATAGGTGTGGTATTGTCAGACGCCCAGACTGTCCTTGCGGCTCTCCCAGACAGGACATACAACACATACTGTGGACCTGTCCATTGTTGAACCATCACCGGACGAAACTGACGGGCTCGCTCAGGAAAGTCCTGGGTGCGCCTCCTCCTTACGACGTCTTTGTAATCCTAAAAGATCCTTCTGTTGGAGTCATAAATCCCCTCTTAACCTTCCTGCATAGGACCGATGTACACATCTGACTCGATCGCTCAAGCTCTGGTCGAACCAACTTAATTTTATAATAAAGAAGATATCTGGCAGCATGGGCGAAAAACAATATTGCCCAGTGCCATAACGGAAGAAGAAGAAGAAGAAGAAGGCCTTCCTGCGTTGGGGTCTGTCCTCAGACTCTTGGAGCTTCCGGTCGGTGGGACTACCCCTATACAGGGTGTCCCTGAATGGTTTGTACAAACTTTGTGAATAAGTTCCAGGGACCTAAACAAGCAGAAAATGTCCCATAAACGTGGGGTCGGAAACGCTTGCTTCTGAAGTTATGACGGTTCGAAGTTTTCCTGCAATGGCTGGAGAAATTATCACGTTTAGTGTTTGAAAGTCTAGCGTTTAGTTGTTTGAAAGTATTCTGCGATTGCAAATCTCGTTTCTAGGCCTACTTTAAAAACATGAATGAATCAAATTATTCATTTGATGAATTGGCGGATATCCATCTGGTGTATGGCCGTGCCGGTGGAAATGAACGGTTCGCCAGACAATGCGCAGGCTTTCTTGGAATCTAACGGAGGCCATTTCGAGCATTTGCTATAGCAAGTGTACTGTCCTGTTATGTCCGTGGCAAAACCGAGGAAATAAATAAACACAGTTTTGTAACACCTATGCGATTTGACGTGATAATTTCTCCAGCTATTGCAGGAAAACTTCGAACCGTCGTAACTCCAAAAGCAAGCGTTTCCGACCCCATGTTTATGGGTTTTCTGCTTGTTTAGGTCCCTGGAACTTATTCACAAAGTTTGTACAGACCATTCAGGGACACCCTGTATATATATATACAGGGTGAGTTTTATTTCGTGTGTCAATCTTTTTATCATGCGGGAGATTATCGACTGCATAATAAATTGATCGGTAAATGTCAATTATTTGGATCGACCGTATTGTTAATTGCAAATTACATATTTTTTCTTCGAAACAACTATGTGTTTTCTTTACACCAATTGATTCCTCTCATTATTTTGTGCATAAAAGTATTAAGATGAGATAATCGAAAAATGAATATTTTACAAGATATTTTTTACGGTTTATGTAAAATTAAGAAATGATTTCAAGCCTTATAACTCGGAAAGTATTTAATGAAAACTAACTTAATTATAGTGTTTTGGAAAGCTCTCGAGATGAGCTACAAGAATGTACAAAAGCATATAGGATGTCCCATTTAAAAAGTTGGAGGTGACCTTCACGTGACTCTTCAAGGTCAAACTAATGGCACCATCTTATGTCTCCCTCGAAACCATACAACTTTTGTCTGAAATATTTTTGTCTGCCGCGCTCAGTTTTTGAGATATTCGGCTGATACGGGTGGTCTGCGATACCCTGTATATACGTACATAATCGTAATTAATAATTAACGAATATATTCGTTACAGTGGTATTATTAGTCCCTTAAGAAGATCGAAACTATTGCTATCTGGATGTACAGTTATATCTGTATTACGTAAGGATGAATGGACTTTCAAATGTCCAAAATCATCGATACTTAATATTGTAGCTTCCATGGGCTCTCCATTTGGCTGTATCACGGTAACAGTTGCATTTCTACAAAGATATAAAAAAAATATATAAATATTATACGAATATTATTATATATATATAGAGTAATATCCCAATAATTTAAATTCAAAATTACTTATGTAACCAGTATTGGTAATATAGAGAATAAAAATGTTTTATATTATTTCTTTCTACACAATCTAACAGATATTCCAATTGATTAAATACAAGCGCCATGTATCTTTCATAAGAGAACTTTTCCAAATTGGCCTTATATTTTTCATTATATTGGGAAATTATATCATTAATACATATTGTAGGCTTGCTGTTAGAGAGATTTAAGCCAGCACCTGAAATACATATTTTTATGTTTATTTTAAATAAACTACATTATCCATAAAATTTACATTTCTATTATGATTGTTATTACCTATTATGATTGTTATTACATACCAATATTGCAAATATAATTTAACGCATTCATATGTGTACGCACTATCAAGCCACCAATCTTAATCGATGTACCGACATATATGTCGTTAGGCCACTTTATTCTAAGATTAATATTCTGAAATATATGAATTAATCACATCACACACAATAGTTATCATATATTAATAAATCATGCTAATATCAAGTATTTTAAAATAATATACATATAAAAATCTAGAATGTTTGTAGAAACTAAAATCGTATATAGTACAAAATTTAAAAAAATGGAAAAGAATACCTCGTATCCTGGAGTAGATCTTATAGCCGATATCATTGCTACAGCGACAATATGTTGTAGAATCGATATTTGTCCACCAAGGATCGAATTTATAGGAACATGAATTTGTACAGTAAACAAAACACTACCAACTGGACTAATCCATTTATTGAAACATCGTCCTAAAAATAATTCTCGTTATAATTTTTTTGTCTACATATAAATAAGAAATAAAATACCTCGTCCTTGTGTTTGTTGTTGAGTAATAACCGCCAATCCATGTGTCACAATGCCTTCTGTCACATTCATAGTGGTTGTTAAGACATCGGAGTATATTATTAATTGACCTAATTTCTTTGTCTGGAGAGTCTGAGAAAGAAATAAAGTTTCTTATAAAATTTAATTTTAAGTGAAAAAGCGTAAATACCTCTTTTTTAAATTCATTTATTACATTATTAATTACATGTTACAAATAATAAATATAAATCATATAAAAATGTATTACATAAAATTTCGTAAATGTATATTTAATTACTATTAACATATTAAAAGATTAATTGTTAGTATTAATTGTTTCAGGCATTAAAAATTTACTTGATAGTACTGTGTGGGCGAGAAATTAAACGGACGAGCTTTATCATTCATTATAATGGGCAAGAAATCTTCTGATGCAATTTTTGATATTTCTATACTTGTGAAAAATTGCATCTTCAAACTTGACTGTTGCAATATGTAATCCTCTGTCAGATTTGATAAGTTCTTTAGCAGTTCTATTTTGAACTACAAATATAACAATATCCTTCATAAGTTTATGATAAATTGTAGCCTTTGATTGTTGATAGTGTAATGATTATTATGAAAACTGTTCATTATCAAGTTCATTTACATTTTCAGTTTTGCTTAGAAGATAAGCTGGAGTATACACTATGGGTGTTTCAATAGCATGATTTATCTCCATTCTTAGATGAGTACTCAACAGATCAGTGATTATTTCTAAACGCGCAGCATTACTCTTTTTGAGCGTCTTAAATAAATCCTCTTCGTTTTCGTATTCCTTTGGTTCTTTCTCCAAATGGACCTGGGAGAACACTATTTTACCATCACTGTTAGCTAAAGTTGCGAGTAGTATACTTGGATTTTGCCACGTTTCCTCTTCACCCAATATTTTCACATCAAACACATGTGATTTTCCTTGTTTATCTTCATAATCAGCTGACTGTGGAACTTTTGATAAAAATCTCCTATAAAAGTAATGCACCTTAAATATATTTATATCTTACTATCTTTTTTTCATATTTTTTGTTATAATTGTATTATTTTATTAAAACATACAGAAAAAAAATATATGTTATTCTACCTTCTATCTCCGAAATCTTGAAAATGATTTCGCCTTGGAGATGCTTGGTAGCAAGTAATATCATGCATCATATGTACATGCTTCCATTTTCCATATGATAAACAAACAAGTTCATTCTCACGCATTTCTGCAGTCTTGAATGATGGCAGCAAAATATACAGCATGTTGGAGCATAATGCTAAAACTTTACCACCGTGTATAATGTATTCTAGAATTCGATCAGCAGCATTGTTTAAAATATTACCACAAACGACAACCAAAGCAACCTGATTTACCCAATTGTTTTTAGGAGCGTCTAATGGTGTTAAGTAATATATGGTATATCTAAAAAGAAGAAAATATTCGTGACCAATAATCCTTGAGACAAAAGTGTTTAACTCAGAAAAAACTCAAAGCTTATTATGGCTGGTTACAACTACATCGTGAAATTTAACATACCTCTCTGGATCTAGTATTTTAGTTAATAGAGATTTTATATTTTCGGCTGTATCTGCAGTATCTGCATAAATAAGTACATTTGGAGGTTTAATTATAATGTCTTCTCCTTTTTCGTAAATTTTAGAAGTTTCTTCTTCCTCTAGTTTATTTGTAATTTGCTGAGCTGTATTAACTGGTGTTATTGCGAACGATAGCATTTGATCGATTTTCTTTTGAGTTTTCAGAGCTTCGAAATTTATATTTAATTCTAGATAAATAAAATGATTGTTTTAATATTTTGTAAGAATAAAAATTAAAAATGATGTTTATATATACAGAGAAAAATTTTATATTGTATATTTATATACTATATTGTATATTGTTTTACCTTTTTCTTCTTTCAAAACAGCTGGATCTTTTTGTGGATATACAAACACACCAGGATAATCAGTAACCTCTACAGGTTTATTCCAATTCACAGCTTTTATAGCTGCATTACTAAATACATTAAGAGCGTCTGAATAAAAAATATTATGATTAAATGATATAACTGATATATTACAAAGAAAAATGTAAAAATTATATGACCAAATTATTACTTCTATGCTGTGATGGAGAGTACTTTAATTCCTCAGTATATCCCTCATAAATGCATGGTTCTCCTGTTACTACAACAGCTGAAAAGATGAAACAAGAGTGTAAAATTGTTGAAATATATCATATATTCTGAGATGCAAGAATAATGCTTACATTGTATACGTTTCATAAATAAACCATTGTTAATTTGATGTTGTTCCTGTATAAACATAGTACCTAAAGCTGTAAAATGATCAATATCTGTTTCTAAAAGTAAATGTAGATCATCTAAATCTGCCTTTGCTATCCATGCTCTAATTTGACCATAATCTTCAATCTGTAAGATAATAAGTACATATAATAAATATGATTATTTAGACAATTGTTTTTTTATATAATTACATATAAGATATACAATAAAATAAAAATAAAACGAAAAATAAAAAAATTGAACATTATACTTTTATACAGTATTTTGGACTATTCTCGTGATAAGAATCAATAGCAGTATCGATAAGAATATATAGACGCTCATCAGCTTTGCTTGAAATCCGACAGCCCTGACGTTTCACCAAAGGAAAGAGTGAAATCTTATCTTTATAACTCAGCCAATTTGATATAGATATTTCTTGCTAAAGAAAATAAAATAATTATTATTCTTATCTCATTTTCTTTTGTTTATAAATATAGATGTGATAAAAAATAATTCTCTAGATATTATACATACTCGTGGATATATACCATACATCCCTATTATAGAATCAAACGTTACTGCCATTTGAAGTTCAGCATTACGTTTGTTATTACTTATGGGAGAGATCAAATTATTTTCTATCCAATTATGACTTCTTGGATCTTGAAACCATTATAAAATAGGTTATTTTCAAGTTATTTAATATATATTTCTTATTAATTAATTTTTAATAATAATTTTATTTAAGAATCAATGCAAAGATATGATTATGAGGAAATCATTTTTCCAGCATAATATATAACTCTCTCTATTAGTTACAACATATTATTTAAAATATTCACAGATCAGCAAATATAGATGAGCAATATAAATAGAAAAAATATAACATTATTAATAGAATACACAATAAAACTTGCTATACATGCAAATATGTGAAAAATTACCTCTACATATCATAGGAGAAAACAGAACAGAACAATGATTAATATATTTCTTGCTAATTTTACGTATATATGCTTTACATGCTGGTTCTCGTCGTGTTTTTATAACTGTATATATTATAAAAATAATTGTTAATAGCATTTTTATAAGGATTTTCTGTAATTCTCCTTTTAAAACTTTAACAGTTTTACTTTGATATAGGTATATTTTTAGCACGTACACTCTCCTTCCTGAAAAATAAACATTTGAGGTCACTTTAAACAAATATAGAAACAGAAAAGAATCAGTTACCTCAAATTGTGCTCTGTGTAATAAAATGTATATATTTTTTATGTATATGGAATGAAAGATCAAACAAAAAAGGAGTGTGCACGATTTTTAATTTAAATGTAAATATGTAAATTAAGTATTAAAGAATTATGCTTAAATTTATAAAAAGAATTATTTAAAAAAATGCAAATCTGTCTTTTAATTTTAAACTAATATCTATCATTTATTACACATTCACACAAATATATATATATATATATATATATATATATATATATATATAAAATTTCAAAGTCTTATCTCTTTTGAGTGCAAAAAAATATTTAATATGTGATTAAAAGAATGTACCGTAATAACACAATCTCTCTCACTCTCTCTCACCTGTTCTAATTGTATTATGCTATGCAAACCACAGACTTCTATAATACACTAGACTAGACTGTTAACAGATACAAGCGGACATGATGCAACGATCATATAGTTAGCAGACAAATTTGATATTCCCTATTATCTATTAAACCAATCGCTTGGGAATCATTGGGGCACATTTAGGAATAGATTCTCATAGTTTAGGAAATAATAGTTTATTTATAATTAATTAAAATAAATTGAGCGTATAGTTAGCAGACATAAATATTAAAAAAAAATTTTTTTTTTTAATTAACGAAATTATTTGGGAAATATGTCTAATGTTTTTAACGTTTGGGAAATAATTATTTCATCTGAAAATCGGTAAATATGTCGATGAAAGGAGCCCGCCTCGATTACCTTGACCTTGATATATGTTGTCAAGGTCACTGCCCTGAGTAACATCCAAAAGGTTTTAGCCGTCGCTCGCTGTTCGTTAAAAAGTTATTAGTAAAAGAAGTTAGAAAGAGAATATAGATTTTATTGACACCATGTAGATAGAACTATAGTATGAAAACACAAGTTCGAAAGTATTTTCCACGCAAAGTATGCTTATAGTCCAAAATATGTAAACATAAAGGTGCCTTTTCACGAGTCGCTGAAACCGATTGTTTGAGCGACAAAAATGATCACGTGACAACTTTTGTCGCTGAACTATTACAATGGTAATTTTTGTACATGAAAAGGGTAGCAGCGACAAAATTGAAAGTTGAGACAGATTTTGCGTTATTTGTGTAATCAGTTAGGACAGATTTTGCATTTTTTTTTATTTTCTTCATGCTCATCTTCCTCGAATAGATACATCTTTGCATCTTCATGGATTCTTTAAGAATTCTCGGTTCTGTCTGCAATTTTTTTTTTTTTTTTTTTTTAAGTGTTTTCGGCCTGTCGGTCATCTCACACATATGCTATATTGCTGTAGATAGTGTCCTATATATTAGAAAGTGTAATAAAAACAGATTAATATATATACATTTAAATGATTCTGCCAGTCCTTACAATAAAATCATATACTACTTTTAGTGTTTTGATTTCTTCTTTATTCAACCAATGCCATACGCAGTCAGGGCTGCTAGCTCCTATCATATTTAATTTGTGGTTTAAATTGAAATTAAATCTAATTTCATCATAGATATTACATGTGAACACAAAATGATTTATATCTTCCACCTCGTGTCCACACTCACACCTCGGTGATGCTATATATTCCTTTCTGGCCAATGATTCATTAAGATTATAATGATCGGATCTAATACGATTGAAAGTGGTAACAAATTTTCTTGGGAAGTCAATGCCTGCAAACCAAGGATATCTAACACTTTCATTATAGAATTTTTCATAGTATTTTTTACCTTTAAATTTGAATTGTTTTTTGAGTTCGTCATTTGTTTTTTTAAACATGTTGTTTCTAAAAGTTTCTCTGAGGTCGGTGATAGGAATTTTAAGGGAGTTGTTTGGAATTTGATTAGTAGCTTCTTTCGCATTGCTGTCTGCAATTTCATTTCCTTTTATATCCATATGTGCTGGTATCCAGGCAAATATGATTTTTCTTGTAGGTTGTTTTTCATTGATAAGTAGGGAATACATTTTACGTATTTCCACGATGTAAGGATTTTTATATACATTGATACAGTTATTTTTTAGAGCATGTATGACACTGAGCGAGTCGGTAAAGATTATAATGTCTTCATAGTTATCTGTTTCATGGATCCAGGCCAGAGCCCCGGCTATAGCGCAGGCCTCTGCAGTAAATATAGATGCGTTCTTGTCAAGGCTCATAGTATAGACCATTTCTTCTTTTTCTATGTAATATGCACTACCTACAGACATGGATACGTCCTTTTTAGATCCATCAGTATAAATAACAGTTAAATTGTCTTGAAGATTATGTTGCTTTTTGAAGAAAGTTGTAATTTCATTATTGTTAAAGTCTATTTTATATCTTTTTCCATTCTCCTCATCAATTTTTATATTATTTGTGATGGTCCAGAAGTCATTGATGAAGACTTCAAATTTTTCCGCAGTGGCCAAGGTATTCACGTGTTTGTTGCATTCTTTCCAAGCTTCTGACAGGATGGATGGCATTTTCCATGGAATTTTGTATCTGTATTTGTTTTCTTCATTTATGTATTTATTTATAGTGTCTTTGATAGAAAGGCCGCCATAGGCAATTATTTTGATAAGGGTGTTTCTGGCCAGATAACCAGCCCTGTCAGCCATGGTCACTTTGGATTCGGCCGTTATGACATTTGTAGGGGTCGAATTTCTATATCCAAGGGCAGTTCTCAGGCCCATGTATTGGGCTCGCTCAATTTTAAGACGATTATCTCCTCTAGTAGGTATAAAGATGTATGACCCATAATCAGCAATAGATCTGATTAGGCTTTTATATAGCATGAGGGACGTGTTGACCTCCAGACCTCTGCTGACCCTGTTGAAGAATTTAAACATGGAGTTAGCGTTTATCATTCTATCTTTAACTTCGTTGCATTGTTTAGTGAAAGATAAGTCCACGTCAAACCATATGCCAAGAAATTTGCGTGTCGTTCTAGTCCTATTTTAATATTATTTATGTTGATATAGATATTTTTATTTATGTGACCGTTTTTATTGAAGAGGAGTATAACTGTCTTCTTTGATTGTAGCGTAAGACCCAAGTCATCCAGGTTATTTCTCATACAATAAATAGCTTTCTCTATATCAGAGATCATTTTATCGATTTCTGTCAATGAACAGTACATCACCACATCATCCGCAAACTGGAGGCTCCTGATGGAAGGCGGGACACCGCAGTCCACCAGATTGGTGTAAAAATCATACAAAATCGGGCTAAGGACTGCACCTTGCGGGAGCCCCTTGTATGTAAGTTTACTAACAATGCATTCCGAATCTACAATGAACCTGACCCTCCTGCAATACATCCATTGCTCGACAAATTGTGTGATCCTGCTAGGGCAATTTTCATTTATTAGCTTATTGATGAGAACCCGGTAGAGTACATTGTCGTACGCTGATGATATATCCAGAAAAGCTGCCATGGTATTTTTTGTATTGAAAAAGCCCGTCCTCACAAAGGTAGTGAGTTCTATTAGACTCTCCGCACAGGATCTTCCTCTTCTGAAGCCGTTTTGTTTTTGATTGAATTTATCGTTATGTTCTGCCCACCAATTGAAACGTTCAGCGATGATCCGTTCCATGAGCTTGCCAAAACACGAAGACAGAGCTATTGGTCTAACTCTCTCTTTGTCCTTCTTATCTATAAAAATTATTTGGTAATCACTCCACTCTGGAGGTACAATACCGCTATTGAAGATGCTGTTGAAAATAGAAGAAATTAGATCAATATATTCGGCAGGGAGAAGTTTTATCATTTTATATTCAATACCGTCAAGACCTGGGGATGAGTTTTTTTTAAGTTCATTACGGCTCTAATAACTTCATCTCTAGTAATGTTATTATTCAGATCATTATATGTGTTGATATTCGAATCAGTATCTTGTATCTGAACCGATTGGCTCACTACAATTCTGGGGTCTTCTACCCAGTCTGGAGATATTTCTGCGATAGTTTTCATAATGGCCGCCCTGCGGTCATTGTTTTGCCATTTGTTCCATGTTATATTTTGGAATGATTTTTTTAAAACTTTCATTTTTTTCCAAACATAGGATAGACTAGTGTATTTGTTGATGCTATTGATGAATTCAATAAAATTCTTCTTTTTTTTTGAATTGATGGTTTTGGTGGCAATTGCTCGTGCTTTCTTATACTCTATAAAATCCTTATATGATCCCGATTGTAGGAATCTCCTTAAATTTGTAAGTCTATTTGCAATGGCATTAGAACACTCAGAGTCCCACCATTCTACCGGGTTGTTGTTGTAATTAAGTAGCTCATCTTTGTTTTTTGAGCGGGTACGAGTGGAGTCTCCGTAGCTGGTTTTCTTGTTGGCTTTGATCACGGTTTCCCTCATGTCTTCGGTCAGTGCTTTATATGTTTCTAGGTGTCCGTTCGGGTTCGTATTTTCTTTAAATTCAGCATATCTATTCCATTTGTCACTCATAGTATCAATGTAATTTGGCCAGTCGGTGTTTTTAGTGGATATCCTATTTGTGATTTTCCTATAAGGGATAGGATTAAAAGAGGTGAAAGTGACTTCGATGGGATGATGGTCGGATCCCCAGGTGTCAGAGATCATCTTATATTCTATATTGTTTACAAGATCTGGAGTAACCAAAATAAGATCCAGATTAGAGGATCGTTGTCCCGGAGCACCGCGTCTTGTGACAGTGTCACGGTTGATTATATAAAAATCCATGTCATAACTTATTTCCGCGAGCGCTGCTCCGTTCCTATCTGTATTGAAGCAATTCCAGTGAAACGTTGTGAGCATTAAAATCACCTACAATAACTGTGCGGGAGTCGAAAAATTGTCCGAAGAACCGGGACCAATTATTTCTTATCTCTGTGAATCCAGGTCTTCTGTAGACAACAATTAGGTTGTAGTCACCAGTGGTACTCTTGATTTTGATACCACACGCTTCAGAATTGGTTAAGTAATGATCTATTTTAAAATGAGTGACTGATCCCAGACAGCACAGGACATCCTATGGATATTCATTTTATATCCATTTTACGTCCACACGTCCATGGACATGAAATGAACATCCATCGTACATTCGATTTGAGACATCCGTTAATGGCCAATATTTGGACGTCCATAAGATGTCCGATCTTGGACATCAAAGTTTCGCGCAAGCACGCAAGGATGTGTTAGTTCGTTCGTTTACCGCTACGCGACGTGCGATGCGCTATCTTTCTCGTATTTAAGTTTTAGTTATGAGAATTATATAAAGTTTGCAAAAGGTAACAAATAAGATTAAAAATATACTGTTCAATTTAATTTCTGATCTAAATCACGAGTTTCAGATATTAAATTGATTTAATATAAGTTGGACAAGTAAATGTCCGGCGAATAATTTAATATAAAATAATGAAACAAATTTAATATAAAATAATGAAAAATTTAATATAATAAATTTAAATTTTTTCATTAAAATATTTTGTAAAAATTATTTATACCTATTTTTAAAATATTTTTTTAATGTTCAAAACAAGTCCAATTTTAGTCCGTTTGGTCTTTAAAATGGACATTTTTGGGATGTCCAAAATAGTAACACTGGATATCCATAAAACATCCTAAAGATGTTTTAGGCTCTAATCTGGATATTTTAAATACGTATGAAACGTCCAATTTGTTTATTTTTAATACGTTTTTAAGATGTCATTGTGCTGTCTGGGATAGAGATTTACGAGTCATGATGATCACTCCTCCCGATTTTGCTAGATGTGGAAGACTGTTATCTTGTCTAAGAATATTAAATCCTGGGAACTTAAATCTATCTGTGTCCATAAGATGAGATTCGGTAATAAGAATAACATCATAATTTTTAGCGTAGTTAGTTAATTCCCATTTTTTATTTTTAATTCCTCTAGCGTTCCATACTAAATTTTTTAAAAACATAGTTATTTTAAAAGTATTCTTATTACTTGTAAGAGATCCTTTATTTTTACTTTTTTAATATAGCATAATTCCTGTATAGACTGAAAATCCTCCGAGGTCATATCACTATCTTTTGCTGGGTCATAGCATGTCGTCAGGGGCTCATTTTGATTGTCCAAAGTTAATTCCCTGTTATCTTCCGTGTTATTTGTTTTTTTTTCTTTGTCAATATTGTTAGTTTTAATATCTCTTGTGAGAATGCCTCTGTTTGTTTTTGAAATATCTTGTGCTCGTGTGTCGAATTGTTTATAATAGTTGAAAGATTTTTGTCCATGATTATTGTTATTGTCTAATAGCTTGTTTTTTCTTTGATGAGTAGGTACCTTAATATTTGTAGATTGAAAATTTTCTCTTGATCTTGTTATAGATGAATATGTATCGGCAGGATGTCGGACATACCGAGTAGAAGTATGTAATGACGGCCATGCTGCAGGTTCCTTCCAGGGATCTTGATACTCCTTATTGCCTTCTTTTAGGGAGAGTTTAGCTTCGTATGCAGAGACGCCTCTTTCCGCAACTATCCTGTTAATATTTCTGTTGAGGTCAAAAAGGTGACAACCCTTGTGTGTTGCTGTGTGATTTTCATCACAGTTGATACATTTGGGGTTTTCGTTACATGTACCATGAAATTCTTTGCCGCAGACAACACATAGTTTATTATTTTTTCGACAATATTGTCTAAAATGTCCAAATTTATAACAGTTATAACATTGTTTGACAGTTGGTATATATGGTCTTATGTTGAGATACGTTAAGCCATTGTAGATATTAACTCTAGTTGGAAGATCAGATCCTTTAAAGGTTATAATTATATTGTTTGTGTTGATTCTTTTAGTGGAGTTGTCTGCAGCGATGAACTTCTTCTTTGTCATACGCTCTATGGATATAATTTTATCCTTATTGTCTATCGCATTAATTAGTTTAAGGGACATGTCCCAGTCAGTAATAACTCCTTTTTTAAAAGCAACTCTATATGGTATTGTCAAACTTACATCGGATTGGTGATTTAGTAAAGCGCCATATGTATCGAGTAATTCATTGGCTTCTTTAGAGTTGTTATATGTTAAATCAGCAGTGCAGAATCCTGTCTTCGTCACTTTAATTGGTTTATATTTCCATTCAGATGCTATATCAATAATTCTTAGATAATTTCTATTTCCTCTGTCAGAACATTTGTTAGCATTCAGTTTAGCATTTAAAATGAATTCACCGTTGTGGTCCTTGTTATATTTACTGTTGAAATTTTTGAGATTAGGATTTGTTTCTTTATTGTTTGTTTTAATGAAATTATTTTGTATTTTAATGAATTTTTCTATTATTTCATTTTCAGGTTGGTTGCTGAGACTTATATTTGTCTGTTGAGAGGACGAATCTTTAGGGGAGAGGGAGGGAGAGGGATTTATATTGGGATTTATGTCGACGTCCATATTATTCTCATCGTCTGTATAGTTGTTATTATTATTTTTTTTTTCGTGACTATCCCTATCGTCAATGGTATTTACAAAGTTGTCTTTTTTTTTTAAAACTGTATTGTCCTTCGTTATATCGTTTGTAGCTTTACGTTTCCCCGTTATGACTTTATTACTATTAAATTGTTGACTAAATTTATCAAAACTATCTTCCGATATATATTCTATTGATTTAAATTGCTTATTATTTGTTTTATTATCGTATGACATACTTACTTCTTTATCGATGCCAGAGAGGAATATATTATGGCTGCACTCACCGAGGATCGAATGTTCCAGAATTTGGTTAACCTCAACATGACCAGTCTCCCGGTCAAAAGCCGGGAGAGTGGAAGGGCCTCGCGGCCCTGACTCCTCCTTTTCACTCAGGGTCGCAGAGCGTTTACAAAACTGTATATCTATGCCCAAAATTGTGAGAACCAGCAGAATTATACCGAAAGTTTTAATATAAATTGTAAGAGCTCTCCACTTAGAGTCCAGACACACGTGCCAGCTCAACCGGAACGTTCTGTCTGCAAGGTTATGTCACAGGTTATGTCTTTCTTGGTACACTAGTACACACAATCACACAGCGCGGCAGTAGTGTTTCACATACCAATTGAGCGATAACACTTTTTCTCTCTTTGTAGTTGAATCAGTTCAAACTACAAAATTATAGCCGCTGGAATACGTGCGACAAATTTGTTGCTTTAATTGCTTATTTTAGCAGCACGTGAAATTGCACCTTAACAATAATACAGACTTAAGCTGTAGAAATATTCCTTGTATTTAGTACTTGCAGAACTCTTAATACGTGAACATGAGACTTCACAAGTTTCTCCGTTTAACTAATAATTACGAGAAATTAGTTTCTTATCTATAATAATAATATTGCTGAATAAAATATAAATATAAACATAAATTTGAATATTTTTCGTTCTCCGACCACGCATGTACTTAAATTTATATAGAATTTAATACAATTTAATATAATTAAAAAATATCACAAATGAATGTGTACACAAACACACACACACACACACACACGCGCGCGCGCGGGGGGGGTGCAGGGGGGGCCTTCGGCCCCTCTTCCCGCAACCACCCCGCCGGTAGGGGACGCATTGCGAAGAGTTCAATCACAATGGATATATGCTGTAAGTTGTAAAGTGAGGTCCACCTTGCCTACCGGCGGGGTGGTTGCGGGAGGGGGGGCCGAAGGCCCCCCTTGCACCCCCCCGCGCGCGTGTGTGTTTACACATACATTTGTGATTTTTTTTAATTGTATTAAATTCTATATAAATTTAAATTGTATTAAATGTATTTAAAATTATTATTTTTTCATATAACAGCTAAAATAGTAGGTTTATGAAAAAAATGCATATACCCGACAAAAACAGTACGTGAAATCCACGTTATTACCACGTAGATTAATATCGTTGAATCCACGTGGATATTTGAGTGGATAATCCGCTCAAAAACGGTACTAGAATCTACGTGGAATCTATGTGAAAATTTCATGAACTTTCGAGACATATTACTTTTTTTATTTTTGATAAGTGAATATCTTGGACATTTATAAAAGTATATAAATACACTCGGCCATAAGAATAATTTCATTTTTATTTTATTTTTAATATACGCAATAAATAGGCTATCTCCTATTTATCCGTTTAATTTCAAATAATCTATTCCATATTCTGAATCCCAACAAGCGATCCAGATTATTAAACAAATTATTTTAAATTAAATCAGTTTATTAAATTAAACTGACTAAAGGACGGTCTACAATGAAAATAACATCGGTGGAGTGGACGGTCTTCTTCTTCTTCTTTTTCCGTTTTGGCACTGGGCAATATTATTTTTCGCCCATGCTGCCAGATATCTTCGTTATTTTGAAATTAAATTGATTCAACCAGCGTTTGAGTGGTCCAATTATATATGCACTTCAGTCTTGTGAAGGAAAGATAAAAGAGGATTTATGATCTTGACAGTAGGATATTTTAGGATTTCAAAAATGTCATAAGGAGGAGGCGCACCCAGGGCTTTCCCGAGCGAGCTCGTCAGTTGCGTTCGGTGATTCCTCAACAGTGGACAGGACCACAATATGTGCTGAATATCTTGTCTGGGATAGCCACAAGGACAGTCCGGTCGTCTGACAATGCCACACCTATGAAAGCTGTAATTCGAATTATAATGGTTAGATCGGATTCTACAGACAGTTACTATTTCAATGCGAGTAAGATTAAGTCTGTCGAACCAAGGACGCTTCGCGAAGGCCGGGTAAAGGCCAAAATACTGCGCGCCGCGAAGTTCTGATTGCGCACGCAAGTATCTCTCAACCGTTGTGTGATACTTTTCCCGAGCAATAGAGTAAAAGTCAGTGTGGGGAGGGAGATAGTCAATCGTTTCACCGCTTTGAGCAGCCTCCCCCGCCAGGAAATCCGCCGTTTCATTACCAAGAATCCCCACATGGGAAGGAATCCAAACTAGGGTGATATCAAGACTCTGCAAAAAGGCTGACCTCAGCTTGTTCTTCAATACAAATATTAAGTATGGAAGATCTCTGTTCAACGATTCGTTGGACACAGTTTCCACTACGCTGCGGGAATCAGTAAATATCGAGGACCTTTTGATGTCTCTTTCCAAGATGCAATCTATGGCACAAATAATGGCGATGCATTCGGCCGAGAAAACGGAGAAGCAGCCATCCAGCCTATACTTCCTCTGAATTGGAATGTCAGGGGAAAAATAAGCAGCGCCTAAATGCGGGAATGAATCAGTCTTAGATGCATCTGTAAAAAAGTCTTCCGTCCCCGATAAGATACGAAAAATGAGACAGAAAAACAAGCTGAGAAAAAGCTGCTAATGAGATTTGCTCGACCACATGTGGAGGGGTGTATTCAACTTTCGGAACGAAAGTGGAAGTTTCGTAAGAAAACAGGAACAACGGAATCCTGGTGAAAGCTGCGACTTTAGCTCTATAATCCTTCACGCAGCGGTAGGCCCGATAGAGAGGAAATCTACCGACCAAATCGGTGGAGAAGCCAGATCCAAAAAAAGAAAATTGAAGGTTCTGAAGTTTGTCTATTAACATATTAGGTCTAGTAGCTAGAGATTTAAATAGAAAGTTTTGAGTTAAAAGATCCGATCTAAAACGAGCCGGGCTAATACAGGTTTCTGCGTATACTATGTTACATGGTGTGGAACGCCTCAGACCGGCGCAGTATCTCAGGGCTCTACGTGATACCCGTTTAAACCGTTCCGTGAGGCTCTTGTTGATGCTCTTGGAACGGGAAAAGGAAAGAAGCGTAATCCGAGGTACCCCTAATCATAGCTTTATAAATATTTAGCAGAGTCCTGGGATGAGAGCCCCACCAGACTCCTCTCAAGAATTTAATTATATTAGCAAGTTTGCCACATTTGTTAATAATGTAGTTAGCATGGAGATGGCCGGTGAGCCGGGGATCAAGAAGGACCCCTAAAAACCTGGTAGAGGACATAGGATGAATACTAATATTTTCTAAGAGAATAGAGTAATTCACAGGATTAATTCTTTTTTTCGTGAAAATCATGAGGGCCGATTTAGAGGGGGAGATCGTCAAGCCTCGCTCGAACAAAAAGGCAGACAGAGCCCTCGCCGACCTCTCAAGCGACAACAGAGAAGATCTATGTCAGAGGAACGTCTATACATAGCGATGTCATCTGCAAACTGGATCATCCGGCAACCACCAGACAAGGAGGATTCGCATTTTGACATGTAAAGATTGAAGAGTAGGGGACTCAGAATCGAGCCCTGAGGCACACCCTTATGAGAGAAGAAGCTCTCTGTCAATCCTCCATTCACGACAAACTGCAACTCTCTGAAACACGTTAACTGATACACAAACCAACAAAGTTTAGGCGGAAGGCCCAAGTCGATAAGATGAGAAGTCAAAATGGAGGGGATGACATTATCAAATGCGCCCTGTATGTCAAGAAATAAACAGCTAGTTGATTGTTTTGAAATAAATCCATGATGGATTTCAGTAGTTAATATGCCCAGATTATCAAGGCATGAGGTTCTTTTACGAAATTCGAATTGAAAAGGAGGAAGGATGAGAGAGGATGCCACCCACCAACCAAGGCGATACAAAATAAGTCTTTCAAGGACTTTAAGGAGACAAAAGGTGAGGGAAATTGGACGGAGTTTACCAGGAGAAGATTTGGGGATGAGAAATACCAAGGAGTGTTGCCAAGAATTTGGAAAAGAGCCGGAGTCAAAAATAGAATTAAGAACATCAAGCAAGATTGTTAAATACTCTTTCGGTAAAAGAGAGAGCATTTTATTATCGATTCCGTCAAATTCAGGAGAAGAGCGGGTTTTTAAATTGCGGGTGACCGACATCAATTCCTGGAGGGAGAAAGGACAATCAAACATCCTGCATGAATAGTTCGTTGGAAATTCGTCGATTGATGAGAATGAACTATGAAAAACAGAAGGAGGACAAAGGGAGTTAATAGATTTTTGGACGGAGTGCGAAGGATGGAGATTGGAGGAAGGGGGAATGATAGGATCTTCAAATTTAATCGCCACAAATGGGAGATGGGGGTGTTCGGATTAAGTGTAGAACAAAATTCCTTCCATCCTCTGGTCTTTTCCGATCTCAGAATTCTCCTAGTGATTGCCTCTTGTTTTTTAAAAGCAAGATAATTAGAGAATGTAGGCTGTCTTTTAAAAGTAGAAAGAAAAGAACGTCTGGCACTGACCGCCTGCTGACAATTGTCATTCCACCAAGGAGCTGGTGGGGAGAATCTTTTTCCCCTTTGTGAAGAACATCGACCCATTGTGTGGGGCTTATCAGGATTAGAATGCCATTGACGGCAAAGATGGTCCGTGAAACAAGAATATTTCTGGACTGAGTTCAGCAAGGGATCACTTAAGGATTCTCTCAGTGAGTCCAATGAGGAGAAAAGATTTTTAACAAAAATTTCGTCTTGCAATTTTGAATGTCTAATTTTATGGGAGAAAAAGCTCCTTGTTGGAGCACGGTTGAAGAGAGTTGTGGTTGGATAATGATCACTAAGAAAAGTGTCGTCAAGGACCGCCCAATCACAGAGGCCTATAATAGAGGAGGAAATGAAAGTAAGATCGATGGCAGAAATCCTCTGTCCCGGGCGTGTCAAAAAAGTAGGAGAGCCATTATTAATGCAGGTGAAGGAGGCCTCAATAGCTGAAGAGAGCAATAGTTCACCTTCGTTGTCAGAATGTTCGCAGCCCCATTCACCGTGATGTGCGTTGAAGTTGCCGAGTAAAACAACGTTCGTAAATGAAAGACAAAAAGCAAAAAGAGCACCGTACTCCTCTGATGTGAGGGAGCCCCTAGGATATCTATAGATTTTTTTTTTTTTTTTAACGAGAGAGGGGAAAAATGCTTCTTACGCACCCCCCGGTAGAAATAATAGTTAAGTCAAAATTATCAAAATGAATCGAAATAGCCTGACTATCAAGTCTGCCCTCAAAGGAGATACTATTGTGAATATAAGAATAGGATAGAGTGGGGCGAACCGCCAAGGCGAGACCTCCTCCGAATTGAGAGGCTGAGTCCTTACGAAAAGTAATGAAATTGCGGAGGGCAAAACGAGAGTCGACGGTCAACCATGTCTCAGAGAGTGCTAGGATGTCATATTTATCAAAAAGGGCCAAAGATACGTCAGACTTACTCCGAATGGAACGACAGTTCCACTGTAGAATGGCCAAGGATGAAGAGGCCGAAGGGTTGCCAGGAGTAGAGTCAGTCATTATGAGAGCGGTCCTGGGCGGATAGCCCGATTAAAGGAGTCATCAGAAAATGATCGATGAGGCCACTCACAACATCACGGACGCCCAGCGCCGCAAGCACAGGTTCAAGTTTCTCCATTAAGACACCAATCAGATGAAGGAGCACACTCAATTGTGACACTTCTAAGTCCAAAAAACGCTGGATCAATGAAAGAAGCGGAGGAAGATCGGGCGTCGCATCCATGGCCACCCCGTTACCGGAAACCGAGGGGGTCTTGCCATTAGGGTAGAATAAGGAGGAGAAGGAACCGGGAGAGGAGGTATCAGCCTTCAGAGAGGACGTCCGCACAAATGGTCGGGGGGGTGGCTGTGAGGATTCATTATTATTATTATTGTTGTTGTGGTCTTGAGTTTTGGTTCTCGGTTTAACAGTTTTTTGCTTGAGTTCAATGGAAACGTTCCCTGAAAAGAGAACAAAGGAAGTCAGAAGAGCAAGAGGAGGGCGGAAGCAGGGACTCACCCGACGAACAGTTTTCCTTCTCGGAGGGGGGATGCGCTAACACCCGTGAATAAAGACGAGAGGGCGGAGGAGGCGAGGGAGCAAGTCGCCCCCGAAAAGGGGGGGAGGAGTTAGGGAGCCCTGGGTACTCCCGGTCCTGAAACAATGGACGATCTCTATAGGGGGCAGGCTCCCCACCCCATATACAAGTTGCAACCTCCGACAAAGGAACATTCTCTCGCGCAGAAAATTCTCTGATCCTCCTCTGAAGAACATATTCAGGACACGAATAATCAGAAGCCCTATGCGGCCCTTTACAATTTATACAGACTGGGGCGAAATCTTTCCTGGGGCAGGCCTCACCGTCGCCGTGTCTATCGCCACCACAATCCATACAACGAGCGCGGCTCTTGCACTGAGCGCCTATATGCCTGAAACGAAGGCATGAAAAACACAAAGAAGTCTTAGAAACAAAAGGGAGGACGGAGTGTCTCAACATATATAAGTATATACAATCAGGTAAGGATTGACCTCTAAACGTAATCAATATAGTACGAGAGGGGATCAGAGTATTAGTATTATCTACATTATTATTTACATTATTATTTACATTAGGCTGTACCGAAGAAGAGGAAGGGAGGGGACCTCCCCTTCGCCTATTCAATCTCTGCACCGAAAGTATCGCTATAGCAGATTCAAGGCCAGCCAGGATCTCCCCATCAGAAAGGTCGAGCGGAACACCGCGTATGATACCCTTTCTAGTTGTGCGATAAAGTGGAATGTATGCACAATAACCTTTGCTTTTAGAATTTGACTCGAAGTTAGTTTATTGGCAGCTTCACGAGTTTTGAAGCGAATATTAATTTTAGAATATCCAGTTTTCTTTAATTCAAGGATTTCATTTTTATTAGAAAAGAAAAGGAGGCGACCGACCGCTAAAGAGTCAATAGGAGAATTTGCAGAATTATTATTATCACTAATCCTTTGAACTATTACGTCAAAAGGTCCAGGAGAACCAAGACCATACGTATTCGCATTAGGGAGGGGGAGATCTGGAGATCCGCAGAAGCTGCAGCGCAGCTCGAAGAAATAGAGGCACAATTAGCCTTACCTTGGAACGAATGACTATCCCCCTCACCCAGGACCTGACGCTTACTCACGGACGAGGCGGTGCTCTGGTCCTTTTTCCTTTTATTTTTGTTAATTTTCGCTTCCGCGTCCAAGGGATGAATACTAGGGTCAACGTCCATGTCGGACTCAGTCGCCGTGAAAGTAGAATCCGATTGCCCATTATTTGGCTGCGAAGCAGACAAAGTTGCATTAGAGTTAGTCTCCGTCGTAATTTCCACAACGGAATCAGTGGACGGAGAGAAAGGAGGGAGAGAGAGAGCTATAAAGTTAAGTTTGTCTTCGTCACTTGGTTCAGTCGAGTCAGAAGCTGACCGTAAAAAATTACTGTCATTGTCATGTAAAATTGCAGGTGATTTATTCGAAAAGGATTTCATAGGATCCTGAATGGACATAGTAAACGGAATACAGACCGTGCTTTCGATGAATTGGGAGTGGACGGTGGAGTAAGGCGTAAAACTAGGAGTAATGCGAAATGGAAAAGAACCATTCGCTTACGCCTTACTCCACCCTCCATCCTCCACCATCCACTCCACCAATATTACTTCCATCGTAGACGGTCCTTAAAAGAAAAAATAAACTTCGGACCGTGTTAGTATCAGTTCTTTATATACACTTTATGACGAAAAGTTGAATACGAGTTAGCTAATTTGATGCAGCGCCGCATAGCGGCAAAGCGAGGAAGCATATTCTATATACATATATACTATTAAATATTTAGAAACATACAGATATAATCTTTTTTTTAGCAAACTTTTTTATCTTTCTGAAAGATTTCAGAAATATTGCAAATAAAATATTATATAAAATATAAATATAAATATAAGTATAAATATTATAATATTATAATATAAATATTATAAATATTATAAAAAACATGATGCAGGTATATTTCTGAAATATTTCAGATACAAAATTACAATTGAAAAATTTTAATAAAATATCTTTTAACATTACAATATTACCGAGTCGTTGAATGATTAATCATAATTTCAATAGAAATATCCACATGAAATCTACATTGATATTTCGAGAATAAAGTACCTCGATGTAATAATGAAAAAAGAAAGTTGTATCCACGTAGATAATTCGTGGATAAATCTGCATCCACGTAAGCCACGTAAAATACGTGGATTCGACGAAGATGTGACGTAACTGTTTTTGTCGGGTAACTTTTTTTGTAGTTTTTCAGCTGCTTTATTTTTTGATTAAAATTTTTTTCTCAAATCAATATTTTCGGAGATAAAAAGCATTAAAATTGTAAAATTTTTTGACAACATATGTCAAGGTCAAGGTAATCGAGGCGGGCTCCTTTCATCGACATATTTACCGATTTTCAGATGAAATAATTATTTCCCAAACGTTAAAAACATTACAGACATGTTTCCCAAATAATTTCACGTTAATTAAAAAAAAAAATTTTTTTTTAAATATTTATGTCTGCTAACTATACGCTCAATTTATTTTAATTAATTATAAATAAACTATTATTTCCTAAACTATGAGAATCTATTCCTAAATGTGCCCAAACGATTCCCAAGCGATTGGTTTAATAGATAATAGGGAATATCAAATTTGTCTGCTAACTATATGATCGTCATGATGCACAGGTGTGCACGTGACGCCATATTTCGTGTGGGCATATTATGGGCTTGAGCAGAATGGCTGCCTTATAATTTTAAGACTATGTTTTATGCCTTAAGTCTTTGTCTTATGCGTCGTCTACAATGAGATTTTAAGGAGACTTAAGGCGTAAGATTTAAGAAATTGACCAATCACAGTCGAGTATTCTCTTAATACTTGACTGTGATTGGTCAATTTCTTAAGTCTTACGCCTTAAGTCTTCTTAAAATCTCATTGTAGACGACGCTTTAGGTAACGCACAATACTGTGTGTTATGTCTCGAGTCTTATGTATACGCGAGTCTTATGTATACGCGAACGTTTATTTCTTACAAACGTTCGCGTATACATAAGACTCGAGACATAACACACAGTATTGTGCGTTACCTAAGACAAACCCTGGCGAAAATAAGAAACTTTATAAAGCGTTAACAACCGTTGAGTGAGGGTTTTCTGAGAGTTTATATGCTTTTCAAACTTTGTAAGAGCACTTACATAACGCTGTTGGGTTTTGAATGCTTATCAAACGCTGTAGTGTTGCAATTTTTGTTCTACAAACTCTTTATATAATGTTACATGAAAGTTTTGCAATGCTGAGGTAACATTTTTCAGAGTACGTTCAGTAAACGTTGATACATCTTCGTGTACAGAGTTTACTCAGACTTTTCAAACGTTTACGTTTACGCTATAACGTACAAACGTCTTTTAAACGCTGCAGTGTTGCAATTTTTGTTCTACAAACTCTTTACTAATCGTTTTTAAACTCTCGACGAACTTCCACAAACGTTCATGTAAACGCCAAACAAACGTCTCATTTTTGCCAGGGAAGACCTAAGGCATAAAACATAGTCTTAAGCCTTGTGTCCACGATGCTAGAAATCGGTCCGAGTCCTCGGATCGAAAAATGTATAGCCAATTAATATGCAGTTTTTACGGAAAGGCAGCAATTTCATTGGCTACACATTTCTCGGTCCGAGAACTCGGACCGATTTCTAACATCGTGGACACAAGGCTTTAGGCCGGTATTCATAGTCCGATCTTATGTGGCGTCCCTCCATCTGGACAAAATACAGATGAATGGGTTTACGAACGCACTAGCGCCATCACATACCTCGCCCCGATCCACCAAAGACATAGAGGCACTCACTCTAGTGTGTCTCGTCGTCCGAAGCGGACGTAAGTTACCAAAGACTGAAACCATAGTTGTAAATTCCTTTGTTGTAAAATATATTTTTATAAAGACAAACTGAATGTATCAATCCACCCGGCATCGAACGACAGTTAATAGGAGGTCTTTAATAACCTGACTCCCTATAGTGGTAACCACCGACGTGAGATATATTTTTTTTTTCCCGCCTCGCACCACGTGGCGAACGAAAACACGTGGCGATATTTAGGCAAGAGTGAATGGTATGCCGATTGAACATTCGCCAACAAGACTAGTCAAAGGAAGCAACACCGAGCACACGACGTCCGTCGAGGAAAAACCATTCGACAACCCTTATCTGAAAGCTATGAATAACGACGGAGAGGAATCAAAAAGCGCAAACATCGACGCAGTCCAGGCAGTGCGCTTACCACCATTTTGGAAAGACAATCCGGCATTATGGTTCGCACAAGCCGAAGCAGCTTTTGCAATACACCTAATAACAAGTGACGAATCAAAATTTCGCTACATAGTACTCAATGCTGATCAACCCGTTCTTCCCTTCGTGGCGGATTTGATAACTAACCCACCTGAGCAAGACAAATATCAAACCTTGAAAGATCGCATATGCTCGATTCTGGGAGAGACAAGTGCAACGAAGATCAGAAGACTTTTAGGCTCACATGAACTAGGAGACGAGAAACCCTCCATCTTCCTACAACGTCTACGGAATTTGGCAGCAGGTCAGGTAACGGATGAAATTCTAAAATCTATATTTATGGAACAACTCCCAGAAAGTGTGCGTACCATCCTGGCAATTAGCTAAGTTCAAGATTTAGCAAAGCTAGCGGCCCAGGCAGATAAGGTGGTAGAAATGGCCAGACCAGCAGCGACAGCAATCCAGACTATCACCGAAAAACAGACAGACGCAGACAACCAGATCCTGCAGGAGATTGCGGAACTGAGGAAACAAGTCAAGAAACTCTCCGTAAGAGATAAATATAGGCGACGCAGTAAATCGTGAGGACATTCCAGCGGCCGAGAACGAGCAGACAACCGCGAACGTTCACATCACCGTCAAGACCGCGAAGGTAACGCCGAGTACTGCTATTATCACAACAGATTCGGCGACAAAGCGTTTAGATGCGCACAACCTTGCACATTTAATAAGCCGAAGGCGGTGGAAAACTAAACCCGCCGTCGCGAGTATAGGCGGTCGTCGACGGGGTGGTTAGAAATAATAAACGCCTGGCAATAACCGACAAGAAGAATGGCATTACGTACCTTATAGATACGGGAGCAGACATCTCAGTAATCTCGAAGAGGATGATGAGAGGAAAGCTCACACCCGTAGATTTTCAACTGTTCGCAGCAAACAACACAATCATAAATACTTACGGCAGCAGCTCACGAGTAGTGGATTTAGGACTACGACGCTCATTTAGATGGCAGTTCATCATAGCTGATGTCCGACAGCCGATCATAGGCGCAGACTTCCTGGCGCACCACGGGATTCTACCGGATCTAAAGAACAGAAGACTGGTCGACGAACAGACTCTACTGAGTACCAAGGCAAGGATAACCACAGGGAAACAGCCCACCGTTGCCACAATAGACAAAGGATGCAAAGTCAAGGAACTCTTACGCAGGTACATCGAAATCACACGTCCTACAGCGCTCAAGAAGACCGTACACGATGTGAGACATTACATTGTGACCAAGGGACCACCATTGGCAGAAAGACCACGCAGACTGCCCCCAGAAAAGTACGCAGCCGCGAAACGAGAGTTCGAGACGATGTTGGCACAAGGAATATGTCGCCCCTCTTCATCACAATGGGCAAGTCCGTTACACCTAGTACGTAAAAGCAACGGAGAATGGAGACCGTGCGGAGATTTTCGTAAATTGAACAGTGTGACGATCATGGATAAGTATCCTCTACCTCACATACAGGACTTTACATACCACTTAGCTGGATGCACCGTTTTCTCCAAAATAGATCTTGTGAAAGCATACTTTCAGATTCCAGTAGCGGAAGAAGATTGCCATAAAACTGCAATAACTACACCATTCGGATTGTATGAATTTTACAGAATGCCATTTGGTTTGCGAAACGCAACGCAAACTTTCCAAAGATTTATTGACGCAGTTCTAAGAGGACTCGACTTTTGTCACGGCTATATCGACGATCTGTTGGTAGCATCAAGAGACGAAGAGGAACACCGAAAACATCTCGAGCAAATATTTTAACGTTTAAAGGAGCACGGACTATCTATCAACGTGACAAAAAGCGAATTTGCGGAAAAAGAGGTCGAATATCTCGGATACACAGTCAACAAAGAAGGAATACGTCCGACGAACGATAGAGTAAAAGCCATCGTTGATTTCAAGAAGCCGAACAATATAAAAGAGCTTAGGAGATATCTTGGGATCATCAACTTCTATCACAGATTCATCAAAAATGCAGCAGCCATTCTAGCTCCATTAAACGGATACCTGACAGGAGCGAAGAAACGCGACAAGCGGCCAATAGAGTGGACTACACAAGCAGAGGAAGCCTTTCATGAAAGTAAAAGACGTTTAGCAGAGACTACCCTACTGGTTCATCCACGAGGAAACGCCAAACTATTCCTCAGAACAGACGCTTCCAACGTAGCCATGGGAGCGGTATTGGAGCAGTATCAAGAGGGAGAATACAAGCCATTAGGATTCTTCTCTAAGAAGTTATCTGAGGCACAACAAAACTGTAGCACATACGACAGAGAACTCCTAGCAATTTATTCTGCATTAAAATTCTTTCAACACATGGCAGAAGGACGAAACGTAGTTGTGTTAACGGATCACAAACCACTACAATACGCGTTCTCACAAGCTTCTAATAAAGCCTCTGAACGGCAAAGGAGACAATTAGAGTTTATAAGTCAGATTACTACTAATATTGTCCATATTGCAGGGCATGAAAACCAGGTAGCGGATGCACTGTCACGAGTAGAAGCAGTCAACCTACCAGTTATCGTCACAACAGACGAACTTTACGAGGAACAGCAGAAAGACGAGGAACTCAGAGCTCTACTGGAGACTGAGACATCACTCTCATTAAGGCCACTACGGTTAGACGGAGGAGACAAAACCATATACTGCAGTGTCGACAAGGAAATTCGAATATACGTACCGAGAGTATTACGGAAGCAAATTTTCGACAACATACATAATCTGTCACACCCAAGTGGAAGGACAACAAAGAAAACAATCGCACAAAGATTCGTTTGGCCAGGTATGCAGAAAGATATTGCTAACTGGGCCAAGACATGCTTACCGTGTCAGAGAGCGAAAGTCCACAGACACAATCACAGAATTCCAGAGCGAATTCCAGTCCCGGACGATAGGTTCCAACACGTACACCTAGACATCGTAGGACCGCTACCCAACTCTAAAGGAATGAGGTACTGTTTAACCATGATCGACAGGACAACAAGATGGCCGGAAGCTACACCAATAGCGGACACATCAGCGGACACTGTAACAGACGCATTTTTTAATACATGGATCGCACGATTCGGAGCACCATACATGATTACAACCGACAGAGGAGCGCAGTTCGAGTCAGCAATATTTGAAGCGATGGTCAAGCTAATAGGAAGTCGGAGAATCCGAACGACAGCGTATCACCCGCAGGCAAATGGGATGATCGAGCGATGGCACCGATCGCTCAAGGCGGCAATCATGTGTCACGGCACCACGGATTGGACTAATGTACTTCCTATGATACTTTTAGGATTGCGAAACAGTTACAAGGACGACATTAAGACATCCGCAGCAGAGATGGTCTACGGAAAAACACTACAGGTACCCGGCGAATATTTCGCAGCCGAGGAGCCCACAGGATGTCCGGACATGTTCCTGCAGAAACTACGCGAGCGAATGCGGCGAGTAGGACCGAAGCCCACAGCGCACCACATCAAACAAAAGGCCTTTGTTCACAAGGAGTTGGAAGACTGTACACATGTCTTCGTCAGGGTCGATCGAACGACCAGATCCCTAGAACAACCATATGAAGGACCTTTTCCCATAATCAAAAGACTGACTGATTTTTTGTACAGGATCAACTACAAGGACCGACCGACTGAGATCAACATTGACAGATTGAAGCCGGCGTTCATTGAAAGGGCTAGGGAGAACCAACAACTATCTGAGGATAATTCCCTTCCAGAACCTTCGCCAGCTGAGAGAGAGAAAGGACATCTTGCACGAAAAATTAGATTCGCGACTCCATGAACGGAGTCACTAAGGAGGGAGTGATTGTGGCGTCCCTCCATCTGGACAAAATACAGATGAATGGGTTTACGAACGCACTAGCGCCATCACATACCTCGCCCCGATCCACCAAAGACATAGAGGCACTCACTCTAGTGTGTCTCGTCGTCCGAAGCGGACGTAAGTTACCAAAGACTGAAACCATAGTTGTAAATTCCTTTGTTGTAAAATATATTTTTATAAAGACAAACTGAATGTATCAATCCACCCGGCATCGAACGACAGTTAATAGGAGGTCTTTAATAACCTGACTCCCTATACTTATAGCGTCTTCCATTGGGAAAAACTCGCTGGAACTCAGTGCCCCCTAGTTTTCTAGTTTTTTGATGGGATTACACGAAACGCCATCAGTTCTAGCTAGTTTTGCACTCTTAATGGAATATGTCTGTTGAACTCAATTTTAAGAAAAGAGCGGGAAACGAATAATATTTAACAAAAGAATAATGTTTATCAAAAGACTGTAGTGCTCTTAAGAGGAAGATTGAGTTTAGTCAGTGAAGTATTCATCTCGATTATCTCTTATAATTTTAATATAATATTATGGTGTTATAATATATATATATATATATATATATATATATATATATATATATATACAGGGTGAGTCAAAAGTATGTTTTAAAAATTTGTGAGCGTGTTCCTGGATAAAAAGGAAAAACAAATGTTCATATGAACATATGGTCGCAAATGCTTTGTTGTCGAGATAATGGACATAAATCAGCAGTATCAAATAATGCTTTATTTGAACGTTTACAATTTTGTTATTGTTACGAATGCGCCACCCACCACCCCCTACCCCCCAACCAAACCAAACCACACTACCAACAAAAAAAAAACAAAAAAAACAAAAAAACAAAAAAAAAACAAACAACAATAACAAAATTGTAAACGTTCAAATAAAGCATTATTTGATACTGCTGATTTATGTCCATTATCTCGACAACAAAGCATTTGCGACCATATGTTCATATGAACATTTGTTCTTCCTTTTTATCCAGGAACACGCTCACAAATTTTTAAAACATACTTTTGACTCACCCTGTATATACATATATACACCACATGTTATCACATATTATACATATTATCAAAAATATAACCTTAAAAAATCAAATATTACCTGATCATCGGTCTTTAAGTGAATAATATCCACATAATTCATAATTTTTGGCTTCATATTTTTTGTGTTTGCAAGAAGTAACAGAATTTCATCTTCGCTTGATGAAGACGAAGATTCTAAAAATTCACTTGCTACAAATAAGTCCATATTTCTTGTTCACAGCAATGAACAGTTCAAATCCAAACAGTGTAACACAGGTAGCTCCAGCCTCTAAACTCGGGGCCACTTTTACTGCACTCAGTGCGCACTGAGAGCATTTTGCACTGCCAATGAAATGTGCAGCACTCAGAACATGCTTACTAAAACTACCAATGAAATACGCTTCAAGCACTCAGTGTTGCCAGTGCAAGCGAGTTTTTCCCAATGGAAGACGCTATTATATTTGAGATCGTCTTAAGTTCGAGCTTGAAATGCTACGCAGCCATTTGATTGGTTGAATGAGGTCTTAAGTCAACCTCGGACCAGACTTAAGACAATCTTAAATATAAGATCGGACTATAAATACCGGCCTTAAAATTATAAGGCAGCCATTCTGCTCAGGCCCTATGGCTGCGTTCCAAAATTCACTGCCAGTACTGAAAATCTATAGTTTACGTGACGTACACATAGGGTGTCCAAAATGTTATTTTATGATTGTAAGAGGATTGTACCACAGACTCAGGGCCTGAGCAGAATGGCTGCCTTATAATTTTAAGACTATGTTTTATGCCTTAGGTCTTTGTCTTAGGTAAAGCGTCGTCTACAATGAGATTTTAAGGAGACTTAAGGCGTAAGACTTAAAAAATTGACCAATCACAGTCAAGAATTAAGAGAATACTCGACTGTGATTGATCAATTTCTTAAGTCTTACGCCTTAAGTCTCCTTAAAATCTCATTGTAGACGCCGCTTTACGATTTCTTCTGTGCGTTGACTGAAGTTTAATTTTACGTACGGAGTTAAATTTACGATCTATACTTAACGTAACGTAAAGGTACAATTTCATGCAGACGCTCGACGCTCATTTTTAGCGTCAAATCTGGTCATGTGACTACATTTGACGCTCTATCTGTGGAGGAGGCAATAGCGTCAAACAGCCAGCGTCCATGCTTGTTTGAGCGTTTGCGGAGTCTGTATCCGTATTATCGACTTGTTTATCACTTAGCGCATCTTTGATAGTATATGAAACAAACAATATAATATTCTGTAATAAAAAGCATATTTGGAGGTTACATTGATACCACTATAATTTTAATTGATATTTACCTGTTGGGAATCCATCTTGCTCTCTACTATAATAGATATTTAAACTAATACCGGAATCGATATAACTTTGTGGTAAATTTTTAACAATAATATATTTAATAATTCAGAGGGACGCGAAATATAGCCTAACCATGTTAGGTCCACGAGCCTAACCACTGGATTGACTGAAATGAGCATCGAGCGTCAAAGCTAAACACAGCTTTTATCTCTCGACGCGGGAATTTAAAAATCTATCACGTGACCA
The DNA here is from genome assembly GCF_025532165.1 of Camponotus vicinus. Taxonomy (NCBI): domain Eukaryota; kingdom Metazoa; phylum Arthropoda; class Insecta; order Hymenoptera; family Formicidae; genus Camponotus; species Camponotus vicinus. The sequence continues at coordinate 9,873,654 of NW_028141946.1, forward strand.
GATTTGACGCTAAAAATGAGCGTCGAGCGTCTGCATGAAATTGTACCTTAATGCGATACGGAACACCTTGTGCGGAGGCCCTAAGACATTCTGGTACACATTGGTTGTTATACCAGAAGGACGCCAAAAATCGCCTATTTTTGATATTTCTTAGCTGATTGTTTTGAATTTTATGAATTGCATCCACACTCTATACATATAATATGGCCTATAAAAATCTTTGCATAAGTATTATGAAAGAAAGTCGAATGCTGGATAGATATTTAAAAACTGTTATAACCAAATGCAACTATTCAAAAACGATGAACTTCGAATCTTCGGAGAATAATGAGAAAACGACGCATTTCGGTTTTCAAACGATCAAGGAAAGTGAAAAAACGAACGAAGGTAAATATTAATTCCATCAAATGTTTGTTTTTCCCTTATTTCTTTTTTTTTCTTTGCATGTGAAAAGTTGATAAATATCAAATTAAGTATTTTTACAATCTGTGTTAGATACAGTTTTATAAATTTAAAAATTGCATACATGTACATAATTTAATTGAATAATATTCTTCCTTTTCAGTACATACTGTATTTGAAAATGTTGCCAATTATTACGACATAATGAATGATACAATGAGTATGGGTATCCATCGCATTTGGAAAGATATCTTTATACAAGAATTAGGACCAACTCATGGTACCCATCTCTTGGATTCTGCTGGTGGCACAGGTGACATTACATTCCGGTATATGAACTTTCTAAAGAATACACCAAATCCGCAAGCTATATGTAGTTCTGTAACTGTATGCGATATTAATCAACATATGCTAGATGTTGGTAAAGAACGGGCAAATAGGTTAGGCTTGTCGCAGGATAGTAATTGCAGTATTACTTGGAAGCAAGAGAATGCAGAAAATCTCTCCTTTCCCGAGGAATCTTTCACCGCTTATACCATAGCATTTGGAATAAGAAACACAACATATATTGACAAGGTATTTATAATACACTGGATTTACTCATTAATTATTTATATAACATAAAGATACATTTAAAAATTATATTTCATTATATACTATAATATAAGCTACTTTATAATATAAGCTATTTTTAATAAACTTGTAAAATTAGATTTATATTTATTAATCACTAGTGCTCTTAAATTACAGGTACTGTCTGAGGCATACAGAGTTTTACAACCAGGAGGAAGATTCTTATGCCTAGAATTTAGCCATGTCAATAATGGAGCTTTACAATGGTATATATGCCTTGAAATGAAAGAAAACTTGTATAATATATGATAATATGCATAGACTAAACTATAATATAATAAAATTTTCTCAAATATCTATTTCAGGTTATATGATCAATATTCTTTTCAAATAATACCTGTGATGGGACATTTAATCGCAGGACAGTGGAAAGCTTATCAGTATCTTGTAGAAAGCATAAGAAGATTTCCAAAACAAGAAGATTTCAAAGTAAAGTCTCTATATTTATTTTACTATTTTACTATTTTTATTTGTTATATAAATTTTAATAACATGCTGTAGAATCAAGATATTTTTTGAGTATTATTAGAGAGTATTATTTTTTTATTTTATTCTATGATCACCATGTTTCACTTTTACTATATTACATCTGAAGGTTTATTAATCTGAACTTTGTTTTTAATTGTATTTATTACATTTTTCATTATATTTTTAGGATATGATCCAGACTGCTGGATTTAGAAATGTGACTTATAAAAATCTTACTTGTGGTATGGTAGCTATCCATTCAGGCTTTAAATTATAAATAAGATGATTTGTAAATAAAATAAAAAAAATAACAATTTTGAAAAACAAAGAAACAATATTATAATATATCAAAGAACAAAAATAATAATAAATATATAATAAAAAATATATAATAAAATATTTCTTTATCTTCAGTCAATATTATCTATTTTTTTCAAGAAAAAGTATTATTTCTACCTAATTATTTGATTATACACACATATTGTAAGGAGCAAGAGATATATGCGTTTTATTGTTATTTCATCACTTTTGCTATTAATTTATCATTATTTTGACTGTAATATATAGTAATTTTTATGAGATTTTGCTTTTGTCAGGAATTGTTTTTTGCAATTACATGTAATTTCTTTGCACAGACATTACTGTCTGGAAGTCCATTTCACTAAGCTCTATTGTATATTTGGGCTGCCACTTGTCCGAGTGTGAAATTCGCTTGCTTACTGCGTAATCTCTCTATTCGTTTGCAACTCGCTCTATTGCGTAAGAGTCGTGCGACTCTTGGGTGCTTCGGTGATGCTCGAGGTGATGCGACCAACGGTGCCCCTATCGCGATTTACGCTACTACGCATTTCTACGCAGATCGTTTCCGCGAATTGCTCTCTCATAATACACGGAATTAAGCACGTAAAGAAGAATTTTCACGAGATTGTGAAAATTCTGGAAAATGAATTACTCCAAAATCAGATAATTTGTTTTTCAAGATTTATAGCTCTTTGCATTTGAATCAATTTTAATATTCTGTCGTGCTTGCGAATTTTACACAATTATAAATTATAAATTTACATATATACATATATTTACATATATATATATATATATATATATATATATATATATATATATATATATGTATATATATAAAATTTATAATTTGTAAATTTATAATTTATAATTGTGTAAAATTCGCAAGCACGACAGAATATTAAAATTGATTCAAATGCAAAGAGCTATAAATCTTGAAAAACAAATTATCTGATTTTGGAGTAATTCAAAAATTAATTATATATACAGGTGTCCGATTCGTGAGGGACCAAACGAAAAAGTGATGATAGATTGGGTCAAACTAAGAAGAAAAGTCCTCTACCATTTTACAAAATTCGCAATAATTATTAAGTAATAAGCAAAAATGTCACATGAAGATTACCTTTAATTTTTTAAATGGAACCCCCTATTTTTTATTATGTATTCTTATAGCTTATCTCGAGAGCTTTCCAAAACACTATAATCAAGTATTTCTTCATTGAGTACTTTCCGAGTATTCTTTCATTGAGTACTTTCCGAGTTATGAGGCTTGAAATAATTTCTTAATTTTACATAAACCATAAAATATCTAGTAAAATATTCATTTTTCGATTATTTTACCTTAATACTTTTATATACAAAACAATGAGAGGAATCAATTGGTGTAAAGAAAAAACGTAGTTGTTTTAAAAAAAAAATATGTAATTTGCAATTAACAATTACATATTTTTTCTTAAAAACAACTATGTGTTTTCTTTACACCAATTGATTCCTCTCATTATTTTGCATATAAAAGTATTAAGGTAAGATAATCGAAAAATGAATATTTTACTAGATATTTTATGGTTTATGTAATATTAAGAAATTATTTCAAGCCTCATAACTCGAAAAGTACTTAACGAAAAGGTACTTAATTATAGTGTTTTGGAAAGTTCTCGAGATAAGCTATAAGAATACATAATAAAAAATAGGGGGTTCCATTAAAAAAATTAAACCTTCATGTGACATTTTTGCTTATTACTTAATAATTATTGCGAATTTTGCAAAATGGTAGAGGACTTTTCTTCTTAGTTTGACTCAATCTATCATCACTTTTCATTTGGTCCCTCACGAATCGGACACCCTGTATATATATATATATATATATATATATATATATATATATATATATATATATACATAATATATATATAATTAATTTTTTTCTAAATTATGTTATATTAGCATTATATTAGCATTATGAAAAATGATGATCATTTTTTTTTTATGTACACAGACTGACTTGTAATATTTTGAAATTTTGATATACATGATTTTAATTGAAAAGATGTGAAGAAGAGAAAAACAGATATTGACTAATTTCTTCGGAAGAATATACAAGCAAATTTGCATTTTACAAGATAGCAGAAAATTTTTAAGTATAAAATTGTTATATGTAGACAAGGGAATTCGAAGACGGAAGATATATGGAAATTACAGCGATACGAAGAGTCGATGAACACGAAAGAGGAAAGCTTCGACGGGGACAATCCAGCGAGAGAAGCCTCTCATATTGTGTCAACAACGACAACGACGCGAATCGAAGGCCGTCGTCGCGAGGGGGAATCAATTCTACGTGGCGTAATATCTACATGCGTCATGCGGTATGCTTTCTCTAGGAGGTGAAAATTCTTAACTTTCTTCGACTATAGAAACATTCCTATTCATGTACCTCGGTACCCGATGATGCTTGGCCGCGCTCCCACAGCTTTTCAGCACTCGACTGTTATTGACGCGTCTCTCTTCTGCCTTTCAAGGGTATGTTATTGGCGTTTACAGTGATTTTCCTTTGATCAATGTCGCACGACATGTTATTTTTTCCACGGCAGATTAGATTTACAGTTTTTTAAAATAATTTTTATATTAGTTTATGTCTGCTTTTAGAAATACATATATTTCCCGAGCGTATCTCTCTCTTTCTGGGAATCTTTCGATAAATTATCCAATATATGCAATATATTGTATATATAGTGTGTATTACGATATTAGTAGTTAATATAATATTATATCGTCGAGAAGAAAAATATTTTATATCGAAAGGTGAGAGATTTTTAAACGGAGGTATAATTTACCAAGTGAATTAGATAGTTCTTAAAGCGGAAGAAATCGGGCGAAGATGCAGAATCTCGCGATGCAGTTTCTTGTTGCATATATCGATTTTCCTGACCTCGATGACCTCGTGTACCCCTTCCGCCTTGGATACTTCCTAGAAAGTATATAATGCCTCGTTACCGCTTCGGTCTATGGTTTATATCCATCTGCTAGTGAGGATCGACGTTGCATTATTATACAACACACCGTTTCTCATGATATCCCGCATCGTCTCTCTAAGAAGCATTGCTTTCAGATAGATTCGGATGAGTAAGCAAAAATTGCATCATCTGCGTTAAATAAATCAATGTTATATATTCGTAAGTTAATTTCAATCTTAATGATTGAATTTATAATTGATGTAAATCTATAATAATACAGTCACCAATCGCGAGAAAAAAGATTGTATTTTATATAAATAATCTTAATAAAATAATAAATTTTATTTTAAATTATAATATATTTTGAAAAGAAAAATAAAATAATATTTTTAAGTCTCTTCTATCTAGACTTATTTGGCGCTTAAAAGTATGCACGAGATGTAATATATTTCTTTTTTTGTTATTAAAACTGAGTAACAAGAGAAAACCGCGCTTTATTCGAAAGCATTTTGACAAGTATGATGATAGATATTGCAAAAAATTCGGCATCTCGTGTGCCAATTACTTCGCCCATTAAAGGACGAATCGCGTCCGGATTACATCAGCAGGTGCGAGAATTACGCGATGATTGCACCTATTAATCGAAAGTAATAAGCACGGATTCCCAAGAGGCGAGATCAAGGTGTTTCCGTTTCGCCGACGAGCTCGTAAAAGTTTTAGAGAGCGAACGATCGGAGATCTTTCGATATACCAAATGTTAGTGTACAAAGTTACATGGAATTTGTCAGTAGAATTCTTTTTGTACGCGTATGCGTGATGCAAATGAGATTTTTCGCACGATTTTTCAGAGATGCGTAGCGTACCTTACGCAATTTGACCTATTAATTTAAGCGAAAATTCGTGTATGGGAATTTTAAGGTGATGCCACTTAACACTGGCATTAGGAATGATGAGCGATTCGACATGGTGTTTATAGCATTCAACAACTAATAGTATTGGAAAGGAGAGAAAGTGTTAGACACAACAGGGATAGCTTGGCATACTATGGCGTTTACTTATGTGGCGCCTCTCTTTGTGGCATTGCAATTATAAGAGACGATTGTCCGCGAGAAAACATTACGCCAGACCGAAAGGAAAGATAAGACGGTCGTGAGAAAAGAGAAGACTTTTACGTCAAGTCTTCTCTTAATCGCATCGTATCGATATCGGCGATTATTGCGTTTAGTCTTACAGATATATATGTATGTCATATATATTATTATCATCTCTTTTTGCAGTTCAACTTATTTCAATCTTATATAATCTAAATTTGTTATATACTTTACTATAATAATTTAATCAAATTTTTTTATACAATTAATTATTTTATACTTTTTATGATAAAATTCTCTATTTTAAGCTTCTATATATTCTTTAATTTCGCTTCAATTATCGAAATAAGAAGAATATCTTTGACTGAATAAAAAATCAGATGCTCAATTTGAAATGATCGCGTATAATTTTATACTTTACTATAATTTAATTAAATTCTTTACATAATTTTTATTACTTCATATTTCCAAATAAAACTTTCTATTTTAAGCTTAATCTCGCCTCAATCATTGAAATAAGTACCTCTGACGAATAAAAATATCAAATACTCGAATTAAAATATTCATATAAATGTCACATTTTATACTTTACTATAATAATTTAATTTAATTCTTTACATAATTTTTCAAATAAAATTCTCTATCTTAAGTTATCTTTTAATTTCACTTGATCCGCATCGAAATAAGATGTATCTTTCAATGAAAAAAAATTATACGTTCTAATTGAGATATTCGTAATTACAGACGTAGATTCATGCCTCGGGGTCTTCAAATGAGATTTGAAAGATACGACGAATGAGAGTTGAGAGAGCAGAAAGCACTAACGAATGAAAAACCTCGGTGTCCTCGACGAGCGCTTCTTACTAAAGTGTTTCGCACCGAGTACGAGCGAAGGGGCACGTAATTAAACTGCGTAAGGCCCCCGCGCGCGAGTGAATGGGTAAATCGTATCTCGCATTTCGACCGGACGTCCCGGGAACGCCGGCGAAACGCTCGAAGGTAGAAAGGAAGATCCTCGGTCGCCAACTAGAAGAGACTGTTCTCCCGGGAAACGTTTCAATGAAAAATAATTTAAAAGCTGAGAGGGTCGGAGACCCAACATACACATACACACACACACACACACACACACATATATGGCGCAATTATGCCTCGAGGGTTACGTCGAAAGAGCCTTTCGACGTAAGAAAACGCGGACTGCAGAGCACATTTATGCTAGTTTCATCATGAATTACGTTTCTCGCACGAAGCGAGAAACGGTTCATTCGTAACATTAATATAACTCATTTGTCGAGTGTCACGCTATCCGAGCCCATCTCGGATCTGCATCTCTTGGGGAGCGAGATGATATCGTACGTACATCTCGCGGGTATATAACAGACTGTATTCTCAATCGTTCCAACCCTTGCCGTTGCCCCCCTATTGCTCGATATGCTCTATTACTGGAACACCGGAACGGAGATACAGCCCGCGAATTCTCCTGTCTTAGCTTCGAGCTCTAACGAGTTCTTACGATCGCTCGATTACGCGCGCCTCGCAATAAATATTGCGCAATATTAATTTATATCTCTCGTACTCTCTCTTTCTTTTTTTTCTAGAAAAATTCCTCTCTGTCGATGTTTCGATAAGGAAAGTACTATCGATTTTCCCAGGGGCTCATGCGCGTTACGTCATGTTTATAATTCGCAACAGATTCGTTATGCGCTAACTTTTTTTTTTCACGGGACGCATCATTTTCCAAGCCTTGCGGATCTCGCGAAGATTTCACTATCCGCGAGCGCGAAAGAAGCGACGAAGAAGCTTAGCGTTTTGCCTCGCGGGAACCGTGGAATTTATGAAAATATCCTACCATTATCGTTATATTCTAAGATACGAGAACGTATAATGTGAGGTAGTAACGTACACGTTACTGCATGTTACATAACGGTCGCGGAAAAAGAAGCGCTCGCGGTGCACGATATACTCGCAACATACGTGACGTCGGAGGACATTTAATTTGCCCGTAATGTACGTGACGCAAATTACGTTGCGTTTACGTTTCACGCTACGATAATTTGCGACCGGTTTCATTCGGATAATAATTTTCCATGCATTTTTATCGCCGGAATTCCTCGCACACTACTCTATTTCCTCTCCTCTTCTTCTTGCTTTTATGCTTTTTTATCAGCAATTAATTCGAGAGCAGATTAGTTTGATCAAGAGCACGCTCAAAGATATATCGAAGTGCTCGAAGTTGGATCTCTCGATTTGGTGGCAAAGAAAGCAAGGTATGATATATCATTTTGAAATAAACAACGCTCTGTCGCGAGGAAAATAATGGAGAAAAAGTATCGCCAAAGAAATTAAGTGCAGTAAATCTTCCATGTCTCTTGCAATTTATGATTTCCTCCTTTAATTCACATGGTGCGTGGCTGGAGTGATCGATGCGATTCTCTCTCTTTATCTCTCTTTTTCTTGCTCATCTTCGGCCTCGATGGATATTGCCGATCGGAGAATCTGTGTGCGATCGATAAGGATCTAGATCTGCCGGATTCGCTCTCATGCGGTGAAGAGAGAGGAAGAACGTAACAAAAAAAAAGAGAGAAAAAGAAGCATACCTCGTCGTCTTCTTTGATTCCCTCTGAACAAAAAAGAAAGAAAGAACGAAAAGACGCATCTTCGTGAGCGCATCGAATATTCGGGTCAAATGGATTTTGAGGTCCCTTTCTCTCTCTCTCTCTCTCTCTTTCTCTTCATCTCATGAGGAAGCAGCTTCTTCGCGGGAAAGGAAAACTTTCGGTTTCGCAACGAAGGTTCATGATAATCCAACGATGCGCCATCGGCCGGTCGAGTCTATTAGAATTCTTCGTTGAAATATCTATTAGATGAAAGAAATATCTGCTTTTAATGCGATTTGTCATCGCGATTATACAGGGTGTCCCAGACCACCCGTACATCCCTTTTAAAATGAAAATAAATGACTTTTATTAAAAATCGCGAACAATTTTTAAGTAAATCAGGTACGTTCTATCAAATGGTGATATTTTCAACTTTTGATTCCGACCGGAAATACGCCATCCGGATCGGAAGATTGAATTTTTTTAGGAAAACATGGTACTTTTTATTACAGATTCGAATTATACGTGAAAAAATAAGAAACTTTTGTATCAAACATTTTTTCTAAAAGTGCCTCTGTTGAAGTTAATTATTTCATCACAGTTACTTTCAAGGTCAATTTTAAGATTGACAGAGACACTTTTAGATAAAACGTTTGATACAAAAGTTTCTTATTTTTTCACGTACAATTCGAATCTGTAATAAAAAGTACCATGTTCCCCTAAAAAAATTCAACTTCTGATCCGGATGGCGTATTTCCGGTCGGAATCAAAAGTTGAAAATATCACCATTTGATAGAACGTACCTGATTTACTTAAAAATTGTTCGCGATTTTTAATAAAAGTCATTTATTTTCATTTTAAAAGGGATGTACGGGTGGTCTGGGACACCCTGGATATATGAAAACGGTCCTAAAGATTCCTAGAGATTAATAATTGTCTGCTGCGACTAGAATCTCTTCTTGCTCGCTCTTTATTTTAAGCTAGTTTTTCCTTTTTTTTAATTATCAAACTTCTCATATTAATACAGACTTTGGTACTTTTTATACATTTGAAATTAAAAGATGTGTGCGTGTACACGATCCGTAAAGACCCTTGCACAATGCTAGGCAACAGGCAATAAGAACAGAAATAGTATCTATTCTCTGCTCTTATTGGCGAATATTTTCTATTCCGCGTATTTATTGGTGAATAGTTTCTATTTCCTATTCCTATTGCCTGTTGCCTAGTATTGTGCAAAGGCTTAAGCTAGCAAATTTAGTTCATATCAATAATATTATTTATAAAATTTACGATTAAAATAAATTTATTCCGAAACATCCTAAAAGATTGAACTTTCTCGATTTTTGTACACTCCGTTTCCGTCTGACTCACATATCGCCGTTGAACTAGAAACCCCCAGAGCTGCCTAGAACCTGCATGAAGACTTGCATCACTTATTATGTCATTCTTGAATCGCTCTCCGAAACTATATGTGTGTATACAGCCTCTCGTCTACTGTATCTATGCGCATGTGTAGGCTGGAGACGTGTAGATCTCGTGCGTGAGAGGATACCGTCGTCTAGCAAGGCTAACTTTTCGTCGGCCGATGGTCGCACGGTGCGTCCGAAAACGGAGAACTCGTTCCGTTCGTGATCTACTTATCTTATCGCGGCGAAGGCGTCGCGCATCATCGCAAAACGAGAGTTGGCATATGCTCGAAAAGAATTTTTTTAATATTTTATATTTTTTGTTTGATAGTGATATTTCGAAGTGAGGAAAAAAATAGAGATCAATTTGATTTCTTTCCTCCTCCTTCTTTTTTCCTTTTTCTCGTAAGCGAAGTGTGTTAACGAGGAACGTGGCAACCGAAATTTTTAACTTCTCTCTTAACTGCTTCCTAGTCTCCGAGTGATCACGGAAGTAAGTAATTCCATTGTTTCGATCTTGGTGGAAAGCAATTCGGTTACCGTGAATTAAATACTTAGTAAATTGCAGAGTATTTTAAAAAAAGAATTAGATGAACGTTTATGTGGATCTCTACGCATAATGAAAATCTTATTCGAAGCTTGATTGGGTTCTTGATGAGTATATTAAAAAATGTATAATATTTTAAAAATTTATAATGATTGTATAAAAAAATGTAACAGCTTTGTTGTTGTAAATTTTTTTATAGACTTTTACAATGAAAAAAGTAAAAATTTTTTTAACAACTTTTTTGCTTTTAAATATTGAATCAGTATTGCAATAAGAATTTTGCATATCGCGGTATAAAATGATGGGAATGAAAATTATATAAATTTTTCAAGTTTCTGTTACCTAATTATATATATATATAAATACTTAATATTATAAATACTTACTATTATATATAAATACTTCATTAAACATCTCTATAATATGATATAATCGAACGAAATTGGTCCAGACGAGAGTTTCACGGATTCCTAGCATCTGTTAAACGTACCAAGCACACTTTCTACAGGACGCATCGAAACGTCGACGCTTTTAAGTGCAATGACACGTACAAATGCAATAATTTTTTTGATTGTTTTATAACAATTTTAATGTTTTTTCTATGCAAAAACTGACATTTAATATTGTCATCATTTATGTACTTCATATGCTATGTGAAGATATCATAAAGTCACATTCCTATAAAATATAAATATTCCTATAAAATATAATAAAAGAACCCCAAAATATTTTTATTTTAATAATATTTCTGTTCGAGGACAATTTATATAGATTTACCTGGTTGCGAGAATTTGAAATTGAAGAAAACAATGTTTTTGTGAGTGGTCTGTATATTGACTATACATATATATACAAAATTGCAGGAAACGAACTGAAACTCTTTTATGGACCAACCGGACAGTTAACCGCAATATAATTTACGATATCTTTATAAGATCGTATATGATCTTTCTTTAAGTATATCTGCGAGATATTATGACATTTATTGCGCAAAAGTTTTATAGTAACTGCGCGAAATCGTCGTTCGCGACTTTATAAAATCTGACATTCGACAAAATCTTTACCTCTACACATATGTACAATTTTTAATTTTAATAACGTTTAATAACGTATATTATGTTGATAATGTGACGCATTGTATGAGACACGTATTTTATGTGTGAGAATTTGCGTGCAAGAGTATTGCGCAATCATCAAAATTAATAGAAACATTTCAAATCAATAGTAATAATAAAAATCATTTCATCGAAAGACCGGCTTTTGCCAGTCATTATGGCATCGCGCATAAAAGAGGCACGACTAGATAAAATCTTATGATACACTCGTAATAAAATGTCCTATGGAAGAGCACCTTTCTCACGCTCGTTTGTCATCGAAATTCATGTGGTATGTGACACACGAGTATTATACTTGATCCTATCCGAATCGAATGGATGAATTTCAACGAAAGTACAGAGACAAATTTGTGTGTGCACGCGAGTCTTCTCACAAGGAGAAATAAGAGCTTAAGAAAAGAAAGAGGGAAAGAGAGAAAGAGACAGAGAAAGAGAGCGAGCGATTTGCAATAGCTCCGTCGCATCTCATAGGTGATGGGTCGAGGCATCGAGTGGGGCCCAGACTGGTCCGTATAAAAGGAGGCTTCAAGACATCCGCGAAGCATCAGTCCTCAAATCAAGGAACGGCAGCAACCATGAGGGCATTCGTGGTGAGTAGCGCGACGAATTTTTCGTTTCTCCGATTTCACAACCCTCCTTCCATATTCTTTTTCTTCTTCCGTCATTTCTTCTTCTTTCCCCTTTCACTCGTCTTTTAATCAGATTCCCTTCTCTTTTCGGCTTCCCTTTTCTCTTTTCGGCTATGTGAAAATTACGCGATATTTCTCGGAGAGGCTGAGAGAAACTGTGGATGAAAGAAATGAAGAAAAACAAAATTCGTACGAGATCGAGAACAAAATCGGGGGTTCCATCCCTGGGAGATGGAAGGCGGGAGGACGCATGAGAGAAAGTAAAAGGGTGGGGAGGGTGCACGGGGGACATAGTGTGCGGTGTCAATGTACTCCGTGATAGTGACCAATCTGGGAACCGGTTCAGTGATTGTGCTACTTTTCTAGTTTCTGTTCACGCGAGATTAAAAGAAAAAGAATTAAATACCGCGATTTTCTCTATCTCTCTCTTTTTCTTTTTCTTTTTTCCAGTTTACGTAATACGTTAATGATGTGGAACGCGATTGATAGCAAAAAAGATGCATTCTTCGTGCTTGAGTAATTGCCGCTTTTTTCCGGAAATGCTCTTAGATACGTTTATTGTTTCATTTTCGAAAACTTGAAAACAAACGGGATAATACAAAGGGTTTATTATTTTGAAAATTTAGATAAAAGCGCATTTATGTCTTTGATATATATATTTTTCCTTTTTATATTATTTGAGAAAATGTGTAAGAAAATTAAGAGAATATGGATTTATTAATGATATTATCAAATATAAACAATATATTTTTATCATTTGTTTCTTTTAAAAAAATATTGAAAGAATCTTATGAAATATCTTTTTTTAATGAATTTTTCAGCTTCACTTATATTCAACCATATTCCCCTTTTAATTTTAAAATATAGTAAACATTTTACATGATTATAATAAATTGTCCAGAAAAAAATAGAAAATATCTATGCGCGAAGAATAAATCTTCGAAATAATACCAAAACAATATATTGATAATAAAATCAATTTTTTCTTCTGCAATCGCAGATCCTAGCGCTCGCCGCGACGGCGATGGCGCGGCCGGAAGCCGGATATTCTTACAGCCAACCAAGCGGTAGCTATGGTGCTCCCGGAGGAGGTTCCGGTGGAGGAGGTTTCGGTGGAACTGGCGGCGGAATCGGTGGTCTTGGTGGCGGACTCGGAGGTGGATTCGGCGGAGGTGGCGGAGGTGGATTCGGTGGCGGTTCTGGAGGTGGATTCGGCGGAGGTGGCGGAGGTGGATTCGGCGGAGGTGGCGGAGGTGGATTCGGAGGTGGATTCGGTGGAGGCGATTTCGGTGGCGGATTCGGAGGTGGATTCGGCGGCGGCGGCGGCGGCGGCGGCGGCTCACTCATTCAGAAACACATCTATGTTCACGTGCCGCCCCCGGAGGCACCCGAGGACAGACCGATCAGGCCGATCGCACCACCGGCCCCGTCGCAGAAGCACTATAAAATCATTTTCATCAAGGCGCCCACTCCGCCGACCCCGACCGCGCCTGTAATCCCGGCGCTACCGCAGCAGGATGAACAGAAGACGCTCATCTACGTCTTGGTAAAGAAACCCGAGGAGGCACCTGAGATCAACTTGCCCACCATCGCGCCCACTCAACCTAGCAAACCGGAAGTCTACTTTATCAAGTACAAGACACAGGTAAAGAAAATGGAAATTATCCTGATGCGTGATGTCGCGTTGCTCAAGTAGAAAGCGAGGAGATCCTAAATTCTCGGAACCTTCGTTTAATTTTCTTTTCTTATACATTGTAGAAGGAAGTCACCGGCGGCGGAGGCGGAGGTGGCGGTGGCGGTCACGGTGGCGGCATCGGCGGAGGAATCGGCGGAGGAATCGGCGGAGGAATTGGCGGGGGAATCGGCGGAGGAATTGGCGGGGGAATCGGCGGAGGAATCGGTGGAGGAATCGGCGGCACCGGACCGAGCGGACCCAGCACGAGTTACGGGACACCCGGTGCGTCCGGGCCATACTAGTCAATTCACCGCTACCCCAAAAGTCGCGGCCCCTCTGTCCTTCTCCTCCATCATTCACCGACACACACGCACACACCGCTCAACACATACCTCTAACACGATCAGCGACGACGATACTTGCCGTATTGACGTAATGCTGTATTGTATATCGCGCGATCGCCGAGAGAAAAAGACGACAACGATGATGAAGACGGCGATGATGATGACGATGTTGAATACGATGATGACGACGACGATGATAGTGATGATGATGATAATAATGATGATAATGACGATGATGATATCGATGATCACAACGACGACTACCATGATGATGATGACGACGATAACGATGATGATGATGCTTACGACGACTAGAGCGAGGGAGAGATGTTTTTTTATACTTATTTTTTGCAAGAAAACGGTGGCGAAATAAAGCTTTTTTTATGTATTTTTACATAAAACCATGTTTACGTTTCTCAACTTATTGTTCATCCTTCCGATCTAATTAACCGGATGATTCAACGGAATTCCATGATCTCGAAAAGTTTGAAACAACATCGTTTTAGACAAATTCATGGAATTTTCATCGCTTTTCCGAGATCTTACATCCATTATATCCGTGCAAATAATGAGATTTTGAAAAAAACCTGGATCTTAATCGCATCCTAATTCTTTCTTTTCCTGGAAATTTAAAACCTCATTCGATCGCCATTTTTCCAGATCAATGATTCTATGATCGATAACGTGATTAATTAATCTCAATAGTCTTTTCTACGGTACATGATTGGCGGTATCGTTATTTTACGATTGTTAAACGATATGTTTTATAACAGGGATCAGTGTTAATCACATTTGTTTTTATTGTTAGCGGTATTTTGGGCCGCTAACAATAAAAGCTTCGTCGGGCAGGCAAGTACCACAGAATTAATTCCCGCGATATCTTCCTTTCTCAGCATGTTTCCGTATGAGAACGCGCCAAGTGTTGCACGACAATGGCAACAATTCTCGTCGATTCTCATTATAAGAGAGAAAGAGAGAGAGGGAGAGAGAGAGCGAGAGAGGAGAGAGGAGAGAGAAAGAGAAAAACATTGCTGCCATATTTATTTCTTTCCGACAAGATAGCACATCTCTTACGAGGAGAAACTTTCACTGTTCCTAAACAACCACTAATCAAGAGACGAGAGCGATGTTCGTCGCCAGATTTCGTTCAGCCGTTTCACTTCTTCTTCTCTTTCTCTCTCTCTCTCTCTCTCTCTCTCACACTTCTCTGATGCGTCGACTTCTGGAAGAATCTTCCCGAGCTAATTGACGATGATTCGATAAAACGTCCACGAAATGACACAAGAGGCTTTCCCTTGTTCGCGTGTGTATAGAACACGTGCGAAATTTGCATGCATGAAAGATTTCGAATGTGAAGACAAGAAGACAATTTCAATTTTCAAAGCGCTTCTCACACGCGCGCGCACACACACACACACACACACACACACACACACGATGTTTTTTGCGTGTCGTAGATTTAAGACAATCACTCAATTGCTTCTAAGCTAATTCGCTAAAAAGAAAAGACTATGTGTATTTTCTATATTTGATGACTTTCGTCATATGCACAACGCATTTGCATTAATCTTTCAAAAAAGAAGAGAGAGAGAGAGAGAGAGAGAGAGAGAGAGAGAGAGAGAGAGAGAGAGAGAGAGAGAGAGAGAGAGAGAGAGAGAGAGAGAGAAAGCGCGTCAGTTATATTTTACGAAGCGTAATGAAAAAACTGTAATGCACACACGTCGCGCATGGAGCAGCTATTTGCTACTTGAAATTGTCTTGGGGGAAGGGAAGATGAGACGACCGGCGAAAGCGCGCGAGTCTCCGCTCATTGACACGAGAGTTTAACGGGAGAGAGGACGAGAGAACGAATGAAAAGGAAGAAAGGGAAGCTCACCAGCATATTCCACATATGTATTATGCTCTCTCTTTCTCTTTTTCTCTCTCTCTCTTGCGCTCTTTCTCTTACAGTTTACA
This sequence comes from Camponotus vicinus, assembly GCF_025532165.1. NCBI lineage: Eukaryota > Metazoa > Arthropoda > Insecta > Hymenoptera > Formicidae > Camponotus > Camponotus vicinus. Next base: position 9,889,768 of record NW_028141946.1, read on the forward strand.
TACACGTGCAACGATGGGAAATACAGAATCACAATTTGAATTCTTCAAATTCATAGTACGGTACGGAAATAAATCAAATCTCTCTTACGTTGCTTTGAATTCTAGCTGCTTTTGTGCCTTTCCGGGTCTGAGTCAGTTCGAACGGAACGAAACGCCGAAAAAGAGAATCGTATTCCTAGCTATCTCTTAGATAATTAAAGCAGCTTATAATTTATGACATAGTTTTCGAGCTTTGAAATGATATAAAAAATGTACAAATGTTACAAAAAGTTTAGAAAAATTTCGCATGTGAAAAATAATTCTTTTTAAGATTAAAAAAAAATTCGAGAAGAGAAAATGTCAAAATGCAATGTTAAAGGGCAAAAATCCATGTCGAGAAAATCCTAATTTCTACGCAAAATACGGAAAATGGGAAGAGATTTGCGAGAAAAATAAAATAAAATAGATGGTACGATGCGGGGGGTGAATTAAAGAGGAATCGCTGGAGCGGGAGGCCGCATGTGACGGCACTCAGGTAGTAGCCAAGAGGCAACTTTCACAGGAATCTCGCTCCTTCTTTTCTCTCTCTCTTTTTTTTAATTTCTTTCTTCTATTTAAACGAGGAGAGAGAAGACGGGCAGATGAAAGGAAGGGGGAAAAAAACACTTTCGAAAGGTCAGACGACGGCCTCCTTTAAAAATCGGATGACTCCGATACGGCCGAGAAGCCGTTATTCAGACATTGTCTCTCCCGCGATCGTGATATCATCTGGTCGTGCTTGTAACCGATCGTGAAAGCGTTTATGATCTTTGTCTCCTTTTTCTCCCTCTTCCGGGAGGAAGGCACAGTCAATATCTTTTTCAGATCAGTCGTTTTTTCGTCCTATCATTCTTCCCTATCATTTCTTTCCACTGGTCGTTAAGTTAAAGAATGTATTGTTACATCAAGACAAATTTGAAAGAAAAATCCGATATCGATGTACGAGTTTTAATAAAAAAGTCAATTAATTCGCATTAATTAAATTTTAACAAAATAGAAAGAGGAGAGAGAGAGAGAGAGAGAGAGAGAGAGAGAGAGAGAGAGAGAGAGAGAGAGAGAGAGAGAGAGAGAGAGAGAGAGAGAGAGAGAGAGAGAGAGAGAAATGATGGCAGTAACACGTAATCGAGTGTAGAAATTATGTTTATATAATACATTACGTTACGAACCATGCATTTATAATAGCGTTGCTATTATCTTTACAGACATCTAACATCGCTATTGAAGACGATTAATTATTCGCGCAAAATATGAATTTCCCTCGCTTAAGCAAAATGCCCCCCCCCCCCCCCAACGGGTATGTTTCATCCCGCGTCAGATCGGATACTACATCGACATACGAGGTGCACAAGAGGAAGAAATTAACGCGGGAGATTCCTGGCTGCCGCGAGGCTCTCATCCCACGAATTAAAGGACGAATGTGCGTGCTTTCAGCTAATTCATTTTCATCAGCAACATTAGAGATGCGCTCAAGAGATCGAGGGGATCACTTTCACTGTCCCGAGTTTCCCGATGTTCCATACCATCGCGCATCAATTCTATCGCCTTTGCGGAAATGCGTCTGTGATGGATGGGGCACTTCCGATAATTTTCCTACATCGTTCGGTTGTTTGTTTTTTATTTTTTTTTTAATCTTAACATTTGTCTTCGTAAAATCTTTCAGCGAGAATCTTAATATAATAAATTATGTAATATAATATAAATTATGTATAATATAATAAATGTCGATATATAATAAATAACATAGAACTGCGAAATTTTAGGTTTTGTTAGTTATAAAAAGCACAGTAGGTGAATCTGATAGTTTTTTGCTAAAAATGAATCTAGTCGCAGAATTTCCCTAGCATGTCAGATTTTTAAGTAATTTGTGGTTAAATAATCCAAAAATGGCTATTTCGGTCAATTTCATGGATTTATTATGAAAGTACCTAATTTTTCTTAATATTTCTGTCAATAGCAACATATAGTGCTAATCTTTACTTTTCAAATCCATTTTCGATTGCTGCCACATGATTTTTCTTCACTGAGGTATATAAGACTAATCATGAATAGAGTTTCAATAAGCCATTCCAAGTCAATCGTGCTACTCTTGTCTTATCACGAATCAAAATTTGGATAAAAATATAAATTTTTGGACACCGTTTGTTACTTTTTGAAATTAAAAATAGTGGATCCAATATTCAATGGCGGACAGAATCACAAAAAGAAGATATAAAATTTAGAAAAATTCATCAAAATGTGTAACAATTGTATTGGATATATTTCTTTCTAGGACTTTTTTGGACAATCAGACAGATGTGAGCCTTTTCAAATTTAAAGATGACAGATCTGATATGGTTCTGCCATATTAATGCCTATGAAAATTTTTTTTAATGTAAATTTCCTTATAACTTTATACTTATATATCTCGGTGAAAAATCGTTCGTGGTCGATAATCGAAAATGAACTTGAAAAATGAAGATTACTATGCAATTTTGACTACTGAACCACAAATTACTCAAAAATCTGACGTGTTGACGGGGAAATTCTACGACTAGATTTGTTTTCAACGTCAAAATTCTATCAGATTCACCTACTATGCTTTTTGTAACTGACCTTCGCAGGACTGTAATCAATGTAATAAATTAATGTAATAAATATTTTCGAATAATTACAATACTTAATTATGCACATACAGGTACTTTCCAATCTAATGCACAAGATCGTTAATCGAGAGTTAGAGAAATTCCATCGAGGTCTCTTAAGAGGGAAAGAGGCAGAATCGCCGCGCGGGAATTTTTCCGAGGAATAATAAAATAAAAATGCGATTATGCGACAGGGTCCATACGAGGCAGAATTATGTACGGTTCATATTTCTCTCCCCCTCGTGCATTTCTTATTAAGAGATACCTCGGAGGATATCTCGTCATGCTTGCCGGACTACGTGCCAAGATGCGCGATAAATGCGTCTCTGGACATAATATTACTTAGGTCCGAAATCTCTTGCGAGAGCACTCACGGGAACGTTAGATTGCAATTCGCGAACGAATGAGCGAACTACACTTCCGAATACGATGGACCGTGATGACACGCGCGCGCGGTGAAAGGTGCCATGAGATTAGCCTACGTGCAGCACTATTTTCGCACTATTGGATGAAATATGAGACTCCAAAAATCGTACCTCAATAATAATTCTGATGCACATTCGCATTCTCTTTGTTTCAGTCGTGAATCGCGGATACTGCGAAAATAACTATATTACGATGAACGAGAAATAAATTTTGTAAAATAAGAGTGTTTCCTGTAATAATATAATCGATATTAACACTATAAACATATAAACTATAACATTATAAACATATAAAGAAAGACATATAAAATTTACTTTATTTTTTTAATTATATCTATTATATAGATATATAATTTTTTTATATATCTATCTATTAATTTGAATGAAAATATATCGATCGATTCGATATATGATGAATCATTTCTCGACTTTCGTCAAATTAAAGCAACGACATATTTGTTCTGATAAATGATGTATCCTAACAACAGCGATTAATTAAACGGTTATTATATTCATTGTAAGCGCTGTATAATCTCATACATCTAACTTCTCGGTTCATCATCGGTGATAATAATGAAAAATAACGATAACCGACTCAGGCTGCTGATCTCGCGCAATATGATAAAGCGATCATTCGCGTGAGTAATATGTGTATAGTAGCATAATAAGCCAACAAATATTGTGTCACGCGCTCAGGTACGATTCGCGAATTATCTCTTATTAAGTCTTATATAGCTCAATATCTTATACGTTGATTACAAATCTCAAAATAATTCACTTTTGTAATCTATCCATCGACGGAATTATGTACGTTGTGAAATAAAATGTTGCGAGAGACCGACCAAAGTAGTGAAATACGCATTGAAATAACAAAGATATATTCTGGATTTTTTTCTCAGATTCACAGTAATTGTCTTTCTATTCTACTGTATAATCTAATAAACTACATATATAAAGTAAGTGCTTTAGTGTAATATATTTCGTTTTTTTTCCGCTCTCGCTCAAGATATGACACTTTTTCGGTTTCAGTTGAATAGATACTTCGTTACAGCAACAATACTCTTATTTGGATTAATTTATAATTAATAAAAACGAAGTCTATAAATAATAAATAATAAATTCGCGACTTGAGATAAATTTTAAAATTATATTGTAAGTATGTACGAGGGAGGAGAGTAAGAGACGAAATTCAGATCGGAGCTCTTTTTCGGAGCAAAAGAGAGAATTTTGCAACAAGATTGACGTCGAGCAGTCGCAGGAGCTTATCATAAGAGGCTCGTGGCCTTTGTATTCGTGAACGTTCTTTCGTGTACATATTACGTCACGAGCGCGTTAAAGTAGGTGACCAGCGAGGACGAATCCCGGATGGGACGAGAGACGCTACCGGGTGAAAGCATGGGTCATCGTAAAGGTCGTCAGGTAACGTATTCTAGTCCGATACAGCCATCGCGTATCAGCTCGCAATTACACGAGTGGGAGTCAAATTCAGTTCTTTGGCTGCCACAAGTCACCGTCTCCTCACTCCTTTTCTTCGATGACGACATTATAGAGCGCAATTGCCACATTCGCGTATTGCCAACATTCGCGTCACATACAACCCGTAAATTATGCATCAAACGCGGATGTTCCGCGAAATGCGCGTCGCGTTTTTCCCGTTGTTTGCGGCGTATAGTCTCCATTGACATCGGCTGGTCGTCTCTGATTAATTTATGTGTGCTGAATTAATTATAGTGCGAAAATTAATTCGGATATATATATAATTAAATTAATTGTGATTTGAAAATTAATGCATGTAAAATTAATGCCTAAATTAATCATAGTATGAGAATTTGGTAAATGTTTACTTTAAGTTACACAGCTCGAAAAATTTTTATTTTCACATATGTTGTAGAGGATACATTCCTAAGTAATACACCGTTTGAATTTTGCGGCGGTCTCTCTTCGTTCCTGAGATATGCGATTTTGAAATTTTATACTTACTTGTATTATCTTTTCGTTACATTCTAAATATGTTTATATTTTTCTGTTTACATTTACCGAGGTCATCTTTCTGAATAACTTTCAAAAGGTTTTAGCCGTTTGTTATTTATTAAATAGTTATTAACAAAAAAAGTTTCATGAATAGAATATAATTTTACTACATCCTGTATGTTTAAGAAGAAATATAGGCACACACACACACACACACACGGGTGGCTGCGGGAGGGGGGGCCGAAGGCTCCCCTTGCACCCCCCGCGCGCGCGCGCGCGCGTGTGTGTGTATACACATACATTTGTGATATTTTTTAATTGTATTAAATTGTATTAAATTCTATATAAATTTAAATTGTTTACCTTTTTTTTTATTTATCTTTAATTTATCTTTTTTTGCGTTTTTCTTCGACTTGTCAAGAACACAATTCTTGATATGGAAGCGACAACGAGCAAATGTAAACAAAAAATATAAACACACAAGTAAAATATAATATGAAACCGTGATGAACAAATGTAAACAAAAAATGTAAATACATAAATAGGATATAAGAAAAAGATGATATAAAAATATGAAACTTCAAAAGTGCATATCTCAGAAACGAAAAGAGACCGCCGCAAAATTCAAACGGTGTATTACTTAGGAATGTATCCTCTACAAAATATGTGAAAATAAAAATTTTTTGAGCTGTGTAACCTAAAGTAAACATTTACCATAAAATGGTATAAAATATAAAATAAAATTGAATAAATAAAATTGTCGAATGATCGCTTTGACTCTTAATTGTTGCCGATGTAAGTATATTATTGTTAGGTATATTTTTTAAATTTTTTGCGTAAGAATAAATAGAACAATATTTTCGGACGAGTCAAAGTTCAATCGTGTTTCTTCTGAATATGAAACGTGAAACATCGTTTTAAAGAAGATTTGAAGCCACAATGCATTTTAGCGACTCTTAAACATGGAGGTAGAAATGTAATGGTGCAGGCGTGTTTTTCCAACCGTCTTCTAACTGTTTTAGTACTAATAAATATATCGATATTGATATGTATCAGCTATCATATGTCGACCAATCTCATTGTGAAGATAGCTAAATATGACATATATCAATATCGATATTAAATTATTGAATAAAAACATTTTAAATTATTGTTATAATTCATTATGAATAAATAGAAATAGATTTTTAATGAAATTCTTGAATATTTTCACAATGAATAATTTCATTTTACGATTAATTAATTTAATGTCAAAAACATCCGATTCATGGAAGCATCTTTACTATTATTTTGCCACCTTTGAGCGTGGGAAACTCTAGTCCTGTCATTCGTGATCTTTAAACTTATCCCATTTGAAAATTATCATAGCCTCGACATTTTCGTATTAAAATTTTTGTTTTAATATGTTACAAAGAATTTGTCATTAAAATATTTATCGTCAATTTAGATACACCTTGTATATACAGGGTGCTTCAGAAATAGTTAATCAAACTTTAAGAGCATATTCCACTCATTGTAAGGATGAAAAAAAGTCATATAAACATGGGTTCGGAAACGCTTCCTTTCCAAGTTATAAACATTTTCTATTTACTTTACTTACAGACTTTAACATTTGAACTGCAAGAACATTTTTTAAATGTAAATAGAAAATGTTTGTAACTTGGAAAGGAAGCGTTTCCGAACCCATGTTTATATGACTTCCAACTATTTCTAAAGCACCCTGTATAAAACATTTGGCCAACGTAATTGATTAAATATTAATATAATTTCTACTTATTTCATAAAAATTTCGTTTATTATTTCATTAGAAATTTATGTATATGTATATGCATATTATGTATATGTATATTATGTATATGCATATTAAATTTTGCATTTTAAGTAGAATATAATGATTTATTCACGATTTGTGATCTCTTTCTTTCTCGCACCATTGAAGCAGAGGAGATATCACGGCTGGAGGAGAACGAACAAAAAAGCGCATTTCGTAGCTTTTCTGTTTATTCTCCTCCATGATATCCCCTCTCCTTCAATAGTGCGAGAGAGAAAGAGATCCGACCGCTATCGCTCTCTCTTTCTAATGTTTAAGACAGTCTTTTGTATAGGGATGCGCAGTCTATTTCTATAAATCTATGATTTAAAATCTAGAGTTCCTCAAGTAAGAGTTAGGACAACGTCCGCCATTAACAGGGAACTGTAGCGCGCGTAATTTGAAAGACTTATATCATTCTATTCTATCATGTACATTCTATTAAATAGAGATTTATATTTCATTTATTTTTTTTTTCATTTATATTTCATTTATTGCATTTTATCTGTAACAATTTTTAAAATTATCTTTCCAAACTATTTTTATATATAAGTTTAAAGTTTTACATTAAGGTTAGTTATATCTCAGTTTTAAGTTTATAAATTTACAATAAAAGAATACGTTTTATTAATAAATATCACTTAATAATCGTTATATGAAATAAAATATAAAAATTAATTTATTTTTAATACATACCTATACATTATTTACCGTGACACGTCTCGAATAGCTTTGTCTTCTTCCTTCTTTTTTTCTCTGTCTCTTTCTCACTCACTGCTTCCCTACAAATGGCGCGACCAATCAGAAATCATCACGCGGTGTCCTAACTCTTACTTGAGGAACTCTATTAAAATCGCGGTGCAAGTGCCATCTAACTTTGCGCTTGTCAATTACATAAATCTAATAGCAGAGAGAAGCCCATAGGCCGGTATTCATAGTCCGTTCTTATATTTAAGATCATCTTAAGTAAGGTTTGAAAATGTTATACGGCTATTTCATTGGCTGAGCAGAGTCTTAAGACGACCTAAGACCAGACTAAGGGCCTCCGCACAAGGTGTTCCGTATTGCATTACGTTACGTTAAGTATAGATCGTAAATTTAACTAAAGACATGTCTTTACGTTACGATTTCTTCTGTGCGTTGACTGAAGTTTAATTTTACGTACGGAGTTAAATTTACGATCTATACTTAACGTAACGTAATGCGATACGGAACACCTTGTGCGGAAGCCCTTAAGACAATCTGAAATATAAGAATGTACTATGAATTCCGGCCATAGAGTGCCTTTTCATGTAACGAATTTTTCGCTGCGAATGATATTTAGCGAGTAGTGAATAATTCTCCGTGAAATAGCGAATTATTCGCTGCGAATGAGCGAATAGTATACGAGTCGTAGGTATCTGTTGTTTTAAAAATACTGTTATTTGCATGGTAGAGTTAAATATTATTAAGTGATTTTACATAAATTAATACCGTTAAGAAATCATTAATAAATAAAAAAAATTTATTTCATCTTTTATAATGGAAACCTGGTTTAGAATAGTGAAAATAAGGTGAAATTTGAGAATTTTTTAAAAACTAACAATAAAATCGATTTTTTCAAAACTTTAAGGACAATTTATTACATGTTTGAATAATACAAAAAATATTTTTTATTAAAAAGATAATGGTATTTATATTGAGTTTTTTAATGATTATGATTGTGCTTCGTGACCGAAGTTGCGAATTTGCGGGAAAAATGCAGCCTCCATTTCTTGTCTGAAACAAAAAAAAAAATCGATCTGGTTTTACTTGTCATAAAATTCTATCGTCGATGAACTAAAAAAAATTAAGAAAAATATATAAAAAAAATTAAGAAAAATATATAAAATTATAAAAATTATGGGACTTTAGTGAAAAATAGCGATTTTGACCCTAAGATTTTGACCTATTTATGTCTATTTTTACCTATTATTAAAAATAAATTATTTAAACTAGTTTTTTCTTAAATGTTTTTTAGTTCATTTAGGATGGTTCACAATTATGTAACTAAAAAAATGTTGGGAGACGTCGATTGGTCGAATATTTTCTCTATCTTTCCCGCAAATTTGGAAAAAATGGTTTCGAGAAAATTGCGTTTAAAGTTTGCGGTACTAAAAAAAATAATTATTGGTAACTTATAGTTAATTTGCTATACTAGGTCCATAACAAGCCTTCCGCTTCCTCATAAAATTCGTTTTGTTATATTTGGTTAAGCCTACGAGCTATACGAGCCTCTTTTGTGCTGCTTAGTCGGCGCCGCTCGTGCCTCGTAACTCGTTCTTCGTCGTACTTGTCGGCAAATATCTTATATTGTTGGACAATGTTTATTTCCAGCAACATCATTGTTTGTAAAATAATGGAATATCCTTCATTGAAGATATTTACAGCAATGAAAGCGGCGATTTCGATAATTTTCGGACCAGAATTCAAGTGTTTTGGAGCGAGACGCCAGATCGTAGAATTAAAATTCTCGTTAGAGTTTTGCGTATGTCCATCTAAGCATCTTGTTAAAAATTCTTCTTTTGACAGTTCTTCATAAATAGGAATAAGATGTTTTTCAATCAAATCTGGTGTACAATAATAATTCGAGAGGGATGGTCGTAATTTTTTTCTTCACCTCTGGCTTCAGCTTTGCACCACTCGCACCAACTCTCGGCTTCCATCGAACAATTTTCATGCCTTAGCTGTTCATTTGTAGAATAATAGTGACATAATGTTGCCATTACAGCTTTTTTCGTATTCATCATGAGCTCTTTTTTTTGGAAAATTTCTTTGTAAATCAATCAGCCATTTCAGCTACACTTACACATATCAACATGTATACAGACTTCCTGTACATGAACACTGACTCAAATATGCTTTGACAAACATTTGCCGAGCAAAATACCGTATCAGAAACCAAAAGATGGAGCACAACCTTAATTCTTACTGCGCGCTCCTATACTTGCGCGCTCCTACATTGCTCTTCAAGCTGTAACTATAAAAATATTTCGAATTTCGCTCTATAACTTTACGAGTATTTTCTTTGAGAGTATTACTATCGATTAAAGTAAAAATAATTTCGAAATTTTTGGCTCTATAAACCAGGTTCCCCCTTAACAAAAGCATTTATAAAATAGAAACATGTAAAGTAAATTCAATTTCTTAAATTCAATTTCTTATTATAAATTCTTATTATAAATATAATTATATACAATAAATATAATTTCTTTCTATAAAGTCAATGATTTATGTTTATTGAATCTTAAAATGTTGTGTGGCGGTTAACCATACGCCACACATATATTAAGCGGACACCTGCCAGTAGATCACGCGCCATACGCACTATCCAAGATTGTCGCGACGCATAAGGGGATTCCCCCACAAGCTTCACGCCTCGCCACTAGGTGGCAAGGCAGACGAACAACTTCTCGTGAGTGAGAAACCGCAGGAGCGGTATATAAGACCGCACGCGCCACCAAGCCATCGAGTCACGGCTCAGTAGTCTACAGAGTGAGTTCGCTCTAGTTAAGACGAACAAGTCGCAAAACTCAATAAACATTTTGCAAGCGAGGCTTTATGATTCGCCAAAATTCGGATCCTGTGAAGCCGCCTGCTACGGCCATTGATGACGCCCCGATCACTCGAGCTAGTCAGACAGCCGTTTGACGAGGCCGCTGCACCCAGCCAGGCATCGATTTCCGGCCGATACATCACAAGTTTCTGCCGTGGAAGCTGCAGCCTATCACCTTGGAGCCATCACGATTAACTCGACCTCCTCGGCAGCTCCTAGAAGTGTGGGACATCCGTATCCGGGGTTACACCTCACCCACAGGATCATGTCTTCTTCTTCTGTTATGGCACTGGGCAATTTCAAACTTCGCCCATGCTGCCAGATATCTTCAACGTTGTCAGTATTTCAGCAAGCAATAATAGTTCTTCCGGTCAGAGGATGAGCAATTATATTATATTAGCACGTTGCTCTTTTGAAGGACGGTTAAAACAGGATGTATGATTTTTACAGGAAGGTCTCTCAAGAGTTCAAATATGTTAGAAGAAGGTGGGGTGCCCAAGGTTCCCTCGAGCGAGCGTATCAATTGCGTCCGATGGTTCCTCAGTAACGGACCATAGGATATGATCAATGTCTTGTCGGGATGACAAGGGCACTCACACAAGGGCAGTCAGGCCGTCCAATGAAACTACACCTGTGAAGGCTGTTATTTAAATTGTAATGATTAGATCGAATTCTGCAAATGGTTGCTACTTCCGCGCGACTGAGATTGAGTCCAGCAAACCAAGGACGCTTCGCGAAGGTTAGGTCGGGTATAGACCAAAGTACTGCGCACCCCGAATTTCAGCCTGGGCGGGCAAATATCTTTCGACCGTTTCATGGTTTTTTTCCTGTACGACTGAGTAAAAGTCAGTATGGGGAGGGAGATAGTTAATAGCTTCGCTATGTCGAGCAGCCTCTCCCGCCAGGAAGTCCGCCGTCTCGTTACCGAGAATTCCCACATGGGACGGAATCCAAATAAGAACGATATCAATGTCCTGAAGAAAGGCTCAGCTTATTTTTCAGTACCAAGATAAGATATGTGAGATCCCTGTCCAACGTACTGTTGGATACGGTCTTTACAACACTGCGGAAATCTGTAAAGATCGAGGCCTTCCTGATGCCCCTTTCCAAGATGCAATTAATAGCGCAGATGATGGCAATACATTCAGCAGAGAAGATAAAGAAGTAGCCATCAAGCTTATATTTTCTCTGTATCGGAATATCAGGAGAATAATAAGCCGCGCCAGAATGCGGGTATGACTTAGTTTTAGATGCATCTGTGAAAACGGAGTTTCTGCCCTCGATATGGTGCGAGAAGAAGGACCAAAAAATAAGCTGAGGAAAAACTGCTGAAGTAAGTTGTTCCACCACATGTGGAGGAGTAAAGTTGACTCTCGGAACGAAAGTAGAAGTTTCGTAAGAGAACAAGAATAGCGGTATCCTGGTAAATACTGCAACCCTGGGTCTATAATCCTTCACAAAGCGATAAGCGCGGTACAGAGGGAATCTGTTGAATAAATCAGTACGAAGACCAGATTCAAGATAGGTAAAATGAAGATTCTGAAGTTTATCAACTAAAATGGTAGGTCTTGTAGCAAAAGATTTGAACAGGGCCGGTCCTGACGGAGGACGAACGCGTGCCCCGCACGCGGGCGGTCGATTTAGGGGGGCGGCCAAAGGCCGCCCTCGCGGTCTTAATGTTTTACAAAAATTGAAAAACAAAATACCAATTTGTAAAACGATAATGTGTAAAAATAATTAACAGAATAATCAAGGAATAAACAATTCAAATAAAAATATATAGATTAATTGAGTCTCCAGCAGTCTATATTACTGATTGGGCAAGCGACCAAATTTATGTTTTTCTCGGGTGAAGTGATGCCGGGGATTCCCCGGCAGCAGAGATGCCAGATTGCAGTCGCCAAGAGTGCTGTTCTGCTGTTCTGCGTGCTGTTCTGCTGTTTGCGGCTGCAATCTGGCATATCTTCTGCCGGGGAATCTTACTTATACCATATACTATAGTGGAAGTGGCGAATGGTGAATATCGACACAACATAAAGCGAAAGTAAGTAATGATAAATTAAAAATTTTGTTTTTCAAATCAACGTACTAAATATTTATAATTTTGTTATTGTTAGAATGACAGGTAGAAAAGCTAAGAGACAATCTGGAGCTTTTTACAAAAAAAAGCGAGCAAGAAAAGCAGAAAAACAGCAGCAACTAAAAGGGGCTCTAGAAAAATTGTTTGAAAATGATCAAAACCAAGGAAGTTCTTCATCAGCATTATTTGAAAATCCAGAAAATGTTCCAATGGCAGCTGATGTTGATTTTCCTGTTGCTCAAACTAAAACTGAAAATACGGCACCAAATACGGACGTTGATGGAGAAATGGACACTGAGGTAGAAGCATCTTCATCACGCGAGAAGGAGAAGGAAATTCAAGATCAAGTTGAATACGAAGTTCTTGGGAATGAAAGCGATTCCATATCTATGTTATTAGACTTAAATGATCCAGGTACTTGGCCTAATATTATATCAAACAAATTTATCGAAACGTTAGTAGAAATAGGACCTGTTCATACAGATAATAATTAGAAGTTTCCTGTAGATGAAGAAACTGGTAGGAAGTTTAATATTTTATATTTTAACAAAATTATGGAAAACGGGGAAAAATTTAAAAGAAATTGGCTTGTTTATTCTGTCAAACTAAACCGTGTTTTTTGTTTTCCTTGTAAGTTATTTAGCAGAGAAAACATAAAAATAATTAATATTGAGTATTCTGATTGGCGGCATTGTTCTGAATATTTCAATAAACACGAAGCTAGTATTCAACATATTCAATGTGTAAAGAAGTGGTGTGAATTAAAATTACAACTAGATAAAAAATGCACAATTGATAAGGTACAACAAAATTTATTTGACAGTGAAAAGGAGCGTTGGAGGGCTATAATTAAAAGAATGAATGCAATTGTGCAATTTTTAGCTAGTCAATGTCTGGCTTTTAGAGGAACAAATTCGCAAGTACCCAGTGAGAAATGATGCATCAATTCGACCTCAAATCAACCTCGAAATGACGATGTCGAATTCACATCGAAATTCACATCGATTCGAGTGTATTCTGACCCCCCCGTTTGAGATGTTTTCGACGTCGAAATCACATCAAATTGATGTGATTTCGACATCGATCGTCGATCGCCATTAATTTTGACAGAATTTTTACATTATTTAGACTGTACATTTATTATTTAGACTTTGGTTCATTCCAACAAAAATGCCTAAATATCATAAAACTAAAGATACAAAAATAGCAATACACATTATTACAAATAAATCAAATGTTTTGTCAGACTTATGTTAAAAAATAAAAAAATGTCAGTATTTAACAGCCAAAGCCAGAACTTAATAACAAATTTTACAAGTTATGCTTATAACTATGGATTATTCTAAGTCATACACTTATTATCATTAAATCAATAAGGCTGTAGAAACGTTAAGTTACAATAACTCTGAGGCGATTTCATCAAAATCAGTTAATTTTAACCTCAGTTTAAATTATATCTTTGTCTCTTTCAGATAAGTTCATGACAAAAAGATGAAGATATAATTTAAACCAAGGTTAAAGTTAACCGATGTTAATCAGCCCTGAAGGGTACATAATTGCCAATAAAAGGAATAAAGATAAATAATTCTTAAACATAATCATTGCAGTTATAGAGTGATAGATTAACAGATAGTAGTATATAAATTTACATTATTTAAAATTTTCTTCTTTGGACACAAATAAAAAAGTATAATTCTAGATATATTCTAGATATGAGACGCAACAGCAACATAAAATTTTAAAACTAAATAAAATAGAATTTAAAAAAAAATAATACTAAAATAAAATTTTGAAAACCAAAATAAAACTAAATTTTTGTTTTGGTATGCGACTTATTAATACAGCAAAGCCTACTAAGATTTTTTTCTTAGAAAGAGTGAGCTTGATCGAGATTTCTCTTTGGGCCTGTGACATTTCTTGGGAGAGCGACGACTTAAGTTAGAGTCCGCTTTCAATCTTTGGCTTTTCGAAGAGCGATGGCTTGACATAGAACATTCTTCTTGTGATGTGTGACTTTTAGATCTCTGTGAAGAGCCATCTTCCTGTTTGTGCCATGCAGCATTTACTAGCCACAGGCTAGTTGTTGATTCCACTAAAGTTAGATTAAATTTTTCTTCTTTTGACACAAATGCACCTGAAAAAGTATAATATTCAGAGTATGAAATGCAAAAGCAAAATATAATTTTGAGAATCGAAATAAAATTTTGAAAATTTCACATTTTTCTGACCAATTATTATAAAAAACCAGTTCATGCTAAATAAAAATAAAAATAAAAATTAATAATAAATAGCAGATTACCTTCAACTACAGAATAAAGTTTCAAACTTCGAAAAGCTCGTTTAGTACCAGATCCTTGAAAACTAAACTGTTTAGCCAAAGAATTAGTCACAACATTCCTCAGAATTCTAAATGTTGAAGCTTTAACCTTCTCCAGATTCACGTACCGTGACATGTAAGCACACTGCAACACATAATTTTTGAACCATCCCAGACAACATTACGTCTAAAAGTAGGACATAAGACATCTTTAAGACATTATATCATAAAATGTTTAAAAAACGTCTTAAAGATGTCTTATGTCCCGTTTTAGACGTAATGTTGTTTGGGATTTTACAACCAAATTCATAGAATGACCAAAGAAATAAAAAAACAAAAACAAAATTATTATTAGAAAGTGATCATAATGGAATATATAAATTTGCACAAATAAAGAAGACTTAATAAGTCTACAGTTTTTGACAAATATATACAATGAAAAGTATTATTAAACTCTAAAAAAAATTAATTAAATTAAGTTCTAAAGATTAGATTTATTTATTAAATTGAAGAGAACCCAAAAAAGCTTAAAATATTCACGTTACTTTTGCGTCGAAATTTTAATGCATTATTAGCATTATATTATAATTAGAATAAGAGTACCCAGTGAAAAAAACCTAGTCAAAATAATGTCAAGGGACATCAAATTGATGAGGAGTATGATGTCAAAATGAGTGATCAAAATGATGGAAATATAACTATATAACGTCCCATACCATGATAGTGATTTTGACGTTTGTTTGACTATTCTATCATGCTAATGTCTCGGGAAATTCTGGATCCCAAAAACCTTTAAAAAGATTATATTTATTATATATATACATATATATATATATATATATATATATATATATATATATATATATATATATACAGGGTGACCCATTTTAACTTAGGCAGCCAAATAACTCGAAAAATAAGCAAGATAGAGAAAAATGTTTTAGACAAAAGTTGTATGGTTTCGAGGGGGCCATAAGATGGTATCATTGGTTTGACCTTGAAGAGTCATTTGAAGGTCACGTGAAGGTCACTTCAATTTTTTTAAATGGAATACCCTATATATTTTTGTACATTCTTGTAGCTTATTTCGAGAGCTTTCCAAAACACTATAATTAAGTACCTTTCCGTTAAGTACTTTTTGAGTTATGATGCTTGAAATAATTTCTTAATTTTACATAAACCGTAAAATATCTTGTAAAATATTCATTTTTCGATTATCTTACCTTAATACTTTTATGTACAAAATAATGAGAGGAATCAATTGGTGTAAAGAAAACACATAGTTGTTTTTAAGAAAAAATATGGAATTGTTAATTGCAAATTACATATTTTTTCTTCGAAACAACTATGTGTTTTCTTTACACCAATTGATTCCTCTCATTATTTTGTACATAAAACTATTAAGGTAAGGTAATCGAAAAATGAATATTTTACAAGATATTTTACGGTTTATGTAAAATTAAGAAATTATTTCAAGCCTCATAACTCAAAAAGTACTTAACGAAAATGTACTTAATTATAGTGTTTTGGAAAGCTCTCGAGATGAGCTACAAGAATGTACAAAAATATATAGGATGTTCCATTTAAAAAAATTGAAGTGACCTTCACGTGACCTTCAAATGACTCTTCAAGGTCAAACCAATGATACCATCTTATGGCCCCCTCGAAACCATACAACTTTTGTCTAAAACATTTTTCTCTATCTTGCTTATTTTTCGAGTTATTTGGCTGCCTAAGTTAAAATGGGTCACCCTGTATACAGGGTGTTTCATTTTAATCCGACCAGTCGAATATCTCGAAAACCAAGCCCGGGAGAGAAAAATATTTCAGACAAAAGTTGTTTGGTTTCGAGGGGGCCATAAGATGGTGACAATGATTTGACTTTGAACAGTCATTTGAAGGTCACATAAAGGTCACCTTAAATTTCTTAAATGGAATACCCTATATATTTTTGCACATTCTTATAGCTGACATCGAGAGCTTTCCAAAACACTATAATTAAGTACCTTTTCGTTAAGTACTTTTTGAGTTATGAGGCTTGAAATAATTTCTTAATTTTACATAAACCGTAAAATATCTTGTAAAATATTCATTTTTCTATTATCTTACCTTAATACTTTTATGTACAAAATAATGAGAGGAATCAATTGGTGTAAAGAAAACACATAGTTGTTTGTAAGAAAAAATATGGAATTGTTAATTGCAAATTAACAACTATGTGTTTTCTTTACACCAATTGATTCCTCTCATTATTTTGTACGTAAAAGTATTAAGGTAAGATAATCGAAAAATGAATATTTTACAAGATATTTTACGGTTTATGTAAAATTAAGAAATTATTTCAAGCCTCATAACTCAAAAAGTACTTAACGAAAAGGTACTTAATTATAGTGTTTTGGAAAGCTCTCGATGTCAGCTACAAGAATGTGCAAAAATATATAGGGTATTCCATTTAAGAAATTTAAGGTGACCTTTATGTGACCTTCAAATGACTGTTCAAGGTCAAATCATTGTCACCATCTTATGGCCCCCTCGAAACCAAACAACTTTTGTCTGAAATATTTTTCTCTCCCGGGCTTGGTTTTCGAGATATTCGACTGGTCGGATTAAAATGAAACACCCTGTATATACAGGGTGTCCTAGACCACCCGTACACCCCTTTTCTTTCAAAAACTAAGCATTTTAGAGAAAAACGTTTTGGACAAAAATTGTATGGTTTTGAGGGGAACATAAGATGGTGTCATTGGTTTGACCTTGGATGGCATCGAAAATGTTTCAGACAAAAGTTTTATGGTTTCGAGGGGGCCGTAAGATGGTATCATTGGTTTGATACTGAAGAGTCATTTGAAGGTCACGTGAAGGTCACTTCAATTTTTTTAAATGGAACACCCTATATATTTTTGCACACTCTTGTAGCTTATCTCGAGAGCTTTCCAAAACACTATAATTAAGTATCTTTTCGTTAAGTACTTTTTGAGTTATGAGGCTTGAAATAATTTCTTAATTTTACATAAACCGTAAAATATCTTGTAAAATATTCATTTTTCGATTATCTTACCTTAATACTTTTACGTACAAAATAATGAGAGGAATCAATTGGTGTAAAGAAAACATATAGTTGTTAATTTGCAATTAACAATTCCATATTTTTTCTTACAAACAACTATGTGTTTTCTTTACACCAATTGATTCCTCTCATTATTTTGTACATAAAAGTATTAAGGTAAGATAATCGAAAAATGAATATTTTACAAGATATTTTACGGTTTATGTAAAATTAAGAAATTATTTCAAGCCTCATAACTCAAAAAGTACTTAACGAAAAGGTACTTAATTATAGTGTTTTGGAAAGCTCTCGACATAAGCTATAAGAATATGCAATAAAAAATAGGTGGTTCCATTTAAGAAATTAAAGGTGTCCTTGACCTCACCTTAACGATGCCATCCAAGGTCAAACCAATGACACCATCTTATGTTCCCCTCAAAACCATACAATTTTTGTCGAAAACGTTTTTCTCTAAAATGCTTAGTTTTTGAAAGAAAAGGGGTGTACGGGTGGTATAGGACACCCTGTATACAGGGTGAGCCATTTTAATTAACGCACGCAATTATTTCGGAAACAAAGCATTTTAGAGAAAAATGTTTCAGACAAAAGTTTTATGGTTTCGAGGGGGCCATAAGATGGTATCATTGGTTTGACACTGAAGAGTCATTTGAAGGTCACGTGAAGGTCACTTCAATTTTTTTAAATGGAACACCCTATATATTTTTGCACACTCTTGTAGCTTATGTCGAGAGCTTTCCAAAACACTATAATTAAGTACCTTTTCGTTAAGTACTTTTTGAGTTATGAGGCTTGAAATAATTTCTTAATTTTACATAAACCGTAAAATATCTTGTAAAATATTCATTTTTCGATTATCTTACCTTAATACTTTTACGTACAAAATAATGAGAGGAATCAATTGGTGTAAAGAAAACACATAGTTGTTTCGAAGAAAAAATATGTAATTTGTAATTAACAATTACATATTTTTTCTTAAAAATAACTGTGTTTCTTTTACACCAATTGATTCCTCTCATTATTTTGTACGTAAAAGTATTAAAGTAAGATAATCGAAAAATGAATATTTTACAAGATATTTTACGGTTTATGTAAAATTAAGAAATTATTTCAAGCCTCATAACTCAAAAAGTACTTAACGAAAATGTACTTAATTATAGTGTTTTGGAAAGCTCTCGAGATAAGCTACAAGAATATGCAATGACAAATAGTAGGTTCCATTTAAGAAATTGAAGGTAACCTTCATGTGACCTTCAAATAACTCTTCAAGGTCAAACCAATGATACCACCTTATGGCCCCCTCGAAACCAAACAACTTTTGTCTGAAACATTTTTCTCTCCCGGGCTTGGTTTTCGAGTTATTCTCCATTAAAGGTTAAAATGGTCCACCCTGTATATACATCACATAAAAAAGTGATAATAAAATAAAATATTAAACCTTCTGGTGTATTTCGCTCATATTTGTGTCGATGTCGAGAGATCAAATTTTTCCGTTTATGTATTTCTTCTTTTGATGAAAACAAATTCTTATAATACTAAAAATCAAATATCATGAATTACTTATTTATGAGAATATTTATATTTATTTATTTATATTTATATTTATATTTATTTATTTATATTTATTTTTTAAATTTATATTTATATTTATTTATTTACATTTTTTTATTTATTCATATCTTAAATAACTATACTGTTAATATTTATTGTAGTTACTTCTCTGCATTCCCAGCAATCCCGGTCCTTTACTCTGTCAGCTTTACATCGCATTTGTTTTTTATTATAAATTGGATAAAATGCAAGTCTCTTCCTTGGTCTGGACAATATTGACGGACTTTTTGGAATATTATTTTTCTCCACAGATTCATTGGCATCTGATTAACCAGTGAAAAATGGCTACGAAATCACAATTAATCGATGAATTAAAATATGTTTACACCCCAATTTACACATAAATAATACTGAATTTTGCTTGTATTCCAGAGAGAAAGTGATGATAAACGACGGTTTTGACGTCATATTGACATCATTTTGACTCGGCTGTTTTCACTGGGATACGCGTCCAAAGTTTTACGCTGGCTTGCAAATGCCATTTTTCTAATTTATTTATTTTTATTTTGAACAAGTCTCTACAATTATCACCAATTTATTTTATTTTAAACATTGTAAATATGCATACTCACAGTGGCAGACAGATTGTTTTCTTCGGACAGAAACTGCTCCATTTCAGTCAATTCTCTCTCGGTCTTTATGGGAAGAGGAGGAAGTTTGCTTGGTCTCTTTACTACTTTCTCAGTAGGCATTATAAATCGATTAAGTCGTTCCTGATTCATAATTACAATGTCTAGTTTACTGCTAACTTCTCTCACCTCTTTTTTGAGGGAGGACAGACTCACTTGACTTTCCACATCAAATCCTTTTAAACAAAAATGGCATTGCTTTAGAAACCATTGAAAATTAGATCATAGTCATTTATTAACAACATCAACAAAACATAATCTTTAAAATGAAAAATTATACTTACTCTCCACTGCTCTATTTGAAATCTGAGAAATATTGCTGTCTTCTGATACATTTTCTTCTACAATATCATGAATTTCGGTATTTCCTTCATGTGATGAATTTGATACGGAATCACAATAACTGTCCGGAGAAGAAAGATTCGTACTAGTAGCAGATGGAGAACACAGATTTGATTTCGGTATTTCCTTCATATTACAGTAATTTTTCAAAGAAATGTACTGTGCAGTATCAGTAGATGAAGCTGGTGAATTTGCATCAATCCTTCCCTCTTTATTGGAAGATGTGGATGAAGGCCGAGTTTCAGTAGTGTCAGAATAAGACGATACAAATGTTTGGGTTGCTTCTTTTAATTTCTTTTCACGATTTTCTTTCAGTGTCTCTCTTTGCAATGCCTCCGTCAGTAAAGTGGATTGGATTGCCTTTTGTTTCATTTTACTGGATCCTTTCAATGTTTTTGGCTCAACAACTGTTCGGACTTCACTGCCAGATTTGTTCTTTAATTTCTCCAGAAATTCATTTTGGATAGATGATCTGGATGAACCATTACTCCTCCTTAGGTGCTGAAGAATATTGTTCGCTTTCTTGGCTTTTTTAGAGTCAACAATTTCAATTCTAGGTAAAGCATTTCTTTTGAGATTCTCACGTTTTGAAGACCCTGAAGTCATGCTTAGTTTTAAACAAGGCGGAGAAGGAATTTTAGAATTACTGCCGCATTTCACATTTGCTTGATTTGTTTGATTTTGTTCTTCTTCTGAAGAACTGTCAAGGCGATTAGATTTTCTCTTAATTCTGTGTCCCCGTCCCATCTCCTTAGAACTTTCATAATTGGAGTCGCAAAGAAATTGTTTGCATGCCTCAGCTGCATTGATGTACGTATCTGAAAACACTAAAAATGTAAATACATGGAAACAATGTGAATATATAATATCTAATTCTGGACAAATACATAGGCACAAAGAAAACAAGTTGATTAATAACATGCTCAAGGAAAACCATACTACATAACATTAGAAGTCCATTCATTCGTTCAAAGAGAAATATTATTGAAATAGTAAATTAAATACTCTTCTTAAGCAATTCTAAGTAGCTTAATGAAGCCCCCACAAGTGTTTTAATTTCACAATAAATCAACTTTATTATGACATGAGAATCTTTAAAAATGAAAGCTTACCATAAAATCTCTTCACCAGAATATCTGATAATGACCAGGATAGATGGGCTGGCTTCTCTTTACGGACAAAATCCCCAGCTACCTTAGAGTCACTAGGCCATTTTATTTTGGTTTTCATGTTTGCATCAATTTCGGTCTCCAACCATTGAGCCAAGCCAACATCATAGAATTCATTATCAGAATCTTCTTGATTTAGAAACTTAAACACGACAAACTGAAAAAATAAAGAAGATATCAAAAACGTGATTAACAATAACATAAAAGAGCTCAACAATAATTCACCACCACTGTGACTTGTATATATATATATATATATATATATATATATATATATATATATATATATATATATGTTAATGTAAATAATTACACATTTAGATAGATAATGATGGAAACAGAGCGTTGTTGGAAATAAAGATTATAGAAACATTGGCACTGTGTGAAGCAAAGGCATACATACATATGAATTTCCATCTGGTATAAGCCAGCATTTAGCCTCAACTTGTTCAAGATGAAAGAAAACTCTCCGCTTTTCCAAGTTTGATACTTTAACAATACCCAGGATTGAAGAGCGCAGAGGATATTCATACATATCACCATAATTTTGAAACAAAAATCCCACTAAAATCACTTGTCTATCTTGCAGAATTATATTTTGGAGGCATACAACTTTGCCTGCTTTGGTTCTAAAACAAGAATCTCTTTTGTTGACTTTCAGCACAACACCATTAACAGATACGCATCTAAACTGTGAGCCTTGAACATTATCTTCAAGCAAAAAGTGCTTCATGCTAAGCTTGATATGATAGTTATCCTCTAGAACAATCTCAACATTGTGGTTTCTTTCATGATCTCTGTACGCTACTTGATGCAATGGTTTATGGCCGCATTGCAAAAGTGATTTAATGGATTTCAATTTGTTCTCAAAGGGATATGCGCTGAAGGATTCCACATTCCCATGTTCAATACACTCTTGCACTAAATGGCACAGGGAATGAACATTATAGACGACAAATTTGTTACCAAATATAACTGCAGAATGCGTGATAAATAGTTTAAGCAGTTCGTCTGCATAAGCAAGATGGGTCTGCACTAGAACAGGGCTGCTAAGAATATACAAGCCACAGTGCAAAAGAAGAAAATGTTTGTACACATTGTTGAGTACATTATCTTTGAAAATAACAATTCCATCAGACAAAAGAATTCTACGAAATTCTGTAGCCTTATAATGTGCCAAATTAAATTCTCTTGGCTTTCTGTTAAAATCTGAGGGACATGAACTTTCAATGATTTTCAGGGCAACTGTGATTGCATCTACTGCCGTGTGATGTAGCTTCCAAGCACCATTCCATTTCATCCATGCAAGCAATAATCTTTTAAACACTCCAAAGTGAACAAGATGAAGCACATCCAATCGAAACTGAGTAACCATACCTGTTGGAATGATTTCAAGAAGAGATTCAGCTCGATGATGAGATGGCTGTTCTCTATTCGTGAATGATTCATCAGTTCTCAAAACCTGATCTAACTCTAAATATATCATCCTATTCTGAATCCATTCACCAACCACAGTACATTTCTCACAAGCGTAATATCCACCATGTTCAACGATACCCTTCATAAAGGCCCTAGCAGGAGCATCGCAAATGTAATGCCTCACAACAAATTGATATACTTGGCCATCATAAATGTACCCATTTTCTGACAGATCTAGAATTTCTAAAACAAAATTCATGAGAAATTCATCAGGCTTAGGATTACTGTTGCCATGATGCACTGCAATAATAAATGGCTCATTATTGCTTCCAACTAGTTTGCCTAAAATTGGCCAAAATTTTTGCTTGGAGCTCTTTGAGAGAGGCAGCCCATCTACATTGATGTCGATGGTTATTTTATTACAAGTACATGGTTATTTTATACAATTTTTGTAAATATTCTCCAAGATTCGTGCTATCTAAATTAGCTCGGATACTTTTATACCACTTTTGGGTATTATCTTCAAACTCAATCACATCTAAACGTTTTGGAGTTGCCAGAAGAGTCTTATAACTAAGTGTACCTCAGGAAAAATAGGATGAAATCGAGCTAGAAGAGCATCTAATTTTATCACTGACAAACCTCCTCCTTCTAAAGCCCACTGTCGAATTGTTTCGCGAATATATAAACCTCGTTCGTGATCATCAGCAAATGCAAGGACGACGACGTCGTCGTCGTCGTCGTCGTCGTCGCCGTCGTCGTCGTCGCCGTCGTCCTCATCATCATCATCATTTCTATCTTCATCTTCATTACTATTATTCTGTCGAAACTCATTATCAGAATTATTTATCTCGCTGACATTCTCATCCTCTAAAGACATGCTGTCATCACTATTATAAGGATATGGCTGGTTGAGTATTCGTAAATAATTCTCTAATTTAATTTTACGAGCTTCAGTTTTTTTAAGCTGCCGGTTGAGCTTACGCTTCAACGCTTTCTTATCAATCTAAAAAAAGTTACAGTCTATTATATACTAGGATCATAAGTAAAAAATGTTTTGTTTCAATTATAGTAAATAGGAAGAAAAGTCATTGCACAACTATAACACGACCAAATTGCATAGATATATACATATGTTAAAATTGCCAGTGGTGTTAAGAGGACTGAAATATAAGGAATATAAAACCAATTGAAAGTTAATGTTTTTCAAATTTCAATGAAGAGCTTAAGGGATTTAATACCATGAAAATATTTTTATCAGAAAGATTTACTGTCAGCAAATGATTTCAAGCATGTAATCTTTAATCTGTTTATGCACTGCAACATATATTTGCATATATTCTCATTCATATTTTATATTTTAGCATTATCCTAATATAGTTTACTACTTACCATTTCAACGCTGCTTTAAAATCTATTTTTCATTCACTCTGCGATTGTTCATAGTGAAAGAATGGTCTACAAATCTTTATATACTTCTTAGCAGACAAATTTAATATTTCTTATTTTTTTATTATTGCAATTGTTTGGGAATCGTTTGATTAAATTTAGGAATATATTCTTATAGTTTAAGAAATAACTATACACTCAATTATTAATTTTCATTATTTATATAAATAAACTATTATTTCCTAACCTGTAAGAATATGTTCCTAAATTTGCCCAAACGAGATTGCAATAATAAAAAATACGAAATATATTGAACTTTTGTCTTTGATTACTTCCTTTAGATTGAGTTATTAGGAAAAGGCAACATTTTTCTCATGTATAAGTATACTTACAGGGCGTTCCGTATGATCCATTATGAGGGAAATGATGATGATGGCCAATTATGCAAAATTTTGTATAATTCTGTCTTCTCTGTTAAATAATTTCCGTCACAGAAGTGCACACAAACACAGATATAATTATATAGACAGAGTCAAACGAAGAATAGTCTGTACAGAATTAATCGCACACGTGAAACGTTCTCGTCATTACGCAATAATGGCCCAAGACGGCGCGTGATAACGCTCGAGTCGAGCGGCTCGACAATCGCCGGTCAGATGACGTCACGTGATGCACTGCTGGCGCTGTTGTCGATACAGCAACTTATCACGCAAAAAGTAATAATCGAAAATTTCAATATTTCGACCTCATTTTGATTTTAAATAAAAATAAAAAATTACAAGCTCAAAAAAAGCATTTGTTAGATTTTAGATAGAAATAAACTGTTTTCTACTTATAATTTATCATTTCCATTATATATCGAAAAGTCGACAATTTCGATCTCTGTTAGATGTAAAGCAGCCGTTGACATGATATCGAGGACATTGACGTCGTTTTGACATCGAATTGACATTAGCCTTCTCACTGGGTATATGAATGGAACAATGGTAATTTTTTAAAGGCTGTTGAGATGATTGCTAAATTCGATCCTGTTATGTTAGATCACTTAAATAATGTTAAAAAGTCAAGTGAACTTAAAACTCATATGCCACATTACTTAGGAAAACATTTCCAAAACGAAATAATACAATTATTAGCTGCAGGTGTTAAAAAAGAAATAATGCAGGTTGTGCAATCTTCTAAATATTTTTCTATTATACTTGACTGTACACCAGATGTAAGTCATACAGAACAAATTATATTTATTGTAAGGTGTGTAAATATAAATACTTCAGATAAACAAGTTGACATACGTGATTTTTTGGGGGATTTTTATCCCGTCACGAATACTACTGGTGAAGGATTGTATAACTTCCTATTAGAAAAATTGTCAAATTATGAGTTGAATGTTCAAAATATTAGGGGACAAGGTTACGACAATGGATCCAATATGCGAGGTAAAAATATTGGCCTGCAAAAGCGCATTTTAGACATCAATCCAAGAGCACTCTTTGTTCCTTGTAATGCTCATACTTTGAATTTGGTCGTAAATGATGTGGCAAACAGTAACGGGGAAATATTTGATTTTTTTGAAATTATTCAGGAAGTATAGAACTTTTTTCTGCTTCCACATATCGATGGAATATTTTGAAGAAACACATTACAAATTTAACACTCAAAAGTCTTAGTGAGACAAGATGGGAAAGCAGAATTAAAGCTATAAGACCATTACGCCTTAATCTGAAGAACATCATTGACAGTTTAACTGAATTAACGAATGATCCTATCCGAGACGTAAAAACAAAAAATATGGCTCATTCACTGGCACAAAAGATATCTTCTTTCAAATTTATATGTTCTATAATTATTTAGCACGATTTGCTTTCAAAGATAGATATTGTTAGTAAAATGCTTCAAAACCCAAAAATAAGCTTAGCCGAATGTGTTCATGCTTTAAAAAATCTCCAAATTTACATTATTAAAAAAAGAAACGATGAATGTTTCAATATGTTCATTAGTAATGCCGTTACAGAAGCTGAGAAAATTAACGTACAACTAAAATTTCCTATAATTCGCTATATAAAAAGGCCACGTCAATTTTTCTACGAAAGCAAAGCTGATTCGGTTGCAGATCCTAAACAGCACTTTAAAATATATTTTTATTTTACCATTTTAGATAAGCCACCATTTTTATTTTACCATTTTAGATAATTTTACCATTTCACATAAGCAATTCTCTTGATCAAAGGTTTGAATTAGTAAATGAATGTGAGTCTCTGTTTAGCTTTTTATATGGTTTTAAAGGAATGGATAATGACGCCTTAATGAAATCATGTATGGATCTGGATGTAAAATTCCAGTCAAATGAAAATAATGTGTTAAAAAGGGATTTAGATGGTATTCAGTTATATAATGAAATATTGTCGTACCGGGAAATTTTCCCTGACGCATCGTTATCGACCAATCCCCTTCATATTTTACAAAAGATCGTAGATGTTGATTTAATACCTTGTTTTCCAAATTTTACTATTGCTCTGAGAATTTTTTTAACACTGCCAGTTTCCGTTGCGTCTGGCGAGAGAAGTTTCTCAAAACTCAAAATAATACTACGATGTCCCAGGAAAGACTAAGTAGTCTTGCACTTATTTTTATTGAACATGAAATATCAGAAAGTATAGACTTGTCAGAAATGATAGACGAATTCGCATCTCTAAAAACCAGAAGGGTTATTTTGAAAACGTAGGTACATTTATTTTGTTATTTAATTTTAGAATATTTTAAAAGATATAAAGATTATTTGTGTTTTTGTTATTTTCTTTATAGATAATTATTAAAATAAAATACATAACACATATTTTATAAGTGAAATTATTTGTTTATCCTATCCTATATGAAGTACGAGTATTTTTGTATTTTACCAAAATTTAATTTTAACGGGGCGGCGAAAAGTGGGTTTGCACACGGGCGGCCAAGTACCCAGGACCGGCACTGGATTTGAATATAAATTTATGAGCTAAAAGATCCGATCTAAAGCGGGCCGGACCAACGCAGGACTCCGCATATACAACGTTGCATGGTATGGAGCGCCTAAGGCCAATGCAGTACCTCAAAGCCCTACGCGACACACGCTCAAAGCTCTCCGTGAGGCTCTTATTATGGAATGGGAAGAGGAAAGAGGCGTAGTCCGAGGTTCCCCTGCTCATGGCCTTGTATATGTTTAACAGTGTTTTAGGATTGGAACCTCACCATACTCCCCTGAGAAATTTTATAATATTAGCCAGCTTCTCACATTTGTTAATAATATATTTAGCGTGAAGTTGGCCAGTGAGATGGGACTCCAGGAGAATGCCCAAAAACCTGCAAGAAGGCACGGGATTAATATTAATGTCCAAGAGAATGGTGAAATTCATGGGATTGATCTTTTTTTTCCTAAATATCATGAGGGCCGATTTGGGGGGAGAAACCACCAGGCCCCTACTAAAAAGAAAGGCCGAAAGAGTGCCCGCGGTCCGTTCAAGCGATAACAGGGAGGGCTCAAGATCTGGAGACCGCTTATAAAGAGCGATGTCGTCCGCGAATTGAACCATACGGCAGCCACCAGACAGAAAGGAGTCACATTTAGACAAGTAAAGATTAAAAAGCAGCGAGCTCAAAATCGATCCCTGAGGAACGCCCTTATGAAAATAAAGCGTCTCCGTCAGGTCTCCATACGATAACAACGAATTGCAACTCTCTGAGACACGTCAATTGATAGGCAAACCAACATAGTTTAGGCGGAAGGCCTAAGTCAATGAGCTGAGAAGTCAAAATAGAGGGGATTATATTATCGAATGCTCCCTGAATGTCAAGAAATAAGCAGACCGTCGATTGTCTAGTAGTAAATCCGTGATGGATTTCAGTGGTTAATATGCTTAGATTATCAAGGCATGAGGTTCTCTTGCGAAAGCCGAACTGGAAAGAAAGGAGAATAACGGATGATTCCACCCACCAACCCAGGCGGTACAAAATAAGTCTTTCGAGCATCTTAAGGAGACAGGAGGTTAAGGAAATAGGACGAAGTTTACCAGGGAATGACTTAGGGATGAGGAATACTAAGGAATGTCGCCAAGTGTTCGGGAAAAAATCAGAATCAAAGATATTATTAAGTACATTGAGTAGTATGAAAAGATATTCGTCCGGTAGGAGAGAAAGCATTTTGTTATCTATCCAGTCAAAGCCGGGAGAAGTACAAGTTTTTAGATTACGAATAACCGAGGTTAATTCTTGAATGGAGAAAGGGTAATCGAATGTTTTGCACGAATAGTCTTTAGGAAAATCATCAATAAATGAAAAAACGCGGTGAAAAACGGATGGCGGACAGAGAGAATTAATGGAACTTTGAATAGAATTTGAGGGATGGTGATTAGAGGTGGGGGGAGCAATAGGATCCTCAAAATGACGGGATCTAAATCGTTTAATAAATTGCCAAAGATGGGAGATGGGAGTGCTCGGGTTAAGATTGAAGCAAAATTCCCTCCAGCCTCTTCGCTTTTCTGTTCCCATTCTTCTGGTTATCGCTTCCTGCTTTTTGAAAGCGAGATAATTTGAAAAGGTGGGATATTTTTTGAGAGTGGAAAGAAGTCCACGTCTAGCGTCCACCGCCTCCTGGCAGGCTCCGCTCCACCAGGGGGCTGGCGGGGAGAATCTACCTCCCCCCGGGGGCCGCCCCGGCGGACGAGGCTTCTCGGAATTGGGAGGCCATTGTTGAACAAGATGCTCTGTGAAACAGAAATATTTTTGGTTAGGATTTAACGAAGGAGCCTTCAGAGATTCCTCTAGCGAGACCAACGAGGAGAGGAAGTTTTTAATAAATTGTTCGTCAAGTAATTTAGAATGTCTGATTTTATGAGAAAAGAAGCTCTTCCTCGGAGGAGTGCGGTTGAAAAGAGTTGCTATAAGGTAGTGATCGCTGAGGAAGGTGTCGTCAAGAGTCATCTATTCACAAAGACCGATAGATGGAAAAATAAAGGTGAGATCAATCGCCGAGGACCTCTGGCCAGGGCGTGTTAGAAAGGTTAGAGAGCCATTATTAATACAAGTGAAGGAGGCTTTAATAGCTGAAGAGAGCAAAAGCTCACCCTCATTGTCCGAACGTTCGCTGCCCCATTCACAATGGTGAGCATTAAAGTCACCAACTAAAATGACATTTGTAAAAGAGAGACAGAATGTAAAAAGGGAATTATATTCGTCTAAGGAGAGGGAGCCTTTAGGATGTCTATAAATAGAAATAATAGTCAAGTCATAGTTATTAAAATGAATAGAAATAGCCTACTGTCGAGTCTGCCTTCAAAGGAGATGGTATTATTAATATAAGAATAAGATAAAGAAGAATGAACCGCCAAAATAAGACCTCCTTCAAATCGAGATGAGGAGTCCTTGCGAAAAGTGATAAAATTATGGAGAAAGAAACGAGAACTAGCAGTTAATCATGTCTCAGAGAAAGCCAGCACATCGTATTTTTCAAAAAGGACCGAGGCCACCCCAAATTTACTCGAAATAGTGCGGCAATTCCACTGAAGGATGGCCAAGGATGAAGGGGCCAGTCGATTGGAGGAAACCGGATCAGACATCCTGGGAAGGGCCATGGGAAGAGAGTCTGACATCAGGCGTCACGGAAAACTGATTGGCAAAGCCGCCCACCATGTCATGGAGGTTCAGCATCTTGAGTATAGGCTCAAGTTTTTCAACAAGAATACAAATTAGTTGCAAGGGCACATCCAACTGCGACGGCTCAAGGCCGAGAAAACGCTGGATTAGCGAGAAAAGAGGTGGAAGATCAAACCTCGCATCAAGGACCACCCCATTGCCAGAGGCAGAGGGGGTCCTGCCATTAGAGTACAGAAGAGGGGGGGAGGACCCAGAGAAGAAGAGCCAACTCTCGAAGAGGACCCCAATGTCATTGATCGAGAGGGCGGGTAAGAGGGTTCATTATTATTATAGTCGTGTGGTTTGGTCTTTGATTTAAAAAATTTTCGTTTAAAATCAGAAGAAGTTTTAGCCAGAGTTTAAAAAGTCGGAGGAGCAGGAAGACGAGGGCGGAGGCACGAACCTACATGTCGAAGAGTCATCCTTCTCGGGAGGAAAGGAGCCCAGCACCCGAGAGTAGAGCTGAGAGGGGAGAGGGGCAAAACGTTCCCGAGAAGTCAAGGAAGAGTTTGGAAGTCCAGGAAATTCTTTGCTATATTGCAAGGAGAGGCTCCCCTGTGGGGCAGTCACTTGACCACGAATGCGAGATGCGGCCTCAGAGAGGGGGACATTCTCATGTGCAGAGAATTCCCTTATCCTTCTTTGAAGTATATATTTAGGGCATGCAAAATTGGAAGCTCTGTGTGGTCCTCCACAATTTATAACAGGGGCACAGTCCTTCTTGAGACAGGTCTCATCGTCACCGTGCCTACTGCCATCACAATCCAAACAGCGAGCATGGCTCTTACATTGAGCACCAATGTGTTCAAAACGAAAATAAGAGAAACATAATGAGATTTTCGAGACAAAAGGGAGAACAGGATACCTCAACATATACAAATATATGCATTCCGGAAGGGCCTGACCTCTAAATGTAACCAGTATGGTTCGAGAGGGAGTCAAATTATAACTATTATTTACATTAATATTTACATTAGACTGTGTAGAAGAGAAAGAAGGCAGAGTGCCCCCCTTCCGTCTGCCCAACCTCTGCACAGAGAGCACCGTAACTCTGGAGTCAAGGCCCCTCAGGATCTCCCCATCAGAAAGATTGAGTGGAACACCGCGAATAATACCCTTTCTGTGCGATATAACGGAATATACACATGATATCTTTTTTCTATTAGAGTTTGATTGGAAATTAATCTGTTGGCTGCCTCTCTAGTTTTGAATCGAATATTGATTTTTGAGAACCTAATCTTCTTTAATTCAAGAATATCGTTTTTATTGGTTGCGTAAAGGAGGCGACCGACCGCAAGGGGGTCGATAGGAAAGGAAGAAGAATTATTATTATCTTTGTGAACAATGACATCGAAGGGATCAGAAGAACTAACATCATATGTATTCTCGCACGAAGGGGGGAGATCCTAAGAGCCCGCAGAAACAGCGGTGGAACCAGAAGAAGATGAGGCATAATTAGCCTTACCTTGTAATGAATAACTATCCTTTTCACCCAGGAACCTGACGTTTACTCACAGACGAGGCAGTACTTTGATCCTTTTTCCTTTTATTAGGTCTCGATTCCGCTCCCAAGGAGCACGCTCGAAGATCAATGTCCACGACGGGTCCGCGACGAGGGAATCCGATTGCACGATTGTTGACTGAAAAATAGACGTGGTTTCATTAGAGCTAGCCTCCATCTCAATCTCTACGACAGAGCCGGTAGACGGAGAGAAGGGAGGGAGGGAATGAGCTATTAAATCGAGTCTGTCCTCGTCGCTAGGCTCAGTCAAGTCAGAAGCAGAGCGTAAAATAATATCATCTTTGTCACATTGATATGAAGAAGAAGGATTATTAATAGAAGTATTTATGGGGCCTTGAATGGACATGATAGAAAGATTACAGACCGTACACTCGCCGACCGATGCCACGCGGTCGGCCGATCAAGATGGCCGAGGATAACGTGGTGCTATTATGCGCAAAAATTAGTTACGGCTAGTATGAAGAAGCCGAGTCACCAAGGGTGAAAATATTTTACAAGGGTAAAAACAATTCGCAATGTACTGAGTCCACACAATAGCGAAACAAAAGCACTCCCTGAGATGCGGGGGAGGTTGTTAAAGAATACTTTATGACTAGAATAATTGAGCACTACAAGTAACATGTCCACCACAGTCAAAGGTCCGAACGGAAGTCCACAGGATCGTGGTCTGTCCCTGAGGCATTATCACCACTGCTACTTTCGCCTCGGCCAGGGGTAACAAGAAATACACAGACGGACTCCTTAGGCCGAGTCCATAGGGGGACTCAAGTCAGCAGCGCCACCTCAGAGCAAAGCACCCAATCAGCCTCTGATTGGGAGGCAACGACAAAGACTACGGCCACACAGACGGAATTGACCGAAGAAATCAAGGATCCTAATAATAACAGCCTAGGGACTCTAAAGACCACCAAAGCGGCCCCTCATCTAACCTACCGGGAACGGTTGTACAAACGGTACTTTTCAGGACCAAAACGAAAACCTTGTAAATAGTAGCGTGTAATAAACTCTGTACATAGATCATACGCTTTCATAATTGTGCGTATCCTTCCTACTTGCGAGCGTGCAAACGAGCGACAGCGCAACCTACATGTTGTAACTTTCTCAGCTTCATTTTGCCGCTATCAGGGAACACTCGCTAATAGCTGAAAAAATTCAGGGAACAGCGTTTACTCCACAGCGAACTGTGAATGACTACGTGACCTCTATTCGCGGTGATTTTTTCGCTACATGAATTGGCATCTATAGGCTTATATCAGAGAGAAGCCTGAGGATGCGTCCCGATAGAAAAAGAAACAACGGTATGGAATAGTAATAAAAAAGTAAGTATATATGATGGCTAAGAGTGCATCCAGAAAGAAGACTGAGAGGTGTCATGGCCCGCTTTTATTTTTTTTAATTTTTTTATTTCAATATATAGACATGAGGTAGCTTGGGAAGTACCTATCCAGCTAATCTCGATTCCAAATTACATCGATCACATTATACAGGGTGTCGCAGACCACCCGTATCAGCCGAATATCTCAAAAACTGAGCGCGGCAGACAAAAATATTTCAGACGAAAGTTGTAAGGTTTCAAGTAACGCATTACATGGCGATATCAGTATGACCTTGAAGAGTGTTGTCAAGGTCACGTAAAGGTCACCTTGAATTCTGTAAATGGAACCCCCTATTTTTTATTACTTATTATTGTAGCTTATCTCGAGAGCTTTCCAAAACACTATAATGAAGTATTTCTTCATTGGGTACTTTTCGAGTTATGAGGCTTGAAATAATTTCTTAATTTTACATAAACCATAAAATATCTAGTAAAATATTCATTTCTCGATTATCTTACCTTAATACTTTTATATACAAAATAATGAGAGTAATCAATTGGTGTAAAGAAAACAAAGTTGTTTTTAAGAAAAAATATGGAATTGTTAATTGCAAATTACATATTTTTTCTTAAAAACAACTATGTTTTTTCTTTACACCAATTGATTCCTCTCATTATTTTGTACATAAAAGTATTAAGGTAAATTAATCGAGAAATGAATATTTTACTAGATATTTTATGGTTTATGTAAAATTAAGAAATTATTTCAAGCCTCATAACTCGAAAAGTACTCAATGAAGAAATACTTTATTATAGTGTTTTGGAAAGATCTCGAGATAAGCTACAAGAATATGCAATAAAAAATTGGGGATTCCATTTACAGAATTTAAGGTGACCTTTACGTGACCTTGACAACACTCTTCAAGGTCATACTGATATCGCCGTGTAATGCGTTACTTGAAACCTTACAACTTTTGTCTGAAATATTTTTGTCTGCCGCGCTCAGTTTTTGAGATATTCGGCTGATACGGGTGGTCTGCGACACCCTGTATATATACACGGTGAGTCATTTTAATCTATAATCCCAATTATCTCGTTGGCAAAGCATGACAGAGAAAAAATTTTCCCACAAAAGTTGTTTGTTTCTTTGGGGGCCATAAGATGGCACCATTGGTTTGACCTTGAAGAGTCATTTGAAGGTCACGTGAAGGTCACCTTCAATTTCTTAAATGGAACCTACATTTTCTCATTACATATTCTTGTAGCTTATCTCGAGAGCTTTCCAAAACACTATAATTAAGTATTTTTCTCTCAAGTACTTATTGAGTTATGAGGCTTGAAATAATTTCTTAATTTTACATAAACCGTAAAATATCTTGTAAAATATTCATTTTTCGATTATCTTACCTTAATACTTTTATGTACAAAATAATGAGAGGAAT
Organism: Camponotus vicinus; assembly: GCF_025532165.1. Classification (NCBI taxonomy): domain Eukaryota; kingdom Metazoa; phylum Arthropoda; class Insecta; order Hymenoptera; family Formicidae; genus Camponotus; species Camponotus vicinus. The sequence continues at coordinate 9,924,150 of NW_028141946.1, forward strand.
TAATTGGTGTAAAGAAAACACATAGTTGTTTTTAAGAAAAAATATGGAATTGTCAATTGCAAATTACATATTTTTTCTTCAAAACAACTATGTGTTTTCTTTACACCAATTGATTCCTCTCATCATTTTGTACATAAAAGTATTAAGGTAAGATAATCGAAAAATGAATATTTTACAAGATATTTTACGGTTTATGTGAAATTAAGAAATTATTTCAAGCCTCATAACTCAATAAGTACTTGAGGGAAAAATACTTATTTATAGTGTTTTGGAAAGCTCTCGAGATAAGCTACAAGAATATGTAATGAGAAAATGTAGGTTCCATTTAAGAAATTGAAGGTGACCTTCACGTGACCTTCAAATGACTCTTCAAGGTCAAACCAATGGTGCCATCTTATGGCCCCCAAAGAAACAAACAACTTTTGTGGGAAAATTTTTTCTCTGTCATGCTTTGCCAACGAGATAATTGGGATTATAGATTAAAATGACTCACCGTGTATATATATATATATATATATATATATATATATACATATATATATACAGGGTGATTCAAAATAACCCCATTGTTCTGGTAATGACACATTCTTGAATCAATTCTAAGACGATTTTTCCTTTGGCAAAATTTCGTCCGAAGCTTAGTTTTTGAATTATTAAAGGAAGTAGTTAACGTACGATTGGTCGGATACAAGAGGCAGGCAAGGTTGGCGCGATTCACCGTCAGACGCGGGTGCTTATGCGGGGCGCCTGCTGCGATCAGCTGGTCGCTATACGCATACAGACACACATCCGAACACATACATTCTCTCTCTGTCTGCTGTCTGTCTGTCTGTCTGTCTCTCTCTCTCTCTCTCTCTCTCTCTCTCTCTCTCTCTCTTTCATTCGCTCACTCGCCTGTAATTTTTTCTTTTTTTTTTTTACGAGAGAGGGGAAAATGCATTTTATGCATATCCACCGGTCGATCCAGTGAGTTATGTGGGACTCGAGTACCAAGTCGAATTACCAACTCGGTACTCCCTACTAAAAACCCCTCTCTTTTCACGAATTTCCTTTGACACACTGTCCCTCTGACTTCCCGAGATCTGTTTTCACATAACGTCAAAAAATAGTTATTATTACTTGTTCGATGACTTTTGATGTATTGCTGTAATTGCTTGAAGGAGAAATGAATTTTCCGATAGATCGTACGTTCTCAAATTTAACGTAGATATCACGTTGCAAAAGACAAGAAATCCACACTAAATTATTAACTGAAAGTTTTTCTTCTTTCATGAACTGTATTCTTTTATAAACTTTAACGTAATCACATTTATTTACTCACTCGATGAGACGAGAAATTTACTAATGACTATCACTAATCACTATTAATCACTGTCGAATAATAACTGTTGGCGATTAAAAATCACTCGATGAAAGAAACACGCGCGGACACGTTATTACACGACGCGACGACGCGACAATGCGACGATAATTACTCGGCGACTGCAAGCAGTTTTTTGTCATGGCAGGTTGCGGTAGATTAAGGTACTACTGGCGCTATCGAACGCGATCATGTGTTCGATTGAAGAATGCGGTAAACATAATAAACATTTAACATATTAATATTATTATTATCATGAGTGTGATATCCATACATCGTATGATATCTATTTAAAAATTAATTAGATTAAATAAGTGTTTTTAAAATATTTATTACTTTTACTATTATCATATAAAATATTAATATTAAATATTTATTTAACTATTTTATCTATTTATTTATTTATTTATCTATTTCACCTATTTATTTTTAACTATTTATTATCAATGATCGAAAATCGGTCATTGATAATAAATAGTTAAAAATAAATAGATGAAATAGATAAATGAAAAAATATTAATTAATCGCGTTTTATTCTCTCTTTTTCTTGTGTTTTTAATTGCAAAATAAGATACTCCATACATTAAAAAATTGGTCGCTCTTAAAAGAGCGGATTGTTTTTGAACATTTATAATAAATGTTCGAAGTGGCCCCCATACATTCTAACGCAAGCTCTCATGCGTTTCAATAAATTTTGTTGAATATTTTCCATTACGTCTTTTTCTATGGACCATATGGAATATCGCAATCTTGTTTCTAAATCTTCTACATCTTCAGGGAGCGTTTTGTAGATCGTTTCTTTGCAGTATCCCCAAAGAAAAAAATTCAATGGATTTAAATCCGGGGATCTTGCAGGCCAACGTATCGGACCATATCGGCCCATCCAACGTCCAGGAAACTTGTTGTTTAGAAAAGTTGTCACAATCCTGGCATTGTGTGGACCAGCACCGTCTAGTTGAAATATAATTTCTTCTCTTTCCAAAAGCGGCACTTCTTCTAGGACATCTGGTAATTTATTCTCCAATAATTCCAGATATGCTCCGCTGGTTAAAATATCCGGGAGGATAACTGGGCCCAGTATTTCTGTTCCCATAATTCCAGTCCAGATATTGAGCTTCCAACGAGTCTGAAAATTTCTGACTCGTGTAGCTCTGGGATTTTCTTCGCTCCACAAATGCATGTTATGTGGATTAAATATTCCTTCTTGTGTAAATAGCGATTCATCGCTAAATATTATACGAGAAGGGAATCTAGGATCTCTATCCACGCTCCTGAGAAAATTTTCGCAGAATATTCTTCTCAGAGGATAATCTTCTGGTCTTAAATGTTGCACGCGGGTATAATGATAATCGTGCAACTTTTCTTCTCGTATATCCTCTGTACCGTTGAATATGAGAGATTGTGCTCTCGAGCAATAGTCCGAATACTTGTCTCAGGCTCTTGCTCGACAGCACGAACCACTTCTTCGGTATTCCGCAAATTTCTTGAGGTTCGGTTTCTTCCAACGTCGTGTTTATTCGGGAGAACATTGCCCGTTTCGAATAATCTTTGGGCTGCTCCGAGTATAACATCAGGCATTGGATGTCTCGCCCGATTTGGGTATAATTCGGCGTATCGTCTTGCAGCAACGTAATGCTGCCCGTCGGATGCACCGAGTGACATTATCATGTCGTAATATTCTTCAATCGTATAACTTGCCATGTTCTCTTAACTCTTCTTCTAACAATCGAGCGATTATTGATTTCAATATCGATCGTCTCTCTGTATTTATACGATCCTCGCGGGGGTCCATGCCCCCTCCGCGCCTCCCGCGACGAATCCGCGACCCGCGACCCGCGACACGCGACAAGCGACCCGCGTACTGACAGGACATGGTTGTTTTGGAAAGTACCTGCGTCAAATAAACCGCGAACTCACCACAGCGTGCCACCATTGCCCCATCCTCTGCGACACGGCGCAGCATACCTTCGCAGATTGCGAGGCGTGGAGCGTGCAGCGCCGTGCACTTAGGGGGGTAGTCGGGGAGGACCTCTCACTGCCGGTCCTGGTGACCAAAATGGCCGGCAGTGAGGAGGCTTGGAGGGCCGTCGTCACCTTCTGCGAGGAGGTGATGCTGCAAAAAGAGACGGCGGAACGTATCCGCCGTCAAGAAATAGCTGCATCACCAGCACCAGTGGGGGGGTGGCGGCGGCGACCGCGGCGAGCAGCACCAAGGAGAAAGAGCCGGAGAACGGCGGGGATGCACCAGCACCCCCCATCCTCTTCGGCTCCTCCAGTCAGGAGGAGCCAAAGAGTGAGGGCGCTCGCGAGGGGGGTTGTATTCCCCCCTATACAGGGGAGCTGAGACACGGGGGGAGGCACGTTAACGCCTCCTCCATAGTCTTCCTCTACCCGCGAGCGCCGTAAAGTAATAGATGGGATGGCGAGGAGGTGGGAGGAGGTACTACCCCTTCCCCCTCCTCACAATGTCAAATGCTCGGCACTGAGAGAGGAGAGGGAGCGTTAAACGCTCCCTCTAGCCCAATTTAGGGCGGAGCTAGAGAATAAGGGGGAACTGAGAACCCCCGCCCAGGAACGCACGGGGTCGTCTGCGGACGGCCCCAGTACGATTCCCTCTGGACCCGGTCACCGAGGGCGGGGGCCCGAGGTGATCAAGTGGGTCCACGAGGAAGGGGGGCGGACGGCGTGGCCCTGTCCGCCCACAGTTAGGAAGGAGGGGGAGGGCAATGCCCTCCCCTGGGAAAGAGACCCGGCGGTTAGTCCAAGACCGCCGGGTCATATGCGCGGAGGGGATCCACAGCCGGGGATGCCGATGTATTGCATCCGCCAGTTCCAGGTCCCCGCCTGCCCCTCCAGACGCGCGGAAGGCCACTCCTGAGGTTTTAGCGGGTAAACCGGCGGACCGACACTTGGTACGACCGGGAGTCCCGCATAACCCTCGACCCCCGGGGGCCCCTTTTGAAGAATGTAACCATATATTTTTCAGAAGAATGACTGTGATTGATCAATAACATCTAGTAAACTATCCTGAAAATTCTATAAGAGTTATCTGATAATGATGATTGTGAGGTGACCGTGAGGTTTCCCGAAAAATACTGAGTGTGAGGTTTCCGAAAAAGACTGACTGATATTGACTGACTGATTGATTGTGATTCGTTCAAGTTCGCGCTTATATATCGTTTTTGGATTACCCTCTCCTAGGGTGAGGAGCTGGAGAAGTTAACGAATAGAAACTCTCGTTAGATTTCCATCGTCTCTTCCTTGCCCCTTCTTATGGGCATTTAGAACAAATGTAACAAATCAGAATTTTATTACATTCGTTCGCGAATAGGAGAGCGTCTTCCGAAACGGGGAGGCCTAGGATTCTCAATATCGGAAGTGACAGTAATTTATGTCTTTCTAAGTGCAGAGTGCATCTGCTAAAGACAAGAGATGACTTTTATTACCCCCTTGAAATTAAAATAGGTTCATGTGTCGCGTCGCGACATCCGGTCACTCGCGTTTTCATGATAGTTTCTTTTATTTTTTATAGCCTCTTGAGATTTTATGAAGTTCTAAGTGATAGGAAAATATCAATTTCGATGACTGGCTGGCGCCTTGACTGTGACCGGATGCTAATTCTTATGATTTTATAGCCCGCTAACATCTGGCTGTTTTTGGAGCACTTACTGAGAATCCTATTCCAATTTGTTTGACATTAACAATTTTTTTAGAATCGTGCACGTGTGCACCGGTCATGGGAAAGAAAAGAATCGTGAAGTCCCTTGGACGTAACATAATTCTTGTAGCAGATATCTGAAACCAAGAGATTTGAAGCAATAAATAAATAAGAAAAACTAGAGCTAAGGATGGCCAGTCGTCAAAACTTAGAATTTCTAAACAAAGATCGCAATCGGAGCCGTCATGAAAAATCTTACGAGTTAGTACTCCACATGTGGAGCTAGGAAATCGGAAACCCTTCTATTGAAACAAAAGGCCCTGCAGTACCCTAGGCAAGCTATCAAAAAAAGGGAAAATAAACAATTTCTCGGACTTTGACAGGCCACCCTTAAGTGCTAGCCGAAGCGCGAGGAAATTCTCGCGAGTCATAAATTTGTCAATTAACTCTCCACTCTCCGCTCTCCGCTGGATAGAGCTAAGTCTCAAGCCGAAGGGCTCAACCAATTAAAAATCTTAAGAACCGCCTTTCCTCCCAAAAGAAAACCTCCTTATCCCTAAGAAGGAAGTAATCAAAAACTACCCTATTCGTCAAGAAGGAATCCTACTATCCAGGAGGAGGAGCTATACACAAAAACTCGCGAGCTGAAGTCGCGCAGACATAGTTTTTCTCAACAGTTCCGTCGTAAAAACGAAAAGTTCGTCAGTCTGTTATCAACGAAAATTTCTTTTTCCGCACATCATTTTAAGTTTCGTACTTCTCTCGCACTAATCAATTCATTGAACACGCGAAGTGCAAGTAAGTGAAGTGCTACACTCTGGATCAACCGAACCATCCATTCTGCAACTGCGGAACCAGCCATCTATGCAACCGAGGTTCAAGCTCCGTTCTGATTTCTTTAACTTTGCACTTCAACGCTCGCCATAAGTAGAAAGTCTAATCTCTCTTTTATTTCTTGCGTCCGTTGATTGTCACTTGTGAAGCGATCCTTAGATGTTTGAAAAATATTAGTTCACATATCCCTAATGTAATAAGAATGTACAAAATAATAATAATAATATCGACGTCCTAAAACCTCACAACAATTCCAAACCATCAATAATAATATCCTAACACTCTCCCCCCCTTATAATTCATTCCCCTCTATATTCTCCTTTATTTGTTTTGGATTATCCCACCGAGCTCCGCAAATACTTTTCTTCATCTGCTCTGGATTGTTGTATAGCGATCTGTGAATATTTTATTCATTTTGGATTATTGTACTGGGATTCGCAAATACTTTTTCTTTATCTGCTCTGGATTGTTGTATAGCGATCCGTGAATATCTTATTCACTTTGGATTGTTGTACTGGGATCCGCAAAATCTTTTCCTTCATCTGCTCTGGATTGTTGTATAGCGATCCGTGAATATTTTATTCGCTTTGGATTGTTGTATTGGGATCCGCAATTATTCTTCTTCATTTACTCCGATAAACCTGAGGAGCAATCTCTAAGGATCGTCTCTCAACATAATAAGAATAAGACTAGTCAGTCATAGTTAATCATCCATCCCCATATTTAAACCGCGAATATTTATTTTTATTAGTGGCGCGTTATAAGTCGCGATCAGTCGTTAAGCACAGGCGGTATCGTCGGAACAAGCGGTTAAGGAAACAGTTGGCTCCGACATTAGGGAACCCTAACGATAACGGTCCCATAGATAACACGGCTCCCGACTCAGGCGTTAACGATTTAAAACGGCATCACACACTCTCCTACCCACTCTCCCCCAGTCCCTATACCGAACTACTTCCTTATCTCCTCCCCAGGGCATTCTTCTTCCTTCCCCTTTATATCTGCTCCTGGTCCCGTCCCGTCGTTTCCTCCGGCCCCCCGATCTCCTACCCCGACTTCCCTGGAACAATCTCTTCCTCCTGCTTCCCCATCTACCTTGCCCTTTGAATCCTCTCCTTCACTTCCCCCTGCACCTTAGCTAGAATCTCCCTCTGCCTCCTCCATACCTGTTATTGCGACCGACAGCCACAGGTACGGGCGAGGGCCTGTCAGACGACGTAGCAGAGCCGAGACCAGCGCCGCGAGAGAGCTTTAGACGGAGGGAGCGCGGTCGACTGTAAATAAATAGAGTTAACCAATATTAGTTTTAAGAAATTAATTTAAGGATCCGAGTAACTATTGGTTTGCAAACAGGGTGGCGTTACAAACGTAAAGCAATAGAAAAAGCAGACGTTCATTATGAGATAGGACGGGCGGACGGTTGATCGATAAACGAGAGACAATAGAACGCGCGGGTCAGATCGCGGAACTGTTGAATTACAAACGTCTCGCGTGCATGACTGTATACCAAATGGTAAAAATGGTAAAACGGTAAAATGGTCTGTCGGACGGACGCTTTTATCGAATGGACCGCGGTTTCTCCAACGAACGATTCAATTTGTTGCTGCGTGCGATACTAGCGTTCAATTACTTTTGCAAGACCGTAATATCGTTACCCGGATAATCAGTTGTTATAGTTTTTGTGATTTAGCATTAAAGTTACAGTAGCATTATTTGATTAAAATATCTTTTAGTCTATATATGTATATATCATAGTTATACGCGAGTTTATTATAATATTTTAAGTTTACGTTTTATGACAGCAGGTTTTATATTTTTAATCTTATGTTTGCGGTTTATGTACGATACTTTTTGCCCGCAGTCTATGAATGTAATCTAATTACTGGGAGCAAGGAATTTTTAGTTTGTGTCAGAAGCGCGAAGATTGTACGATGCAAGTATAACCATGGTTGAATTACATAGGAGAAAGACCCAACATCCGAATGACATATGTATAAGAATGGAAAAGGACACGTTAAGATTATATGTCTGAGAGCGGCGTGAATGCGCGGATGTCAGCATGAGAAGTGACGCGATTGACCGGAGGCGTCGCGGCGGGAGCGTCGCCGTAGTTGGTCGGCCGACTGGTGGGGCGAGCACCAGAGATCAAGGGTATAATAGGAGGAAGCGCGAGGACTCGAGGGCTCATTCAGCGATAGAGTCTCAACGCGTTAACGTGTGTAACGAAAGTCGCATAATAGCTTGAGCGTGCCATCCGCGATATCATAGCGTGTCGATGTAAGTGCGTAGTAAAATTTCTAAATTACAATAAATGAAAAATTGAATATGAAGAATATCAATGATGGAATAATTTATAATTATCGAATATATAAAAGTAATAATTATATTTTAATTATATTTTAAAATCAATTATAATAAATACTATAAAATAATAATTATATTTTAAAACGCGAATATTTCCACCGGCACTTATTTGGTCAGCGAGCGACCTTTCAGGGATCCTCCAATCGGCATTGCATCCATCGAGTGAGATACCAACATCGCTCTGGAGTCGCATATCACTGTGTTAAAAAGCAGCATTAGGTGTGAGGTCTGGATAGCTCAGTGGTCTAGAGCAGTTGCCCGGAAAGCGAAAGACTCTGGTTCGATTCCCGATCCAGCCACTTGCGCCTTACATATTTTTCTAGTCTGCGAATATTGTTTTCTAGCAATTATTCGTTAGGCTGAAAAGTGTGTGAATGCTTTCTCCACAGGATATGCGTCAATGCCGTTGCCACGGATGGATTCTGTCGCTCGTTGATCAAATGGGCGTAAAGACACGTCCGATCTCCTCCCACATACATCCCTATCTTTTCAGTTACTTAAGAAAGAATTAATTGCTTATCCCATTTTACGTTTATATAAAACTTTACGTTTTATATAAACGTAAAATGGGATAAGCAATTAATTCTTTCTTAAGTAACTAAAACGTAAAGTTTTATATAAACGTAAAATGGGATAAGCAATTAATTCTTTCTTAAGTAACTGAAAAGCTCGCTGACAACTTTCATCAAGGTTGAAGACAGACTTTCGTAAAAGATTATTCAAAGGTCTGGCCTTGACCGCATAATCTTTAATGAATTTTCTAAAATAATTGGTTAAACCAAGAAACCTTTGAACTTCAACTACTTTTTTAGGTTACGGGAATTTATTAACCGCGTCAACATGTCTGGAACTTAATCCCTGAAGGGGAAATTATATAAATATTCAATAGTCGTTCTTAGAAAACAACATTTCTGAAAATTTAACTGTAAATTATAGCGTTTGAGCAATAAAAGAACTTCCTTTAGAGTATCAAGGTTATGATCGACTGATACCGAAGGGATAAGAATATTATTAATATATGTTATAATTATACTTAGTTTTACTTTTTTTTATTATAGAATATATTTCATTGCGTTTCTGTTCTATATATATTCTGTATAAGAGTTACTGTATTAGTTTCTTTTGTATTACTTTTATCTATATCGGTAGATGGTGTTCATAACATCGCGTTACGTTGCGTGTCGTCCGTTAGTACTATTACGTCTTTAACAGAGAGAAGCCTGAGAGCGGCCATCCGGCCGTTTTCCTTACGATAGCTTTTCGGTCTCGTACAGCAGCGCCTCTACATCCATTTTACAGCCGCTTGGAACTACAAGGCCACGTCCACTTTCGATAGCACGATAAAACACCGTGTTTGGTGTGTGTCCGTGCTACGTCCATAATTGTGGATGACGATTATGTCCCATATATAAATGTATCATAAGTTAATGTTTTAATTACATTTAAAGTAAACTTCGATAAAACGATTTCGGAAAGAAACATAATTATTTTAAGATAAAATAATTTATATCGTATATTTTTATAGTTATCTTTGTTAAATGTTGCGTACATAAATAAAATACATTTTACTCTATAATGTATCATATATCTGTATTACAAACTATTTTCTCCTTTTCTTATTATCTTTGCAAAAATATAAGTGTAAAAAATAATATAAATATGTAACATAAATATGTAACATAAATATGTAACATAAGTAGCGATTAAATAAATCTTGATTTCAATGTTATGTAGTGGCTTAATGGAAAACGTTCGGTCTTACATGTATAGACGCAGAGCTCGGATCCGAGTTTCTCGATAATTTTTTTTTTATTTATTTAAATCTATCGTATGATCGCACGCATTTGGAATATGTGATTGTTTTTAAAATTCTCTATATTTTTAGAGTAAAGTTTATAAAAAGTTATAAATGATAAATCAAATAATTTTTTGTATTAGTTTTATTTTTTGATATCTTTTTTTATATGTACGTTTAGACATATTTAAACATAAGTATTTAAGATTTGATTACTTTGTGATTTCTATTAATGTATTTTTTCAAACGGTTTCTCTTTGTCGCTTTATATAGCAACATATATTTATGCATATTTGATATTTCCACGCGTATCATATCCTCACTGCTGCAAAAGTTGGACATATTATTATGTATTTTGTTATTAAAAAAATGCTATGATAATATTATATTATAATTGTTCGTATAATTATATCTTCATGTGTGTGTGTGTGTGTGTGTGTGTGTGTGTGTGTGTGTGTGTATGTATGTATTATTGATTCAATGGCTAAAATTTTCGATAAATATCTTGTTACGTCAAAATATTAGCGCAACGTAATAATGCTCATATACGCGCACATTCATCTCTGGTCTCAAGAAATTTTTTATAGCTATGGTACTGTGACGGGATAGAACAAAAGAATTCGACTTATTGCTAATCAGTGTACGTTCGGAACGTGTATCATCTTGACGCAATCTCGCGATATCAGTACACTCGACAGAAAGCGGTTTTTTGTTTGTGTTTATTGAGCAAGAATTTACACGCAATTATTTTGCATATAGATTTTTATATTTCTATTCGAAATATATCGTGTTTGGCGTGTGTGCAGTGCTTTTAGACTTTAATATAAAAAGATACAAAGAAACATAGAAACAATGTCAAATCAGTGTCATGTTAGTAATTTTTACGATAAGTGCGTGTATAAAGATTGCACAAATTTAAGATCTCATGAAAAACGATTGTATAGATTTCCATTAAAGACAGATGAAAGACATGATTTGTGGATACGCAACAGTGGTAAGTTTTTATATAATACATAAATAATCTATATTGTATTTTCTATTTGTATTTCTTATATAATACAATTGCTAAGGAGCATTGGAGAGAGATATAGTAAAATATGGAATATTGTATATATATTATTTTACAGTTTTTATATTATTGCTTTATATTTAATTAACAAAACAGTTATAATGGCAATACGAGTCTAGTGTCGATGTTATAACACATTTATTTATATTACAATCAAATAAATATTGATATTAAAGCATACAAAGAGAGGATAACGAACGTTTCGACCCTATTTTTGGGTCATCTTCAGCGCGAAAGTATATAATAAAAGATAATATAATAACAAAGTGTTTTATATCGGAGTCTGTTACAAAGGGTGCTGTTTAAAGCGATAATAAATGTCTCGGTATCTCATTATCTTGACGATGCCTACGTAAAAACAAAGGACAAAAGTAAAATAAGTTAAATAAATAATGTAATTAATATGAACAAAGAAAGAAAAAGTACTAAATTAAACATGAAATTATGAGATTGAAATGTTAATTTATTAAAAATGATCTAAAGAAATAAATAAATAAGTTATAAATAAGTTAAATAAATAATATGACTAATATGAACATAGAAAGAAAAAAGTACTAAGAATTACATGAAAATTACGAGATTGAAATTATTTTAATGTCAATTTATTAAAAATGATCTAAATAAACTGAACATATAGTCAAGAAATAAAAATTAAAAGGTTAAAAAGATAAGAAGTTAAAACTACGGAAATAAGACTTACTTCCAGGCATCGAAGATAATGACGCGCCGAGGAGGCTAACTTCTTATCTTTTTAACCTTTTAATTTTTATTTCTTGACTATATGTTCAGTTTATTTAGATCATTTTTAATAAATTGACATTAAAATAATTTCAATCTCGTAATTTTCATGTAATTCTTAGTACTTTTTTCTTTCTATGTTCATATTAGTCATATTATTTATTTAACTTATTTATAACTTATTTATTTATTTCTTTAGATCATTTTTAATAAATTAACATTTCAATCTCATAATTTCATGTTTAATTTAGTACTTTTTCTTTCTTTGTTCATATTAATTACATTATTTATTTAACTTATTTTACTTTTGTCCTTTGTTTTTACGTAGGCATCGTCAAGATAATGAGATACCGAGACATTTATTATCGCTTTAAACAGCACCCTTTGTAACAGACTCCGATATAAAACACTTTGTTATTATATTATCTTTTATTATATACTTTCGCGCTGAAGATGACCCAAAAATAGGGTCGAAACGTTCGTTATCCTCTCTTTGTATGCTTTAATATCAATATTTATTTGATTGTAATATAAATAAATGTGTTATAACATCGACACTAGACTCGTATTGCCATTATAACTGTTTTGTTAATTTGATATTTCGAGTCTTATATTTATTAATTTTTATATTTAATGTTATGATATAATTTTTTCTAATACGTGTATGCATGTGTGTGTTATTAATATAAAGAAATAATATATCATTATATATAATGCACATTATATGTATAATAATATATATAATTTATGCTATTTTATAGTCTATTCTCATAAAATTTTATTTACTGTTAAATTGAGGATAAAAAGTGTGTTCGAGTAGTATTCGAAATGTTTCGATATGTTATCATTTGATCGGCTTATCGCTCGCTTTTTGGCGCTCCGTTGCTTGGATTGCGTGTGCGAGGGATGGGGGCATCGGCAAGCGTGGTACAGCATAAAGTGTAACTAACCTGCGTAACACGTAACACGAGTCAGTTTATTCAGGATACGAGAGCGGGACGGTCGCAATGGTAAGTACAAAAAAATTACTTGCATCGATATCATTAAATGCAGTATATCTTTACAATAATGTTATATTCACATTATTGTGAATATAATATTATTGTGAATATAAACATTTAATGAACCTTAAGTCTCATAGTATCAAAATACTCGCGACTCAAAGTTCGGTACAAAATGAATGCATGATCATTTTGCGACAAATTTTGGATCGAGATTATATTGTCGAAATAATACGGTTCTTTACAGTTTTAATTGTTTCAATTTGTTAAAAGGAATGAGATGACGTGAGATTGAGTAATATAGAATATTTTTTAACATCGTTTTTTTATTAAAGTGCTTCAAACTCGAATATTTACATTAATCGTGTCATCTATTGAAATAAATAAATCCAGCGTATCTCTTTTATAATTAATTATATCGGTGAATAGAGCTTTGAACATGTCGAAATTTCTTGCTTTTAATCTATCTCATTTTGACCTTTATTAGTGACTAAATTATATTTGTATTATTTTTCACAAGTTTTTAATTTTTATAATGTATAATTTTTAATCAATTTTTTTAGGAAAAAAACATGTCTGTGACGGTGACGATGCCGACGACGACGATAATGTCGACGACGATGACGATGTCGACGACGGTGACGACGCCGGCCACTATCGTGACAACGTCGACGACGGCGGCAACGATGACGACGTCGACGACGGCCGCACCAGTGACGACGTCAATGGTGAAGACGCCGACACCACAACATCGTCAATTTCGATAACATTAAATGTAAGTATTATCAAATTTTATAAAATATTTAATTAATTACAGTTTTATTTCGCATTTATTATTTATAGATTATTAATTAGATTATTAATAGATTATTAATATTGAAAATACAATTAATTGAAGGTGCAATTATTTAAAAAATATGAAAAATTCATTTTCCAATCATGCAGTTCAATAGTCTGATTTTTTCATATATCAATTGATAAAATATTTATTTTTCTTTTTATCATATAAAAATGTTTGTTTTCTCAAATTGTTGCAAATATTTATCTTTTTAATTTAATAGTTTTATTACGAAATTTAAAAATTGTATTATTACATGAAAAAAAATAAGATTAATAATCAGTGATAATATTAATCTTTAAGAATATGTGTAATGTAAAATTTTCATGTAAAATGTGAAAAAAGTGTATCACATTAAGTACTACTAATATTATCGATAATCAATATAATATATAATAATATCAATATAATAATATCTTATTAAATATATTTTTAGATATATTAATTAGATTTATATTACATACATTTATTAGAGATACATTTTTAATATAAAAAAATTTTATGTGCTATTTTAAATACAACAGTTCATAAAGATAATTGTTGCATTATTATAAAATGTGGCACCTAGTACTTATGATATACGCTTTTTTTTATATAATATTTTGCATGAACATTTTACAGATATCCTTAAAGTATATATAATAAATAAAAATTATTTAACATAATCTTTTCTTACATTGCAAGCAATAGCTTTCTATCAGTATTATATTATCAGTATTATATTATCTATCAGTATTATATTGTAAATAGCCATTGTTTCTATTAATAGCATCAAAAAATGATTTATATTTATATTAATACGTTGCAAATTATATATATGTATTTCTTATCTTAACATTTTATTTTAACATAATTTATCTTAATTTAATTTATTTTACGTTTCAGAAAGAAGAATTAAATACTTTAATAAGTACGGCCATCGAAACGGCCGTAAGAGGTTTGACGAGGGGAAGAGGAATGCGAGGAAGAGGAGGACGAGGAAGAGGAGGACGAGGAAGAGGAGGACGAGGAAGAGGAGGGCGAGGAAGATGGGGACGAAGCAGAGGAGGCAGGGGGGCGTATCACTTATATTTTTACAATTAATACATTTTAACATATATTTTAACTCTAACAAGATATAACATTTTAAAAATAACAATAATTAATAATAAATTATTTTTATAACAAATAGTTACATATAATATAATAATAAAGAAAACTCATTTCAATATTAATATTTTTATTTATATACACATTTCCATTCTTATCCCTATTAGTATACCTCTACACCATCATTGTCAATTATTGCACATCTTCGAGGCATATTTTCCACCAATTTTAAAGCTCTAATAGTGAAGATTGCCATATCGAAATCTGTGGAGATAATTGTTTCATCATATATTTTTTCCACGTAATTTCATCTTCTCATTTCATCTTTCAATTAGATACGCTTGTGATGATACTAGTCTAATTATAAGTTTGGACATTATTTTCTTCCTCTCATTTTAGATAAAAATAATTTTAAAAATTTTGATCATTATCCTTTTGAAGAAGTTAATAGTGGTGATTGGACGATTTATTAATACAAAAGCGTCATAGTACTGATTGAGTAGTACAGTATAGTATGTAATGGTTTTCATTTTTTTGTAATAAAATTATTGGTTTAAAAATTATATCGGCCACACTCTTATTAAACAGACTGTAATTTGTGATGTCTTAAATAAATTGCGATATCCTATTTGAAGAACCTATATAGTAATTGTTTAAAAAAAGAATGCAGTTACATATTGCAAATTACATACTGCATATTGCAAATTGCAAATTTATTCTTAATAACAAAAGTATGTTATCCAATCGATTTATCTTTTACTCTATGTAGAAAATTATTAAGATAAGGATATCAAAAATGAATATATTACGAAATATTTTATATTTTTTTCTAGAGATGTCAAAATGAAGCATAGAAAATCTCAACTATTCATTTTTCTTTTCATTATTCTACTTTTTATTTATTATTCTACTCTAACAATTTTTTACATCAAATGTAACAAAGAGTTGATTTATATAAGATTCATATATTTTATATAAGAAAATTATGATAATTTCGTTTAAAAAAGTAATGATCTTAAAATCTCATAAATGCCTTCACTTACAAAAAATTATTAGTAGTATATTATGGCTCTCTGGATATCGTACAACTTCCATTATTATAATATGTATATATAATAGAGGTGATATATATATATATATATATATATATATATATATATATACATATCTTTCTCTCCTGTATATACACACATATACACAATTGTTTTGTTTTCTTTATTCTTTGTTTTCTTTTTATGCATTTATTATCGCTTTCTGTTATTCGCCATAACAGAACGCATTAACATTCATCGCATATTATGACAAATAAAGTCTAGAGAAAAATCATTTTTATTCTACGAAATAAATTTTAATTTTAATTTTTTTATTATTTAAAATAAAGACGCACACACAATTTCTAACATTATTTAATAAAAGAATAATTTCAAAACGATAGATAATATTAACAAATTATTCTTGGATATCAATAAAGAGTAATATAATGTTTTTATACTTTATGTATAAATAATATAATGTCATAATTATGAAATTAAATATTAATATAGTTAGTTATATTTTTAATACACTGAATAATTTATTTATTATTTTTTAATCATGTAAAGTCTAATTTATAACTTTTTATTATTATTGTTAATAAACATATATAGTAATATTTTAAAATTATATACACTAGTAATATACTCGATTGAATATACAGGGTGTTTCAGAGCAATCGTATCAGCAATTTTTGGAGGAAACAACGCATTTTTGTGAAAAATGTTTCATACAAAAGTTGTAGGGATATAAGTGGCGCATTATATAATAATATTAGTATGACCTTGAATAGCATCGTCAAGATCACATAAAAATCACGTTGAATTTTTTAAATGGAACTCGCTATTTTTCATTACATATTCTTGTAGCTTACCTCGAGAGCTTTCCAAAACACTATAATGAAGTTATTTTTCATTAAATACTTTCCGAGTTACGAAGCTTGAAATTACGTTACTTCCTCAAAAAACTGCTGATACGGTCGCTCTGAAACACCCTGTATACTATATAAGTATAATTTTTAAATATTTTATTTCCTTTTTATTATAGGAAATACAAAATTGGAAAAATGGTCTTCTAATTCTCTTCGACGTGCAGGATTGTGTGAAGACCACTTTTCTCAAGAAGCATTTACAAATAATAAAGGATTAAAACGTACCGCCATACCAATTCCCTTTAATGAAGACAATGAATTAAATAATGAAAGAAAAAAAATCATGAAAAAGGAACAAGCATTTCAGATAAAAAAGAAATAAATACAAAAGAAATATCTATGAGGGAGAATACTTCATCAGTGTCATTTGCACCTAATAATGAAAATAATGAAATAATAAATGAGCAACTAGTTATAGAAGAACGTCCAATATGATGTTATCAATCAGCACATTTACATTTTGATTCTTTCACGGAAGAAGAAGATACAATGGAATGGATGAATATTGAACCTTCTATTGAACCTAACTCTACACCTCTTTTGTGTAATAAAAAAACAAAACGTAATGATAATAATAAAACAATAATAAGTAATTTATGCAAGCAAATTAAATCTTTAAAATCCGAAAATACAAAATTACGAAGGCAAATCAATGATTTAAAATATCGTTTACGTCGTATTCCACGAATGGGTAAAAAGTCGAAAAATAAAAAGCAAATATTAAAAAAAATAATAGATGAACAAGATTTGCATCCTGTTGCGAAAGCAATGATAAAATTGCAACTACATACACCTCACGCAGCATACACCGAAGAAGAAAAAAATCTTTCAAGACAATTGTACTATTATTCAGCTGCTGCTTTTCACCGTTTAAGAAAAGCAGGTTGCAATTTCCCAGGACAACGAACTATTAGAAGATGGCTGGAAGAATATGATATACGGCCAGGATTTTGTAATTTTATATTTGAAAAATTAAAAGAAAAGATTTCTCACTTACCAATGGAGGAAAGAGTGTGTGCTTTAAAATGGGATGAAATGGCTATAAAAGCTTACGAAGAATATTCGCTAAAATTAGATGAAGTAGAAGGCCTTGTTGATCTTGGACCTCTAGGAAGAAAATCTGAAAGAGCTAAATGCATATTTGTGTTTTGTCTAGATAGCTTAAATGCACGTCATGCATGGCGACAGCCTTTAGCATATTTCCTTCCAGGGAAATGCTTGAAAGCAGAGGAAATAATAATATTATTGAAAGAATGTCTAGATAGATTGAACGAAACGGGTGCTGATGTGCAACTTGTTACATGTGATCAAGGTACATGTAATCAAAGTGCTTACACTCAACTCGGTATTAACCCAGAAAATCCATACTTTATACATAATGGGGAAAAATATAACGCATCGTTCGATTTCCCGCATTTAGTTAAAAAATTAGCAAGTTTCCTCAGAACACATGGAAACATTTACTGCGATGGAAAAGTTATCGCGTCATATTCGGATTTCGAAATGACATGGTCTATCGATAATGCCACAAAAGGAGGTTCAAATTTATTATCTCATATAACAGAAGCACATATTCGTCCAAATACTTTCGAATCAATGAATGTGAAAAGAGCATTTCAGATATTCAGCCATACTTTTGCAGCTGCGATAAGAACAGCCGGCCATGAAAAAGAATTAAATACAAATACATGGCAAGCGACAGCTGATTTTGCAGAGCGCTTAAATAATATTATTGATGCGTGCAATAGTTATAGTCTTAATATTTCATTTGGTGGTAAAAGACCATTATCTTCCAAAAATTCAGATATTGAAAATCTATTAAGAGATTTTATCAAATGGTGCTCAAAATGGTCTAAGTCAGCAGAAATAATAAGTAAAATTCCTTGTTTTAAAGGCTTTATTTTAACCATAACAGCGATTCTTGAAACTTTTAAAAAGCTTTCAAATCAATATGAAGGATTTGAACTTGCAACATTATGTAATCAAGATTCAGTAGAACATTTATTTTCAAAACTGAGACAACGCGGAGGATTTAATCCTAATCCAACCGCAAGAATGATCCGATTGTCTATTAGACATGTACTTTCCACAGGATACATTCAAACTAGCGATAAAGGAAATGTTCAATGCTCAGAAACTGAAACTCTGATAAATCAACCAAGTCGACTCGTTAAAAGGATAGAAAATACTATGAGCAATACCGTTATAGAATATGATGAACCTGAAAACGAATTGTTTACTGAAGATGTAGATATTCTTCTTAAAGAATGTGATATCGAAGAAATTGAAAATATAAATTCATTTGACAGCAATTATGATGAAAATGCTATCGCATATTTTGCTGGATTTGTGGCGCGACAAAGTATTGCAAAAAGCAACTGTGAGCACTGTCGTAACGATATGATGAAAACTCCAATGGATGAATCAACTGCAAATGAAAAATATATAGAATTTCGTGAATATCCAAATAAAGATGAAGATGCTCCAACAGTGACAAAATTAGTGCGTCCAACAACTCTATTTACTAATATTATGAAATTGCAATTGTTAGCATTTAATCGTACGTGGCAATATCATTGGGCATCTACACAGATTCTTGAAAAAAATTATGACTGAATGTATATATGCAACGAGTAAAACATATCCAAAGTGGTTAGATAAAAATGAAGAATGTTATGATTATCGAATACAAACGTTAAAATATATGATTACTGTAAAGTTGTATTCCCGCACAAGATATAACAATCTTGCAGCAAAAATATCTAATATATCTTCCCACAGAAAAGTTAAAAAGTTTTTAAGCAAGTAAAAGTATATTAGAATACATTTTTAGCATTATTATATTACAAAAAAGGAGGAAAAATATAATAAAGAAAAAATATGATAAGGAGCAAAAGAATGAAGCAAAAAGGAAAAAGTAAAAATGGAAAATAACAATAAATATTTTTATAAAGAAAGGTAAGCAAAAAGGTAAGCTAAAAAATGCAAATTAAAAAGTAACAATAAATAAAACAACATAGAACGCATAGAAAGCATTATTTAAATAAAACAATATATTCAAATATAAGTATTTTCTTTTTTTCTTTACTATTTTGTTCTTTTCTTTAGTACTTTCTTTTTTTCTTCATTATATGTATCTTACAATTTTGTCATTGTGTAAGAAAAAATATTTACTGCACCATTGCATCATAATATTGGATTTATTATCAAAAATTATATTGCTCTGTGCAGTGAGTATTATTTTCTAGTAATGAGACAAAGAAGCATGAATTTTTCAATTTCCTAAAAGGTCACATCACAATTGAAATAATTGTATAAATCGTAAACTAGCAGATTTCATCACGGAATAGAAAGAAATTTTAATATCATGTTAAGAAATTGTAAAATCATGTATTTTCTTATTACTAATGACATATAAGATACATATAGTAACGAGTTAAGAAAGTACACATGATATGATATATAACATAATAATGTAATAAACATATGATATATACAATGTATGATATATGTATGTAAATGTTAGCACACGGTATTCAATAATTATAATAATATAAATAAATGATAAATATAAATACAAATGAACAAAGAATAGAAATATGTAATTATAATAATTATAAGTACAACGTATAAAAACAAAAAAATATACAAGAATACCGTGAGAGAGAGAGAGAGAGAGAGAGAGAGAGAGAGAGAGAGAGAGAGAGAGAGAGAGAGAGAGAGAGAGAAATATGTAATATATCAAAGTATATATATATAATAAGACGTCACAATATATTAATATAACTAAATTTTATTGAATATAAAAATTTTTAACAATATATAAATGGGAAAAAGAGACGTCAAAAAAAATAATTAATTTTTCAAGGATATTATAATTGATATAATATATAATATTAATTTATTAAAGAAATCTATATTGTATAGATTTATCCGTGATAAGATCTGCTAGTTTCAGATTTATGCAATTATTTCAACTGTGATTGTGACATTTGCGTCTTATACTGATTAACGCCAACAAAAATATCAAAACGTACATAAGTCTTAATTATGAACCTCCAATTTTAGAATTTGTTAAATATGCGTTCTATGTTAAATTAAATTTATAGATTATTTTCTTAACATTATTCTCTTTTTAAAATTAAATAATTTTTTGAAAATTTCTAAGCACTTCTAAAAAATTATAATCTGTCTAAAAAAAAATAATTTGTATGTATATGTATTTGGGATATATTTTTATATTATGATACTTTTAAGATTATTATTTCATTACAAAATTGACATTGCACCTAAGATAACAATTTTTATTTCAACCTTCATCTTGAAGAAGTCATGTTTTCATTACGAAGACATGCCTTTAAAATGAAATGAAATAAAAATTGAAAAAGCAAAGAGTAGTTATAAATTTTATCTTGAAATTATAAGATTTAAAAATCCTAATTTTAAAATAAAATTTATTAACTTATTATGACAAAAGAAACATTTTTTTACAAATAAACATATTTCAATATATTTTAAATGAAACTGGTATCCGATTTTGCGAATAAAATATTTCTTATTATTTTCAAATTTATTTTTTAAATTTTAAGTTAAAATTTAAAAATAAATAATATATAACATAAAAACATTAATATTTTATTAATGAAATAGGGTACTAGTATTATTTTTTTTAATCCAACATTTCCAAATATATCCCTTTCATTGTATTTGTTTCCTAGAAATTATATATGTATGTACGTAACATTTATATAAATTAGTATACGCAAAACTGAATATAAAAAACTATAAAAAATATAATAAAATATAAAATATAATAAATATAAATAACTAAACATATTTTAATCTTTTTTACTTATAAATTTTATATTATATATAATATATATTTTTTTTAAATCTCTTATCTATGCTAAGAATGCTCTTTTTTATTTCACGGTAAGTTCCATTATTTTTTTCTTTTGTGTTAATCACATACTTTCTGTTCATATGATCTTTTGTAATTGCATAAATTTTCATTTATTTTAGATATATTGTATATTTGTTTTTAGATATATATCTTTTTAATATATACACATATGTTAAATAGTAAATTTCTTATTTTTTAAATTTTAGCATATATTATATTAAATAAAAATGTTTTTCATTTTTTTTAACTAAAATAATACTATGCATTATCAATAAATAATATGCAAGTATATAAATTTTAGACTATTTAAACTATTTCATAGAAGAGATTATTTTGAAAAATATAATTATCTTTAGTATATGAGACATATTCAGTTCTTTTTATAATAGCAATATTAGTAATTAATAATAAATTTCATAATAAGTGTATGTTTATGTTTATATCATTTATAAAATTGTTTATATTAATGCATAAATTGCTGTGTACAGAATTCTTAGTTTTTTATGTTTCATTATCTATTTTTATTTACAATTAGATTTTTAAATTGTTAAAATTACATTTTTAATGTCAATTATATATTGTGTACACATCCACACACACAACATACGCGCGTGCGTGTATATATATATATATATATATATATATATATATATATATACAGGGTGAGCCATTTTAATTAACGCACGCAATTATTTCGGAAACAAAGCATTTTAGAGAAAAATGTTTCAGACAAAAGTTTTATGGTTTCGAGGGGGCCATAAGATGGTATCATTGGTTTGACCTTGAAGAGTTATTTGAAGGTCACATGAAGGTCACCTTCAATTTCTTAAATGGAACCTACTATTTGTCATTGCACATTCTTGTAGCTTATCTCGAGAGCTTTCCAAAACACTATAATTAAGTACTTTTTCGTTAAGTACTTTTTGAGTTATGAGGCTTGAAATAATTTCTTAATTTTACATAAACCGTAAAATATCTTGTAAAATATTCATTTTTCGATTATCTTATCTTAATACTTTTATGTACAAAATAATGAGAGGAATCAATTGGTGTAAAGAAAACATATAGTTGTTTTTAAGAAAAAATATGGAATTGTTAATTGCAAATTATATATTTTTTCTTCAAAACAACTATGTGTTTTCTTTACACCAGTTGATTCCTCTCATTATTTTGTACGTAAAAGTATTAAGGTAAGATAATCGAAAAATGAATATTTTACAAGATATTTTACGGTTTATGTAAAATTAAGAAATTATTTCAAGCCTCATAACTCAAAAAGTACTTAACGAAAAGGTACTTAATTATAGTGTTTTGGAAAGCTCTCGAGATAAGCTACAAGAATATGCAATGACAAATAGTAGGTTCCATTTAAGAAATTGAAGATGACCTTCATGTAACCTTCAAATAACTCTTCAAGGTCAAACCAATGATACCACCTTATGGCTCCCTCGAAACCATAAAACTTTTGTCTGAAACATTTTTCTATAAAATGCTTTGTTTCCGAAATAATTGCGTGCGTTAATTAAAATTGCTCACCCTGTATATATATATATATATATATATATATATATATATATATATAAATGTTGCGTACGTAAATAAAATACATTTTACTATATAACATATCATAATGTCTGCATTAAAAATTACTTTCTCCTTTTTTATTACCTTTGCAATAAAAATATGAGCGTAAAAAGCAATATAAATATGTAACATAAGTATCGATTAAATAAATCATAGTTTAAATGTTGTGTAGTGGCTCGACGGAAAGCGTTCGGTCTTACATGATGTACTATGCTATGAGATGCGGAGTTCGGATCCGAGTTTTTCGACAATTCTTTTTTTTTATTTATTTAAATCTATCATATGATCGAAACGTATTTGAAAAATGCAATTGTAGCATAATATTATAAGCAAAGAAAAAGATGTATAAAAATTTCTTTCATTTTTATAATCTAGTAAAAAGCTATTAATTTTACTACATTATAAATATGAAAGAAATAATTTTTATACATCTTTTTCTTTGTTTATAATATAATTGCATTTTCCAAATGCGTGCGATCATACGATAGACCTAAATAAATAAAACAAAAAAATTCTTAAGAAACTCGGCTCCGAATTCTGCATCTTATAGCATGTAAGACCGAATGCTTTCCATCGAGTTGCTATACAACATTTAAATGAAGATCTATTTAATCCCTACTTATGTTACAAACTTATATTGCTTTTTACGCTTATATTTTTATTGCAAAGGTAATAAAAAAGGTGAAAATAACTTTTAATGCAGATATATATGATACATTATATATAGTAAAATGTATTTTATTTGCGTACGCAACATTTATATGTATTGCGCGTCCACGCGCGTGCGTGTGTGTTTGTGTGTGTGTATAATTGTTAATATATATAAAACAATATAATTTTATATATAATATATATATAAAAGTATACACAAGAGTTAAGCGAGTGAGCAAACGAGAAGATAATAAGAGCGATCGAGATAGAAATAGCACGCGCGACGAGGACTCGAGAATCGAGTCTTCCTTGCACACTATTTCTCTCGCTCTCTTTGATTACTGTCTCGCTCGCTTCTATTATTGTCTCGCTCGTTCCTGTTATTGTTTCGCTCACTCTTACATAGTCGTCTTATATATTCTCATGTTCATCTCGCTTGCTATCAAGCCTATCGCTGACAAGTGTGAAACTATAACAAATAAATAAATAAATAAATAAATAAATAAATAAATAAATAAATATATATATATATATATATATATATATATATATGTATATAAAAGTTTTAATTTTTAATGGATATTTAAATAGTCATAAATCATTATAGATAACGAAAAGTTCCCCATATCGAGGATTTTAAAATATCTTACATGAGATTTCATTTATCTTTATAGTATTTCACGAGTATATTATCTTATTATAGAAAATAAAATACACATTTCATTCGTTTGAAAGTAATTTTAGTAGAATAATGAGAATTTTGCGATTAAAATAACATCAAACACGACATAAATCGAATAAATGTAGTTAAATATATAATTAAAATTTTTATTATGAGACTCAAATTAAAAATTATCCGATTTACGTCGTGTTTGATATCATTTTAATCGCAAAAATCTCATTAATTCATTAAAATTATTTCCCACCCGATACAATAAAAAATAAAAGTTTTAATTTTTATTTTATAACATGTTTACATTCTCGTGAATTACGAATGGATAGAGGAAGCGAGAAAGCCGATTGTGCGAGACTTCGGAACTCTTTGATGACAGGTTATCTCGCTCGCACTCTACTCGCGATCTTGTTCTCTCTGTCACACTTGACAGTTGTGTTGGACAATTCGGAAAGATAAGCAGAGCCAAGAATCGAGAGCGAGACCGCGAGTAGAGTGCGAGCGAGATAACCTGTCATCAAAGAGTTCCGAAGTCTCGCACAATCGGCTTTCTCGCTTCCTCTATCCATTCGTAATTCACGAGAATGTAAACATGTTATCCTTTAAGAAAAAAGGCGTGTTACCTGGGTGAATTTCGTTTTTATCGAAGTTTTGAAGCCTCTTTTCCGTGAGGCTGATTGGCTGTCTCGATTCGCGTTGTGCGTTATATTCATAGCATCAGGTATCTCGAGGGTTAACAGTTTGACAGTTGTTCAAAAATAAAATTATATTTATGTGCGGCTGTTTATTGTGTTTTTTTGAGATTTCGTGTGAGAAGAAAGAAGAAGAAAAATAGATTAAGGTATGTATATTATAACATAGCTATTTGAAAAAAATGTATAAAGGGGGAGAGGAAACGAGAGAGAGAAAAAAAGAGAGAGAGTGTGTGTGTGTGTGTGTGAGAGAGAGAATAATTAAATATTAAAGGGGGAGAGGAAACGAGAGAGAGAGAGAGAGAGGGAGAGAGAGAGAGAGAGAGAGAGAGAGAGAGAGAGAGAGAGAGAGAGAGAGAGAGAGAGAGAGAGAGAGAGAGAGAGAGAGAGAGAGAGAGAGAGAGAGAGAGAGAGAGAGAGAGAGAGAGTGAAAATCTTCATTACGCACATAAATTTGAAAATTCCATTAATGTTTATTTAGAGAAAGATTATAAAAGAAGATTCAAGAAGATCTGAGCAGGATTAAAACAGAAAAAAAAAGAAAGGAAGAGGAAGAAATATAGAATATATAATAGTTAAAGAAGAATTGAATAAAAGAGGTATACAAGTATAAATAAATTATATTAAAATTTCTGGTTTTCTATAAGCTGTAAAATTTATGAAGTTCTAAGTTCTTATTTCATTAAGTTCTTATTAAATTTATAGAGAGAAAAAGAGAGAGAGAGAGAGAGAGAGAGAGAGAGAGAGAGAGTGTGTGTGTGTGTGTGAGAGAGAGAGAGAGTGTGAGAGAGAGAGAGAGAGAGAGAGAGAGAGAGAGAGAGTGTGTGAAAATCTTCATTACGCACATAAATTTTAAAATTCTACTATTACTCTTTATTTAGAGAAAGATTATAAAAGAAGATTCAAGAAGAACTAAACAGGATTAAAACAGAAAAAAAAGAAAGGAAGAGGAATAAATATAGAATAGATAATAGTTAAAGAAGAATTGAATAAAAAAGGTATACATGTATAAATAAATTATATTAAAATTTCTGGTTTTCTATAAGCTGTAAAATTTATGAAGTTCTAAGTTCTTATTTCATTAAGTTCTTATTAAATTTATAGAGAAAAAGAGAGAGAGAGAGAGAGAGAGAGAGAGAGTGTGTGTGAGAGAGAGAGAGAGAGAGAGAGAGAGAGAGAGAGAGAGAGAGAGAGAGTGTGTGTGTGTGTGTGAGAGAGAGAGTGTGAGAGAGAGAGTGTGAGAGAGAGAGTGTGAGAGAGAGAGAGAGAGAGAGAGAGAGAGAGAGAGAGAGAGAGAGAGAGAGAGAGAGAGAGAGAGAGAGAGAGAGAGAGAGTGTGAAAATCTTCATTACGCACATAAATTTTAAAATTCTACCATTACTGTTTATTTAGAGAAAGATTATAAAAGAAGATTCAAGAAGAACTAAACAGGATTAAACCAGAAAAAAAAGAAAGGAAGAGGAAGAAATATAGAATAGATAATTATAATTAAATATTTTATCATAATTTTATTATTTTATCATATTATATTTTAACAGAAAAATTAATTATTAATAAAATGCATGAATATATTCATTTCAATTATATTACATTACGTTACATTACACCCGATTATAAAGATATTTTTAATGATTTGTGCGCGTAATACGATGTTCATTTTAATGATATAAGAGATATAATATAAATATAAATTTATTAAGTTACTTAATTATTATATATTTTTTTAATTGTTATACGATTTATGGTTGTTTATTTGACAAAATGCAAATGTTATAAAATGTTATTTCAATTTTGTTTGACAGAGAAAACGAAGAATTAGAAAAGAAGAGTCAAGAACAATCAATAAAAGAAAAAAAAGGAAAAGAAAGAGAAAAAAAGATAGAATAGATAATAGAAAAAGAAGAAGAGAAAAAAGGATTGAATAAAGAAAGGTATGCTGTTGAAATAAATTACATTCGGAATTGAAACTGACTTTTATTTTATCTTGATTATTCAATCAAAGATTAATGCAATAATATTCTTACACATCCCAAATTTTACAATGTTTGTTTGCAAAATTTTTGTTTATAAGAGAGAGTGAGAATAATTAAATATTTTATCATAATTTTATTATTTTATCATATTATATTTTAACAGAAAACGAAGAATTAGAAAAGAAGAGTCACGAACAATCAATAAAAGAAAAAAAAAGGGAAAGAAAGAGGAAAAAAGATAGAATAGATAATAGAAAAAGAAGAGAAAAAAGGATTAAATAAAGAAAGGTATGCTGTAGAAATAAATTACATTCGGAATTGAAATTGACTTTTATTTTATCTTGATTATTCAATCAAAGATTAATGCAATAATATTCTTACACATCCCAAATCTTACAATGTTTGTTTGCAAAATTTTTGTTTATAACAAATTATAAAAAAGATATTTAAATATTAAAATTTATAATTTGGAGGATACTCTATATATAAATGTAAAAATATTTTAAAAATAAAAAGTATTAATTTATAATTTTTTGTTTCAGAATTAGGAGCGATGATATAGTAGAAGATTAAAAGATTGAGCCATAAGAAATCATTAATGATATGAAGAATTGGAATAAATAACAAATAATATAATAATATAAACTATAATATAAAATAATATAAACATTAATGTGTCGTAAATATTAAAATAATTAGATATAATATCATAAGCAGATTGAACGTTTTATATTAGTTAATTCTTATTTAATGTAGTTACATTATTTATATTGTTGTTTTGTTTTCTCTTAATTTATGTGATTCATATACATGTATATTGATATTATATTTAATAAAAAGTAAAATTTGATGATGACAAAATAATGACAATATAATGATGATAATGATATAAAATAATATGATGAAAATATTGATAATGATGAAAATGATGATTATGATGATAATGATGTTGATAATGTTGTCGATGATGATAATTATAAAAACGATGGCAATTGTGATTATGATGCAATATTAATAAAATATTAACATTGATAGTAATATTAATTTATTTACTGCATTTTAAATAAAAATTTGAATTTGGATTTAAGTATATATAATATATTTAACTTTAATCTAATCTAACTCAACCAACTTAAGTTTAACTTAATCTGACATGATACAACTTAGAGGAGAGGCTGATTAAATTAAATCGTTCAATATTAAAAAAAACTCATTGCTCGATCAAATTGTTTCTTTTAACTTTGAATTATTTTTATTTATTATATTTTATTATTATATTATTTCACCAAATATTACATTGTATTTTTGTCTGAGTGATAAGATTCACCAGATTGATAACTTCTTTTTTTTTTTTTTTTTTTTTAAGACAGGAAATGCTTTGCGCACTTGGCGGTGAGACCCGAGGGAGGTACTGACCGCCGTCGTGGGGGACTCCCGGTTTGTCCCAACCCACGTGGGTTGGGCCGGTTTACCACCCAGTACTGACCCGAAATGTCAGCACCGGACCCTAAAAACCTGTCTATAGCCCCTGGCCGTTAATAGGGATTTACGTCCACCGGGAACCGCTCGCGCATAACATCCAGTGGACAACCCTATAGCCTGGTCTGTGAGGACCCTTCCCGAAGGGAGTCGCCCCCCTTACACACAACCCTGACTCAAGAGTCTGTAGGGAGAACGGCCGAGCTATTAGCCATTCTCCCCTCGTCCCCAGGGAGACGTGCAATGCGAGTGGGAGCCCTCACTCCCACCCGCTGCTCCCCGGAACGGAAGGCAACCAGCACCTTCCCCACATATAAACGCCGAAGCGCAGAAACCACGAGGAAACAATAAGGAAACGAGCAACGACAAACCCATCCGAGGGTGGGGAGCACATTTACACGTACTAAACGTATCACCTAACATAGGGCACAGATAATCACGCCAACATACGGTAAAGGTACCAACACCAGACTATGGACAGAGGGCGTATCCGAACCAAACAATTCCGGATCTCTCCGGAGAGCATGGCCGCAGCCCCCATAGCTACATTAGACGTCACCAGACAAACTCCATTCAAGGGGACGACGACATGGGCTCCGTAGAGCCCTGCGAGTCAGGAAGGGGCCCGACAGCGTCCTCAGACGCAGCTCGAACCCCCTCTCGACTGCCCCCACCCAATACCGCCGAACTTCCAGGGGTCGACCCTCCATCCGGTCTACCCGGCACCTGACGTCTCCGCTCAGAGGCGTCCTCCCGATCGCCCGTGTTCTTCTTAGGAGGAACGAATGGGCGAGCACAAAGCTTTGAGCCTGCTCTGTGGTTCGCAGGCCTGCCTTTATCAGCGCACGGCACACAGTGCGGAGGCGCCGTACAGCCAGAAGCGCTGTGGCCCTCCCTGCCACAACGGTAGCAGCAGTTGCTACGATCCGACGTCGATCCGCACCTCGCTGATGTATGGCCGAAGGCCAAACAGTGGAAACACTGGAGGGGGCGGCGACCCAACGGGATAACCGAAAGGGCCACCCAACCCACCCTCAGCTCACCAGCCCGAACGAGACTCCGCGCCACATGATCGGGGCAACGGAGCCACATCGTTCCCACGCCCGATCCCGAAGGGAGCCTAATGGGACCCGCACGAAGGTCCTCCAGCTTACATCCTCCAGCAGACACCACATCCGAAAGAATTTCCTCCCGCGAGAAGAAACTCATGAGACCACGAATTCGCACCTCACCTCTACGAATGGGACGACCCACTCGAACCTCCCCAACCGCAGAGAAGGTCTGCGAAAGGGAATCAGCCAAAGCCTTCGCCCTCTCGTCTGCCCGCTTCCCAGTTACGGACAGCAAAAGGCTTCCGGTAGCACCACGACGCATATGCAACTGCTCGATGCCCAGAGCAGACAAACTGACCTTAGACCTAGCCTCGGCCAGAACCGAGGCATAAGTCCTATTCTCTCCACCCTTTGTCGATGGTCAGCGACACCACCGACGTCGAGGGGGCAGGAACCACCAAATCACGCCTATTCTGGGCAGCAGCCCTCCTACGTGCCTCTTTAGGCCTGCGCCTTCTCCGGGAACCGCCTGTGACGGCCATACCCGATACCGCCCCCGATCCCGGGGCATCCGCCAAAACCCCCGCGGAGGCGGGGGCGGCGGAGCCCCCAGACTCAGGGGCCGCCTCGCGCCCAACAGCGCGAACCTCCGCACCCGATGGAAGGGACCCAGACTGAGAGGCCCCTCTCAAAAGAGAAGCCCCAGCGCCCTCCTCAGGAGGCGACCGCAAGGTGGCCAAAACTATAGCGGCGATATCTCCCCTCAAGTCCACAAGTCGCCGATCCAAGGGGGACGACACCTCGGCTAACGAGACAGGTCGATCCCCCGCCCCAGCGACGGCAGGATCACCCGCAACAACAGTCGACGGAGACCCCCCGGGCGAAACCGCACGAGGTCTCTTCCTCCCTGGCTTCTCAAACATGGAGGCCTCTATAGTGGGGAGCGCCGCACGAAGGGCGGCCAAATCCCCAGAAACACGCTCAAGCTCTTGCTCGAGGGAGGATATGCGGCCCCTTAGCCCCTGGTTTTCACTCCGAAGAGCGTCCACCTGGGGATCCGCAGCCGCACCCACCCTCGCAGCGAACTCCTCAGCGATGCCCCCAAGTTTCATTGAGGACACGAGAAGCTCCCTGGAGAGGACCTCGTCCATCCCAGAGGCTCCCGCAACTCTCTCAACTTGGGAGCAGAATGTCCCAGCCAGCTTCCTGAGTTCCAGCGAAGCTTCCTGATCCCCTTTAGGCTGGCTGAAAAAACTCCACGGGGAGGAAGATTCTTCCTCCCGACCGCAGTTAAGATTGGGCCCGATGCAGGGTCCAAAATCCGCTCGATGTCCTCCAAGAGGAGCTCCTCCCGCTTGGCCGCATTGAGGCGTTCTTTAGCCTCGGCAAGACCTATATAATCGCCAGTCGTGGCGGGACGTCCACGCGTCTCCTTCTTCCCGGAGGAAGAAGGATCTTGGGGCTTACCTCTTTTGGGATATTGTTTTCTCCCAGTAAGCAGGCGTTTGTCCTTCGGGGTCCATTCCGGCGACACACGCTCCACGACCTCCGGAGAACTCGGCGAGGAGATAGTCATGAAGGAGGGATCCCTCTCCTCCTCCTCCCCGTCTCCACTGTCTCCGCGAACTACTTCGGGGGTGCGAGGACGCTCGATTGAGTCCTTCCTCGCCACATCAATACCACTCACGAGCTCGGAAAGTCTCGAGTGCTCCCTGTTCACGACCACACTATATCGCGGACACCCGCGATCATAACTGGTCGGTTCGTCCTTAATGAGCGACACATAGTCCAAAAGTCCTGCGATCCCACACGCATCCGCACATGGCGTACGCAATAGCGCGTAGATCTAGCACACCCGGCAGTCCTCACCACAGCCCAAAGCGGTAGTCCATTCCTCTGGATTCCCCGCCGGCAAAAATCCAGATGGCCCGTCGTATGATGACGACGAGAGGGTGACCGGGACAGTACCACCCTCCCGCCGGCCCCTGGTATCCGAACCCAGGGAGTTCGTCTCCTTTGTAACGTCGTCCATGTCTGTAACAAAGAAAAATGGTTTTCTGTCGGGGTTTTCCTTCCCTTAGGAGGAGACCTTACCCGGCTAACGAAGCCTCCACTCCGGGTGTTACATGTTTTCCTTCACCAAGCTCGGGTACCTCGGGATCGCAAATGCCCGTACACCATAGAGACAAGCTCTATGATGCCCCTGAGGGGACCAGATTGATAACTGTATTGTGCTTAATTATTGTCTTTAATTTTATACATTATTAATTAATATTTTATTTATTATTTTTTACTTTATATTTAACTTACATTTAACGTTGTTTTTTTATACTTATACTAATTGTAAGCTTATATTTATAGCTTATTAGTATATGTCAACATTTTTAACAAACATAGTATTTTATTCTTCTATATCATTTTTATAAAATGCCAAGACGTAGAATTCAACGTACTACAGAAGAAGAGGAAGAATTTCAACAACGATGTCGTGAAAAAAGAAATGAGAATCAACGACGTCGTCGTCAAATTGAAAAAGAAATAAATATAATAAAAACAAATAATTTGAGAAATCATATAATAGAATTAAATAATGAGGTTGAGGAAGAACACATTGTAGCCTCTTCTAATGATAATTATAGTATAGAATTTAGAAATCCAAACGTTGAAAATTTTTTAAATATTATAACAAGTAAACAACGACAGGCGGAAAAGCAAAGCTGTTCGAAAATCGTAAAATTCATTCCGAATTAGATTTCTTAAATATATTATATATATTTCAAATAATGTTTTATAACTCGAGAGTTCTAAATTAACGGGCGTCGAGAAACTTCTCGAGACCTCTAATCGCCAGAAAAACTCGATCGTTCGAGTTATCTTCAATTTTTTTGGGACATACGAAACGCGTGCAATAAACATTGACAATAATAACATCAACCGTCGACCAAAATCAGCGTGACGTACGGGCATGTGCGCCCATACGTCACGATCAGCTGATTGCCAATCAGCTGTTCCAAAAAGACTGCGCGCATGGCAACCGCGAAAAAGCCGACGTTAGACCTCATCGGCGGCCAATTATACGCGGCGCCATGAGGTCACCGCTAAATAATTAAAATTATTGGTCCACGTTGCAACGGGCCCAAAATCACACACGCTATAAAACGGGCACCGCACATGGGCCCTCTCGAATTCTCGCACTTTTCGCTTAACCGCATCTCTCGTTAAACCGCTGACTAAAAAACGCTTTTTCTTATAACGACCGCTCACTCACTCGGACTCTCGCTCTCTAGTTAATTACTTTTCGGAAAACCGCTTCGATCAAACCGCTGAATGATAACCGCTCAATAATCTGAAACAGATTAACTTCTCAAACTCGGTGTATATATATCTTTGTCTTAAATTATAATTGTGGACTCGTACAATAAAAAACACCAAACAATTACGTGTCGTGGCTCGTTCTTATTATCTACTCGTGTGGTGTCCTCCTGCGAAACGTTAACGCATCGCGCTTCTTGTATCGACGCGTTCACCCGCGAACACAAAGCAATTATAGATAAAAAAAAAAGACAACAGCCTCTTCTAAATATTAATAGTACAAATGCATTAAAAAACGTTATTGAATATTATATAGGTTCTATGGATGTGATTTGTATTCATTGTAGTGCTAAACATTTTGTAGCTGAAAAAATTCATAATAAAGGTAATTCATTTCATGATTGTTGTAATCACGGTGCTGTGTATTTAGAAATTTTGCCTCAATTTCCACACTTCCTACGTAGTTTATTCGACGGTAGTCATGCAAAATCAAATAATTTTTTCCAACATATTCGTAGTTATAATAGTTCATTTTCATTCGCATCATTTAACGCTAATTTGGTTAATTTTGAAAACAGGAGACCAGGTCCATATTGCTTCAAAATACATGGGCAAAATTATCAGATTAATACAGCATTGTATGCTGCTCAAAATGAAAATCCAACTTATGGTCAGTTATTTATTGTAGATTCTAATGAAGCGATAAATTATCGTCTAAATGAAAATTCACATTTAGATTCTGAAATCGTAGAAAATCTTGAATATATTTGCTCGTTCTTATCTAATGATGAGTGAAAAATTAAAAAATCAACAACAATTAGAGACAGAATCTGAAGAATCGTTTTCAGAATTACAATTATTATTTACATTAAGAAAAGGCATGAATCGACGCCGATATAATTTTCAAAGAACTAATGAAGTTGCTGCTGTTTTTCGTACAACTGCTGATGGAGAAATTCCAGAATCATACGTAACAATACGTAATAGAAATACTAAAACTTTGCAAAATGTTAGTAGTATGGATCCAAATGTTGAACCATGGATATATCCATTATTTTATCCCTATGGTACTCAAGGATGGCATTGTCATTTAACAAAATTAAATAGTAATAAACGAATAACTTGGGGACAGTATATTAAATATCGTATGGCTATTCGTGATGAATTTAATGTTTTTTTATTAGGACGTTGTCTATTTCAACAGTGGCTTGTAGATAGTTATGTAAAAATTGAAAAAGATAGAATTGATTATTGCAAAAATCATCAAAAAGAATTACGTTCTGAAACATATCAAGGTTTAAGAGATTATGTACAAACTGTAACGGTCATATTTTCGGTCGTTTTTTCGTGCTGCGGATAGATCGCCGGTGAAAGGTTCGTAATAAGAAAATACGCGATGTGTGTGTGACTGCAAGCATGTATTTGTAATCGTGTATAAATGTGATGTAAAGTGTACAGAGTGTGTGTGTGTGTGTGTGTGTGTGTGTGTGTTAATCTCGCTGAACAATAATATTCCACGCGGTAATCGGAAATCGTCCCGAATGCAATTTGGTTCGAGATCCGGTCTCGATTACGAACAGCTGTGCGTGTTTACGACGCGCGAGACAGCGCGTGTTTTTGCTGCGCTTTTTCCGCGAGGAATCCCGGCGTTTCCAGGAATCCTCAGTTTCTCGGGATCGTCGGGCGTTTTCGCAAAACTATTTATTTCCGACGTTACAATTTAAAATCCGTGTTCGTGGATTACAATCGGTGCGCTTTAACAACGGCGGCGGAGGCCGCGATAATCAAGAGCGCGTTAACGGCGGCGACGGAGGCCGCGATAAGAGGACGCGTTTAACGGCGGCGGAGGCCGTGGCAACGGAATACGCTTATACGGCGGCGGCGGTGGCCGCGGTAAATATCAGGCGTGATGCGCTTTGTCAGCGGCGGTCGAGGCCGTGATTGCGGATTGCGCGATGCGCTTGCGGTGTTTCCTTTGCGCGTACCAGGATCGCGTCGCGAAGGATCGGATTCGCGTTGCAGCTGGGTCGAGAGCTCTCGATCCGGGGCGGCTCTGAGCTCCACCTTCCGTGATAGCCCCAGCTGCAGGATTAGGCGGATGCACCCGTACCGTAGAATCGAGATCACTCGGCCAAGACGGAGTTCTCTCCACCTTTCGTCCGTGGTATTTGGTGCTCGGTAGGAATTCTCAGGTTTCTCTGTAGCGTACAGCTAAGAGCGGATCAGGAGAATGGTACTTAGATGCCGAAATGAGCCCTTTTTATACCGGCTAATTGCCCGCGTCGGCGCGCGCGGTATAACCCCTTCCGAACGGTTTTTCGGAAACGGTGCGGTCGGGCCCGTTCGGAGGGGTTCGGGTTGTGCGCCGAACGCGGGTTTTCGCCGATCGGCGGTTCGGGCTCCGTCGGCTATGATCGGCGGTATTCGGCCGATTTGAGACCTTAACGGCTCTGGGCCGTTAATTAAACGATGAACGGATTAAAAGGGCGCACCGCGCCCCTGCCTCTGCCCGGCGGGTGTTCTGCCGGGCGGCAGCTTCCGGCGGATGGCATTGCCGGGAATCGGAACGATGCATCGGGATGCATCGTTACATCACCCCCCATTTACAATAAATGCCCGAATTGGGGGCATTCGCTCGGTCGGTCGGTCGGCTAGTTTTCTATTTCTTCGGGCTTTCGTGTTTGTTTTTCCCCCTTTAACGGAGGCGACGGCAGTAGCGGACCCTTCCGTCACGTGTAAAATGGACGATCCACCGTCCGTCGGCCGTACGCGGTTTGTATCTGCGGGATACATAAACCGCGAAATGCGGAATCTCCACGATGATTCCCGGCTCTACTTCCACGGGAATCGGTGGTGGAGTTAATGGCCCCATGGGCCGCAGGATGGTCGGCGGCTCGGTCCTGTTGGCCTCTGGCTGTGCTGGGGTGGCCTCTCATATGGGCGAGGTGCCCTTTTCTTCGGCGGTGGTGGCGGTGGTGCCAGGAGAGCCTCCTGTTTTCGCCGGTTCACATGGTCGGATCGTTGGATAATCGACCGACTGGATAATCGTACCCGACTTTTGGTGGCCGCGGCGGTGGTGGTGGTGCGGCGGTGTCTGACGGCGCGGGTTGTTTGATCCGGGCCGTGCTTGCGGCTCCTGCTTCATATTCCTGAAGCAGGGCGGTGATCTCGTCTATGATTTCTCGACTTTGCTCCATCTCGCTCGACGGTTCGCTCGGTTGTGTGCGCTCTGTATTGCTGCCACCTCATGCTCGTGATCGGTGTCGTCCTCGGGGGGGAGAAGGTTGTTATTGTTGTTGTTTCGAGCGGCCTTCATGTCTTGTATGTGAACATGCCTTATCCATTTTCCCCTCTTGCTTCGGAGATCCATAATAACGGGTGATACTATTCGTCTGATCTCGTATGGCCCGCTGAACTTGGGCGCCAATTTGGCGTTGTACGCTGCGCTTTTCTTCGAGAGAGGGTGGTCGCGCTTCCACACCCATTCCCCGACGCTCGGTTTCCATGGCCGGCGTCGGAGATCGTAGTGGCGTTTTTGACGGTGAAATGCCTGTGCGAGTTGTACTCTTACGAGCTCGTACGCCTCCGTAAGCTTTCTCCGAAGGTCGTCAGGAGCGTCGCTCTCCGCGGTCAGCTGGTCGGTGTCCCCGGGCCCTGGTAGCTCGCGCCCGTAATTTAAGTAGGCGGGCGTGTATCCGGTGGCGTCGTGGAGGGCCGTGTTGAACGCGAACTGGAAGGCGGGGATATTCTCGTCCCAGGCCCGATGATCTTTTTCCACGTACTGGGTGATCATCGTTTTGATCGTGCGGTTGGTTCTTTCTACGGGGTTACACTGAGGCGAATATGCTGGTGTGGTGACGTGTCGTACGTTCCAGGCCCGCAAGCGTTCTTCCAGTTGCTTGGACCTGAGCTGTGTCCCGTTGTCCGATAACACCGCGTCCGGGCGGCCGTGTCGCAAAAAGATGCGTTCGGTCAATGCCTTAGTGACGGCGTTGGCCGTGGCCCGTCGTAGCGGCACGAGTTCTACCCACTTCGTGAAATGATCTTGTAGCACGAAGAGCCACGTGTGTCCTTGATGCGAACGTGGCAACGGCCCGACCAGGTCTAACGTCATCTGTTCCCAGGGCCGGCCGATGTATGTTGAATGGAGCGTTCCGGCCGGTCGTTGTTGCGAGGCCTTGTGCGCCTGACAATTCTCGCAGGCGCGCACATAGTTTGCTATGTCGCGAAACATCCCCGGCCAGTAGTGTTTCTCGGCGATGCGGGCGATCGTCTTGGCGATACCCATGTGCCCGGCGGTGGGAGCGTCGTGGTGTCCACGCAGTATCTCCTTCCGAGCTTCCTTGGGTACGCAGCGTTTCCATTGTTCCGCTGCTGCGACGTCCTTGAAGTGCAGGCTGTGGTATATAAGACGGTACAGCTTCCCGTCTTCTATGCGGTAGTCGGGGTGCGCAGTCGGGTCGCGCTGTACCCCTTCATAGATTCGACGGTACCAGGCGCATTCCTGGCGTTTCGCGGCGCAAGTCGCCGGGTGACGCGATAGCGCGTCCGCGACGCGATTGAGTACTCCGCGGCGGTACTTCACGTCGAAGTCATATTGCTGGAGCTCGAATACCCAGCGTCCGAGGCGTCCGGTTGGTGATTCCAACTTCTGGAGCTATCGCAGGGCCTGATGGTCGGTTATGACGGTAAAGGAGTAACCTTCAAGATAACTCTTCATACGTCGAATGCCCCATACGATGGCTAGGCATTCGAGCTCCGTTGCACTGTAATTACGCTCGGCCGCATTTAAGGTACGGCTGGCGTAAGCGATCACGCGCTCGCCTTCCTCAAAATTCTGTGTTAACACGGCGCCGAGTCCGGTCGTGCTAGCGTCGGTTTGGAGGAAAAAACGCCGCGTGAAATCTGCACACGCCAGAACCGGGGCGGAAACGAGAGCGCGTTTTAATTGCTCGAACGCGGTCGATTCCTCCGCGCCCCATTTCCACCGGGCGTGTTTCTTCGTTAATTGCGTGAGCGGGGCCGCGATCGTGGAAAAACTCGGAATAAAACGGCGGTACCACGAAGCCATCCCCACGAATTGTCGTATTTGTTTCACGGACTGAGGTTCCGGCCAATGGCTACGGCTTGGATTTTCCCGGGGTCGGTGCGGATCCCCTCGCGGTCGATGACGTGTCCGAGATATGTTAGGCGGTCAACGCAGAAACGGCATTTCTCCGGGTTCAGACGGAGGCGCGCGTTATGAAGGCGGCGGAAAGTTTCCTCAAGCAGCTCGAGATGCTTTTCGAAAGTTCGGCTAATGACAGTGATATCATCGAGGTAGACGAAAACGTGCGGTTCTAATTCGGGCCCGAGGACCGAGTCCAATAACCGCTGGAACGTGGCCGGAGCGGAGTGTAGCCCGAACGGCATGACTCGGAATTGGTAGAGTCCTTTGCCGGGTATGGTGAACGCGGTGATTGGCCGACTTTTCGAGGCTAATGACACCTGCCAATACCCGTCCTTTAAATCCAACGTGGATAAATATCTGGCTCCCCTTAATTTGTCCAGCGTCGCGGTGATCTGTGGCAAGGGGTACGCATCCTTATGCGTCACTTCGTTTCCCCGCCGGAAGTCGATGCAGAAACGCTGTCGGCCGTCTTTCTTTTTCACGACCACGATGGGCGAACTCCACGGGCTGTGCGAGGGCTCAATAATTCCCCGGGCGAGCATCTCGTCCACCTCGGTATCAATGACCGCTTGCATCGCCGGGTTGCGTGGGCGATACCTTTGCTTGATGGGTGCGGCATCTTTTAGTCGAATGTGGTGTTGCGTCTGACAGGTGGGTCCCCTTACTTTCTCGAACTCAGCGAGCTCGTTGCGCAAAAATTCCCGTAAGCGTTTGTCCTCTTCGAGGGTTTTCCCCGCCAGACCTCTGGTGGTGCAGCAATGCATGGCCGTTCGGAGTACATGCCTAGGCGGGGCTGGTATGCTCAATCGTAACTTCGCCTGGAGGTCCACCCCTATGAAGACCTCGCCGGAGAGGTGCGGTAATATCTCGAATGTATGGATGGCGGTTCGACCAGCCACCTCGACCGGCAACGTGATTGCCCCCGCGGTGGCGGCTTCCTGGTCATCGGCCAGTTGGACCCGGCCTTCCCCGGTGGTGACTTCAA
This sequence comes from Camponotus vicinus, assembly GCF_025532165.1. Taxonomy (NCBI): domain Eukaryota; kingdom Metazoa; phylum Arthropoda; class Insecta; order Hymenoptera; family Formicidae; genus Camponotus; species Camponotus vicinus. The sequence continues at coordinate 9,963,333 of NW_028141946.1, forward strand.
AACCCTCCCGTTCTAAGATCTCGGCCACCTCGGCATTGACCAGGGATGTCTCGGATCCCGAGTCTAACAGGGCTTCGAACGTGAAGTTCCCGATCGTAAGCGCGGTATGCAGTCGCGGTTTGAATTCTATGCGGGGCTGGGAGTGGTAGCTGCGACCGTGGTCTCTCCAGCCCCGGCGTCTTTCCCCGCCGGCGGATGGCACTGCGCGGTGAGCACCCCGTCCCGTCCGCATTGGGAACAGAATTTTTTCGCCGGGCGCTTACACTGACGGCGGGTGTGCCCGCGTTGTTTGCATCGCCAGCAACATTCCGTTCTACTGTACGCGGCGGCAACGGCGGGCTTGGTCTCGGCCTTCTCCCTTTTTGCGGCTTCCTGCCGTTCCTTTACCAAATCTTCGTGTTCGCGGGCGCGTGCTTGCAACTCGGCAATACTGCCGAAATCGCTGCTTCGGATATAAAATTTGTATTCCGGGTGCATGTGATTATATAAGCACTCGAGCTGCTCGAAGGGTGAAAATCTGCCCGCCCGGCGCATAAGTGTCATCATGCCCGTGGAGTACTGCGCGAACGTCTCGTTGGCCTTCTGGTGCCGATTCTCGATCTCGCGGCGCAGGGAGGCGTCGTATCAATGCGGTAGGAATTGCAATTTAAATGCCGCCTCGAAATCCCGCCAAGAGAACCAGCTGACCCGATGGTTTCGATACCACAGGAAGGCGTCCCCCCGTAAAAGTTCCGACAACCCGCGTAAAATTTGTTCCGCCGTGATTTGGTAGTTGTCACGGAGTTCGGCCAGGCGTTCGAGAAACGCGGCGGGATCGCGGCCGTCGAAATAGCAGCCGCTTTTCCGCAACTGATTCATCACCCGGCTATCGGGTATAGCCGGGGCTGCACCATCGAGGGGGGCATCGCGCGCGGTAGGCGAGGGGCCCGTCACCATCACCTGCGGACACACGAAGGACGGTTCCCCGTGTTCGCGCGGGTCGGCCGCGAATTCGTCCGGATGGGCGTCCGCATATTCCCGTATGCGTCGGCGAATTTCGTCGAGAGTACCGGTGCTCTCTAGCCCATACCCCGCGGCTAGCACGGCCAGTTGCTCCTTCGGAAGCGAGTACAGCCACGTCTTCATGACGGCGTCGCTGCAACACCCACAACACACGAAAGTAAAAGAAAGAGACAATAGAAAAAAAAAACTATCCGTGGTCTCGCGTTTACAAGTAATAAAACGGTCCCTGTTCGGGCGCCATGTAACGGTCGTATTTTCGGTCGTTTTTTCGTGCTGCGGATAGATCGCCGGTGAAAGGTTCGTAATAAGAAAATACGCGATGTGTGTGTGACTACAAGCATGTATTTGTAATCGTGTATAAATGTGATGTAAAGTGTACAGAGTGTGTGTGTGTGTTAATCTCGCTGAACAATAATATTCCACGCGGTAATCGGAAATCGTCCCGAATGCAATTTGGTTCGAGATCCGGTCTCGGTTACGAACAGCTGTGCGTGTTTACGACGCGCGAGACAGCGCGTGTTTTTGCTGCGCTTTTTCCGCGAGGAATCCCGGCGTTTCCAGGAATCCTCAGTTTCTCGGGATCGTCGGGCGTTTTCGCAAAACTATTTATTTCCGACGTTACAATTTAAAATCCGTGTTCGTGGATTACAATCGGTGCGCTTTAACAACGGCGGCGGAGGCCGCGATAATCAAGAGCGCGTTAATGGCGGCGACGGAGGCCGTGATAAGAGGACGCATTTAACGGCGGCGGAGGCCGTGGCAACGGAATACGCTTATACGGCGGCGGCGGGGGCCGCGGTAAATATCAAGCGTGATGCGCTTTGTCAGCGGCGGTCGAGGCCGTGATTGCGGATTGCGCGATGCGCTTGCGGTGCTTCCTTTGCGCGTACCAGGATCGCGTCGCGAAGGATCGGATTCGCGTTGCAGCTGGGTCGAGAGCTCTCGATCCGGGGTGGCTCTGAGCTCCACCTTCCGTGATAGCCCCAGCTGCAGGATTAGGCGGATGCACCCGTACCGTAGAATCGAGATCACTCGGCCAAGACGGAGTTCTCTCCACCTTTCGTCCGTGGTATTTGGTGCTCGGTAGGAATTCTCAGGTTTCTCTGTAGCGTACAGCTAAGAGCGGATCAGGAGAATGGTACTTAGATGCCGAAATGAGCCCTTTTTATACCGGCTAATTGCCCGCGTCGGCGCGCGCGGTATAACTCCTTCCGAACCGTTTTTCGGAAACGGTGCGGTCGGGCCCGTTCGGAGGGGTTCGGGTTGTGCGCCGAACGCGGGTTTTCGCCGGTCGGCGGTTCGGGTTCTGTCGGCTATGATCGGCGGTATTCGGCCGATTTGAGACCTTAACGGTTCTGGGCCGTTAATTAAACGATAAACGGATCAAAAGGTGGGCGCACCGCGCCCCTGCCTCTGCCCGGCGGGTGTTCTGCCGGGCGGCAGCTTCCGGCGGATGGCATTGCCGGGAATCGGAACGATGCATCGGGATGCATCGTTACAAAACTATGGCAAATAACTTAAATGGCCGTATTGGTAAAATAGTTATACTTCCTTCTACGTTTATTGGATCGCCGCGTAATATGTTACAAAACTATCAAGATGCTATGGCAATTGTTAGTAAATTTGGTAAGCCAGACCTTTTCATTACTATGACTTGCAATCCAAAATGGCGTGAAATTGAGGAAAATCTTTTGCCTGGTCAACAAGCTTCTGATAGACCTGACATTTGCGCTCGTGTATTTAATATTAAAAAAGATTATTTAACTGAATTAATAGTTAGGCAAAAACTTTTTGGTGAAGTAGCAGCGTTTGTGTATGTTATTGAATTTCAAAAACGTGGTTTGCCACATATTCATATGTTAATTACTTTAAAATATAATTTTAAAATAGTAACTCCACAGATTGTTGATAAATATATTTCTGCTGAAATTCCTGATCCATGTGAGAATCAAATTTTATATGATATAGTTATGAAACATATGATTCATGGACCTTGTGGTGATTGGTGTTTAGTAGATGGACATTGTTCGAAACGTTATCCGAAATCTTTTTTAGAAGAAACTAGAATGGATGAAGATTCTTATCCTTATTATCGTCGGCGTGATAATGGTAAAAATTTTGAACGTCCTGGTGGATATATAGTTGATAATCGTTATGTTGTTCCATATTGTCCTATTTTATCAATTATATTTAATTGTCATATTAATGTTGAGGTAGTTTCAAGTATCAAATCAGTTAAATATTTATATAAATATATTTATAAAGGACATGATGTTGCTGCTATAACCATTGAGCCAATAACAGAAAATATAATTATTAATCATGATGAGATACATCCCAGACAGCACACATGTCCAAAAGACATCTAAAAGACGACTTAAAGACGTCTTAAGGTCCTCTAGACGTCTTTAAGACATCTTTTGGCCTTTTTGTGCTGTCTGGGATAATTATATCGAAACTCGTTATGTCGGACCTGTAGAAGCCAGTTGGCGAATTCTTGGTAAAAAATTACAGGACAAAAGTCATGCTATAATACGTTTACCAGTTCATCTTCCGAATGAACAAAATATTATAATTGAAAATGAATGTATGGATGACGCAACGATTTCTGCTTTAAATCAAGTTACAATGTTAATAGATTATTTCTCATTGAACTCACGTGATGAAGAAGCAAGACAATATTTATATATTGAAATTCCACGTAATTATACATTTAAAAAAGAGAAAATAAATGGCAGAAATGTATCACGTTGGGTTAAATGCAAAAACTATTTTAATTGTATAGGACGAATGTATTCCGTTAGCCCATCACAAACAGAATTATATCATTTACGATTATTGTTACTCACAGTAAAGGGAGCTACAAGTTTTAATGATTTAAAAACTGTAAATGGAGAAAAAATATGTAATTTGCAATTAACAATTCCATATTTTTTCTTAAAAACAACTATGTGTTTTCTTTACACCAATTGATTCCTCTCATTATTTTGTACGTAAAAGTATTAAGGTAGGATAATCGAAAAATGAATATTTTACAAGATATTTTATGGTTTATGTAAAATTAAGAAATTATTTCAAGCCTCATAACTCAAAAAGTACTTAACGAAAAGGTACTTAATTATAGTGTTTTGGAAAGCTCTCGAGATAAGCTACAAGAATATGCAATGACAAATAGTAGGTTCCATTTAAGAAATTGAAGGTGACCTTCATGTGACCTTCAAATAACTCTTCAAGGTCAAACCAATGATACCATCTTATGGCCCCCTCGAAACCAAACAACTTTTGTCTGAAACATTTTTCTCTCCCGGGCTTGGTTTTCGAGTTATTCTCCATTAAAGGTTAAAATGGTCCACCCTGTATATGAAACATGAAATATATAATTTTTATATTAATGGACAATATTTTACTTCTGAGAAATTTTCTTCTAATTTCCTTTTTTTTGGTTTAAGTTCTCCCTTTAATAATGATATTAAGGACATGCGACCATCTATTTTACGAATGTCGTTTAAATCATTTACAAGTAAATATTCTGGTTCAGCTGTAAAATTTTAAAAACAATTTTATTAAAATATTAAAAATACATATACAAAAAGTTATTTTATATAAAAAATTTGAAAATGAAATCGCAGAAAAATAATAATTTTGTAGTCATAAAAGAAATGATAAAACAAAAGTTAAAATTCATAGATCGTTTTATATTCAAAATCATCTTGAGTCTCGTCATTTTTATTCAGCAAATCAAATGACTGAATGGAATCTTAAGATTTTAATTAAGATAATCTTAAATGCAAACCGAGTCTATGAATTCCAGCAAAGATTTTTAAGTTTTTATTCTTTATTTTCATGTAAATTTGTTTTATGTTACTTAAAGTTTACGAAAAATTTTCTTTAAAATTATATATTTTGTAAAATATATAAGATATGAAAAATACTTTACAAATCAAAGAAAGTTTAATTGTATTCAACATCGATTATGTGAAATAAGTACATGATTAACTACAATACATCAGTCTTATATCTTTCTTTTAAACATTTTATTGCGTACAAGTTGAATATTTTTTATGTAATTGATATACTTTTTTTAAGGTTTTGTTTCTATTTTTTTCTTAGTAGGATATGAATATTTAAAAAATATAAATATATATTCTGATTTATTAATCTCATATATATAATATATATATAATATATGTATATATAGTATATATAATATATTATATATACATATATATTTGAAAGATTAAAAATTAAAAAAAAAAATTAATTTATACTTATTTATTTGATCATTAATTTATTATATTTATAAAAATTTATATTTTATATTAAAAATATATCTTATATTAAAAATAATGAATTTAAAAATTTTTGAAATTACTAATAATAAATATTTGTAGCGCTTATGTTCAGGCGTGTTCGTAATTCGCTCGTGGAAGGATTTGCAGAGGTTGCCGAGATTCTCGTGAATAATCGAGGCGATGTAACAGTAGTTGGTTTATTCTGTACACTATATACAATTATCTTTAGATTGTTTTTGGTGGCCCTTACAAGGGCCGTTATTGTATGCGGAGTTATAGCCGCTCTCTATAAGTTATGTGTGGCCAGGCCTTAGTGACTTTTAAGGACCCTAGACAGTTGTTGTTCTCGTCTACTTGGTCCGTTTGCGTGGCCGTGCTGTGACTGGGCGTTTCCCAATCGGAGTCCGATTGAGTGCTCTGATCGATAGTGGGAACTGCGCCGACTTGAGTCCCCCTGTGGACACGGCTTAAAGGGACCGTCTGTGAGGCCTGGTCCGTTCGTGAACACGACGACGGCGACGGCGACGGCGGCAGCGGTGAGACTACGTCTGGAACGCTCCAAGGTCCAGTTGGCGAAGTGTATCTTCGTATGCGTATGTCCCAGACTTCGAGCAGGTACCTTGGTGGACGAGTAAATCTCGGTGGTTCCAGGTCTATCTTCTCCAGTTTCCAGGGCAGAAGCTGGAACGAGACCTTTTTCTCTCCTGCTGACTGGTTGATGCAGGGTGCCCTGGGCGCCTCTTTCCACGGTGATCTGACCGGCCCTGGTGATCGGGGCGTCGAGAGTGGCCGTGGAATGTGACTCCTCCGCCGTGTAATGTTGCGAGAGCGCGAAGCTCTTCCACAATTAATTCCCGAGGAGGTATTATCTCCTCGTGCAAAAAAGAACAAGTCTTGGCTATCGATATAGAGAGCTATGATGCTGTACTATTCTCAAGCCGCGACTCGGTGTCCTGTCGTCTCGCGCGGTCTTATATAGCGAGGCTGCCGAATTTCACTTATGCGAAATGGTTTGCCCCTGCGGCCATCTGTCGGCTCGCCGCGTACCGAATCGCCTTAGGGCTCGCACCGCCGTACGCGTAGCGCGTGTACGGTGTACGGTTCAGTAGGCGCTGATTGTGTGGTGGATCGTAGCCGCCACAGGACCCCCCTGGTTGTGGTAAGGCCCATCCTACGTTGGCGCGAACCGGACTGGTTGGCGTACTGCTCGTCCTGACTTTGTTGTCTTGGTGGTGGCTTCGGTGCTTGGTTTAGCCTGTTTGGTGGCTTCCGCTTTATCTGGGGCTTCTTCGTCCATTATGTACGCCGGTTTTAGTCTGTCTATTGCGATGTTGACTGTCTTTCCTCTCACTCGCAGTTTGTATGTTTTGTTACCCCTGTTTAGTACTTCATAGGGTCCCTCGTAAGGTAGGTGGAGAGCTCCTGCTGGTGCGTCATGCCGTACGAATACGTGTGAAGCTGTCTCCATGTCCTTGAAGGTGAATGTAGCCTTTTGTCCGTGGTGTTTGATTTTTGGTCGGAGATGTGCCATTGTCTTTCGAAGTCTGGTTACCAGGGTGTCTTCGTTTTCGTAATCCCTGTTAAGTTCGCTGAGAAACTGTCCGGGTAGTCGGATCGGCTCTCCGTACACCATCTCGGCTGGAGTGGAGTTTAGGTCCTCTTTCCAGGCTGCTCTAATGCCGAGGAGGATGACAGGTAGTATCTGTGTCCATGCCTCTGTCTCGTGGCATTTGATAGATGCCTTCATTTGTCTATGGAATCTTTCTACCATCCCGTTTGCCTCGGGGTGGTACGCTGTTGTTCTAATGTGTTTTGTGCCCGTTAGTTTTGTTAGGTTCTGGAATAGCTCGGCTTCGAATTGCCGGCCTTGATCCGTAGTTATTCGAGCTGGTGTGCCGAATCGTGCTATCCAGTCCGTAAAGATGTGTTTGGCAATTGTCTCTGCAGTGATGTTGGGTATTGGTATTGCTTCTGTCCACCGAGTAAATCTATCTACTATGGTGAGGCAGTATCTATACCCCTCTGATATCGGTAATGGTCCGACTATATCTGTGTGTATGTGTTGAAATCTTTGCGTTGGCTGTTCAAATGTTCCGAGCTGGGTATGGTTATGCCTTGTTATTTTTGCTTTTTGGCATTGTATACACGTTCTTGCCCATTTAGTGCAGTCTTGTTGTATTCCTGGCCAGATGTATCGTTCTTTGACGAGTTTCGTTGACGCTTTAATGCCTGGGTGAGCTAATCCGTGTAGGTATAAGAAAACCTGCTTTCTTAGACTCTTGGGTACGTACGGTCGAACTACTGGCGTGCTTGTGTCGCACCAAGCTGTTTTCGTGGATCCTGGTATAGGGATGTGTGTTAGTTTTATTTTGTTTTCGCTTTTCAGCAATTCTTGCAATTCTGTATCGTTTTGCTGTTCGTGAGCCAGTGTATCGAGTTCTACAGCCGTCTGTATTGCTTCGACTCGTGATAGTGCGTCAGCTACCGTGTTGTCTTTTCCCTCGATGTGCTGGATGTCTGTTGAAAACTGCCCTATGTATTCCAGATGTCGTGCTTGTCTTGGTGAACTTTGGAGTGGGTCTTTTTTGAAGGCGTGTATTAACGGTTTGTGATCTGTATATATAGTGAACAGCCTTCCTTCCAACATGTGTCTATAATGTTTGATAGTGACGTATATGGCTAGAAGTTCTCTATCGTATGGGCTGTATTTTGTTTGGGTTGTATTGAGCTTCTTGCTTAGAAATGCTAGTGGCTGCCATCCATCTGTGGTTTTCTGTTGGATTACAGCTCCGATTGCTGTAGCTGAAGCGTCAGTTGTTACTGCCAGTTTAGCTGTTGGATCTGGATGAGCTAAGAGTGTGGCCCGTGACAAGCTGTCCTTGCATTGCTTGAATGCCTTGTCTCTTTCCGGATTCCAGTCTATGGGTGCTTTTCCTTTTGTTTTTGGTCCTTTTAGCACGTCGTTTAACATGGCTTGGTCTTCTGCTGCTCCTGGAATGAATCTCCTGTAGAAGTTGATCATGCCCAGGAATTGACGTAGTTGCTTCACCGTACTTGGTTGCGGAAAGTTTTTTATGGTCTCGATCTTTTCTGGTAATGGCTGTGTCCCTTCTTCTGAGACTAAATAGCCGAGGAACTGTACTTTGTTGACTCCGAAGACACACTTGGCTGAATTTATTCTAACCCCGTATTCGTTGAGCCGGGTGAACAGCTGCTTAAGGTGTGTTTCGTGTTGTTCCTTAGTAGATGATGCTACGAGTATATCATCGATATACGCGTAACAAAAGTCCAATCCGCGTAGCACTTCGTTAATGAAGCGTTGGAACGTCTGCGCTGCATTGCGTAGGCCAAATGGCATGTATTTGAATTCAAAGAGGCCAAATGGTGTGGTTAGCGCCGTCTTTGGAATGTCTTCCTCTCGTACCGGGATCTGGTTGTATGCCCTGACCAAATCGATCGTTGAAAAGATCTTTCTTTGGTAGAGCGTTTGTGCGAAATCCTCTATGTGCGGTATCGGATATTGATCTGGTATGGTTCTTGCGTTTAGCCTCCTGTAGTCTCCGCATGGACGCCATGTTTTGTCCTTTTTGGGTACCATGTGGAGAGGCGATGACCAAGGACTCTTTGACGGCTGGATAATGCCCTCCTGTAGGAGTAGGTCGAATTCCGTCTTTGCTGCTTGTAGTTTGTCTGGTGCTAGTCTGCGTGGCCTGCTGGCTTCTGGTTGGCCTGGCGTTGTCTGTATGTGGTGTTGAGTTCCGTGCTTTATCACCTCCTTTGTCCTTGTTGGCTTGGTGATGTCTGGGAAGTCTGCCAAGAGCGCATGGAATTCGCTCTTCTCCACTACTGTCTTTACCGAGAAGACCTGGTTGTAACACCTAGCGCCCGTAGTTGTTAGTCCTGTCTTCCTGTCGATGAGCTTGCCCCTTTTCATATCAGGTAACAAGTCATAGTATGCGAGGAAGTCTGATCCGATGATGGGCTGTCCGACGTCTGCTATGATGAACCTCCACGGGAATGCTCTCCTTAGGCTGAAATCCGGCTTGATGGTTATGGAGCCGTATGTGATTATGCGGGAGCCGTTTGCCGCGAAGAGTTCATATGCCTCTGGTCGCCTTCTACTGCTTGCTAGCGTCTGCGGGAAAACGCTAACGTCTGAACCTGTGTCCACCAGGTACTTCGTTTTAGTATTGCGGTCTGTCACGTATAGGCGGCACGGTATCGGGCTGTTGTCATTGGCCGCCAGCAATGAGTGCCCTACTCATTTTTCTGGAATGTGCATGGTTGTGCACAACGGCGGGCGTCTGCTCCGAATCGTCGATGGTAGTAACATAGACCCTCCTTGATAGGTGTCTTGCTGCGTGGTCTACCTCGTGATCGACTTCGGGCTCGACTGCGTCCTTTCCGTAGCTCTTTGGCCATGTTGGTCATCTGCTCTGTGAGGGTGGCTACCTGCTGGGTAAGTGTCTCCATCTGTGATGTCCATGCGTTCTGTGGGCTACTGGCTGCTGCTGCTGGTGGACGTTCCGTGGCTAGAACGAGAGCTCGGCCGTTGACCTCGTGGATTCGGTCTGCCTGCTCTGCTACGTCTTGTAGTTTGTCGCTCTTCCTTGTGGCCAGGATGGCCTGTGTTTGCGGTGGAAGGCGCCCTAGCCATAGTGTCCGCAGCAAGTCGTCGGAGACTGTTGTTCCTGCTAGCGTTGAAAGGTGCCGTAGGAATTGTGATGGTTTCCTGTCTCCGAGCTCTTCTCTCTCCAGAAGTTGCCTGATCCGCTGCTCTTGCGAAACTGTCAGCCGTTGTATGAGAGCGCTCTTTATAGCTGAATATTTGTTGCTGGAGGGGGGGTTCGTGATTACGTCTTTAATCTCCCTCGCTTGTCGTGGTTCTAATTTGGACAGAACGTATCCGTACTTGACGTCATCGTCGGTGATGATGCTTAGAGCGAACTGCCCTTCGAGTTGCGCAAACCACAGCTCCGGATCGTCCGGCCAGAAAGGGGGGATGCGCATTGCGACTCGGTTGATGCTGGTATCGTCATCTTCCACGATTATTGTGCTCTCCTTCTTCGGCATGTCTGTTTTTCCTCCAATGTCGGTTGGTCACCAATGTAGCGCTTATGTTCAGGCGTGTTCGTAATTCGCTCGTGGAAGGATTTGCAGAAGTTGCCGAGATTCTCGTGAATAATCGAGGCGATGTAACAGTAGTTGGTTTATTCTGTACACTATATACAATTATCTTTAGATTGTTTTTGGTGGCCCTTACAAGGGCCGTTATTGTATGCGGAGTTATAGCCGCTCTCTATAAGTTATGTGTGGCCAGGCCTTAGTGACTTTTAAGGACCCTAGACAGTTGTTGTTCTCGTCTACTTGGTCCGTTTGCGTGGCCGTGCTGTGACTGGGCGTTTCCCAATCGGAGTCCGATTGAGTGCTCTGATCGATAGTGGGAACTGCGCCGACTTGAGTCCCCCTGTGGACACGGCTTAAAGGGACCGTCTGTGAGGCCTGGTCCGTTCGTGAACACGACGACGGCGACGGCGACGGCGGCAGCGGTGAGACTACGTCTGGAACGCTCCAAGGTCCAGTTGGCGAAGGGTATCTTCGTATGCGTATGTCCCAGACTTCGAGAAGGTACCTTGGTGGACGAGTAAATCTCGGTGGTTCCAGGTCTATCTTCTCCAGTTTCCAGGGCAGAAGCTGGAACGAGACCTTTTTCTCTCCTGCTGACTGGTTGGTGCAGGGTGCCCTGGGCGCCTCTTTCCACGGTGATCTGACCGGCCCTGGTGATCGGGGCGTCGAGAGTGGCCGTGGAATGTGACTCCTCCGCCGTGTAATGTTGCGAGAGCGCGAAGCTCTTCCACAATTAATTCCCGAGGAGGTATTATCTCCTCGTGCAAAAAAGAACAAGTCTTGGCTATCGATATAGAGAGCTATGATGCTGTACTATTCTCAAGCCGCGACTCGGTGTCCTGTCGTCTCGCGCGGTCTTATATAGCGAGGCTGCCGAATTTCACTTATGCGAAATGGTTTGCCCCTGCGGCCATCTGTCGGCTCGCCGCGTACCGAATCGCCTTAGGGCTCGCACCGCCGTACGCGTAGCGCGTGTACGGTGTACGGTTCAGTAGGCGCTGATTGTGTGGTGGATCGTAGCCGCCACATATTTATTACCTGTTTGTATAACTCCTATTATTTCAATTTTGTCTCCTTTGTTTATATTTAATTGTACATAATTATCTTTTGAAAAATTAATAATATGTACTTCTAATTTAAAAATGCCATTTGTTATAGATCCGCAACCAATTTTATTAAATTTATTATTATGCGATTCAGAAAAATTTGTTTTAATATATCCTTCCAATACTATAAAAATATATTTTTATTAAACATATTTATTAATAATAATATTATTAAAATATTAATAAACATAAAATATTAAATATATAACTTAATTATAACTTAACATTAATTATATACATTAAATTATACATCAAAAATTGTTTTTAAAATAAATTACTGAACAATTTTTAAATTGTAAAATAAACAATATTTTAAATTAAAAAAATGTCTGTTAGTAGGAAAAAATTTTTTAAATTAAAATATTAAAACATTAAATGTATTATTATGTGTTCTATATAATAAATAAAATTGTTTTAAATAACAAAAATATATTGATGAATTAAAGAATAAGTTTAAAAAAGTAATTATATATTTTGTGAAAAAAATTAGTATGTTAATAATTTTATTTGATGTATATAAGAAGATAGTATATATTAAATTTTTTTTAGCAAAGGAAAATATTCATATTTTTAAAAAAATAATATGATAGATTTTTTTTATTAATTATGGATACATCAGTCGTAAATTATGACAGTTCAATATAGTAGTAATATCATTTATTTTAATTCCGAGGAATTACAAAAAGGCGTTTTGTAGGGACGTACCCAACCCTTTACAAAGCTTCTCTTACACTACCCGACCTGGCCATAAGCGACCCTTCACATACTGAACCCTCCCACCCCTTCGCGGGGACTTGGTTGGACTTTCCTACGGGGGACCCCTTCTCACACATACTCATACTCCTCCGACCTAACCTAACCCCCTGTCCTACTTGACTCTGAGCAACTCTTCTGTTCCTACTCTCCTTTTTCTTTTTATCCTCCCACTCCTTAAGCCATCTGTAACCTCCTTCTGTCTCCTTCTCGCCTATTATATCATCCAACACTACTCTGCTAGTACTTTTCCATACACACCGTTCCATCAGATGTTCTAGAGTACCCTCTTCCTTATCACATATATTACAATTCCTTTCCTCCTCTCGTAACCAGTACCTGTTTCCTAACTCCTCATTCCCGCATCTAGCCCTCGCCCTTCTTTTATGACTACCACTCTCCCCCTTCCTCCTCAAGTATTCTGGGAGCCCAGCCACCTTGATCCTCCTGTATCGTTTATTGTATCTGGCCCCCTCAATTAGAATCTCTTGCTCTTCCCTTTGTCGCCTTCTATCTTTACTACTTAGCTCTTCTGCCACACACCTACCCCGTTCTCTCCATTGTTCCAGATCCGCCTCTTGTACTCCACACCTACTTAAGTATTCCTCTCTCTCCGACCTCCCTCTTGTCAATGTTCCTCTTCCCTCCCTTTCCTTAATACATTCCACCACCCATCTTCTCCGACCATATCCTTGTCTTGCCTTTTTTTCAAAGTTCACCGCCAACTTGGCTGTCCTTATCCTCATCTTGTCCCTCTTGGTCTCCTCCAGGACCACATAACCTGGTGTGCATCTCTCCAGGCCCAGTGACCATCTCAGATACCGTGCCTCCACCCCTTCCACGTTACTATGCTCCAACCAACCTCACACTTCTGCCCCATAACCATCACGCTGCCTACTAAGCTATCGAACAACATCATCCTCCTCCCCCAATCGTTCGCAAACTTCCTTTCCCCCAAGCTCCATGTCTTCTTCATCACTATCGTTGCTCTTCTTACCCTCTCCCTAATATGCTTCGTATGACCTCCATTTCTCTGTAGTATGAAGCCCAGGTATTCAAACTCCTTCACCTCTTGAATCTTCTGGCCTTTCCAATACCAGTCTTTCTCTCTTTCCACACCCCCTCCCCTTCTAAATTTCAGGATCTTGGATTTTCCCACGTTCAATTCCAGCTTCCTCTTCCTCAAGTACTTCTCCAGCCTTTTAATCATCTCCTCTAGCGCCTCCTTCTCTCTGGCCAGCAGAACGATATCATCCGCGTAAGCCAGTGTCCAAATCCTACCCTGCCCGATTCTCATGCCTCCTACCAATCCCCCGGCCATCTCTTCCTCCAGGTCTGATATAAAGATGGAGAACAGTAGCGGGCTCAAAGGACATCCTTGTCTCACTCCCTTTGTCGTCCAAAAGGAGCTTGACTCCCTGTCCCCCACCCTAACCCTGTTACTGGTCTCCTGGTAAATTTGCTTCACTCTCTCCGTTAGTCCTCTCCTTACCCCTCTCTCCTCCATCACCCTCCATAACACACTCCTGTCGACCCTGTCAAAAGCCCCCTTTAAATCAATAAAGAAGGCATTCACCTTCTTTCCAGCTCCATTCAGCTCTCTGTCAACCAGGTGGTTCAGGATGAAGATGTTATCCATCACACTTCTTCCCTTCTGGAAGCCAGCCTGGGTCTCCGGAAGAATCTGCTTCTCCACCACATCCTTCATCAATCTCTCCGCCAGCACCGCCGCATAGATCTTATAGGCCGTACTTAATAGGGTAATTCCCCTGTAATTAGCGGGGGATTGTTTATCCCTTTTTTTATACAGCGGGGAGATTACTCCCTCCTTCCACGAATCCGGCCATCCTTCACCTCTCCACACCCCCTTGATCACTTCCTTCAGCCTTTCTCTCACCTGTCCCCTGCAGAACTTCCAAGCCTCACTCCTTATGCCATCCAGCCCCGCCGCTTTCCCCCTCCTCAATCTCCTTATCTGTTTTTCGATTTCTTCATCCGCGAGATCCTCTTCTTCGTCACCCCCTCTCCTTTCCTCCCCTAAAATCCTTTCATCTGTCCCCTCTAACACACCCATAAAATGCTGCCTCCAATCCTCCATGGATATCTCTTCACTCACCTTGTCCCTGACCTTCCTTTCCTTGTTGATATATTTCCAAACTTCTGTCTCCGTCCTAATTCCATTCAACTCCTCCACTTCCCTTTTACTCCACTCTTCTCTCTTCTTCTCACAGAGCTCCGCTAACTCCCTTTTCGCCTGCAACACCGCTTCCTTGCTTCCACCCCCTATCCTCCATCTCTTTAGCTTTCTTTCTGCCTTTCTTTTCTTTCTGGTGCACTCTCTGTCCCACCATTTCTTGTAACCTAGTTTCCTTTTTCTCCATCTGACCTTCTTCTCTACTACCGCCTCATCCACCTTACCTCTTAGTTCCTCCCATTTCTCCAGCAAGCCCCCTTCAGACAAACTAATCTCCTCCGTTCTTCCAGCAAAGGTTCTAGTGCTCTCCTCGTCCCAGCACTGTATTATCCTCTCTACCTGTCTTCTTTCCTCCTTTCTCCCCTCCTCCTTCAGGCCTTCTTTCGACGTCCATACACTCACCAAAGGCATATGGTCTGATTCTATCCTACTCTTGACTTCAAACTCCTCTAGCAGGTCCCACCCTTCTGTGTTAACTAACAAATAATCTATAACCGACGCTCCTCTCGCCCCTACGTACGTGAATTCTCCCTCTTCATCACCCTGCTCTGTACCATTTGCCAGACACCATCCCCCTTCCTCTACCTACTCTAACAAACACGCTCCCTCCTTGCTGACCTTTTTGTCCTTAGACCTTCTTCCTTCTACTACCCCATCCCTGTACACCCCCCTTCTTCTCCAGTCCAGACGTTAAAGTCCCCTCCAATTACCATCAGCTCTTCCGGACGCTGCTGCTCCGGGATAGCTATGTCTTCCTTAAAATCCTCGGGACCATCCTTAGCGTAGACCGTACTAATTGTCCACTTGTAACCACCTCCTCGTCCCTTCCACTTCACCAAGCCTCTCCTACCGTCGTCGACCTCCTCCGTCATCATTACCCCTTTTCTATTTCCAGTAATTATTCCCCCACTTCCCCTACCTCTGCTCTGTTCTCTCACCGCATATTGCACGTGCCAGTCGAACTCCGAAGGTAGATTCTTTATCCAAACTTCTCCCTCATCCTCCCTTATCCAAGTCTCCACCATACCAACAAAGTCCAGCTGTCTTATAAACTCCCAAAAGTCCACCCCTTTTCCCTTAAGCCCGGCTACATTCCAGAACCCTATCTTAATTTTGCCCCTAACCTTGTCGGAAATCGAGCTTCTCGGATCCCGCTGTCTCTGCCGCGACTTTTCGAGCGTTTCCTTCTTCTGCTCTTCCCCCCTTACTCCGAAATTTCTCCTCCGTTTGCTCCAACAGCGAGACATGTTTCTTTCTCTCAATCTGTCTCCAACTGAACCATCTATCCACCAAAAAGACTCTCCTGAATCTGACATTGGTGTGCTCCCCCCATCCTTTAACTACCCTCGCGATGCCTCTCAGTCTCCATTGAATTTCTTCTCCTCCTTGGATAGCAATTCATCCATGAAAATCGGCTCCTTCCCTAACTCCTTCTTCCTTCTTAGTATCTCCATCTTTGCTGCAAGGTCCTTCACCTGAACCCCCAGTCTCCCCCCTTCTCTTGACTTTCCTTCACACCAAGCGTCCTCGACCAAATGGCCCAGACTAAACTTCTCCTGGAGAAACTTCTTTGCTTTTTGCAGCGGATTTCTACCGTCCCACTTCAGGCCGCTGATCCTCAAACTTTTCTTTCTTTTCTGCTCCTGATTCTCCTGTTTCCAATCCAATAGCTCCTGCACTTTGGCTTCCAAAGCTGTCTCCTTTACTCCTGTCTTCGTCTTCTTTCCTCTCCTCACTATCTCACTCCAGGAATGAGATTTTTCTTCCTCTTTTCCCCCCTCCACCACCTCCATTTCCTCCTCTCTAGACTCACCATTCTCCAGTTTGAGAATCTTCTCCCAAAGCAGCTTCTTCTCTTCTTCCCACTTTGTCTCCTTCCTCTTCATCTCCTCCCTTAACTCATCTCTTTCCATCTTCATCTTCTTCTCCAGTTTCTCAACCTCATTTACCCTCTCTCTCTTCAGCTTTGCCACCTCCTCCTTCACCTCCCCCAGAATTTTCTGCAGCTCTGCAATAACGCTTTCTTGTCTGTTCATTCTGTCCATCCATGCTCCTTCAAATTCGAAAACCGACCCCAAGTCGGAGTCAGTCTCCTCTCGGTCCCTGCCATCCCCCTCTGATACTGTCTTTCTCTTCTTTCTAACTCCTCGCGCCATATCTACCCCCCCTCCCCCCTGGCCAAGCCACTTCTCTATGTATCCCTTGGGGATACCCTTCTCCCTATCCAACATTTCCCTGTTTGATCTCCTCCCTCTCTTAACTACCCCCTCTGTAGACAAGAATCTAGTAACCGGGGTTTCCAAGCTATTCCCTTCCCCATCCTCCGCATTACCTTCCATTACGCTATCCCTGTCTACTACATCGAGTGATTGGCCCGCCGCCTCACTCGGCTTCTCATTCGTCGCCGCGCTCTCAACTTCGCTACTCGCCGCTTGGCGCTCCGCACTCGGCCTCGCGTCTTCCAGCGAGTCGCATCTATCGACGAGTATACTCGGCACGATCCCTTCCATCCCGCTCCGCCTGTTGTCTCTCTCTCTCGCTCTTAAACCTAACCTGCTCCCCTTCTCGCCGCAAAACTCCGTCCCTCCACGCGTGGCGCCTCCACTCTGTCCTACTCCAACCCTATCACGCGACACACACAGTCTCCGCCACCCAAAGAACACACCACTGCCAAGCCTCCACTCCTCTTTACGACAAATCGCTCTTAATATTCTCGACAAACAGCACACGCATGCACACTCTTTCGCACCTGCCAACCCATGACAGTTCAATATATTCATTAAAATTAATATTTTGCTAATATATTTGTATATGTTGTAATTATTTATTTTTAAAGAAATATGTTTTGAAATATATAAAATTATTTATATTTTGTTTTAAATACTCTTTTTATATTTTATTACTAAAAAAGATCTTTTATTATTTTGTTTAAAAGTAACTTAAATTAGAAGATAATCATAGAAGAGAATATATATATATATATATATATATATATATATATATATATCTTTTTTTCATTTTGTTAATAAGTTACTTAAATTATAAGATAATAATAAATAAATATATATGTATATATATATATATATATATATATATATATATATGATTATCTTATCATTTAAATAACTTATAAACAAAATGAAGAAAAGATTTGATTTATTAGCAAAATATAAAAAATGTATTTAACATATGAATAAAATTATTGTTAGTATAAAATGGGTATTTACAAATAAAAAACATGTATATAAATATAAAAAATAGTAAAATTATATTTAATATTTAATATACATATATGTATAATAGAACTTACTGACGCGTTTAGATGTGTTGAAAATCTCACACAATTTGGTTGGTACAGGTGTATCATTTATATGATTTGGTATATATTTCCCCAAATTTGTAATAATAGTATTAGTACGAATTACTAGTTCATATGAAACATTTCCATTGTTAAAAGTTGATATTTTAGGTAATCTAGCTTGAACACCGTCTAAATGGATAATCTATAAATTTTTACAAATATATAATTATATTATATAATATATAATATTAAAATTTATATAATATAATATAATATTAATATTAATATTTTTAATTATTAATTTTTTTAAATATTAAAAATGTTAATAAAAAAAAGAACATTTACATGACTTGATAATATAATATCTTCTACTCGTTTGACATCGTCGTTCCATGCAACCACTTGTATTTTTCGACCCTTATTATTATTTAAATAAAACTTAAAGAAATTAAATTGTTGTTTATTTCCAACCAAACGTGGAGACTCAATACCATCAACGTAGCCAATTATTTCGCTATAGAGAATATAAATGTAATTAAAATTTAGTAATATTAATAAAAACAATAAAAAGAATATGATTATAATACGTTTAAATAACAAAAAGAAATTAATTAGAAAACACATTAAAAAACACATTATATTTATTAATATACAATGTTATGTATTTTTTGTTTTAGAATAATATATTATTTTTACTTTTACAAACACACACACACACACACAAAATTTATTAAAATAGAAATAAATACTTAATATTTCATTATAAATTATATAAATACTTAATAAGTTTTTTATTAATAAAAATGAATTTATTATTTACTTACACGGTTGAATCGTAAATTTGTATATTATCTATAACTTTATTTGAAGTAAACAAATTTGCGGCGTTTTCTTCTAATTCTTCTAATTCTTTATCTCTTTCTTCTTCATATTTTTTCTCAAAAGTTTTTTTCTCTCCTTTCAAATTTTTTATCGTCCTTTTTTCATTTCTGAATATATGTATTTTTAATTATTTGTTTTTATTGATATATATACTATTTGTATCCACATCGTTAGAACCTCGTGTGCGAGCGTGCGTGCGTGCGCGTGCGTGCGTGTGTTTGTGTGTGAGAGTGTGTGTGTTTGTGTGTGTCTGTGTGTGTGTGTTTGTGTGTGTGTGTGTATGTTTATACATGCGAGTATGCATGCGCGTATATGTGTATATGTGTTTATATATAGAGTGTCTTAAAGCTATTATACAAGATTTGCCAAAAGTGTGGAAACCCCTTAATATTTCGAAAAGTACGCATTTAAAAAAAAAATGTTTCATACAAAAGTTATAGGGTTTTATGTGGTGCATTACACAGTAACATTATTATGACCTCGAATAGCGTTGTCAAGGTTATGTGAAGGTCACCTCCAACTTTTTAAATGGGACACCCTATATACTTTTGCATATTCTTGTAGCTTATCTCGAGAACTTTCCAAAACACTATAATTAAGTTAGTTTTCATTAAGTACTTTCCGAGTTATGAGGCTTGAAATCATTTCTTAATTTTACATAAACCATAAAATATCTAGTAAAATATTCATTTTTCGATTATCTTACCTTAATACTTTTATGTACAAAATAATGAGAGGAATCAATTGGTGTAAAGAAAAAACATAGTTGTTTCTAAGAAAAAATATGTAATTTGCAATTAACAATTACATATTTTTTTTTAAAAACAACTATGTTTTTTCTTTACACCAATTGATTCCTCTCATTATTTTGTACATAAAAGTATTAAGGTAAGATAATCGAAAAATGAATATTTTACTAGATATTTTACGGTTTATGTAAAATTAAGAAATGATTTCAAGCCTCATAACTCGGAAAGTACTTAACGAAAAGGTACTTAATTATAGTGTTTTGGAAAGCTCTCGAGATAAGCTACAAGAATGTGCAATGACAAATAGTAGGTTCCATTTAAGAAATTGAAGGTGACCTTCATGTGACCTTCAAATGACTCTTCAGTGTCAAACCAATGATACCATCTTATGGCCCCCTTGAAACCATAAAACTTTTGTCTGAAACATTTTTCTCTAAAGTGCTTTGTTTCCGAAATAATTGCGTGCGTTAATTAAAATGGCTCACCCTGTATAAGACGACTATGTAAGAGTGAGCGAAACAATAACAGAAACGAGCGAGACAATAATAGGAGCGAGCGAGACAGTAATCAAAGAGAGCGAGAGAAATAGTGTGCAAGGAAGACTCGATTCTCGAGTCCTCGTCGCGCGTGCTATTTCTATCTCGATCGCTCTTATTACCTTCTCGCTTGCTCACTCGCTTAACTCTCGCGTATACTTATATATATATTATATATAAAATTATATTATTTTATATATATTAACAATTATACACACACACGCACACAACACACACGCACGCGCGTGGACGCGCAATACATATAAATGTTGCGTACGCAAATAAAATACATTTTACTATATAATGTATCATATATATCTGCATTAAAAATTATTTTCACCTTTTTTATTACCTTTGCAATAAAAATATAGGCGTAAAAAGCAATATAAGTTTGTAACATAAGTAGGGATTAAATAGATCTTCATTTAAATGTTGTGTAGTGACTCGACGGAAAGCATTCTTACATACTATAAAATGGAGAGTTCAGATCCAAGTTTCTCGATAATTTTTTTTTATTTATTTAAGATATTTATATTGCTTTTTATACTTATATTTTTATTGCAAAGGTAATAAAAAAGGAGAAAATAATTTGTAATGCATACATATATGATACATTATATAGTAAAATGTATTTTATTTATGTACGCAACATTTAACGAAGATAACTATAAAAATATACATATACGATATAAATTATTTTATCTTAGAATAATTATGTTTCTTTCCGAAATCGTTTTATCGAAGTTTACTTTAAATGTAATTAAAACATTAACTTATGATACATTTATATATGGGACATAATCGTCATCCACAATTATGGACGTAGCACGGACACACACCAAACACGGTGTTTTATCGTGCTATCGTGCTATCGAAAGTGGACGTGGCCTTGTAGTTCCAAGCGGCTGTAAAATGGATGTAGAGGCGCTGCTGTACGAGACCGAAAAGCTATCGTAAGGAAAACGGCCGGATGGCCGCTCTCAGGCTTCTCTCTGGTCTTTAATTTTCACGTTACACGCCTCAGTAAAATTCTCTTTGTTTGCTTGTTTTGTGGCTACTATTATTATTATTTATGTCATTTTATTTTTTCTTTTTCTATTGTATATATATGCATATATATATATATATATATATATATATATATATATATATGTGTATAGCATAGATATAGGAATATAGAGATGGAGCGTCAGCTTAATACTTGGACAAGGGGGGGAAGCCACTGCGGGAGGAACGACGAGGAAAACATATGCCACGTTTTTATTGGACGTTATTCTGCGCATGCGTCGTAGTGTACGTCAGTATATGTACAAAACCGCGAAGAGGTTAATAGTATAGATTGTCTAAGTGAAATAAATTATTCATATGATTTTATACACAAGTATAATTTATTATAGAAAAATATGTATTAACAAATTTTCCTATCATATTCATAATATCAATTATATAATAATTATATTATATATTTATCGCACGTTTACATACCTTGAAATAATACCATTTTATTAAATACTTGACGCTTATTGTTACTTTTATTTGTGGAATTTAATGCTATATAATGTAATCTTACTTTTAAATATTTTTGTATAATAGCTCGTATTAAATGAACAATATGATTTTTTAACGGTGATTGATCGTTTGTATGTTCCTTTAATTGCTCAAATAAATTAATATTTAAAAATGATTCTAGTACATTATTGGTAAGATAAGTCTCATAAAACTTTTTTTCTAACATATTTTTGTTGGCATGAAGAGCGTGTCTTATAATTGTTTCACATTTTCTACAGATTTTAATAACATCTTCTGATGGTGTAATTAGGGCTCCACGATTTTTTATATATATAAGACTATTCATTTTGCATTCCTTATCTAATAAAACATTAACACATTCTGCGCAATGCAATGTTTGGCTTAATTGCTTTACCACATACCCTGCTATATATTCAATAATATTTAAAGGAAATTCAGAAATGTCTCTAACATCTGTTAAATAGTTGTGATCATTTATAAAATGTAGTTGGTCTTCAATTTTGTTGGTTTGAATATCTGTAGACATATCATTAATTATTTGTGATAAACGTGTGCTTATATTAATTACGTCTTCAGAATTAGAAATGTTATTAGAAGATGAGACATGTAAAATTGATACATGTTCTAATGGAATACAATTCCCTGTATGTATATCTCGAATTTCAGCATGTACTAATATTTTTTTAATTGCTGCTTTAAATTGGCGAGCAGTAGGGTTGTTATTATTTCCTCCTTGTCGTCTTATGCATCCGAATAAGAGTTCCAAATGATCCTGACTTAATTTGTAGAAAGGAATATATTTTAATAGTTTTAGCTGTTCACAAAGTTCCTCATATAATGCAAATGTACTATGAATACAGATAAGAAAACCTAGAAAACCAGTTTTTTTTCGGGATTTAATTAAAAGCTTGCCATTGATTGTCTTCAAAAATAATATGTAACTTTTAATTTCTTTTAATTTGTTTGTTATTATTTCTTTATTTTGTTCATTAAGAGGTTGTTTGAATCCACTTTGTTTCATGTTTTTGGAATTTAAAATATCAAATAAATCATTAAATACATGAAGAAATTCTATTGTACCTTGACAAGATTTAAATTCTTTTAATTTCAAAGTGTTTTTGCAAATTAAAAGTGCATTTGCTACGGATGTACTAAAAATTTGTGCTGCAAACTGTACTTTCATTTTTTGATTATGGTAATGAATATGGGCACTTCGTAACTTATTTGCTAAATGCATATTTTCCTGTTGCTGTAATTCGTGTAAGTGTACTAAATCGGACCATCTTATAAATTGATTATTTCTGTCAACTATATTTTTTAGATCTCCTATGACATTACGTACCAGCTTCAACATATGACAAGGATCAAGAAAAGCAAAAATCTTCTCTTTTGTTTTAGGATGTGGAAACCACGTCTGTAATGATGTAATATCGTTAAAATTACACCCAAGAAAGCTTTAATACACTTACAAGGAGATGCCACGAACTGCGAACTTTACTTTCGAATGAGCTATAGTGCATTCGAAAGGGGAGGTCAAATCATTAAACCGTGTCAGAGGTTTTGGGTGTATGGGCCTTAGTTTCTAAGAAATATGTATCTAAATGTAAGCATTTTCTAACTGTAAGGGAAGTACAATAGATAATTTACACTCAGCATGAAGCGCGGTAGCCGTAGTGGTTAAGCGTGCGTCTAGTATTTTGTCACATGCCCAAGCTGGGTTCGAGACCGCATGTGTCAATTTTTTTTTTCAAATGACTGTTTAATTAAATTTTTTTAAATTCTTGTACATGATTTATTGTGCTGATTTTTTGTTTTATTAAATATTTTGCACTTATGTGTTGTAAAAAAATGACAATAGCTTTTACATGTTTTTTATGTCTACCTTTTTATTTATTATAAAATTCTGACATCGCTGTACAATGTTGAGGATGAAAATCTATATAAAAGCATTGAAAACATAAATGATTCGCACATCATGAACATTTTATAAATGGAAGCCGTGTTTTACAAATACATTTATTGTTATGTACATTGGGTGGAAAACATAACTGGTTAACGTTATAAAATATATCGCGTTCATTTGCTAACTTCGACGCGTACCAAGCAAATTCGATCATTTTTCTAAACTTCGAAGCAGATAATAAATAATGAGTTAATGATTGTATTCATATCGCGTCATATCGCGAATTCAATTCTTTTTTTTCTTCGCTAACTATAATATCCGGACAGTTTTGAATTCTTTTTATAATAATTTTTACTTGTCTATAGAAATAGACGTCACAAGGTTGACAGATCGGAGTGCATTTCGGCGGAATTATTTGTAAATTACACGTTGGTTTGTTATCGTCATTTACAAAAATTTCATTATACATGTGAATATTTTTTTGACCTCCCCACGAGTCTACAATCATCAAGAAGGAATTGTTTTCAACATACGGTTTTATGATTGTTTTTAAATATTGTTCATATAAATAAGAGGTCAGTTTGCCCGACTTTGAGCAAACAACAACATTTTTACACAGTTTTAAAAGCTCGTCAACTTCTACTTTTACACGGACTCCAAATGTATCTCCCGGTTCTTGTAGGCATACAAATACTTTATCTATTAATTTTCCAGATTTTGTGAGAGTATATTGAGCGGTATATGAATGAGTTACCTTATTTAAATCACCTATGGAAAGTTCGACTGCTTTTTCTCCCGTATGCGTGTATGTTCTTGAAACATTTACCCGATATTCACAACCAGTTTGATCCGTATTAATAATATAATCGGGATCATAATCGCTAGAAATTGATTGTATTAAATCTTGAAATTGTATCGCAGAAATTTCCTCCGGTGATTTAATTTCTTTTTTTTATATATAGCGTACGACGCGACGATTAGAAATTCTATAACTTGTAAGAAAATTAGTTAATCACGATGCCGATGTTGTAAATTGAAAAACGCTCTTCTCTTCATTGTCTTCATCTCGAAATTGTGTTGCAGCAGCTATAGCCCACTGCTGTATTTGCCGCCTTGTTACCAATTGTTTCTGTTCACGCGCTTCAGAAAATCGATCGTAGACATTTTTCTTTATAATGTCCAATTTATCTACATATGTACCACCTTTTATGATATCTTTTTTAAAACGTGCTATATCACTTTTGTTGCGTAAGTGTTGTTTAAAACGCTTTTGTAAACCTTGAAAGCTCCACGTTGGATGTTCATTCGCGGTCATAACAATTTTCAATTTTATATCGAAGGGTACTCTATCTAGATAAGAAACTTTCTCAGGTGGTACATATTCTTCTTCCGATGATAATGATGATAATGTCGATTCTTGCGATGCCTGTACTTCGACTTTCGCTTCCTCTTCATTTGGTGGAAAATATTCAACTTCCTCTGTTATCACACACTTCCCCAACATTGTTACAAAGCTTTCAAACAATTTTCCAGCAACTTCTTTGGCAAAATGCGTAAATTTGTTGGGTGGTTCGGCATAAATTATATCAAATTTTAACAGTACATCTACAAAAATAATTAAATATACCTATATATTTCTGTATATCTGTCGTACATGTATACAAAAATGTATTATAAAAGTTTTAAAAGTATAAAAAATATTTACCTTTAAAATATGCAATACTGTCAGTTAAATCTTCTTTCGAAATATCACATTTTGCCAAAGACTGGATATGCTCTTTTAAAAATGGATTCACACCTGCCGCTTCCATTTTTTTACAGTAATATAAAATCGATATTTCACACAGAGAATAAACGGACACGTACTTCCTAACAGACTCTCGTGAGAATGACAAAGAAGACGTCGCCCTAACAGTCATTGCTATACGCATGCGTTAGAGAAAACGAATATTCTAGAGAGTATCAACCGGTAGACACATTTGGGGCCCGTTAAAGCAGAAGTTGACGAACTTTTAAAACTGTAGAAATAAAATGTTCATGGTGTGCGAATCATTTATGTTTTCAATGCTTTTATATAGATTTTCATCCTCAACATTGTACAGCGATGTCAGAATTTTATAATAAATAAAAAGGTAGACATAAAAAACATGTAAAAGCTATTGTCATTTTTTTACAACACATAAGTGCAAAATATTTAATAAAACATAAAAAATCAGCACAATAAATCATGTACAAGAATTTAAAAAAATTTAATTAAACAGTCATTTGAAAAAAAAAAATTGACACATGCTGTCTCGAACCCAGCTTGGGCATGTGACAAAATACTAGACGCACGCTTAACCACTACGGCTACCGCGCTTCATGCTGAGTGTAAATTATCTATTGTATTTCCCTTACAGTTAGAAAATGTTTACATTTAGATACATATTTCTTAGAAACTAAGACCTATACACCCAAAACCTCTGACACGATTTAATGATTTGACCTCCCCTTTCGAATGCACTATAGCTCATTCGAAAGTAAAGTTCGCAGTTCGTGGCATCTCCTTGTTAGATTCGTATTCATCCCATCACACGTAATGGATACCACTTTCATGCCAACATTGTGTACAGCAGAAATGCATTGTAACGCAAGATTACTTTTCTGTTCGGCATTCATTTTGTTTATTAGGAAATAAGCAATAGGAATTTTCCATCCATTGTTAATGCACACAATCATAAAAACTAAAGCTTCACTTGCAAGTGTGTTATCATCGCATGCAATATCATCACCTAAGTCAGTGTAACCACTAAATTTTATACCATCATATTCAACATGCTGTCGAATTGCCATTTCATCGAAAATTAAACATCCCACCAATGGATATTCAGTATTATCTACGCGTTGCTTGATAGCATTCAATGCTTCTAAACTAATACCAGGTTTCCCTTCAATGTTCCTATACCATTTAGAAATAGTTTTTACATGCGGCAAGCAAGAATAAAACATAGAGCGAACATATTCATAGGCACGTGGAGAATAGAAATGCAGTGTTACAGCAAAGCAGCGTAACTTTTCATTATACTTTTTAGGCACACACTTTCTTTTCATTAGTTGTTGAAAAATGTCATCACTCTTTGACTCACCTAATGTTTGTAGAACATCAGCTTGTTCATTATTTAACATATTCTTCTCCCTTATATGGTTCAAAACACTTTTTAATGTAGCTATTTCGCAAGTTTTCCTACGCACATTTTGTTGTAAACTTCGAATTTTATTTCTATAATTCTTCTTTAAATATGCAATTCTTTTCCTCAATCGGCATTTCTCAGGAGAGTTAAATATTTTTGTGGGTGACATCACAGTTGTTTTGTCTGCAGTTGACGTTGAAGGTACTGCTAAATATAAAAATTATTTTAATATCTCGATAGATTTTTAAAAATTATAATTAAAATCATATTCTTACCTGTAGAACAATCTGTAATTAATAATGATGTATTGTTTTGTTCTGGTGTTCTTAGCCTTGGTGCATTTCCTTCTTCTTGCATCTTACAAACATCATTGTCGGATAAATATATTTCTACAGTTTTCTCATTCGAAACGGATAATATGTCTGTTTCATGTTCTTTCTGAAAAATATAAATAGGAAAGGGAAAAAGAGAAAATCATTTTTATTAAAATATTTATTGTTGCTCATACCTCTATCCCTTTTGGTAAACTATTAGGTAGAAGTGTAGCATTTGCACATCTTTTATTAAAATCTTCTTCCTTAAAATGATCTGAACATAAATATGCTCGAACAGAAATTAACGATGCATCCAGATTTAAGATCTGTAGCCAACGATTACGTGCTATCGGATCTTTTGGAAACCTATACAATTATATATCGTTAAGAATTAGATTTATCACAATAAAACATTCAAATTTAGCATTATTTTTAGTACATGTATAAATTTGCTACCTATGGAATGAAACTTTTTTTTCTTTTGTCCGGAATTTATCCTTCTTTTCCAACCACTCATATCCGATCTGTTTTTGCAAGATGGTACATAACATTGGACCATTGTCTAATGAAATAATGAAATAATCTAAAACACACATACTATATGTTTATACATTATATAATTTTATACATTTATATATCTACAGGGCTGAATTGTAATTGTAATTGTTAAAATGCACAATTGTGTTATTGTTACTACAAACAAAAATGACATTTTTAATCAATATAACTTATATATACGCTACACACGTGTGCAAGCAGCCCACACAGACATATGCTACAAATTACATTATCCAATAAGAACGTGATGTGTTTTATCTCAAAATTATATAATAAATAATTTATTTCATTTACCTAGAGAGTCCGATACTATTTGCTTTTTACACATTAACCTCTTCGCGAATTTTGTACTGACGTACACTACGACGCATGCGCAGAATAACGTCCAATAAAAACGTGGCATATGTTTTCCTCGTCGTCCTTCCCGCAGTGGCTTCCCCCCCTTGTCCAAGTATTAAGCTGACGCTCCATCTCTATATTCCTATATCTATGGTGTATAGCTACTCTGATTGGACTTGTATGTGAGACAACGAAATGATATAACAGATTATGGGCCCAGTCTGCGCTTCCACTGCGCGCAAATTATTCAGCAGTAGAGTAAATTGTCTGTACAGTTCAAGTCAATACGGATATATCTCGAGACGAGCGTGCACGCATAAGATATATCGATTTAATAAAATTATATCCGTAAACGAGAAGAGAGAGAGAAAGTAAGTAATAAAACGAATAAAGATGACTACGTCTAGTAATGAACTAGCCACAATTAAGAAATTGTCAGGACAAGACAATTTTCCAGTATGGAAGTTCCAATTAATGCTCATAATGCAGGAGAAAGGACTTGATAGTCCTTGACGGAACTGAGCCTAGGCCGATTGAGAAGGAACAGCTGGATAATTGGCTGAGGAAGGACAAAGGCGCAAGAAGATTAATTGGCTTAACAGTTGAGGAGAACGTGATTAATCTCATCATGAGCTGTGATTCTGCAAATGAGATGTGGGAGACAATTCTAGGACTCTATAAAAAGAAATCGAGTCAACGAATTGTATGTATATATAGACAGCTGCATAATTCAAGGATGTCTCCGGATCTGTCGATGACTGACTACATTGGGAACATCAAGAAGACGCTTAGTGCACTGAAAGCAGCAGGAGGAAAGATCGAAGATTTAAATGTGATAGCGATTATCCTGGATGGCTTGCCGTCAAGTTTTGTTCACTTCTGTACTACATGGGACAACCGGCCGGATGTGGATCAAACTCTTGACAGGTTGTACAATGCGTTAATGAATGCTGACGAACGTTTGCAGGAACGTGATGATGATGTGATGGCGTTAGCGGCGTCAAAATCGTCAAAGTTTAAGAGATTCGAGCAAAACGAATCAAAGAACGAATCCAAGGTTAATGGAAAAACAAAATTGACGGGAAAATTTCATGGTAAGTGTCACAACTGTCAGAAACCAGGACATAAAAAGATGGACTGTTTCTTACTTAAGAAAACAGAAAACAAGGTAAAAGCCAAAAGACGACAATAAGCAAGGTACAACTTTCCTATGTAATTCTGAAGAAGCAAATACAGTTATGAGTTCACAGGATTGGATTGCAGACAGCAGAGCTAGTTACCATATGGCATTTGATCGAAAAGCATTCTGGTCAATGGAAGAAAGAGAAACCAATGAGACAATTGGTCTAGCAGATAACAGAAGATTATCAGTTAAAGGTATCGGTCAAATAAAAGTTGAAGCCTGGGTAAATCACCAGTGGAAGACAGTTACAATGAATAATGTTCGCTGGATACCAGAACTAGGTAAGAACCTGTTCAGTTTTAAAGCCGCAACAAATAACTATTTCCAGATAATAACTAGCAAGCAGGAGGTTAAAGTAATTCGAAATGGTCAAGTCTATGCATATGGATTCTGGGATACTAATATATATAAGATGAAATTTAGACCAGTGTGGCCAGCGCAAGCCTGCACAGCTCAAAAGATGTCACTAAAACTACTGCATGAAAGAATGGGTCATGCAAGTGCAAACACATTACGTAAGATGATTAAGAATAACGCAGTAACTGGTATCGAGCTCAATGATGAAACATCTTTCTTTTGTGAAGCATGCCAGTATGGCAAACAAGCAAGAAGATCTTTTCATTCAATAATTTCAAAGGAAGTAAAACCAGGAGAGATGTGTTACTCATACGGATGTGTGCGGTCCGATAGAAGAGATGGCATTAAATGGCGGTAAATACTTCATGGTTATGAAGGACAATGCAACTGAATTTCGAACGGTATATATTACGCAATAAAGAAGAGGTAGCTCAACAAATAATTGAATACTGCAATATAGTCAACACAAAATTCGGTTCAGGGATTAAGGTAATAAAATCAGACAATGGTCGCGAATTTGTAAATGAATTCCTACTTAGACAATTCAAGAAGAGGAATTGTACATGAGACTACAGCACCGCATAATCCTGAACAGAATGGAAAGGCGGAACGAGAAATTAGAACGTTAATGGAAAGTGCGCGTTCAATGATGTTCGCAAGAAATGTACCGAAATACTTATGGAATGAGGCTGTGTTGACAGCAGCTCAAGTTCTGAATCGAATTACTACAGTTAAAAACAATAATGAGACGCCGTTCGAACTGCGGCACAAGAAAAAGCCAGATATATCAATATTCATGTATTCGGCTCAACATGCTATATTCACAAGTGCCAAAGGTATTACGACGTAAACTAGACAAGAAGGCAGTTCAACGAATCTTTATTGGATATCAAGGAGAATAAAACAATTACAAGTTATTTGATCCCGAAACACGGAAATTTACGCACGCAACAAATGTAAAGTTTGATGATGAAGTTGGAGACTTCGAATTTGCAACTGTTACAGTGGGAGATGATATAAATTCTGATAATAAAGAGCCAATGGATCCAACTAACAGAGAAGCAGATATTGAACAAATTAAAGATTCATCGAACAAAGAAGAACCGGTTAAACACGATGTAAGGACGCTGAGATCACGGGATACGATAAAACCGCCCGCAAGGTATGGTCATGCCATGCTGGCAATTGAACCACCACAAACATATGCGAAGGCAATATCAAGTCCAGAAGCAGAACAGTGGAAGAAGGCGATCAGCGAGGAGATTGAGTCGCATATCAAGAATTCCATATGGTATGAAGAAGAAATGCCTGCAGATCGAAGAGCTATAAATTGTCGATGGGTGTTCCAATTAAAGCAGACACCAGGTGAAGAGGATCGCTTCAAAGCACGCTTAGTAGCTCGAGGGTTTACACAACGCAAGGACATAGATTACGAAGAGATATATGCACCAGTAGCTCGAGTGGATAGTTGTCGAGTTTTGTTCGCCAAGGCAGCAAAAGAAGATCTTGCAGTTCAAATCAAATGATGCAGTTTGATATCAAAACTGCTTTTCTGTATGGCGAATTAAAAGAAAATATTTGGATTGAATTACCTGATGGACCATGGCCAAAAGGACATCGTGTGAAACTGCAAAAGAGTTTGTACGGATTAAAACAATCACCAAATGTTGGAATCGAAAATTTGATACAGTACTTAAAAGTTTTTCCATGGAAAGATCAAATGCAGATGACTGTATTTATATCGGACGCAGAGATCAACACTACATCTACTTGGCACTGTATGTAGATGATGGAATAGTCATAAGTGATTCAATGGAAATCTTAACTAATTTTTTAAATGATCTCAAAGCAGCTTTCGAAGTCAAGATTAAGGAGCCGCGATTCTTCGTGGGTTTTGAAATCGAACGTGATCGAGAAAGAAGAACGATTAAACTCCATCAACATTCTTACATTACAAAGATAATTGATAGATTTCGAACGGAAGATGCAAAACCTTCTTCAATACCAGTAGACCCGACTATCAAACTCTCAAAGGACATGTGTCCTCACAATGATGAAGAAAAAGAAGAAATGCAACACAAACCATTTAATGAGCTAATGGGGTCTTTACAGTTCGCAGCTAACATGACACGACCAGATATATCTTTTGGCGTAAATTTGTTAAGTCGATTCAAGGAGAATCCAGGTCTTCAGCATTGGAAGGCAGCCAAACAAATCGTTAGATATCTAAAAGGAATTATCGAACAAGGCATTATTTACAACGGATCCAAAGACGACGAAGAGACCTTGATAGGCTATTCCGACGAGGACTGGGCTGGTGATCAGGATGATCATAAATCGACGAGTGGTTACATCATGACAATGTGTGGCGGACCAGTCACATGGACTTCAAGGAAGCAGGAAGTAAACGCACTTTCAACGTTGGAAAGTGAATATATTGCAGCTGCTGCGGCAATACAGGAACTAATTTGGTTGCGACGATTGATTATTTCTCTCAATAACGATCAGAATATATTAGTATTATTATGTGACAATCAAGGTACAATTCGATATGGTGAAAGCACTCAGTTTCACTGTCGCACTAAACATATTGACAATAAGTGGAACTTTGCTAAAGAGGAAATTCAAAGCGGTAGAGTTAAAATGAAATACGTACCATCTGAATATCAACTTGCCGATATTTTAACAAAGGGACTAGCTCGAGGACGCTTTAATTTTCTTAAAGAATTATTGTCTTTGCGCGTATAACCAAGTAGTGGGAGTGTTATAATTAACTACTTACTTAGTTTTACTTTTTTTTATTATAGAATATATTTCATTGCGTTTCTGTTCTATATATATTCTGTATAAGAGTTACTGTATTAGTTTCTTTTGTATTACTTTTATCTACATCGGTAGATGGCGTTCATAGCATCGCGTTACGTTGCGTGTCGTCCATTAGTACTACTACGTCTTTAATTTTCACGTTACACGCCTCAGTAAAATTCTCTTTGTTTGCTTGCTTATATATAGTGTGTTTTGTGGCTACTATTATTATTATTTATGTCATTTTATTTTTTCTTTCTCTATTGTATATATATATGCATATATACAGGGTGTCCTAGACCACCCGTATACCCCTTTTCTTTCAAAAACTAAGCATTTTAGAGAAAAACGTTTTCGACAAAAATTGTATGGTTTTGAGGGTAACATAAGATGGTGTCATTGGTTTGACCTTGGATGGTATCGTTAAGGTGAGGTCAAGGACACTTTTAATTTCTTAAATGGAACCACCTATTTTTTATTGCATATTCTTGTAGCTTATCTCGAGGGATTTTCAAAACACTATAATAAAGTATTTTTTCATTGAGTACTTTTCGAGTTATGAGGCTTGAAATCATTTCTTAATTTTACATAAACCGTAAAATATCTTGTAAAATATTCATTTTTCGATTATCTTACCTTAATACTTTTATGTATAAAATAATGAGAGGAATCAATTGGTGTAAAGAAAACACAAAATTGTTTCGAAAAAAAAAATGTAATTTGCAATTAACAATTACATTTTTTTTCTTAAAAACAACTATGTGTTTTCTTTACACCAGTTGATTCCTCTCATTATTTTGTACATAAAAGTATTAAGGTAAGATAATCGAAAAATAAATATTTTACAAGATATTTTACGGTTTATGTAAAATTAAGAAATTATTTCAAGCCTCATAACTCAAAAAGTACTTAACGAAACGGTACTTAATTATAGTGTTTTGGAAAGCTCTCGAGATAAGCTACAAGAGTATGCAATGACAAATAGTAGGTTCCATTTAAGAAATTAAAGGTGACCTTCATGTGACCTTCAAATAACTCTTCAAGGTCAAACCAATGATACCATCTTATGGCCCCCTCGAAACCAAACAACTTTTGTCTGAAACATTTTTCTCTCCCGGGCTTGGTTTTCGAGTTATTCTCCATTAAAAGTTAAAATGGTCCACCCTGTATATGTAAATAGTTAAGTGTAAGTATGTACATATGTAAATAGTATATAAATATTATTACATGTCCATCTGTGTTTGTCCATCATCTGTCCTCCGGCATGATGAATTGGTATCAAGTGTCTCCAATATATTTGAAGGGTGGCCATTAGAAGCACCAGACTTTTGCGAACTGAAAACTGGAACAGTAGGAGTACTCGGCGTCAGAATTGACGTGTTCCTATCATTGGATTGGGATACAGGTAATTTAGTTACTGTGCATCTGTTAGATCCCATCCGGTGGTCTCCCTTCAGACCTATGTCAACACAGATCCTACATCTAACCGTATTTGTACAGTTTAGAGCAATATGCCCTTCTGCGCCGCATTTAAAGCAGCAGCCCCGGTAATTCTTGTCGGATTTGCACTTTTCTTTAACGTGCCCGGTCCGCCAGCACTTATGGCACTGTATTGGGCGTGCTTTCATCATTTCTATCCGAACCATGGACCAACCAATCGGGATTCTCTTTTTGTCAGCCATCGTTATTGCTGTATTTCGTGGGCATTTTACCCATATCACACCAGTACCGGATCGTGTGCGACCGATCCTGCCCACTTTGACTTCTTCAATTTTGCAGCCGCCTTCTATTGCGATAGCTTCTCGAATTTCATCTGGCGTAACAGATTCGTCCATGCCAAAGATTCTTAGCTCACCTTTTATACTGGGTCTTGTAATCAGTGCTTCATCCAACAGTAACTTCTTCATCTCTTTAGCAAGCAGATCCTCCTTCTCAGTGTTATCTGGACCAGAAATTTCTATGATGGTAGCACCATTCATTCTCTTTCTTATTTTTGGGGTTTGAATCTCTAGATTCTATAAGGATATTCCTGTCCTAACTCGCTTCAAAGCCTCTGCGTAAGAGAAGTCTTTTGTAGTACCTTTAATGGAAACTGCCGCAGTTTTCGGTAGTTTCTTCCTCTCTTTCTTGATATCCGTTTTTTGTAATTTGTCTGTCTTTCCTGTTTTCTTTATTTCCCTGATAGCACAAAGAGTTTCAGTTACGTTGCAGAGACGTTTCAATGTTTCAATTGTGTATCATCACATTTGTAATATTTCTGAGACTATCTTTTTTGAAATGTTACATTTGCAACATTTCTGCAATCATCTTGATTGAAACCTTACATTTGAAATGTATCTGCAATGTAGTATTTTGTAACATTACAAATGCAAAATTTCTGAAACCTTTCATATGATATATGTTTGGCGCGCATTCTCGATTCTCGGTTGTCGCGGGTGCGGCCATGTTATATTTAACCTAATGTGATCACATTTACCGCGGGATCGCAGATAGCATGTTGGTGGCACGTGCGTTGCATCGAACAGTGTGTGTATGTGTATTTGTTGAAGATAAATTTGTCTCACGTATAAAAGGTATGTGTAAAACACTATATATAATTAACATATAAAAATCGATGAAATGTCGATCTTGTTATATTTTTAACAGAAAAGTTAATAATGTTATCGTGTATAAGAGAGAAAAGGAGAAAAAAGGTTATGTTTCCCAAGTTTATAAAAATTATAAGCTTTGATACATATATATATATATATATATATATATATATATATACACACGTGTAAATAATTGTTTAATAAAAAATTAAAGTATCATGTGTGTCAAAAATAGAATAATAAATATATATGTTTACTTTATTCAACTAAAGATCCAACCTCGACCAGCATCGGACAACAATTTATTGTTAGAACTATATTCTTTAATCTTTCTAGAATTTATTAACTTTATTATTTTAATTGGTTATAGACTCCAAAAATTATGCCTTTTATTTTCACATTTATAACGACCAAAAGTTATATATGTATTTATATAATATTCAGATTGATAAGAATATAATCATTAATTTTTTGAATAAGATATAGAATAATAATAGACTAAATTAAAAAGATTTAATAGTTATTATTAGAATAAATTAATATATGCAAATTCTTGATGTTCTCTATAGTACTAAAGTATGCGTGTAGCATTCAATTAATATTAGACATAGATACGAAAAAATATTTATAGATACAAAAATACATACATTTGATATTTATTAAAACCAAATAATAATCTGTTTTTTCAATTTTAGGTTTATCGATAATAATAATAAGTGGCAAATAATTAGCCCTTTTGATGCTTGAAGATCATCGAGAAAGAGAGTGTGTAAAAAAAGGATTCCCAAATATACTCAGACGTATGTATAATTTAAAATATACTAAATATATTATGTTATACATCTATTATATAAATAATAAATCTTTGATCATATGTATTCAAATTTTATCTTACAATGTCTACACTATTCTTCGCAAAAAGTTTTGCTTGGCAGTAGAATTAATTCATCGA
Organism: Camponotus vicinus; assembly: GCF_025532165.1. Lineage (NCBI taxonomy): Eukaryota > Metazoa > Arthropoda > Insecta > Hymenoptera > Formicidae > Camponotus > Camponotus vicinus. The sequence goes on from NW_028141946.1 coordinate 9,998,977, forward strand.
AAAGTAAAAAATGATATTAAGTGTACATAGTATTTCAATGCACATATTAAGAGTTATTTAGGGCTATCTATATATCTTATTCAATATAAGACTACTAACTATCCAATATTAAAATCCTTCTTTATATACACATTTTTAAATTGATATAGAATTGTTCATTTTTCTCACTTCTTTTAATTTATTATTGTTTAGTATTCTAAATTTTTATTGTTTCTGTGTTACTTCAAAATAAAATTAATAATGTTTCATATTATTACAGGTCTCTAATTATTATATTCATCAAAGGTGAATTGAATTTGCAGTGAATTGAATTTGCAGCAAGTTGAATTTGAGGCAGTAAGTTGAATTCGCAGTGAGTACATATACACTTTTTTCAATGGATAAGAAACGGAAAAGATTTTCGTGTTATTCTCAACGACACGTTCGAAGGTTAATTGCAAAAAATACAGCTATGGATATAGATGTCATATCTGAGCCAATACCGGGTTGTTCTTATCATGTATCTTCCGCTGATGAGAATAGTCCAGAAATAATATCTAAAAATTATACTATCAATACAATTACAGAACCAAGTACTGATTCGAATAATTTCGACAATTATGATAATGATGACAATGATATTAATTTAAGTAATAATATTGTTGAATCTGATATCGATGATAATAATATAGATCTAACTGGCGAATTTGATGATGTAGAATTACCTTGCCAAGTTGAGGATTTACAGTCAGAAAACGAAATAGAATTCGATTTCGAAAATGATTCTGGGGATAAAATTGAAAATTCAGAAAATTTTGATGAATTTAAAAAAGATTTATGTAATTGGTATATAGATAATCGTATATCGCACAAAGCTCTAGCTAATTTGTTGCTTATTTTACGGAAACGTACAAATTTACCATTTCCCAAAGATCCGCGAACTTTGTTAGATACTCCCAGAAATGTGGAATGCATTCCTGCAGAAATGAATTATTATCATTTTGGTTTTAAGAAAGCTCTTGAGAAAATGTTACGAGATCATATGCAACAAGTAGGTTCGACTAATATTCTTAGAGTTTTTATAAATATTGACGGACTACCAATTACGAAATCTGGTAATGCTTCTTTGTGGCCTATACTGTGTCTTAATTCTGTTACGAAATTAGTATATATTGTTGGGGCATACTATGGCGAAGCAAAACCTGCAAATAGTAATGTTTTTCTGCAAAAGTTTGTTGATGAAGCAATTGATGTAATAAATAATCCATTAATTCATAACGGACAAAAGATTGAAATTAAGATAGATGGTTTAATATGTGATGCTCCAGCTAAATCTTTTGTTTTAAATATTATAAATTTTAATGGTTATAGCAGCTGTACAAAATGTACTATTCGAGGGAAATATATTAATGGACGAACATGCTTTTTCTCGGAAAATAATGACTTTATTTTAAGAACAGATGAAGATTTTATTAATCATAAATATAATAATTATCAAACAGGAGAAACAATATTAACTAATATTCCTAATTTTAAACCTGTAACAGCCGTACCACTAGATTATATGCATCTAGTATGTTTAGGAGTTGTCAAGAAACTAATTTTACTTTGGCATAACGGACCAAGTTCAGTGAAACTTTCAAATCAAATGAAACAAATGATATCAGAAGCGTTACTTAATTTACGAAACACAGTGCCTTATGAGTATCATCGTAGACCAAGATCTTTAATAGATTTTAGATTGTGGAAAGCAACAGAATTTCGACAGTTCCTCCTATATACTGGTCCAGTCGTATTAAAAAATATTTTAAGAGAAGATGTTTATTTAAACTTTTTAAGTTTACACGTTGCAATGATAATTCTCGTTAGTCCAGTTCTTTCAAAACATATGAGTAATATAGACTATGCGCAAAGTTTACTAGAGTATTTTGTTAATACATTCACTCAAATTTATGGTGAACAATATGTTTCTCATAATATTCACAATTTATTGCACATTTGTGCAGATGTTAGGAAATATGGACCTTTAGATGAGTATAGTACATTTCCATTCGAAAATCATATGACATCCCACCTTTCCAGAGAAAGATAGGGATGTATGTGGGAGGAGATCGGACGTGTCTTTACGTCCATTTGATCAACGAGCGACAGAATCCATCCGTGGCAACGGCATTGACGCATATCCTGTGGAGAGAGCATTCACACATTTTTCAGCCTAACGAATAATTGCTAGAAAACAATATTCGCAGACTAGAAAAATATGTGAGGCGCAAATGGCTGGATCGGGAATCGAACCCGAGTCTTTCGCTTTCCGGGCAACTGCTCTAGACCACTGAGCTATCCAGACCTCACACCTAATGCTGCTTTTTAACACAGTGATATGCGACTCCAGAGCGATGTTGGTATCTTGCTCGATGGATGCAATGCCGATTGCCATGGAGGATCCTTGAAAAGGTTGCTCGCTGACCAAATAAGTGCCGGTGGAGGTATTCGCGTACATGCTGGCTTCCGACTGGCCTTCCGTATAAAACGGCACCGACGAGCACAACGCCGTAGAGTGACCACATCCCCCAAGATCCCTCTAGTATATATTAAAATCCCCACTACCAAATAGCAGTGGCGGATGGACCCTAAGATAGGGCCGGGGCAGGCCTCCAGGGTATTAAAACATTGATTCGTAAACCAGATAAACCTCTCCAGCAATTAGTAAAACGGTACGCTGAAATAGAAATGTTAAATTGAAAGACTTCAAATCGTGTTAACTTTCATGATCGCATATTATTCAAAAAATGTCACACAGCTGGACCTCTGATTGAAGGATATAATGTTATTTCTCAATTCAAAATACTTCAGAGTCATTCATACTTGATTAACTGCGATAATCAAGGAAATAATTGTGTACTTTTAGAAAATGGAACCGTTGTTTTAGTTTTAAACTTTGTACAAACTGAAGATAACACAAAATTAATTATTGGGAAAAAATTAAAATATGTAAAAAATTTGTACTTGTTACCTTGCGAATCGAATACTTTTAATATTCAAATTGTGATTGAAAACGATCGTATACGTGTATGACCATGTGAAAAAATTGAAGCTAAAATGTGGAAAATGTCTTACAAAGATAATTTAAGCATTGTTTTTCCTATTATACATACATAAAATATATTTCTTTTATTTCTGTGAATTAAGTTTATTATAATAAACAAATATAAAATTATAAATGTTAATTAAATTTTTTTACTTTTTTTGCTTTATTAATTGGTACACACAATTGGTACATTAATTCTATAATTATGTTTTCTATAGATACTTGACAACTGACATGTAACGATATTATATTGATATAATAAAAATCCGACAGTTCTGAAAATTCTTTTTTTTTATTTAATACTATTTTATTCTATATAAGATTAATAAATTAATTTTAAATTAGTTTTTTAATTTGACTTGTTGGCAACATAATATAATATTATTAAATTTATGTTATGAAATTATCTGTTGACGTAAAATTATTTCGTATAAGGCTATAATACACATTGAAAAGATTAAGAATTGTGAGTTTAAAATTAAAACTGACTCAATTAGAACAAATAGCATTAAAATTATCTAATTCGTACTCAAGTAAAGACCAACGAATATATTATATTCACGTGTATATTTTGTTCTACGTTATTATATAAATCACTAAATCAGCGATAAGAAAGAATGTTTATTTTTGCGATTAATTACACAGGCCCACAAAAAAAAAAGTTTGCAGTACTTTTGACCAGACATACTTTTTCTTTCGTATTTTTTGACGCTGAATCCGAATCTGCAATAAAAATGTAGCCTTCTCCTGCATATTTTTAACTTTCCTTAGAAAAACCCCATTTTTTACGTTTTTTTCGTGGTTTTTTAAAATTAAAAAGAAATGGAAGAAAGATACGATTAATTTGACTTCAGAATTGAATTCTACGGTAAAAAATACATCAAAAACCATGTCTTGAATATTTTTTTAATGAGATTTCAACCCCTCATACGGCGTTGAAAAGGCTAAAGAACCAGAAAAAGCCAACATTCATTCCAAATTTGATTAAAACGCGATTAAAATTTGATTCTACAACTTTGAAAGAGTTTATAGGCATTATAAATACTACTCTGGGGATTTTTGAGGTCGCTGATCATGAATTTGATGTCAGATTTTTTAAAAGACCACTCCCAGGAGACGTGTGGATAGCATACGAGATAAATTAATTGGTTTTTCTGAAAATCGATGTTTCAAATACTATTTTGGCGGTTTTCCATAACATGGTTCATGAAAACAAGGTTTATTTGGACTGTTAATTGTGAATTGGATTTGAAATTCATGATCAGCGACGCTAATAAACCCCGGTATAGTATTTTCAGCTAATTTCAAGAAAGTGTCTCATACTTTTAATGATACTGTAATTGAGATAATGCAATACTTGCTAACAAATCTGAATTTCAGTGGCGAGGTGACGGATACTAGGTGTCAACGCTTTCTCTCTCTCTTTCTCCCCCTCTCTCTCTCTCTTTCTCCCCCCCCCCTCTCTCTCTCTCTCTCTCTTTCTGAAATATGTTTTATCGAATACAATTCTTTATTTGAAAAATAAGTTTTAAGTAAATCTAAATATTCTTCTGCTCGATTTTTATCAGCATAATCGATAGGAATAGATCTTTGCCATCTTAAACATAAAGTGTTAGTTTAATCTGAAGCTCAAGTTGGGGTGAAAGAAGCCCAATCACAATTGTCACTTGTATTCGAGACGTATTATGATATCTCAAACAAGTATTAGTACTCAATAGTGGTACTATCAAAAACCAATTAATTTATCCCGTATGCTATCCACTAACGTCTCCTGGGAGTGGTCTTTTAAAAAATCTGACATCAAATTCATGATCAGCGACCTCAAAAATCCCCAGAGTAGTATTTATAATGCCTATAAACTCTTTCAAAGTTGTAGAATCAAATTTTAATCGCGTTTTAATCAAATTTGGAATGAATGTTGGCTTTTTCTGGTTCTTTAGCCTTTTCAACGCCGTATGAGGGGTTGAAATCTCATTAAAAAAATATTCAAGACATGGTTTTTGATGTATTTTTTACCGTAGAATTCAATTCTGAAGTCAAATTAATCGTATCTTTCTTCCATTTTTTTTTAATTTTAAAAAACCACGAAAAAAACGTAAAAAATGGGGTTTTTCTAAGGAAAGTTAAAAATATGCAGGAGAAGGCTACATTTTTATTGCAGATTCGGATTCAGCGTCAAAAAATACGAAAGAAAAAGTATGTCTGGTCAAAAGTACTGCAAACTTTTTTTTTTGTGGGCCTGTGTTATTTACAAATCGAAATACAAATTATTAATCAAATTCTAATTTTGAATTCGTAATGTTTAATCTACAATGTGTAGTCTGATTATATTAATACTATTTTCTAAAAACAAATTAGTTTAATTTTTATTTCGATTGCTTCAAGATATTTATATATTTGCTATATTTATGGAAGATTCAAGATGTCACGATTTACAATAGTCCTATTTGATGATGGACTCCAATTGGTGCCATCATTGTGGATATTTGACGACGAAACAATGTGTCATTGGCCGCCTTTTACGAATGAAAAAAAGCTTCGTAAAGCAATAATTGACGAAATTTCTCCAGATAATAGTACGTGGACTGCTTACAAAATTCTGCGCATTTTTGGGACCGCAAGTGAGTAAATTATTTTACAATCTTAATATTTGTTATTTAACAATTAAAATTTTATGTTGTATTTGTCATTAATTTTCAGATACGTACGAGTCAGGAATGGAAAAAGTAAAGCTTGCTCAAGATTATTCCGATTTAGATCTTTCTGAGAAGGAAAATTTATGTCAAAAACGCATATCACGCCCAAACAAACTATTTACAAATTATAATTACTCTTCAGACGAAAGCAATGAAAACAACAACAATAACGTAAACGTTAGAAATGATACCATTTCTAAACATCAAGAAGCAAATAAGACACTTCCAGTACCACCATTGCCAAAAACGTTAATTGTCACTAAACCTTCAAAGAGAAACGAAATGCAAAGCGTGGAATTTGATAATCCTAGTTCTAACAGAAATCTTACAAAGGAGCCCTCAGTCACTTATTTAGACACTGCAGGCAAAAGTAATACTATTGTATTATGAAATAATGTATTTTATAGACATGAAATTATAATATGAACGAACACGAAATATATAAACAAGGCAAATCAGAACCATACGCGGTTGGTGATGCGTTAATCTCACAGGCTCTGATTTGCCTTGTTTATATATTTCATATATGTTTACTATACAAAGCTTTCAAAATAAATTTTTTCTAATACGGACAAATCTACATATTTTTGTATTATAATAACAATTATTATGCGAGTGTTCTGAATGTATTCTGCTGTTTTTTGTAGATGTGCTGCCTGAAATATTAAGAAGATTGAACCAAATATTTACAAAACTAAATTTAGTTGATGATCGCCTCTGTAAAATAGAGGCAAACCAAATAAATAATACAACAAAAAAAGAAGCATCAATTTTAGAGGAATTTGTAGCTTTACCTTTAAAAACACATGAACAAGTCCAAAACATGGAGAAAGATCTGGAAGATGAAGATTTTTTCGAGAAAATGGTGAATATTTTTTTCCATATATATATACTTATAAAATACGTAATTAGGTATAAATAGTTATTTAAATAAATTATGATTTTTATAGGCTATTTCGTTGAATAAAATCGGCGGACGTGACAGCCGAGAATTAATAATAAACATTTTAAAAAGAAGTATTACAAATGAAATAGCAAAACAGTACAGTTGGGCTGGAAAATTAAAAAAAATGGGATTCAAAGATTTGTTGCTCGCGAAGTGTATTATGCGTAAGTTTTTATTAAGCTAATCTTTAGTTTATTTTAATATTTATTTTAGTTTAATATTTCTATATGTATATATAGTATTATATAGTATTACAAATATAACTGTTTTAGGAGCTGTGCGTATTACAGATGGTACGATTACAGAGAAGGAAATGATAGCTTATATGTCCAAATGGCTTGTGCAAGCCACTTTAAGATATACACGTAGTGTTGAACCAAAAAAAACGTAAGTTTCTGAAAATTATATAATTAATAAATTTTTAATAGATTCTAAACAATGAAAGAGAGAATTATTTTCTACAACTTTCTTAACATATGTTAAATTGTACTATTTGATATATTGAGTGTGTATATATATATATATAATAAAAATAGCAAAAATAAGGAAAATGTATGTGTGTGTGTATAAATATATATATATATACACACACACATACATTTTCCTTATTTTTGTCTATCTTTAAACAAATTAAATATTTTATTTTGTTATTTTTCTCACAGATTATTATTTTTATTTTCAGGAAAGATCAGAAGGCAGCGGACGGTGCTGCTGCTGCTGCTGATGATGATGATGATTATGATGATGCTGATGAAATAAGTGATAAATAATAAAGTGATAAGTATTTTAAAAGCATGCAATATAAAAAGTACTAATAATAAAAGTGCAATATAAGAAAAGATATATTTACATACTTGAAGAGCGATAAATATACAGGGTGAGCCATTTTAATTAACGCACGCAATTATTTCGGAAACAAAGCATTTTAGAGAAAAATGTTTCAGACAAAAGTTTTATGGTTTCAAGGGGACCATAAGATGGTATCATTGGTTTGACACTGAAGAGTCATTTGAAGGTCACGTGAAGGTCACTTCAATTTTTTTAAATGGAACACCCTATATATTTTTGCACACTCTTATAGCTTATCTCGAGAGCTTTCCAAAACACTATAATTAAGTACCTTTTCGTTAAGTACTTTTTGAGTTATGAGGCTTGAAATAATTTCTTAATTTTACATAAACCGTAAAATATCTTGTAAAATATTCATTTTTCGATTATCTTACCTTAATACTTTTACGTACAAAATAATGAGAGGAATCAATTGGTGTAAAGAAAACACATAGTTGTTTTTAAGAAAAAATATGGAATTGTTAATTGCACATTACATATTTTTTCTTCAAAGGAAAGGTCACCTACATCCGCAAGGTGCCACAGCTCAGATGTCAGTCTACATGGACGACATTCTAACGGGCGCAGCAACTCTACCGGAAGCCCAGGATATCTAACAGTAGCTGGTTAAAATCTGCAAGGCTGGCGGATTCCTACTCAAGAAGTGGTCAGCGAACCACTGCCAGCTGTTGTCAAACTTGCCAGCTGAAGATTGCCTCCAACAAGATACGCGATGGTGGCTACCGGGGGAGAGTCACGCCACGCTAGGGCTGCGCTGGCAACCTTGTGACGATCCCTTTAGCTTCTCCACGAAGCAGATCGTCCTCTCCTCGGTGACGAAGCGAACTGTTCTCTCGCTGACTGCGAAGTTATTTGACCCCCTTGGCTGGCTTTCTCCAACAACGGTACTGGCAAAGATCTTCATCCAGTCAACTTGGCTTCTCGGAGTAGATTGGGACACCTCTCTTCCGGACGCCGAGGTGCGACAGTGGCGGAGGTTCCAGGCTGAGCTTTACCGCCTGGAGCAAATTAACATTCCCCGGTGGTTAGGCGGAGGAACCACTGATTGCAGAATGGAGATCCACAGCTTCGCGGACGCCTCTGTTAGGGCGTACTCGGCAGTCATCTACCTAAAGACAGAGGAGGGTGATACCAGAGACGTAAGACTGATCGCCGCTAGAACGAAGGTCGCGCCGCTTAAGCAGATATCATTACCTCGACTAGAGCTCTCGGCCGCGACACTACTGGTACGTCTGATCGCTCACTCATTACCACGCATCGGGGCGACGGAAGCCCCTCTTCATCTATGGTCCGACTTCACAGTTACGCTGGGTTGGATCCGCGGACATCCGTCTTCATGGGTGACTTTCGTAGCCAACCGAGTTAGCGAAATCCAAACGGCGCTACCGAAGGCTCAATGGGATCATATTCCGGGGCGCGAAAATCCCGCCGATTGCGCTTCTCGTGGGCTCTACCCAGGCGAGCTGGTGGAGCATCCGCTATGGTGGCAGGGGCCTCCTTGGCTGTTGACGGAAAACGGCCACTGGACTGTCTATGGTGACGATCTCGGAGCTGATGACTTTCCGGAGAGGCGCGTGCGCGTCCAAGCCGCCACGATCGACGAGCACGAAGACGAAGAGCCGGAGTTGTTGCAGCGATACTCCTCCCTGCAACGTCTACTGCTGGTTACTTCCTGGTGTCGCCGATGGCTGCCAGGACGCCGTCAGTCGCGATCTCTCTCAGTAGACGCTGAAGAGCTCGAGGATACTTGGCTGCACTGGCTACGCTTCGTGCAAGCTGCAAAATATAAGGAGGAATTAGCTGCTTTGCGAGGAGGGAAGCCGCTATCTAAGCGTAGCCCTCTCGTGAAACTGAGTCCGTTTCTGGATGAGGCCGGAGTCCTGCGCGTCGGCGGACGGCTGCGCCACGCCCGGATGCCGTTCGACATGATTCACCCTATAATCCTGCCCGCTCATTCACGGATCACTCACCTCATCATCGATGCTTACCACCGGAGAACGCTGCACGGCGAAGTACAGTTGACGCTGTGCTCCATCCGCTAGGAGTACTGAGTCCCTCGTGGCCGCTCCCTTGTGAAAGAACACATCCATAGATGTCTGACATGCTTGCGATGGCGGGCGGCAGTTTCTCAGCCTCCTATGGGGGATCTCCCAGCGCCGAAGGTCACCTCGGACCGTCCCTTCCTGAGCACAGGCGTCGACTACGCTGGGCCGGTCTGGCTACGCAGCAGCAAGGGCTGCGGACACAAGGCGAGCAAGGCGTTCATAACGGTATTCATTTGCTTAAGTTCCAGGGCAGTCCACCTTGACGTCGCCTCGGACTACACCGCGGACGCCTTCCTGGCCGCCTTACGTCGATTCGTCGCTCGGCGAAAGATGTGCCGCACGCTGCATAGCGACTGCGGCACGAACTTCGTCGAAGCTGACTCCAAGCTCAAGGAGCTGTTTTCCGCCGCCAGTCAGGAGGGACAGCGTGTCGCCGCCTTCGCGGCCCGAGAGCGGATCCAATGGCACTTCAACCTCCGGCGGCGCCTAACTTCGGAGGAATCTGGGAAGCAGCCGTAAAGTCAATGAAGTACCATCTACGGCGCGTAATCGGAGACGCCACTCTCACGTATGAGAAAATGGCCACGTTACTCACACAGATAGAAGCGTGCCTCAATTCGCGACCTATCCAGCCTTTGTCCGACGATCCTGAGGACCTCATCGCGCTGACCCCAGGCCATTTCCTTGTCGGTTCCGCCCTCACTGCAGTTCCCGAGCCGTCCATCGCCGAGGAGCCTCCCGCGCGTCTCACCCGGTGGCAAATGCTGCAGCAGATGAAGGATCATTTCTGGTATCGGTGAGTTAAGGAATACTTACACACTTTGGCTCATCGGCCGAAATGGTCCAAAATCAACCAAGAAGCTCGTGTCGGGAGGCTCTGCTTGGTCCGCAACGAGCTGACACCCAGTGTTGTTAGACGGGCCGGGTTTTTTCGCGCATGCGCGGCGAACGTAGTATCAATGAAGTATCTCTATACATAAAAAGGTGTACCATAGTACCACGTTGGTCATCCGTATATAATTTTGCAAAAGTTTTTATAATTTAAGGGAAAATCTTATTTTTTAAATTATTTTATGGATATATTAGGATATATATATATATATATATATATATATATATATATATATATCCTAATATATCCATAAAATAATTTAAAAAATAATATTTTCCCTTAAATTATATATATATATATATATCCCCATAATTATATATATATATATATATATATATATATATGTATATAATTATGTGTATATATGTCTGTATATATTTTATACTACGTAAATGTCAATTTATTTTTTCTGAAATTACAAAAAGTTTGTGTGTGTGTGTGTGTGCGTGCGTGCGTGTGTGTATGTATGTATTATAAAAGATGAAAGGATGTTAAAATAACTTTAAACAAAATATATAACAAAATAAAAAATTTTATTTGGCAGAAAAATGGAATACCAACATTTGTTGCAAGGGTAAGGAAAACTGCCAAAAACCTTACCATTATTCATAAAACAAAAGTACATTTAATACAAAATTTAATTTAATTTTATAAATATTAAAATCTTTATATTAATATTAAAATTAAAAATAATAAATATTACACACGTAGATAATAGACAATAAAATAAAATATATTTTTAATCATTTTAAAACTAAAAATTTAATAAAATTAATAAATACCAACGTTTATTTAAAATTAAAAATGCCAACGTTTCATTATATTATTTAATTATTTTATAATTAAAACATCTTAAGTTTATTAAATAATAAGACTCCTTAATTTTAAAAATAAAAATATTGCACAGACTCCTTAATTTTAAAAATAAAAATATTGCACATCTTTCGAAAGAAATAAATAAAATCTAGAAAATAAATAAAATTAATACACATATAATATCACATTTATATCACATTTATATAGCATACATTAGTAAATATTGGCTAGAGATGTGTGAAAATGTAATTAAAAGTTATGCAAAAAAATATAAATAAAAAAGCAAAATTATAAATAAAAAAGCAAAAATATTAAGCACCATCAGATTTGCCTTTTTATCCATATAAATTTTGTGCATTATGCAGCTCTAGATGGTTTGAATCAACTTCAAAATTTATACAATTAATATTTTTTGCTTGAAAACTGGACCGAACTACACAAATTGAAGAGACTAAATCATTAATTAATCGATTTCTTTTTTTATTTTTGACATCTGTTACAATAGAAAATATTCGTTCGGTCTCGGCATTTGAATGGGGAAAAGAAAGAACTACGTTAACTACTGATTCCAAATTTGGAAACATCTTTTCCCCATCGAAATTTGTAGATCTTAAAATATTTTGCCACATTTCATCTATTTCTAAACAAGCTAATTCTTTTTTCCGTTCTTCATTACAAGTCGATGGCAAAATTCTTCATTCGAAAGCTAAATCAGTTATGTCAATATGTTTCAATACTCGTTTCGCGATAAAAGTTAAATCTTTAATTTTTAATCTACCTTCATCATACAAAGCAATTTTGGGATCCAAAAAAGTTAATTGTTGAAAAAGTGTATCTCTAAAAGGCAAACGTTTAAGCATTTCTCGAATTGCAGTAATGTAAAAATCCAAACATTTCACTCTAATCTGTTGTGAACATTCTAAAGACAATGTATCCAAAACACTCTCACATTCTGGTCCTACATATACATTTTCTTGTATATTATTTTTATTATCGATATCTAAATTACTAATATCTTTTAAAATATCAATTTTTACAAAATTTTGAGCTATTTTTAAAATCAATTCCCGACTACTGTCGTATAATTTGTGTATTAATATATCACGCGATTGAAATAATGCATTGAAATTATTGAAAAAATGTAATGAATATTTTAAAAATAGTAAATATGCTTTAACGGAATCATCGTTGAAATACTCTAAAATAATTTCGGCAGATTTTAATTTATCCTCTACTGTTGCTAAAATAAAATAACTTTTCAAAACTTCCCAATTATTGAGAAGTCTGACAACGCATTTGTGCAAACAAAGCCACCTCGTTTCCGATAATTTTAATATTTTACTTCTTTCAATTTTAAAAAAATCTTGAAACTCGTTCAAAACTGCACATCTCTTCGCACTACCCGAAATATAAGTGGCAACTCCTCTAATTAAACTTTCGCAAGAATTCGGTAACTTTTCACAAGCTTTGCTGGCTATAATCGCAGATAAATGGCAAATGCAATTTAACGTTACTAATTCCGGTACTTCTATTTTAAGACGAGACATAAAAGAATTATTGCATCCAATCATAACGGATGCATTATCGCACGCCATTCCAACAATATTTTTAATCGGAATTTCTTTTTCTTCTAAAAAGTTTTTAAATATTTCAAAAATTTTACTCGCGGAACAATCAGTAGCGTCCAAAGATAACAATTCTAATAATTGAGTTGTAAGTTTTTTATTTAAAGGCGAAACATATTTTACAAGTAAACACATTACTTTAGTGTCCGATATATCCGTACTCTCATCGATTAAAATAGAGAATTTACATGTTTGTAAACATTGAATAATTGTGTCGACTTCACGTTTTGCAATAATATTTTGAACAATATTTGCACACTTATTTCGACCAAGTGAAAGATCTTGCACAACTTTTGGATCTACAAATATTTTTTAATAAGGGAGTTAAATGATCGGCTACATAAAAAGCTACGTTGTGTTCGTAAAAAAAGCAGATAATTTAATTTCGGCGCGTTTAACTCTATCCTTATGCGATAAATTACTATTAACATTAACGGTAGCTATAAAATTGGATGAGTTGACATTTTTAATGTTTGGCCGTCTGTGAGTGTTTAACTAAATCTGTTTTGCAACATCTGATGGCCTTATTGTATGCAGTACAAAGCGGTTTATTCTGTACAGGATGAGGAGTTAACCATCCTTTAAAAATATTTTCATCTAGCCAAGAATGTTGAAAATTTCTAATTCTACGTTTTTTAACAACTCCTTTTCCAATACTACTACTACTACTATTACTACTATTATTATTATAATCCATTTTAATATTTACTTACCAACAACTATCCAATCTCTCTTTTCCTCTATTGCACGTTAAGCCCACCAAAACTTTCAGCATTCACGTTACATTAACCTTCTGCAGATACTAGATACGTACCTGTAACTACTAACCTAACAGTCAACATAGCCGCGCATGCGCGAAAAAACCCGGCCCGTCTCACAACACTGCTGACACCTCCCACGAAGTGGCCCCTCGCTCGCATCATACGGCTGTATCCGGGTGCCGATGGCCACGTGCGTGTCGTAGAGATCCGTACCGCGAATAACGCACTTACACGGCCAGTAACAAAATTAATCTTTCTGCCCGGCGATGACGAACCCACAAGCTCACAAGCTCAGGCCACTCATAAACATTAAGAAATTAGCACTTGATTTTACCCTCATTATTTCTCACGTACTTACCTCACTATCATTTGCTCAATTACATTCATCGCACACACGACATCTCTTCCGTTCGGCCCTGCCTCACTAAACCTACTGACTCGTTGACTCACTGCATTACGATTACACCGCGTCAATCTCACTCGCTATAGCAGCACGTCTCTAAATTTGCCACGCGAACGCGAACAACTGATCGACTGCCAAAAGTATTGATCAGCGCCGCATCCCCTGCACCGCCCACAAAACGCGAAATCTCGAACGCTTGAACAATCGCGTGAATACCATCGCGACATGGCGATTTGACGTCGTGTAATAAATTATCGCAGGTCGACATCTGCGAGGCGAGCGGAATGTTCGAAATGCACATGCCGAAGTAAAATATATATAAAACAGTCGCAACCGATGATTAAATAACATATATACAGTACCCCAATTTTCGCTCTGTCAAATAACGCGCGGCAGCGTGAGCGTTCCGACCGCCCCGCGCCTCTACTAAGTAGCTCGCACGCCTCAGAGCGTAAAGAAATATCAAGCGGAAAAAATAAACAATCGCTGCAGCCGCTTGAGAGGGTACGCCAGAAAAGGGCAAAATCTTTCGAGTTGACAAAAAAAAAACGAATGATTTACGCTCGAAAAGAGTCCGACCTTGTTGTTGACAACATTCCGAGTCGACCAAGATTGTTCTCGAAAACGTAATAATAAAAGACCTTTTTCGCGCGGTCGCCGTTGTTTTTTTTTTGGTCTCGGTGTGTAGACAGCTAACGAGTCGACCGGGAGCACTCCTGTTAGATCAAAAAGAGGGGACAGCGCGCGCTTCTCTATTACCGTCGCTGACTGGGTGCCGCTCGAAGTTTCGTCGCGTTTTGAAAACTCGTCGCTCTTAAGACAATACCGTATTTTTGTGTATGTGCTTTATTGTGATCGACAAAAATAAAGAAGTGTTTTGTGACGTTACATGACTCTTGTTTATTTTTTATTCCAGAATAAGATAGGCATGTATGTGGGAGGAGGTCGGACGTGTCTTTACGCCCATTTGATCAACGAGAGACAGAATCCATCCGTGGCAACGGCATTGACGCATATCCTGTGGAGAGAGCATTCACACATTTTTCAGCCTAACGAATAATTACTAGAAAACAATATTCGCAAACTAGAAAAATATGTGAGGCGCAAGTGGCTGGATCGGGAATCGAACCCGAGTCTTTCGCTTTCCGGGCAACTGCTCTAGACCACTGAGCTATCCAGACCTCACACCTAATGCTGCTTTTTAACACAGTGACATGCGACTCCAGAGCGATGTTAGTATCTCACTCGATGGATGCAATGCCGATTGCCATAGAGGATCCCTGAAAGGTCGCTCGCTGACCAAATAAGTGCCGGTGGAGGTATTCGCGTGCATGCTGGTTTCCGACTGGTCTTCCGTATGAAACGGCACCGACGAGCACAACGCCGTAGAGCGACCACATCCTCCAAGATCCCTCTAGTATATACTAAAATCCCCACTGTACCAAATAGCAGTGGCGGATGGACCCTAAGATAGGGCCGGGGCAAGCCTCCAGAAAAAGATAGGGATGTATGTGGGAGGAGGTGTGAGGTCGGACGTGTCTTTACGCCCATTTGATCAACAAGAGACAGAATCCATCCGTGGCAACGGCATTGACGCATATCCTGTGGAGAGAGCATTCACACATTTTTCAGCCTAACGAATAATTGCTAGAAAACAATATTCGCAGATTAGAAAAATATGTGAGGCGCAAGTGGCTGGATCGGGAATCGAACCCGAGTCTTTCGCTTTCCGAAGATCTGCTGTCGTCCTGTCCATCGCTCCGTTCGCACTAAATAACAGTAATCTTCTATAAGTCGCTAATTCAGCAGATTCTTTCTCTTGCGAATCTGAAACAGAAAGTACGAGCGAGTCTTCAGACATTCGTTTCCTCGAGAGAGGAACGTACGAAATAACGTAATATCACACTTATAAATTTGTCACTCTATTTTCTTACCGCTATCAGATATCAGATTTCTCTTCTGCAATATAGCTTCAAAACGCTAATACGCTATACGCTAATGTTTAAATAAAAAATACGTTTCTCCATAAAAATAACTCAATGTTGTGTCAACGTTACTTCAAACGCCGCTATCGTTAGAGAACGGTCTTCTTTCATTAATTATACATCCACATATTTCGTATATTTACTTTATGATTCAGTAAACTGTTATTCTCAAACACAACATGACATTGGCCTGTATTCATAGTCCGATCTTATTTTGAAGATCGCCTTAAGTTTCGTCTCAAGATGCCCTCTACATTCATAGATAGTGAATGAGACAAAACTTAAGAGAAAATTTAAGCCATGACTTATGGAAGTCTATCTTATTTGAAGATAATCTTAAGACGTTTAATAAGATTCATGAACATATCTTATTTCACATAAGCATGATTTTAAGATTTTCTTATTACTGTCGAATTCATAGTCATTTAAGATGATTTTAAGCATTTCTCTAGCAAAACAAAATCCAAGTCGAGTCAGAAGTAGACTCAAGATAATCTTATCTGATTTTTAATAAAAGTACAAGATTTTTAATAAGTCCTAAAATTTGTTATTTTAAATTTAAGTGCAAGAAACTGTTTATTTTTATTAAAAGTAATGGAAATAGAAAATTTAAATATTGATTTAGAAGAAATTAATGAAATCGATTCCAGCGATGATGAAGGTTACGTACGAGCTCCGAAAAGATACATAAGAGACTGGATGAATCCGTTCGAATATTATTATAACCGAGAATTTAAAAGGCGTTTTAGGTTTAATAAAGAATCTGTTCTATATGGAATTCTACCTGAAATAGAAAATGAACTAAAATGTAAAAATAATCGTGGCTTTCCTATTCCTCCAGTGTATCAATTATTAATTTGCCTACGATTCTACGCAACAGGCAGTTTTCAGGTAAATATGTAGTTATTTATACATAATTATATATAAATAATAATATATATAATTATATGTATATAATAAAATATATAATAATTATATATAATAATAATAATAAAAATAATTAATATAATAATAATAATTTTTGTAACAAGTACTTGGAGATACAATAGTTGTTTTACAACCAACTGTTTCAAGAATAGTTTTTCGAGTATCCCTACTCTTAGCAAGACTATTAAATGAAATATATCTATAAAGATGCCTTCTTCGCAAAATACCATAAGAGAAAATCAGAGACTTTTTAAAGATATCGGACGTGGTGATAGAGGTATTGGTTTGCCTGGTATTGAAGGGGCAATTGATTGTACATATGTACGATTAGTTGGTACTAGGTTCCATAATGTTGGTGAGATTTATAGAAATCGAATAGGATACTTTTCATTAAATGTACAAGAGTAGTTAGGACTAGGCGGGTTCTAACTCAGGTCCTCTCAGGGGGGGTGAGGCGCGAGGGGGATCTCAGCGGCGCGGGGGAAGGACGTCACGCGGGACGGAGGGCATTTCGGTGGCGCGGGGAGCTGCGGGACGGAGTACGCTTGTTTCGGCGCGTGTTGGATGTTTTATCGCAAGTATAAGCAATATTATATTACATAACCGGTTGATAAACAATATAAACAGTATTACATATGCCGATGTCCGGTTTATAAACAATATAAACAGCTGCATTCCTTTGAAAGACAACGCATGCGAGAGAGAGGGAACGATAGCGCGAAGAGGACGCGTGCGAGAGAGACAATGATAATATCGCGAGCGAGAGAGACAATGATAATATCGCGAGACTTATAATTAGCGCGCGAGAGAGAACAATATTGTGAGAACAACGCGTGCGAGAGAGAACGATAGCACGTACGAAAGAGAGAACGATAATATCGCGAGAATAATGACGAGTGTGATAGAGACAACGATAAAGACTTATAACTAGCGCGAGAGAGATAGCGCAAGGGATGGGAGCGCAAGGGAAAGGTGTGTAAATAAATACATTTTTTTCAATTATAAATATAAAATATAAAATTTATTTAACTGTGTGTAAATACATTTTTGTGTCATAGCGCGTGCGAGAGAGATTACTATACTTATTCTATCTAAGCGCGAGAGAAAGAGATAGCGCGAAAGAACAATGACGCGTGCCGAAGATATCGCGAGACTTATGATTAACGCGCAAGAGAGAGAGCGCAAAGGATGGAAATATGTGCGAAGAAATTACGCCATGATTTAGTAAACTTAAAACTCTTTATTCTTGTTTTACATATTTTTTTATACTTACTATGTGGACTAAAAACTAAAGCTGCCAGCTCGCAATCGATGAGTTGATGCTTATTGAAAGCGTCACTCGCGCGTATTACATTTGATACTTCTTTCGGATTTATTACAGTGGACGCGATATTGGAGAATTGCGTAAACTTGACATCAACTGTTTCGATAATTTTATTCAATCGATCAAAAGTTACATCTATGCATTGATCGAGATCGAACATACGATGTAACGTCGATTCGATCATCATCATGCATACGTTTGAAGATTCGAGACTTATGAGTTTGACGTCGTTAATCGTACGAACTCTCACTGTTAGCGGTCCAACGCTTATGAAATTGTAGTCATCTTTAGAGTCGTTCCGAAGGAAATTTTGAATATTGCGACGTTACTCGTAGAGTCCCTCCCACGTTTCGAGAGATAATATCAGTTCCTTTCCCCGATGATCTCCTACGGCAATCTCCACGTAACTCGGTGGACCCACGTTGATACCAATTTCGAGGAATTTGAATTCCGTAGCTGTCAATGCGTATCGTCTACCTAGTATACGAACCGCACGACGCTCCAACGAAATGCTACAGAAAAATTAAAATTAAATAATACTAATAATAATACAATGTGTAAAAATAGAAAAATAGAAAAAAGTTAAACGAAACTTACTCGTCACATTTGTTCTGAAACTATGGAGTTTTATCATGACTCGGTACATAATTATTCATACGTCTTCCGATGCCGCCGCTGCTGCTGCTGCTTCTTTCGACGTAGTACATTTCTCTGAGGTTATGAAAAGTGAACCACGAGCGGTTAACGCGACACTGATCGTACAGAAATTAACCGAGTATACGTGACGCTCATCTTCCAAAAGTATAATGTGGTGGGGGATCAATGCTTCTAACGCACTGAAATTTAGGAGAAGGGGGAGGCGACGCTCGGACAAAATAATTCTTAGAAACGCAAGGAAGGATTAGGGTGGGGAAGTAAGAGATAAAACATATTAATGTTTACATATTTTATTTTTCTTGCAATTCTTTCTGGCGTTGCGACCACCAGTTAAATATTTTAAATACATTTTGTAATGCGCAATTCTTAACATGTTTTCCACATCGCATACTATCAAGCGACGCGGTAGCGTCGTGACGCCAAGTACATAAAAAACAGGATCCGAGCATTGAGAGTCACTGCTCTCGACGCGGCGCTACTAAGTAGCTTATCCGGAATTTCACATCATATAAACTTTCGATTAAGATATTTCAGAAACTAAGACCTTAAGAAAAAATCTAACGGCACTTTTATTACAGTTTGAATAAAATCGGTGCAGTCAATCCCGAGAAATGATGATCGTATATCAAAATTATAATATATTTCTGCGTAACTATATTTGTCTACGCAGGCAAATGTAATAAATGTCTATGTAACTACAATTATGGTCGTGCAGTCAAATATGTAAATTTCTACACACACACACACACACACACACACACACACATATATATAATTATAAATTACATAATTATATTCCACAAAATGATAAATGTCTATTCTCTTTATTAAGATTAATATATAATATGTCAAAATATATTATGTTTTAACAGATTAATGAAAAAAATTTTACAATATTTTTACCTTTTGATGAGTATTACAAAATTTTTCACAATCCACTTGATTGTTGTTAAGTGTCACACACACAAGTCTGTGTTTTTATTATATGATAAATGTACTTGGCGTTGCGACGCTACCGCGTCGCTTGATAATAACCTTTAATATGTCACTTCTCTTCCTTGTTCCGCATTATAGTTTTATTTATTTACTTATTTATTTATTATTTTTATTTTTATTTTTATCATTTTTATTTATTTATTATTAATCTGTGTTTAATAACCTGACTGCTTAACGTGTCACTTCTCTTCCTTGTTACACTATTCCGCACTATACATTAATAATTTCACACAACATATAACTTGTCTCTTGTTAAAGCCTTTTACATACCGTATAACCGTATACGCACGATGTGAACGCCGCTTGAAGGACAAACTCGCTTTGCTTGTGTGCGTGCGAGCATACGTACGTGAGACTGAAGAAAATCCGGGATAACGTAAAATGTCATAATTTTGATATACGATCATCATTTCTCGGGATTGACTGCACCGATTTTATTCAAACTGTAATAAAAGTGCCGTTAGATTTTTTCTTAAGGTCTTAGTTTCTGAAATATCTTAATCGAAAGTTTATATGATGTGAAATTCCGGATAAGCTACTTAGTAGCGCCGCGTCGAGAGCAGTGACTCTCAATGCTCGGATCCTGTTTTTTATGTACTTGGCGTCACGACGCTATCGCGTCGCTTGATAGTATGCGATGTGGAAAACATGTTAAGAATTGCGCATTACAAAATGTATTTAAAATATTTAACTGGTGGTCGCAACGCCAGAAAGAATTGCAAGAAAAATAAAATATGTAAACATTAATATGTTTTATCTCTTACTTCCCCACCCTAATCCTTCCTTGCGTTTCTAAGAATTTTTTTGTCCGAGCGTCACCTCCCCCTTCTCCTAAATTTCAGTGCGTTAGAAGCATTGATCCCCCACCACATTATACTTTTGGAAAATGAGCGTCACGTATACTCGGTTAATTTCTGTACGATCAGTGTCGCGTTAACCGCTCGTGGTTCACTTTTCATAACCTCAGAGAAATGTACTACGTCGAAAGAAGCAGCGGCGGCATCGGAAGATGTATGAATAATTATGTACCGAGTCGTGATAAAACTCCATCGTTTCAGAACAAATGTGACGAGTAAGTTTCGTTTAACTTTTTTCTATTTTTCTATTTTTACACATTGTATTATTATTAGTATTATTTAATTTTAATTTTTCTGTAGCATTTCGTTGGAGCGTCGTGCGGTTCGTATACTAGGTAGACGATACGCATTGACAGCTACGGAATTCAAATTCCTCGAAATTGGTATCAACGTGGATCCATCGAGTTACGTGGAGATTGCCGTAGGAGATCATCAGGGAAAGGAACTGATATTATCTCTCGAAACGTGGGAGGAACTCTACGAGCAACGTCGCAATATTCAAAATTTCCTTCGGAACGACTCTAAAGATGACTACAATTTCATAAGCGTTGGACCGCAGTAGTGAGTCTAGGCCGGTTCTAACGCAGGGGCTCCGAGGGGGGGTGAGGGGTGAGGGGGAACCGGCGGGGGGGTGACGTCACGTGCGGGGGATGATGACGTCACGTGCGGGGGGTGATGACGTCACGTGCGGGGGTGACGTCACGTGCGGGGGTGACGTCACGTGCGGAGGAGGGGGAATCCGCGGCGCGAGCGATGGACGAGGGCGTCCGCGCGGGGAAGGGGTATCCGCAGTGTGAGCGATGGACGAGGGGGTCCGCGCGGGGAAGGGGGATCCGCGGCGTGAGCGATGGACGAGGGGGTCCGCGCGGGTAGGGGGATCCGCGGAAAGAAGACGGTGCGAAGGTGTGAGAAGGATAGCGCTACGTGTGGGTAAAGGATAGCGCTAAGTGTGTGAAGAGAATAGTGCGACAAGGATGGCATCAACGTGGGACAAGGATAACACATTGTAAGATGCTGCATAGGTGGGAGAAGGACGATGCAAAGGTAAGTGAGTGAGTGATAGCGACGAGCATATGAAAGAGAGAGAACGATAATATCGCGAGACAACGTGTACGAAAGAGAACGATATTGCAAGAGCAACGTGTGCGAGAGAGAACGATAGCGCGAAAAGAACGCATACGAAAGAGAACTATAATATCGCGAGACTTAGAACGATAATAGCGCGAGAACAACGCGTGCGAGAGAGAACGATAATAGCGCGAGAACAACGCGTGCGAGAGAGAACGAAGATATCGCGAGACTTACAATTAACGCGCGAGAAACGAAGATATCGCTATACTTACAACTAGCGCAAGAGAGACACAAAGGATGGGAGCGCAAAAAGAGGCGCGTAAATAAATACATTTCTTTTTTTTTAAATTAAAATATAAAATTTATTATAATGTGTAAATACATTTGTGTGTGTGTGTGTGTGTGTATGCGTGTGCATGTACTTAATATATAATAATAATAATATAATAATAATAAAATAAAAAAGATATATAAAAAAGATATATAAGGGGGGGGTGATGCGCCGGGCTAAGGGGGAGGCCGCTCCTGGAACAGAAAAAGAGACATTTCATTAGTTTTTAATAATTTATTGTAAGATATTTTTCATGTAATATAAATTGAAAGTTACTTACAATTTATGTTTCTTGAAAGAAGAGGTCGTTACGCGTCGCCGAATTCTCGCTCTGAGTAGGTAGCATATAATAATGTTCCAGCAACTCCTCTCGTTGCTCTTCTATACTAGGAGGTTCAGACGGTAAAAAATGTATTTTCCATATTTCCATACGGTCAGTATTATATACTATGACGGACATATTATCAACATCATATCCTTGCTTCTTGAGGGTACGGAACGTATGACAGTATTCCTGGTAACAATCCTTACAGTCTAGGACAGGTCTTATCACCGTTACCTCCGTACCGCAGTGACAGCACCTAAACGGTGTAAACAGTCCCTCGAAGAACCCGTGGAAATAATTATGCTGTAATGCATAATTTCGATAAAATCCATACCGACAATCCTTGCAGTAGTGTCGGTTTCGACGTAGGTAGGACTCGGTCCAGAAACATTTTGTAATATGTATTCTCGGGAGATCGGAGTGAAAGCGAGGATCGGACCTCGGTTTGTATGGTTTAGGAATACACATAATTTTGTCTCTTCTTTTCCTAATTATTGTAAATAAATGTACTGTCAATATATAATTCTTTCATAAAATATATGGAATAGAGTAAAAGAAAGTGTAATAAACTCACAGCTCACTTTTCTTCCTCGCACACTCCCCACAACTTTGTGACAAGCACAGAACAACGAAAGAAATAATATTCTAATGTCGCAGACTCCTCTTCATTATACAGGGTTTGTCAAAAGTGTGGAAACCCCTAAATATCTCACAAACGATGCATTTTAGAAAAAAATGTTTCAGGCAAAAGTTGTTTGATTTCAAAGGGGCCATAAGGCGGTATCATTGGTTTGACCTTGAAGAGTCATTTGAAGGTCACGTGAAGGTCACTTCAATTTTTTTAAATGGAACACCCTATATATTTTTGCACACTCTTGTAGCTTATCTCGAGAGCTTTCCAAAACACTATAATTAAGTACCTTTTCGTTAAGTACTTTTTGAGTTATGAGGCTTGAAATAATTTCTTAATTTTACATAAACCGTAAAATATCTTGTAAAATATTCATTTTTCGATTATCTTACCTTAATACTTTTACGTACAAAATAATGAGAGGAATCAATTGGTGTAAAGAAAACACATAGTTGTTTTGAAGAAAAAATATGTAATTTGCAATTAACAATTCCATTGAGATATTTAGGGGTTTCCACACTTTTGACAAACCCTGTATATCTTTTAATATCTTTTGTCTCATTCCAACTAGAGCATCACGTCTCATCTACCTCAGCATTTCTCTACATCTTTAGCGGAGCGTGTTGAGAAAAGTATAACTATTCTTATTCATATGGAAGGAAAGAATTAAAATCACAGATGGAATAAAAATAATTATTTATTGCAAGCATCGTAAAAAATATCATTTACAGCGCATGTTAATAATTCGCAATCGATTAATGATTCGCTGTTAAAGACATCACTCTCGCGTATCGTTTTTACAGCATCGCATACAGTAGTAATATTGTTACGTCGTAAAACAGTTTCAAATTGTTTAAATTTTTCATTCACGAGATACGTATTCTCGCATAACCAATTATGCATATGATCGATGCAATTTTAAAAATTAAATAAATGTAATAATGTTTGTGGTTTCATGTACAAAGAATTGTCACATAATGCAAGTTTTACAATTTTCGATTGATACATTTCGATCAATAAATCTCCAATCCTTAATGGGAGAGCAGTCGATTGTAGAAATTGTTCAATGTCTGCTTGCTTCTGCATCAACAAATTCCACGTTGAAAAAGGTAACACTATTTGATTGCCTCGATTATCGCCGAGAATCAGTTCCACGTACGATACAGCTCCAACGCTTATTCCAATGTCCAAATACTTGTACGACGTTGGGGTTAGAGCGTATCTTCTTCCAAATATGCGAGTCGCACGATGAGACTGAATGCTATAAAAATATAAATAATTAGATCAATATTTAAAAAAATTAATAAATAAAATTTTTAAACGATCGAAACTTACGTGTCACATTTTTGCTTCTTACACGGTGGAGTTTCACCGTTTCGAATCGGAACGTAAAAATTCATGTTGATTTCTTCAGTGAACCTTTCACACGCGTGATTGATGTAATACTGATCGTATTAGAATTAATATCAATTCAAATAGTATCGCAAATTGCAATGTAGAGGGGATTATTGCTGACACGACATTTTAATTTCCTCTAAAATTTTGTCGCGCCGATGTACGGCTGCGATGACATCATCCCCAGAACAAAGAATTAGTTGAATTCGCTAAAATCGAGCGCCAATGTACGGCTGTTCCTGATGCAATCACGTCAGATTTTTCAAATGTACATGACAAAACGTGAAATTTTCAAGGTTAAATTGCACATCGGAACAAAGATTTAGCTGAATGCGCTAAAATCGAGCGCCGATGTACGGCTGCTCCTGATGCAATCACGTTAGATTTTTCAAATGTACGTGACAAAACGCAAAATTTTCAAGGTTAAATTGCACATCGGAACAAAGATTTAGCTGAATGCGCTAAAATCGAGCGCCGATGTACGGCTGCTCCTGATGCAATCACGTTAGATTTTTCAAATGTACGTGACAAAACGCAAAATTTTCAAGGTTAAATTGCACATCGGAACAAAGATTTAGCTGAATGTGCTAAAATCGAGCGCCGATGTACGGCTGCTCCTGATGCAACCACGTTAGATTTTTCAAATGTACGTGACAAAACGCAAAATTTTCAAGGTTAAATTGCACACGCTATTCCGGGGAATTTTAAGATGAAATCATTTTAGAAAGTTCGATGATATGCAGGAGACAGTATATAAATCATGATAAAGAGGCACACCCTGCCAGTATTTTCGCTAAAGTACATCCGGAACTATCATTGGGAAGCGCTTTTCGCAAGTCTGATACAATATGGAGGAACAAAATTTGCGAGAGCAATCCACATTGATTGATTCGCTGGAAGACTACATTGTGTGGGAGCAACGATGCGACCAATACATCGAGTCGTTGGAAGAGCAAAGTCGCATCAAGCGACCGCGATTATCGATCGGAAATCGACAATCGCTGATTGCTCGGATCGTGCGCCTCGAAGGGTTGAAAAATTCGGTACGTTTCATACACGCGGGTGCCGGATGTAGCGCGCGTCAAAATGGACTTGTGTGGCGTGAGATTGATACGGCGTTCGAGAGTCGCGTATCGACTGGTGCGGTGATAAATTATAATCACATCGAACCTCGCCAATTTCTTGATGACGCCAAAGACATTGTGATAGAACATGTGTAGGACGTTATGAAAAAACATTATAATGTGAAAGTGAACACAATATTTAACGGCGAATTCGTGGCTGGGGATAAACGCGCCAACAAAAGTATCAATACGAGAAACTATGAACTCTTTCGCACATCTGATTTACGCGAGTGGTACGAACGGCGCGTTATCGAACCCACCCTAGCGTCTCTGGAAGAGTTTCAGGAATGCGACAGCGGGTGGGCTTTGTCGCGAATACTAAATTTAACTGTAAATATAAATAAGTATAATCCTATGCGTGCGGGATGTCACATCAAATTACCGCGGGAGATTATGTTGAAAAGAGCGGTGATTAACGTACAATCAAAGGACAATGCATGTTTCGCGTGGGCAGTGGTCGCCGCACTATACCCCGCTGAAAGAGACACGAATCGGGTATCATCGTACCTACATTACACGACAGTGCTGAATCTCCAGAACATAGAGTTTCCAGTGACTGTAAACCAAATAAAAAATTTTGAACATGTTAATAACATTTCGATCAACGTCTACAGCATCGAAGACAAGAACAGCATTGTCCCGATGCGTCTTTCGCAGCAGAAGCGGGATAAGCATATCAACTTGCTGTACATTGAAGACGACAACAGCGTCGGACATTTCGCTTGGATTAAGAATTTATCCCGGCTCGTGAGCTCACAATTGAGCAAAAAGGACCACAAGAAATATATCTGCGACCGATAAGTTTAATTTAAATAATTATAAGTTATGTAGCAAATTGTATATAAATCTTTAAAAAATTTTTCTTTTACAGATGCTTACATTACTTTGGTTCGGACACCAAGTTGCAGTCGCATACGATCGACTGCGGAAAGATGAACGATTGCGCTGTCCGATTGCCGAGCGATAAGGACAAGTGGTTATCGTTCAATAACTTTAATCGGAAGGAGCGGCTTCCATTTGTGGTCTACGCCGACCTGGAATGCGTTCTGGCCAAGACGGAGGAAGAACAGCGAAATTTGCGTCAACATCACCAAGTATTTAGTATAGCTTATTATGTACATTGTTCGTACGACGAATCGTTATCGGCGTACCATTCGCGTCGTAGCACCGATTGTATAGCATGGTTCGCCGAAGACCTCAAAAATTTAGCGTTACATGTAAAAAATATTTTAAAAACAAATGTCCCTATGGTAAATTTAACACCCGAGGAGTGGGAGAAATTCCATAGCGCCACTCAATGTCATATATGCGAAAAACCGTTCGTGCAAGACGATACACGCGTTCGCGATCATTGCCATCTGACCGGGCGGTACAGAGGCCCAGCACATTCAAATTGCAATTTAAATTATAAAGAATCTTTTTGTATTCCCATAGTTTTTCATAATTTATCAGGTTACGATTCGCACTTTATTATCGAGGAAATAGCCACATCATTCGAAGGGAAAATCGAGTTACTTCCGATAACAAAAGAGAAATATATTTCATTCACAAAAGATGTTTGTATAGATGAAGAATCAAAAAATCATGTAAAATTACGTTTTATTGATTCATTCAAATTTCTCGCATCGAGTCTCGACAAATTGGCATCGTTTTTGGACAAAGACAAACTCAAAATTTTAAAATTAAAATATCAAAATTTATCAACAGAAAATTTCAATTTGTTAACACGGAAAGGTGTATTTCCGTATGAATACATCGATTCCGTTGACAAGTTGCAAGATACGTGTTTACCACCGCGCGAATCGTTTTACAGTTCCTTGACCGGTGAAACTGTATCCGAGAGCGATTACGCGCACGCCGAGAACATCTGGACGCGATTCTCCATTCGGACGCTAGGCGAATATAGCGACTTGTACCTTAAAATTGATGTCTTGTTATTAGCCGATATTTTCGAAAACTTTCGAGATAAATGTATCGAAAGTTACGGACTCGACCCCGCGTATTACTATACTCTCCCCGGATACACGTGGGATGCCATGTTGAAGCATACGAAAATTACGTTCGAGTTGCTTACTGACATCGACATGGTTATGTTCATCGAACGTGGTATACGCGGCGGTCTGAGTCAATGCTCGGGTAGATACGCTCGCGCTAATAACAAGTACATGGAGTCGTACGATCCATCGAAACCATCATCGTACTTGATGTACTTTGATGTAAATAATTTGTATGGATGGGCAATGTGTCAACCGTTGCCCTATGCCGATTTTCAATGGGTCGACGATGTAACCAATTTTGACGTATCATCCATCGCGCTAGATTCGCCTACAGGCTATATCCTCGAAGTGGACCTCGAGTATCCGCAACATCTTCACGATGTGCACACTGACCTACCGTTTTGCCCGACACGCGACAAACCACCTGGCAAGCGGGAATTCAAACTGCTTGCAACGCTATACGATAAGAAGCGTTACGTGATACACTACCGCAACCTGCAGCAGTGTACGTGTCACGGTCTTCGCGTTACAAAAATACATCGAATTTTACAGTTTTCTCAATCTCCATGGCTTCGAAATTACATAGAACTAAATACACATTTCAGAACATTGGCTAAATGATTTCGAAAAAAATTTATATAAATTAATGAACAATGCGGTGTTTGGTAAAACGATGGAAAATGTGCGCAATCGTGTTGATGTTAAATTAACAAGGTGGGATGGTCGGTACGGCGCAGAGGCAATGATCGCGAAATCAAATTTCCACAGCAGAAGCGTTTTTTCAGAAAACTTAATCGCTGTGGAATTGCGCAAACTCGAGGTGAAATTCTACAAACCGATTTACGTGGGTATGTGTATACTTGACATATCCAAGACATGTTTGTACGAGTTTCATCACGAGTATATGACGCCAATGTATCGCGACAAATGCCGGGTAATGTACACCGATACAGATAGTCTCATATATCACATTGAGTGCGCGGATGTGTATGAGAATATGAAGTGTGATATCATCAGATTCGACACGAGTGATTATGCGGTGGATAATGTGTACGGTATACCGCTTGTAAATAAAAAGGTACCGGGTCTAATGAAGGACGAAAACAACGGTGCCATAATGACTGAATTCGTCGGGCTCAGAGCAAAGATGTACGCGTTACGAGTGAATGGGAAAAAGGACACGAAGAAAGTTAAAGGTGTCAAGAGTAACGTTGTCGCGAGAACGATAACGTTTGACGATTACACGCGGTGTTTAAACGAAGAAATTGAAATGACGCGTCAGCAGTCGTGTATACGATCTAAATTACATCAAATATACACGATCAGCGAGACGAAAATTGCTCTGAGTCCGTACGATGACAAGCGGTATATCGTATCCGAAATCACCGTTACCGTGGGGACATTATAGAATACCATTGTAAATAAATGTATATTTTGTTTATTATTAATTGTATATTTTGCACATAACCATGTATATATTTTATATATTTTATACATTTTATATATTTTTATATTTTTTATACACATATTTTATATATTTTAATAAATATTTATAATACATTATTTTTATGTATCCAAGAGTTGTGTGATTTATCCATTCCCAACCATTTTACGTATACGTCATCACCCTTTTCCCGCAAAATTTTTTCCACGAGATATACGTCGGGATTAGCGACGCGTTGTAGTTCGTATTCGTAGAATCCTCCAGCGACGGGATCTCCACGCGAATCTTCGAGTATGAATGTCGCGGGATTAGTTTTCTGTACCTCGACAATCTTAAAAACTTCGGTCGTCCAATTAGGTGTGAAACCTTTTTCAAAGATGGTCTTGTATTTGCTCACGCGTACAGAATCGCCTACTTTAAATTTTGTCGGAGCCGCAATTTTTACGTTGCTATACACCGTATTTAAAAGTTTTTCGGCGATCGCTGGAGTGACGTCGGCAGGTCTCATACCGATGGTGCGATGTTTTCGCGTATTGTACTCTGCAACGAGTCGAGATAGCTCGTCAATCCATTTGTAATTTCCATTAACGTAAACACTTTCCACATATTGTTTTTCAAAGTACGATTGAACCGTTCCACGACCGAGGCTTTCATAACGGAATACGTCGAGTAATGATTAATGTTGTGTTTCTTCATGAGTTTCTGTACACTCGCGTTGTAAAATTCTTTTCCTCTGTCGGTTTGAAAATTTTTCGGACACCTTTTATCGTCTCCAATAATCTTTGCGATCGTTTCGGACATTTCGTTTCCGCTCTTACTCTTGAGCGGTACGGCCCACGCATACTTGCTCAACACATCAATAACTGTGAGTATTTATGACCCTTGTTGAGTCGAGAATACGAACGCATGTCGACCACGTCCGCCTGCCACAGATCGTCGTATCCGCGTACAATGACGCGTCTTCGTGGAAAATTTTTTCTCGCCGGAGCATGTAATTCCTCGACTAGTTGTCGCTTTTCGGAGGTGTTTTTCTTCTCTCGCACGTTTGATCGAGGCATAATTAATATTGCGATATTAGTATGTCTCGTTTACTGTGCCGAGTCAGATGTTGCATATCTCAGCACATTCTTTATCTCGTCCATCATTATTCGTAGCGCCTGCACGTTTGTTTCGAGCGCGATAATTTTTTGCTCAATTTCTCCCTGTCGATCTCTCAAAAGTTTATCCACGTATCGTTTGTTGACGGCGTCAGTATCAGCTTCCGGTTGCGCTACGCGTTGAATCTTGCGCGACCTTGCGTCAAAGCCGGTAGTAGTCTGGCAGAGAGCGTTATCGCGAACGTAGTTTCTCAATAATCCATTCCATTGATAGTACAAATTATTCGACGTTCCGAGCGATAATCCAAATTTATTAATCGACATTTCGGTACCGAGAACTTTGACCGAATGACACGTATCGTTGACGCATAGTTTAATTTATAATAATGTCGGCCTCGCGAAGTTCTTCGATAATTGACAAGATTTCATTGTCGTGAGCATTGTTGCCGGCTCGACGCGAGGCGTCCAGCAATCGCAAACGATCTACCAATTCGTTGGGATCGTTCCAATGCACGTAATCGATCATGTTGTCGCTTAGCGTCATGGTGCACGGTGCGTCTATACCTCTTCCCACTTTTCTATCGGGGAATAATGGTGCAATTATATATTTGTACTTGTATCCTTTGTTACTTTTAATAGGATTATTAACTTTGTTGTCACGTTTATGCGCATTTGTTGCTTTTAATATACTTTGATATTTATACAAATCGTCTTGAGTGTATTTTTTATGATTGGGAAATTTTCTAAAAATCAAATCGTAGATACCTTCGGTTCCCGTATATTTTATTCCATCGATAATCATCATATATATTATTCCATATATATTATCTTCCATGTCCACATCAAAACGTTTATCACCGAGCATCATTCCTTCGCTGGTAAATTTAACACCGTAGACGTAATCCATACTCTTATTTTTATCAACACTCATGATAGCTCCTATATATTTTTACGCTAGTGGACCAAAATGATCTCGGAACGTTTTCTGACCTTCGGACGTTTCTAATTCGTGTCGGACCGATGTTACAAACGAATCGGGCGTGGTCTCGTAAATTTCTTCGACGGACGGGGATGGCATTGTTTGACGCGGTTGTACTTTTATCGGAGTAGAAACAGTAGCCATATTAGAAAATTGTTTCCTTCGTTTTGATCGATTCGGTGTCGAATATATCGGCGAATCGTTTATCGGCATATTTATCCGTGCTCGCTTTATTCCTTGCTTTGACTCTTTTATTTTTTCCTCGTGCTTCTCTCCAAACGTCAAACTCAATGGTTCGATTTTCGGCGCATCAGATTCCACAGTATTTTCGACAAGCTGTTTTAAAGGTTCGGTAATTGGCTTAAATTGTCTTTCCAATGCAACGTCTTCCTCCATTTTACCAGTTTTCAAAGCGCGATATTTTTTGCGAATTGATTCGCTCATTTTTGCAATCTCTCTCGCAATCTTTTCACGATCGCCGTTCATGATGCTCGATCGATGTGTCGATGACGACTGATCGCTTTACGGTATCGCGAAATCATTAAATCCTCTTCTATATCGTCCATTGATCAACGTGCTGTCTTTATCAATGACTACGAAGCCATATTTGCGTTGCCAACATTTCTGACACAATGCGCGGAAATCGTCGTAAGACATGTCGGTATTTACATGATCGTTGTACACATGTTTCAAATTTATGCCGTCTTGTTTAAATAAAATCAAAAGATTCGCATTGTCGCGTATAAGATGCTTAGGTATCTTGGCGTACGTTTGACAAAGATAGAAACAGTCGACGCTCGAGTGTCGACCCATTGCAAAGTACTCTCTTATCGTATCTTGCTTGTCACATGCCACGTCATCAAAGATAAAGATAGAATTCGGAAGCGCTTCGCTCGGTGGAATGACATCGCTGTTATTAGAGAATGTGAAATAACCAATTTCGTCTATAGGTGCTAATAAATTTTCCAAGTATCTATATTTCGGTTGTTGAAGCGATTTCGAGTATACGTATGCGTTCTCGAAACGTACACCGTACGGACTTTCTATCAAACTAATCAACACGTTTGTCTTACCGCAGTTTGAAGGGCCGCAAACGATACCGCGTATAGTAGTCGGTAACATGTTTTCATGCTTGCGTACTTTTTTCTCCGATATTAGTCTATCGCCGAAATTTGATACTTTGATTATCCGCGCTTGTCGCACGAACCGCATGTTTTCTCTTTCGAATCAATTTTGCGAATGATCACGAAGGGGGAGACCTATTTATAGAGGTGTCTCAACTCGAAACCGTTCAGTATCAAAATGTTTCTCCTTCTGTCGGATGAAAGAGACATTTTCCGGCTTACCGCCGAACAACTGCAGTATATCCCAAAGATTGTTTTACTGCAAAATTTTGGTGATTACGTGGAACGATTGTGGGACAAGCTTCCAGAATATATAAAGGCTGATTCGGAGGTTCGACAATATCGTTCGTGCATGCGACATTACAATCAGCCGTGGCAGCGAACGCACATCGACGGTCCGCCACCGTTAATAAAAGATTGCTACGAATGTCAGCGAGAATCGTAAGAGGTAGCGGTCTCTTAAATCGTGCGATAAACGCGCTTCCCATCGAATTACATATTCCCGGTTATCAATTTTGCGGCCCGGGAACTCGATTAGAGAAACGATTGGCTAGAGGCGATCGAGGCATCAATCCATTGGACGCCGCTTGTCGCGAGCACGACATTGCTTACTCGCGAAGCAACGACCTCGGTCAACGACACGTCGCGGATCGCATACTAGCTGCAAGAGCGCGAGAACGCATTACCTCGAGGGATTCGACTCTTGGCGAAAGAGCAGCCGCTACGACTGTTTGGGCGGCAATGAAGGCAAAGACAAAACTCGGCATGGGGATGAAAAAGCCATCGACGACAAAGAGGAGGAAAAAACGAATACTTCCAGTAGCGAAACGCGGTGGTATTTTACCACTTTTACCGTTGTTGGAAGTTGTCGGTTCTTTGGCCGGCGGTGCGGCGGGAATCGCAAAGGCGGTAAACGATAGCAAGGCGGCGCAACGTCAGCTGGAAGAGTTGCAGCGTCACAATCGCGCTATGGAAGGTCGCGGACTTTATCTCGTTCCGTACAAGCGTGGACAGGGATTCTCAACAAAGTCTAAGAGAAAAAAAAAAAACGTCGAAAAAACATTAAAAATGCCTACGGGTGCGACAACTAACGTGCAATTGGAACAATTGGCAAAACGTATGCACATATCTTTCTTTAGAGGTGTTTTCATGCGTAATAATTTACCGATAAGCGGTGTACAACGAAACGAGAGCGGTATTGTCAATTTGGATGACGTTGATGGTCCCGGTACTCATTGGGTAGCGTACGCAAAGAGGGGAGATCGTGTCGTATATTTCGACAGTTTTGGAAATCTTCGACCACCCAAGGAACTTGTGCGATATTTCGGACGAGTGAAAATTGAATACAATTACGCATCTTATCAAAGTTACAATCAGAGCATCTGTGGACAGTTGTGTTTAAAATTTCTTCAAACAGTCGACGATCAATTTAAAGCCTGACAATCCATCGTCACGACTCAGTATTCGTTCGACATGTCACTGACACTTACGTTGACTGGCAGAAGCAGCGTTCTCGCTGTAAGCTATTTTCCCGCTATAGATTTGACCGATGCCGATTACGAGCTCGGATTAACTGATTTTGAAACTTATCATACGATTCCGAACGTAAATTTTTCAAATAATAAATTTTATTTTGGCAACGACGACAAGGAAATTACGATTCCCGAAGGATCGTACGAATTGCATGCTATAAATGACTATCTCAAACGCGCAATTTTGCAAGATGAACACCTTTCCAGAGATGTTGAAAACGATTATGATGAGGAATATCCAATAGCGCTCCGCGCCAATCATAGCACGCTAAAGAGCGAAATCAAATGCGCCTACAGAATAAACTTTATCAATCCCGACAATGTAGGATCCTTGCTTGGATTCTCATCGAATCGTATATTGCAACCTCGCGAGTGGTACGAATCGGACGAACCGGTTAATATTATAAACGTAAATATTATTCGTATAGAATGTAACGTGACTACTGGTGCGTACAGCAATGGCATGCGCGTACACACGATACATGAATTTTGACCGAGCGTACCGCCAGGATATAAGATATCGGAAACGCCGGCACAGATCATTTATCTGCCGATCATCGTACGGAGCATTACGGATTTAACGATACGTATTGTGGATCAAAGAGGTCGATTGCTCGATTTTCGAGGAGAGGAAATTACCGTAAGATTGCATATACGGCGGCGACAAACATAGTATGCTCGTGCTGAACGAAACGGAGCACGCGAGAGACAATACTTTTACGAGGGACAATACTATTGCGGTATCGGGTGACAATAATAAGATAGCCGTTAAGAAGAAGCTGAGCGCGTTGAATCGTGAATTTTTAAAATCATTGGGATTCATCGTACGAAAAGAATGATTGATATTTTGAATATCGGAGGTGAGCCAGTCTTTGACGCTCGCATCGTCAAGATTGAGACTCATACATACAATCCGTACGCCAATACGACGCTTGGATACAGCGACGAGATACGAATACCTATACAACATCAGGATTACGTACACGTACAGGTACACGTTACCGTGCGAAAGCTTTCTTTCATCAAGGGAAGGTTTAATATGCGTAAAGCGAATGACGAAATGAAGGTTGTATTGGGAAACAATTGCGTCGCATTCATGTTTGATGAGCTTCGATACGAACTCGACGGAGTAGAGATTGATCGCAACAGAAATGTTGGAATAACTTCGACGCTCAAAAATTATGTCTCTCTAACGCACCAGAAAAGTATAAACTTGAAGAACGCTGCGTGGGATTTGACGTACAATGGTGACAAAAATTATTTCAACTATTGCGTACCGCTCAACATGTTGCTGGGATTTTGCGAAGATTATAAACGCGTTGTGATTAACGCTCGTCACGAATTGATTTTGATACGTTCGCGCAACGATAATAATTGTCTATTCGGACATCCATCGTCGGAAGCTGAGATTGAATTACTCAAGATACAGTGGCGTATGCCTCATGTAATATTGAACGAGATTAATAAATTGTCGATGTTGCGAATGTTGGAAAGCGGACGATACTTGAACATGAGTTTCCGATCTTGGGATCTATATGAATTTCCTCTGCTACATAGCACGACTAAGCATTCGTGGACCGTGAAAGCCGCCTCCCAGCTAGAGAAACCACGATACGTGATCTTTGCACTGCAAACTGGTAAAAAGAATTCAGTGTCACAAGATGTTACATTATTCGATAACTGCAAATTGACCAACGTTAAACTCTATTTAAACTCGGAATTTTATCCCTATGACGATTTAAATTTAGATTTTGAAAAAAATAGATTCGCCGTCCTATTCGACATGTACTCTCGTTTTCGCAAATCTTATTATGGATGCGATAACAGCACCACGCTATTAACTATTTCAAAGTTTCTACATTGCGGTCCTCTCGCGGTCATTGATTGCTCGCGACAAAACGAGTCTGTCAAAACTGCTACTGTGGACGTGAGAATAGAGTTTGAATGCAGGGAAAATATACCGGCGAATACTACTGCCTATTGTCTCATCTTGCACGATCGGGTTGTCGAATATAATCCATTGACCAATGTAGTCCGCAAAATTACATAAGTCAGCAAATATCCCCTCCATTGCATATGAAAAAATATAAAAGATTGAGATGTTTGACGATCGACATCAGTCTGCGATCGGATCTTGTCATCATGGCTGTGCCAACGTTTGTGGATCTACAAGGATTTATCGTTGGGAAAAATTTTATCGTGAAGGAAGCTGCTGTTCTGAGAAAGGGATCCGTACTTTCTCATTACATTTTTACATGTCCCGAACCATGACACATGCTCACAAAGTCTGAGAGATGTCAGATTTTATGGCTGATGAAAAACCACCATGGATTATCGTGGAATGATGGACACGTTTCATATTGGAAATCGAAACGTTTAATTACGACGGCGATGATGGGTGCAACGGGGGAGGATGATGATGCGTCACCTCTCGTGTACGTTAAAGGACATGAAAAACGGCAATTAGCTGATATACTGGACAATGATGCGAGAAACGATGTGATTATCGAAACTTTGGATGCAGACTATGAGGATGTAGCTTCTTTAAATAAGTTAGATATTAAGAATACTGTACGTTGTGAAAATCATGTAAAAAATTGCGCTTTACAAAATGTATTTAAGATTTATAATTGGTGGTTGAAACATCATGATAATGATTCATCGAATCCATATTTATAATAAATTGATGATGCAATATACTTTTATCGTCTTTCTTATTCTCTCCTTTCTTTCCTCATCTCTATCTATGTACGTGTGCAGTATCGTGTTTCCGTACGTGACACAGTTGCTGCAGATATTGTATTTCGATACTACATTGTGGTACATGATAAAACATTTAAATATTTGATAATTGAATATAGTTTTACGTTCGATGACCGTTCGATGAGCGTTCGACAACCGTTCATTTCCGTTCAACGAGCGTTCAATTGTCGTTCGATGACCGTTCAATTGCCGTTCGACGAGCGTTCGTTTCCGTTCGATGACCGTTCGACGGTCGTTCATTTCCGTTCGATGACCGTTTGACGGACGTTCGATAGCCGTTCGACAGTCGTTCATTTCCGTTCGATGACCGTTCGACGAGCGTTCGTTTGCGTTCGACAGTCGTTCGTTTCCGTTCGATGACCGTTCGATAGCCGTTCAATTGCCGTTCGACGGGCGTTCGTTTCCGTTCGACGGTCGTTCAATTACCGTTCGATGACCATTTGACGGATGTTCGTTTCCGTTCATTTCCGTTCGATAACCGTTCGACGGGTGTTCGTTTCCGTTCGACGAGCGTTCGTTTCCGTTCGATGACCGTTCGATGGTCGTTCGATCAGGGTTGACGCATTATATTATAGCGTTATATTATATCATGCTAAGTTGCATGGGAACATGCATACTTTTGTCTTACGACGCGTTTTTGGTAAAGCGATAATGATATGTCCCTATTCTAAAGTTTCGTACCGAGACGACTGTCTCCTCACAAAGTCGCGATATGATAATATTAATATTATATTATATACCACGCTGAGTTTCATGGGACCGTACTTTTGTCTTACGACGCGTTTATGATATGGTGATAATGCCACATCTCTACTATAAAACCTCGTGCCAAGACCTCGTTCTCTCATCAGAAAGTTCTGAATCGTGCGCGAGGTATATTAAGTAAAAGAAGTCAAATAAAAAAATGGATCGTACAAACATTTACCCAGATTGGAAAAAGAAATTTTTTGACCAATTATGCATCGTGCTCCTAAAGCTGATGTTCCTATGGAATGTAAGTATCGTTTTTGTAAATATTTTGTGAAAAATTGATAAAAATGTGTTTATAATAATTTTTTTTGTCTTGTAGTTCCAGGATGAAGTCCGGATACCAGGCTTCATAAATATTGAGCACCGTCAGTGGGTGCGGGTGGTGCGCCGAGCGAGGAGAAGCCATTTCGCTTATATGTGGGGCGACACCCCGGAGAATCGCCAGGTCGAAGATATTTTCGACCTGCGGCGGCTCTTCGGGGAAGAGCCCTATGAAGAAATAGAGGAAGAGTGGATACAAGAAGATTGGGTAATAGAAGAAGAGGAGCAGGAGGAGGAAGAGGAGGAAGAGCAGGAAGAGGAGGATGGGAAAAGAGAAGAGGAGGAGAATGATGAGCAGGAAGAAGAAAGAGAACAGGAGGAGCAGGAAGAAGAGGAACAAGAATGGATCGATAGATGTGTTTTTTTATAAATTTTATCGTAATATATTTCTATTAACACACCATTTTTTTCTGTTCCAGGAGCGGCCTCCCCCTTAGCTCGGCGCATCCCCCCCTTATATATATTTTTTATATATCTTTTTTATTTTATTATTATATTATTATTATTATATATTAAGTACATGCACACGCATACACACACACACACACACACACACACACAAATGTATTTACACATTATAATAAATTTTATATTTTAATTTAAAAAAAAATGTATTTATTTACGCGCCTCTCCTTGCGCTCCCATCCTTTGTGTCTCTCTTGCGCTAGTTGTAAGTATAGTGATATCTTCGTTTCTCGCGCGTTAGTTGTAAGTCTCGCGATATCTTCGTTCTCTCTCGCACGCGTTGTTCTCGCGCTATTATCGTTCTCTCTCGCACGCGTTGTTCTCGCGCTATTATCGTTCTAAGTCTCGCGATATTATAGTTCTCTTTCGTATGCGTTCTTTTCGCGCTATCGTTCTCTCTCGCACACGTTGCTCTTGCAATATCGTTCTCTTTCGTACACGTTGTCTCGCGATATTATCGTTCTCTCTCTTTCATATGCTCGTCGCTATCACTCACTCACTTACCTTTGCGTCGTCCTTCTCCCACCTATGCAGCATCTTACAATGTGTTATCCTTGTCCCACGTTGACGCCATCCTTGTCATACGTTGATGTCATCCTTGTCACACGTTGATGCCATCCTTGTCGCACTATCCTCTTCACACACTTAGCGCTATCCTTTTCCCACACGTAGCGCTATCCTTCTCACACCTTCGCACCGTCTTCTTTCCGCGGATCCCCCCTACCCGCGCGGACCCCCTCGTCCATCGCTCACGCCGCGGATCCCCCTTCCCCGCGCGGACCCCCTCGTCCATCGCTCACGCTGCGGATCCCCCTTCCCCGCGCGGACCCCCTCGTCCATCGCTCGCGCCGCGGATCCCCCTTCCCCGCGCGGACCCCCTCGTCCATCGCTCTCGCCGCGGATTCCCCCCCCCCGCACGTGCCGTCATCATCTCCCGCACGTGACGTCCCCCCCGCGTGACGTCACCCCCCCGCGTGACGTCACCCCCCCTCGGTTCCCCCTCGCCCCTCACCCCCCCTCGGATCCCCTGCGTTAGAACCGGCCTAGACTCACTACTGACCGTTAACAGTGAGAGTTCGTACGATTAACGACGTCAAACTCATAAGTCTCGAATCTTCAAACGTATGCATGATGATGATCGAATCGACGTTACATCGTATGTTCGATCTCGATCAATGCATAGATGTAACTTTTGATCGATTGAATAAAATTATCGAAACAGTTGATGTCAAGTTTACGCAATTCTCCAATATCGCGTCCACTGTAATAAATCCGAAAGAAGTATCAAATGTAATACGCGCGAGTGACGCTTTCAATAAGCATCAACTCGTCGATTGCGAGCTGGCAGCTTTAGTTTTTAGTCCACATAGTAAGTATAAAAAAATATGTAAAACAAGAATAAAGAGTTTTAAGTTTACTAAATCATGGCGTAATTTCTTCGCACATATTTCCATCCTTTGCGCTCTCTCTCTTGCGCGTTAATCATAAGTCTCGCGATATCTTCGGCACGCGTCATTGTTCTTTCGCGCTATCTCTTTGTCTCGCGCTTAGATAGAATAAGTATAGTAATCTCTCTCGCACGCGCTATGACACAAAAATGTATTTACACACAGTTAAATAAATTTTATATTTTATATTTATAATTGAAAAAAATGTATTTATTTACACACCTTTCCCTTGCGCTATCTCTCTCGCGCTAGTTATAAGTCTTTATCGTTGTCTCTATCACACTCGTCATTATTCTCGCGATATTATCGTTCTCTCTTTCGTACGTGCTATCGTTCTCTCTCGCACGCGTTGTTCTCACAATATTGTTCTCTCTCGCGCGCTAATTATAAGTCTCGCGATATTATCATTGTCTCTCTCGCTCGCGATATTATCATTGTCTCTCTCGCACGCGTCCTCTTCGCGCTATCGTTCCCTCTCTCTCGCATGCGTTGTCTTTCAAAGGAATGCAGCTGTTTATATTGTTTATAAACCGGACATCGGCATATGTAATACTGTTTATATTGTTTATCAACCGGTTATGTAATATAATATTGCTTATACTTGCGATAAAACATCCAACACGCGCCGAAACAAGCGTACTCCGTCCCGCAGCTCCCCGCGCCACCGAAATGCCCTCCGTCCCGCGTGACGTCCTTCCCCCGCGCCGCTGAGATCCCCCTCGCGCCTCACCCCCCCTGAGAGGACCTGAGTTAGAACCCGCCTAGTCCTAACTACTCTTGTACATTTAATGAAAAGTATCCTATTCGATTTCTATAAATCTCACCAACATTATGGAACCTAGTACCAACTAATCGTACATATGTACAATCAATTGCCCCTTCAATACCAGGCAAACCGATACCTCTATCACCACGTCCGATATCTTTAAAAAGTCTCTGATTTTCTCTTATGGTATTTTGCGAAGAAGGCATCTTTATAGATATATTTCATTTAATAGTCTTGCTAAGAGTAGGGATACTCGAAAAACTATTCTTGAAACAGTTGGTTGTAAAACAACTATTGTATCTCCAAGTACTTGCTACAAAAATTATTATTATTATATTAATTATTTTTATTATTATTATTATATATAATTATTATATATTTTATTATATACATATAATTATATATATTATTATTTATATATAATTATGTATAAATAACTACATATTTACCTGAAAACTGCCTGTTGCGTAGAATCGTAGGCAAATTAATAATTGATACACTGGAGGAATAGGAAAGCCACGATTATTTTTACATTTCAGTTCATTTTCTATTTCAGGTAGAATTCCATATAGAACAGATTCTTTATTAAACCTAAAACGCCTTTTAAATTCTCGGTTATAATAATATTCGAACGGATTCATCCAGTCTCTTATGTATCTTTTCGGAGCTCGTACGTAACCTTCATCATCGCTGGAATCGATTTCATTAATTTCTTCTAAATCAATATTTAAATTTTCTATTTCCATTACTTTTAATAAAAATAAACAGTTTCTTGCACTTAAATTTAAAATAACAAATTTTAGGACTTATTAAAAATCTTGTACTTTTATTAAAAATCAGATAAGATTATCTTGAGTCTACTTCTGACTCGACTTGGATTTTGTTTTGCTAGAGAAATGCTTAAAATCATCTTAAATGACTATGAATTCGACAGTAATAAGAAAATCTTAAAATCATGCTTATGTGAAATAAGATATGTTCATGAATCTTATTAAAAGTCTTAAGATTATCTTCAAATAAGATAGACTTCCATAAGTCATGGCTTAAATTTTCTCTTAAGTTTTGTCTCATTCACTATCTATGAATGTAGAGGGCATCTTAAGACGAAACTTAAGGCGATCTTCAAAATAAGATCGGACTATGAATACAGGCCAATGTCATGTTGTGTTTGAGAATAACAGTTTACTGAATCATAAAGTAAATATATGAAATATGTGGATGTATAATTAATGAAAGAAGACCGTTCTCTAACGATAGCGGCGTTTGAAGTAACGTTGACACAACATTGAGTTATTTTTATGGAGAAACGTTTTATGGAGAAATATTTTTTATTTAAACATTAGCGTATAGCGTATTAGCGTTTTGAAGCTATATTGCAGAAGAGAAATCTGATATCTGATAGCGGTAAGAAAATAGAGTGACAAATTTATAAGTGTGATATTACGTTATTTCGTACGTTCCTCTCTCGAGGAAACGAATGTCTGAAGACTCGCTCGTACTTTCTGTTTCAGATTCGCAAGAGAAAGAATCTGCTGAATTAGCGACTTATAGAAGATTACTGTTATTTAGTGCGAACGGAGCGATGGACAGGACGACAGCAGATCTTCGGAAAGCGAAAGACTCGGGTTCGATTTCCGATCCAGCCACTTGCGCCTCACATATTTTTCTAATCTGCGAATATTGTTTTCTAGCAATTATTCGTTAGGCTGAAAAATGTGTGAATGCTCTCTCCACAGGATATGCGTCAATGCCGTTGCCACGGATGGATTCTGTCTCTTGTTGATCAAATGGGCGTAAAGACACGTCCGACCTCACACCTCCTCTCACATACATCCCTATCTTTTTCTGGAGGCTTGCCCCGGCCCTATCTTAGGGTCCATCCGCCACTGCTATTTGGTACAGTGGGGATTTTAGTATATACTAGAGGGATCTTGGAGGATGTGGTCGCTCTACGGCGTTGTGCTCGTCGGTGCCGTTTCATACGGAAGACCAGTCGGAAGCCAGCATGCA
The DNA here is from genome assembly GCF_025532165.1 of Camponotus vicinus. NCBI lineage: Eukaryota > Metazoa > Arthropoda > Insecta > Hymenoptera > Formicidae > Camponotus > Camponotus vicinus. The sequence goes on from NW_028141946.1 coordinate 10,041,396, forward strand.
CGCGAATACCTCCACCGGCACTTATTTGGTCAGCGAGCGACCTTTCAGGGATCCTCTATGGCAATCGGCATTGCATCCATCGAGTGAGATACTAACATCGCTCTGGAGTCGCATGTCACTGTGTTAAAAAGCAGCATTAGGTGTGAGGTCTGGATAGCTCAGTGGTCTAGAGCAGTTGCCCGGAAAGCGAAAGACTCGGGTTCGATTCCCGATCCAGCCACTTGCGCCTCACATATTTTTCTAGTTTGCGAATATTGTTTTCTAATAATTATTCGTTAGGCTGAAAAATGTGTGAATGCTCTCTCCACAGGATATGCGTCAATGGCGTTGCCACGGATGGATTCTGTCTCTCGTTGATCAAATGGGCGTAAAGACACGTCCGACCTCCTCCCACATACATCCCTATCTTTTTCTGGAATAAAAAATAAACAAGAGTCATGTAACGTCACAAAACACTTCTTTATTTTTGTCGATCACAATAAAGCACATACACAAAAAAACGGTATTGTCTTAAGAGCGATGAGTTTTCAAAACGCGACGAAACTTCGAGCGGCACCCAGTCAGCGACGGTAATAGAGAGGCACGCGCTGTCCCCTCTTTTTGATCTAACAGGAGTGCTCCCGGTCGACTCGTTAGCTGTCTACACACCGAGACCAAAAAAAAAACAACGGCGACCGCGCGAAAAAGGTCTTTTATTATTACGTTTTCGAGAACAATCTTGGTCGACTCGGAATGTTGTCAACAACAAGGTCGGACTCTCTTTTCGAGCGCAAATCATTCGTTTTTTTTTGTCAACTCGAAAGATTTTGCCCTTTTCTGGCGTACCCTCTCAAGCGGCCGCAGCGATTGTTTATTTTTTCCGCTTGATATTTCTTTACGCTCTGAGGCGTGCGAGCTACTTAGTAGAGGCGCGGGGCGGTCGGAACGCTCACGCTGCCGCGCGTTATTTGACAGAGCGAAAATTGGGGTACTGTATATATGTTATTTAATCATCGGTTGCGACTGTTTTATATATATTTTACTTTGGCATGTGCATTTCGAACATTCCGCTCGCCTCGCAGATGTCGGCCTGCGATAATTTATTACACGACGTCAAATCGCCATGTCGCGATGGTATTCACGCGATTGTTCAAGCGTTCGAGGTTTCGCGTTTTGTGGGCGGTGCAGGGAATGCGGCGCTGATCAATACTTTTGGCAGTCGATCAGCTGTTCGCGTTCGCGTGGCAAATTTAGGGACGTGCTGCTATAGCGAGTGAGATTGACGCGGTGTAATCGTAATGCAGTGAGTCAACGAGTCAGTAGGTTTAGTGAGGCAGGGCCGAACGGAAGAGATGTCGTGTGTGCGATGAATGTAATTGAGCAAATGATAGTGAGGTAAGTACGTGAGAAATAATGAGGGTAAAATCAAGTGCTAATTTCTTAATGTTTATGAGTGGCCTGAGCTTGTGAGCTTGTGGGTTCGTCATCGCCGGGCAGAAAGATTAATTTTGTTACTGGCCGTGTAAGTGTGTTATTCGCGGTACGGATCTCTACGACACGCACGTGGCCATCGGCACCCGGATACAGCCGTATGATGCGAGCGAAGGGCCACTTCGTGGGAGGTGTCAGCTCGTTACGGACCAAGCAGAGCCTTCCGACACGAGCTTCTTGGTTGATTTTGGACCATTTCGGCCGATGAGCCAAAGTGTGTAAGTATTCTTTAACCCACCGATACCAGAAATGATCCTTCATCTGCTGCAGCATTTGCCACCGGGTGAGACGCGCGGGAGGCTCCTCGGCGATGGACGGCTCGGGAACTGCAGTGAGGGCGGAACCGACAAGGAAATGGCCTGGGGTCAGCGCGCTGAGGTCCTCAGGATCGTCGGACAAAGGCTGGATAGTTCGCGAATTGAGGCACGCTTCTATCTGTGTGAGTAACGTGGCCATTTCCTCATACGTGAGGGTGGCGTCTCCGATTACGCGCCGGAGATGGTACTTCATTGACTTTACGGCTGCTTCCCAGATTCCTCCGAAGTTAGGCGCCGCCGGAGGTTGAAGTGCCATTGGATCCGCTCTCGGGCCGCGAAGGCGGCGACACGCTGTCTCTCCTGATTGGCAGCGGAAAACAGCTCCATGAGCTTGGAGTCAGCTACCAGTTAAATAAATTTTATTTTTTATATTTATAATTGAAAAGAATGTATTTATTTACACACCTTTCCTTTGCGCTCCCATCCCTTGCGCTATCTCTCTCGCGCTAGTTATAAGTCTTTATCGTTGTCTCTATCACACTCGTCATTATTCTCGCGATATTATCGTTCTCTCTTTCGTACGTGCTATCGTTCTCTCTCGCACGCGTTGTTCTCACAATATTGTTCTCTCTCGCGCGTTAATTATAAGTCTCGCGATATTATCATTGTCTCTCTCGCACGCGTCCTCTTCGCGCTATCGTTCCCTCTCTCTCGCATGCGTTGTCTTTCAAAGGAATGCAGCTGTTTATATTGTTTATAAATTTTATTTTTTATATTTATAATTGAAAAGAATGTATTTATTTACACACCTTTCCCTTGCGCTCCCATCCCTTGCGCTATCTCTCTCGCGCTAGTTATAAGTCTTTATCGTTGTCTCTATCACACTCGTCATTATTCTCGCGATATTATCGTTCTCTCTTTCGTACATGCTATCGTTCTCTCTCGCACGCGTTGTTCTCACAATATTGTTCTCTCTCGCGCGTTAATTATAAGTCTCGCGATATTATCATTGTCTCTCTCGCACGCGTCCTCTTCGCGCTATCGTTCCCTCTCTCTCGCATGCGTTGTCTTTCAAAGGAATGCAGCTGTTTATATTGTTTATAAACCGGACATCGGCATATGTAATACTGTTTATATTATTTATCAACCGGTCATGTAATATAATATTGCTTATACTTGCGATAAAACATCCAACACGCGCCGAAACAAGCGTACTCCGTCCCGTAGCCCCCCGCGCCATCGAAATCTCCTCCGTCCCGTGTGACGTCATTTCCCCGCGCCGCTGAGATCCCCCTCGCGCCTCACCCCCCCTGAGAGGACCTGAGTTAGAGCCCGCCTAGTCCGAACTACATACAAGTACATTAAATATACATATATGTAGATATTTAATATGTTATTAATTTAAATATGTTAAATAATGTTATTTATGTAATTTATTTAGACTTATTTTACTAAATATTTATACTCTTATTTAATTTTTTTAAATGTATTTATATACAGGCTGTCGTAGGCCCTAGAACAGAATTCCTAGATATTGTTCCAGAATGGCCGGGTAGCCAACATGACAGCCGAATTTTTCAAAACTCTAGGATATACATGAGATATGTTCAACGACAGTTAATAGGTACTCTCGTAGGAGATGCTGAGTATCCTTGTTTACCATTTCTCATAACTCCAATTCAAAATCCAGCAACAGAAGAGGAAATAGCGTTAGTACTGTTTTTCTAAAAAAAAAAAGAAATAATAATAAGTAATTTTAAAAATAAATTTTTAAGCAACTTTTATTAAACTAAATTTTAATGTTTACTACTTTAATAATTAAATAAAATATATTTTTTATTAGTTACAACATACTTCATAGAAGAACACGTATAATTGTTGAAAGAACGTTTGGAATTTGGAAACGTAGATTTCCATGCCTATCGAGAGGGTTAAGCAACAAGTTGATTTGTTCAACTACAATTGTAGTGGCTTGTGCCGTGCTACATAATTTGGCATTAATCTTTAATGACATTTTAGAAGAAGAACAAGAAGTAGAACATGATGAAATCGATGTGCCAAATCAACCACATTAGCAACCGGGTGAAGGTTTTGTGACAAGAGCAGCGCTTATTGAAAGACTCAGATAAATTATATAAGACTTCAGATAAATTATATAAGACAAATTATTTCTTAAATAAGCTGAATATTAAATATCTAAATATAATATTAAATATTAAATATCTAGGTACTAAACTAGGTATAAATAAGTCATAAATATATTTGTTTATAAATTTTATTTTAATTTTATCTGTCTACAGTTATTAACTATACTTAGTGAAATACTTATTTAAATAATATAATTTTTGGTTAAATTACCATAATATTAGAATTATCATATGCAATCTAATTATAAAGACTTTATTTTTGGTAATTAATAAAACTGTTAATAAAATTAATTTAAAAAAAAACACAATTAATTAAAATAATAATCTCCATGTAATCTTTGTAATATTTTTCAACATAGTTATATATTCAGTCTTTTTAGAAACTCAAAACAAACTAAATACATTCTTATAACATTAAAAATAACAAAAAAATGAAAAACTTTTTCTAATTGCATATCCATTGTATATCTACTTAATTTTAATGTGGACATTTCTCAAAACAAAACATGTATTTCTCATTGACTGAATGCAATTCAGAATGACTAGGCTGATAACGGAACTTTATATAATTCTTTTCTTTTCTCTCTTGTACACTTTCTTGTACAGCTGCCGTTTCATTATGGAAAAATTTTTTACGTGAAAACGAGTAAATTATAAATAGATAAATTAAGACTTGAAAGAAAATTCAATTACAGATGCCATTAAGTTTCTATCAATCTTTTGATACGTCAGCGTAAATGCAAAATTGTGCATGTCTTTTTAAGCATGTCTCTCTTTTTCGTTTTGCAGCTGTAGCTCTGCAAGTTCAGCTTTTGCCAAAGCTGCTCGCATTTCTAGAGCACGTAACTCTTCTTTCATCATACCAAGTTTTTCCTCATTAGCTTTTTGTATATCTGCCATTTCTTTCTCTTGATCCATGATATATTTAATTCTTTGAATCTTTATATCATCTTCATTAGTAAAAGTGTGTACAGTTTTCCTTTCTTTCATTAGTTTTGGTGTTCGCATACCAGTCATATCCCAATTCTCTTTTCGCTTTATAGAAAACGCTGTAAATACAATATTGTTTAGATAATTAATCAGTAATGGCTCTGGAAGACCAGCACTGGTCTGCCAGAGCCATAAGAAATAGTATGAAAATACATAATTAACATTGGTTATATTACCTAAATTAGATTCATGAACGTTTTGATTCTCCTTATTTTGTTCAATTGCTTCATCTAAAAATAAACAATATATAATCTTAATTATTAATTAATAATAAGTTATAGTTTTTTAAACATACATGTTTAATGTTTCACATATATTTGATTTTAATTTTTATATAAACTTGTGAACAAATAGTATTGTTTAAAATTTATTTTTCAATTTCACATACTTTTATTTATTTCATCAATGATCTCAACATTCTGAATCTTTAATTTTGCATCATTGTAATTGTCGCATAATATACTCATAGTACCATCCTTTAAAGCATGTAAAACATCATCTTCATTGTCTGAAATAATAAAAAAAAATATATATATATATATATATATATATATATATATATAAAGTAATGTTATATAGAAATATATACTATTTGACATGATCAATATGATTATACAAATTCCAGAGATTGTTTGATATACACTTGTGGATAATGATTCGTCTCCTTCTAGATCTAACAATGTAAATTCAAGATCCTTACCCTGTTATTTCTACGAAAGTATATATGAAATTCATATATTGAGTATCATATAATAAATATATGTGTCAACCCAGTAAACGTTAGATATTCCTTAAATATTCCATTCGTATTCCTTTAAGGAATATCTAACGTTTACTGGGTGGACACATATATTTATTATATGATACTCAATATATGAATTTCATATATACTTTCGTAGAAATAACAGAGTAAGGATTTTGAATTTACTTTGTTAGATCTAGAAGAAGACGAATCATTATCCACAAGTGTATATCAAACAATCTCTGGACTTTGTATAATCATATTGATCAAATCAAATAGTATATATATTTCTATATAACATTAATTTTTATTTGATTATAAATACATTCTGAAATGTACTTACTATCAATTTCATCTTTTGTCATGTTCGATGAGAATAGAACAGGAGCAGTTTCCATAAGATGTGGTGTTATTACTGCTATATCAGGATCAATGTTTGTTTCAGCAGCAGGTGGACCACCACCAGTAGCCAAATAAGCTTTTCTTTGGTTAATGCGTCTCGTTGAGTCTGTTTCATATTTGCCCACAGTTTCTTCAGTTGTTGAACTGTACGCTGTATACAAAATATATGTGTGAACAATTCTATTCCTATATTCTAGATATATTATAGAGAAATATATATTCACTGTGTATATATACATATACATATACAATACAATTTTTTTATATTTACCTCTTGTAAAATCATTGTACAATTATTATATTGTTTGCAAATCTCCGTCCAGGTAACCTCTTTATCACGAAGTGTTGAACTGTCACTTTTCTTTATTTCGACGTGCTTAAAATTTTTTAAAATTTCTAAAAAAATTTTTTTTTTCATTGTACTGTAATGTTTCGACATTGTTGAAACAAAATATTTTACAAAATTTTTAACCTAAACTTATCAGAATAATACTGAATATGCTATGATTATAGAGTTTATAGATGGTGTATCGGTAATGTGGTCAGCTAGAAAGAATCATTCTTATTGGTTAGTTCTAATAGAAATATACGGAAATATCCGAATGATCAATAAGTATCTTCTTAAGTACAGCTTCGAGAAGAAAGTCTTAAATTGAATAAGAATTTCTTAGGCGAGCACTTCTTCTCGAAGATTGTCTTATTTCGCGATTATGAATTGTTATATTCTCAAGACGCTCTTAACTGAATAAGATCATCTTGACCAAGAAGATTTTAAATACTGTCTTGAGCTCGGACTATGAATACCGGCCATTGTGTTCTGTCAAGAATCCTAAAAAGATTTACCGCAAACTCGCGAACGACTTTATATTTTCGCAATTAATCATTTGCTTCGTAAAATGGATATTTAACCTCTAAACAATTTCTATTCGTTTTGAAGCTTATATCTGCCCGAGATCATTTGTCAACTCGGGTTCGGGCTCCTTCTTCTCTCCTTCTTCCGATTTTACACGCTAGACGCTTTTTTCTCCTCCGTTCGCGGCCTTCTTGCGGTTATAAAGCATGGCTAATGTAGATGACACAAGATGGTATAAAATTGCACCTTGAATCCAATATTTTCATTGGAGGAACTAACGGAAATATCACGAAAATAGCCGAATCGAGAATAAGAATCGCCTTAAGAACGTCTTCGCCAAGTCGATCTCAAATCAAATAAGATTTACTTGAGCAAAATCTTTTTCGCGAAGATCGTCTTATTTTACGACTATGAAATCTGCTAACATTAAGACGGTCTGGATTGAATAAGATTGCCTTCGCCAAGATCGTCTTAAATGTGGACTTGAGGCTGAACTATGAATACGGGCCTAAGATTACCGGATTATGATAAAATTCATTTATTAATCAATGGAATAAGTAATTTGTCTATCAGAGCTGCTGCTTTGGCTCTTGAGTTGAATTCTTTGGATTCCTTTTTAGAAAGAATGCATCATTTAACTACTTCCTGTGAAGAGCCTCTTAGAAAGTTTTCAGCAAATCCCAGATTTCCCGGAAACCTTAAGGACAACGGTTCAAAAACCAATAAATTGAAAGATCCTGTTGCATCGGCGGAGAATCCTGTACAACTTCTGAAGAAGGATTTACATTGCGTATATTGCCATGGAAAGGATCATATCAGAACTGATTATCCCAAACTTAAGAAAAAAGATCAATCTTTCAAATCTTCCCTTCTTCAACCTGTTGCCGCTGTTTCTATGAATGAAGAGAATTCTTCTCAGGAGTCAATCCATACCGAATCATCTCAAATCGTTGCGTTAGTTAATGATAGCCAAATAAGAAAAATTATCTCCGATGATTCTGTTCTTAAAATAACTGAATTCAATAATATTCCTTGTAATTTATCCGCCTTAGTTGATACTGGTAGCCCGATCTCTTTCATCTGTCCGTCTATTTTCAAAGAATTTTGTAATTCTTTGATTGATTCTTTAAGCAATCCCTCTCTTTCTTATAAAGCTTTAAACGACGGTCCCATTGAGATTAATGGCATTATTCGTTCTAGCATCAAGTTTGAGTTATTGCCTAACATTTCAATTCAAGGCAATTTTCATGTATTACGTCATAATTCTCTTTTTACTCATATTATTATCGGACGCGATTTTTTGAGAAATAACAAGTTATTTTTTGCTGTCAACTTTGCAGATGATGAATCGGAAGATAGAGTACATCTTTTTTCTCAGGTTGCTTCTGCTAAAATCATTGAGCATAAATCTATTTTTGATTCTTCATCTTCTGACGTTGTTATTGATTTTGACTCTTTTATTAAAAATAAATTATTGTCTCTTTTCCATGAAATAGAAAACACACAAGTTCCTGTCATTCAGGATGATTATCTTGTTAAAATTAATTTAAAAGACGATTCTATTTATGCTTATGCACCGCGCAAATTTGCTTGGACAGAACGTATTCAGATGAGAGAGATCACTGATGATCTTTTAAATAGAGGAATTATTAAGCCCAGTAGTTCTCCATATTGCGCACGCGTGGTTCCGGTTAGAAAAAAAATGGCTTTATGCGTCTCTGTGTTGATTTGCGCCCACTTAATAATAAAGTTTTAAAACAGAAATATCCTTTTCCTCTTATAGAAGATTGTTTTACGCGATTGAGCAATAAAACAGTTTTTAATTCCCTTGATTTAAAAGATGGTTTCCATCAAATTAAATTACATCCGGACTGTACTAAATACTTTTCATTTGCTACTCCTGATGGTCAATTTGAATTTTTACGTCTTCCTTTTGGTTTTTCTGAATTTCCTGCTGAATTTCAAAAACGTCATGTTCAAATTCTTCAGCCTTTAATAAAAGATGATAAAGTAATTGTATATATTGTATATATTATTTCATTGTTATATTATCTCACATACAAGTCCAATCAGAGTAGCTATACACATATACACATATACATATATATATATATATATATATATATACAGTGTTTACTAAAAGTGTGGAAACCCCTTAATGTATATATATATATATATATATATATATATATATATATATATATACAGGGTGATTTAAAATAACCCCTGTGTCCCTGAAATGACATATTCTTGAATCAATTCTAAGACGATTTTTCCTTCGGCAAAATTTCGTCCGAAGCTTAGTTTTTGAATTATTAAAGGAAGTAGTTAACGTATGACGGGTCGAATACAAGAGGCAGGCAAGGGTGGCGCGATTCACCGTCAGACGCGGGAGCTTACGCGGGGCGCCTGCTGCGATCAGCTGATCGCTATACACATACAGACACACATGCGAACACATACATTCTCTCTCTGTCTGTCTGTCTGTCTCTCTCTCTCTCTCCCTCTCTCTCATTCGCTCACTCACCTGTAAATTTTTTTTTTTTTTTTTTACGAGAGAGGGGAAAATGCATTTTATGCATACCCACCGGTCGATCCAGTGAGTTATGTGGGACTCGAGTACCAAGTCGAATTACCAACTCGGTACTCCCTACCCACTAAAAACCCCTCTCTTTTCACGAATTTCCTTTAACACACTGTCCCTCTGACTTCCCGAGATCTGTTTTCACATAACGTCAAAAAATAGTTATTATTACCTTGTTCGATGACTTTTGATGTATTGCTGTAATTGCTTGAAGGAGAAATGAATTTTCCGATAGATCGTACGTTCTCAAATTTAACGTAGATATCACGTTGCAAAAGACAAGAAATCCACACTAAATTATTAACTGAAAGTTTTTCTTCTTTCATGAACTGTATTCTTTTATTAAACTTTAACGTAATCACATTTATTTACTCATTCGATGAGACGAGAAATTTACTAATGACTCTATCACTAATCACTATTAATCACTGTCGAATAATAATTGTTGGCGATTAAAAATCACTCGATGAAAGAAACACGCGCGGACACGTTACTACACGACGCGACAATGCGACGATAATTACGACTCGGCGACTGCAAGCAGTTTTTTGTCATGGTAGGTTGCGGTAGGTTAAGGTACTACTGGCGCTATCGAACGCGATCATGTGTTCGATTGAAGAATGCGGTAAACATAATAAACATTTAACATAATAATAATATTAATATGCACGGATCCCGCTCGTCTTAATCCCATGCTTAAATGTGTTTATGAATCACATTAAGACGTTTCCAAATAAGATCATCTTGAATAAGGTACACCTTGAGAGTTTACTTAAATCCCGCCTTGTTTTTTGACTATGAATCTAGAGGACGTCTTAAGACCAAACTTAAGGTAGTCTTAAGAACAAGTTTCGACTATGAATACGGTCCTTAATCTTTGAATGAGCGCCAATTTGTCCATGACATAATCCTGAAAAGATTCTGAAGAAAAAATCCATTTTCGAGCTTCTATTTTTTGCATAATTACCAAAAGGTATTTTTCTTCTGAAACGATAGAGAATAGCCGTTTTAAAATCAGTCCAAGATTTGTTGGTGTCTCCAGTACTTACATCAAACCATCTGCGAGCAGTCTTCGTAAGATTATTAGCCGCAGCAAACATCATAACAGCAGGGAACAAACCATGAATATGGGAAACGTTTTCAATCTTCTCGATCCATAATTCTATATCATCATCCTCCGAACTAGAAAAGGAGGGAATTTGGGAAGATAAAAACTTTACAGACTGACCTGCGGGTACAGATGGAGAGGCATTAGTAAACGTATTATTTAAAATACTTCGAGAAAAATGTGGGTCAGCAGACGAGCTTGAATCAGAAGGATCCCGCTGATTGTTATTGATGACCAAAGAAGCGAGCAATTGCTGCATCTGTGACATTTATTCTCGTTGCAGTTGAGCTTGCTAGGCCATAAAAGAGCAAAATTGTGGCAGAAAAGAGTCGATGAGCCCAAACCGATGCCCGTAAAGGAAGGAGCTGAAGAGGAACCAGGAGCGTTTGCAGCATCGGAAGATGAAGAAATAGGAGAGTTTGGGTTGCCGGGAGCTTCTTGGTGTAAAATGTTCGATACATCCTCCGACGGGTTACATTTTTCAAGATGCGATAAAATTGCTTCAATGCATTTTTTCTTGCTGTTGGGAATACTCAAAATACCGCAGCCTTTGGCTTCTTTCTTAAGCTCAGCCAAAGATAATTGTTCAAGATGTTGACGAGGCATAATTACAATTTTTATTAACCGTGGCGGCAAAAGAAACGGAGCTCGAAATGGCGGATACAAACAAATGCTTACTAATCTTCAAAAAGAAAAGAAAGCAAAAACGCAACGCAAAAAAAAGCTCCAAAAATGCCTCACATAAACCGGGACATCAAATGAGAACACGGCGAGCTATCCCACTTATGAAAGTTGTAAAGGGCTGATCTAATTTTGGTCAGGTGATGAGGGTGTAAAAGCTGTTGCCGTGTTGAGATCAGGAAAAGTGACACAGGATTTAGGATTGGAAGAGATTTAATGTATTCTTCTTGGTTTTACACTTTACTTAGAACATATTATTAAATATATAACTCGTTTATCGAGAGCCCGAGGCACGCACGTCTGTACCGCAACGCAAATACTAAAATAACAACGTGTCGTAACCCGACGAAATAATAATTTAATTAAACTAAAAGTAAGAGATATTAAGAAATAAAAATAAAACGTGACGAAAAGAAAGCAAGTCACGGCCAAAGCTGAATAAGCATAACAAAACGGAGCACGAACCGCGCTCCGGCCCAGGGACACCTCATCCTTCCTGTATCCAACGATATATAAACCGATCACCACGACGGGGTGACAGAAGAAAACCTGAAGTCATCAACAATACAAGCCGCCGCATTGACTAAGTAAGCTCGCTACGCCTAACCCTAGCGTATAAGACAAACACAAAAGTAGTGTAAGGCCAGTGTAAGAAGAACGACCGAAATATATTCCTTTACTATCAAGTACGGAGTGTCTACATTTGTTGCCTGGGTTCTAATCCTTTGGGCGAATAACCTCGAAGGCCCACAACCCCATGGCGCGGGCACAACAAACGCAACGCTGAAAAAAATGCCAATTGTAGGCAAAAGGAATAACGGAGGTTAAGGAGGAATAAGGAACGCTGGAGAGATGTCGATATCGAGAAAAAATATCGAATATGAATATATTTATCAACTTAGAAAATATTCATGTCAATATCGAATGAATACTCATTATATCAAATAAAATATCGAATAATCGATATTTTTCACAAAAACTACAAAGCTGTTATAAAATTTATTTAATAATTTTATTTTATATTTATACATATGTATATATCATAGTTTATATTTTACTTTATAACATAATATACTTATAATTAGATGACATAAAAAAAAGTATTGCATAAAATCACAGAACAAGAATCACAAAATTATTAAAATAAAAATAATTATGCATATTTTCTTTATGCACATTTGTATCTGAATAGGTAATATATTTTTTACGTGACATTTTATATATTAATTTAAGAACTTAAACAAAACAAAAAAATAAAACAAAATAAAATAAAACAAAAATAAAATAAAACAAAAAAATATACCATATTTAAAAAATATACCATATCTTAAAAAGATATACAGGGTGTCCCATTTTAAAGGACCCACTCAAATATCTCAGAAACACTGCGTTAAATCGAAAAATGTTTCAAACAAAAGTTGTGTGGCTTCAAGGGGGCCATAAGATGGTGACAATGATTTGACCTTGGAAAATCATTTGAAGGTCATGTGAAGGTCAACTTTAAAATCTTAAATGGAAACCCCCATTTTTTATTTAGTATTCTTGTAGCTGACATCGAGAGCTTTCCAAAACACTATAATTAAGTATTTTTTCATTAAGTACTTTTCGAGTTATGAGGCTTGAAATAATTTCTTAATTGTACATAAACCATAAAATATCTAGTAAAATATTCATTTTTCGATTATCTTACCTTAATACTTTTATGCACAGAACAATGTGAGGAATCAATTGGTATAAAGAAAACACATAATAGTTTCTTAAAAAAATATGTAATTTGCAATTAACAATTACATATTTTTTCTCAAAAACAACTATGTTTTTTATTTACACTAATTGATTCCTCACATTGTTCTGTGCACAAAAGTATTAAGGTAAGATAATCGAAAAATGAATATTTTACTAGATATTTTATGGTTTATGTAAAATTAAGAAATGATTTCAAGCCTCATAACTCGGAAAGTACTTAATGAAAACTAACTTAATTATAGTGTTTTGGAAAGTTCTCGAGATAAGCTACAAGAATATGCAAAAATATATAGGGTGTTCCATTTAAGAAATTCAAGGTGACCTTCATATGACCTTCAAATGACTCTTCAAGGTCAAACCAATGGTACCATCTTATGTCCCCCTTCGAACCAAACAACTTTTGTTTGAAACATTTTTCGATTTAACGCAGTGTTTCTGAGATATTTGAGTGGGTCCTTTAAAATGGGACACCCTGTATAACATAACTTCAAAAAATGTATATGTTTATGTTAGACTGATTATTTAAATATTTCTCATAAAATGAGTAAGGAAAACAGCCTCTTTTATATGACGATTTGTTAATCTACTTCTTTTATCGGTTACGACATTATTAATAGCGGAGACAACTCTTTCTGAAGCTACGGAAGATCCCATTATTGTACAATATTTTAGGACAACTTCTGCCAATGCAGGAGACACTGCTTTGTAGTTATGCCAATATCTAATAGGATCCTCTGATAGTGCAAGTACTGCAGACTTAAAATATAATTTTAATTCAGGTGGCATTTGTGATGTATATGATAATGATTCGTTATCTTCGCCTGAATATTTTAATTTTTCTGCATGCTTTGTCCAAATAGAATTTAAAACTTTTTGGCTTTCTTTAGGTGGATTTTCCTCTAATATTGAAGAAAAATCTTGTTTCGCTATTTCTTTAACTTCCTTGGATATTTGCGATATAGCTTCTGATTGAGAGAGAGAAGAAAAGCTATACACTCTTTTGAATCTAGGGTCAAGTAGAGTTGCAATTGCTAAAAGCTTATTTTTTTCAAGAGGTTTATATTTTACTTCAATGTCCTTTAACAAATTTTTTTTTAATTCTATCGCAGCGTTGGTGACAGAATTTAATTCATTTAATGTGTCTCGTATATTGTGACACAATGGCAAAACCATGCTGGCAGTAACATATTTATCAGCTGATATCTGAGTAGTCGCTATTTAAAAGGTGCCAAAATGGAAATAATTTCGGATATTACCTCAATGTGAGATCCTGCCAACATTTGTGGACCATCTTTATGATTTTTGCTAGCTAAAATAGTTCCCAGAATAGGTGTTAGTTTCTCAAATTTGTCTATCATTTCAAGAGTAGAGTTCCATCGAGTAGAGATGTCTTGCGTGAGATATGTTATGTTCCCTTCACTTTTTCCATGCTTTAACTGTTCTGCTCTGAGTTCATCTGATGCAATTGTATTTTGCTTAAAGTATGTCACAATCCGTTTAATTTGTACAATTATTTTGTCGAGCTCAGATGTATTTTTTAAAGAATTCTGTACCACTAAATTAGTGATATGTGCAAAGCACCAAATCCATTTTGAATGATCTGAAAATAATTCAACTGCTTTTTGCATGTTAGCAGCTCCATTTGTAGTAATGGCAACTATTTTAAATGAACTTAGAGAATATTCCTCACATATCTGATTAAAGTGCTCAACTATAGTATTTGCTGTATGTCTTTCTGTTAGCGGTACTGCTTCCAGACAAACAGATTCAAGTTTATAAGTTTTTAAGTTGAGGAAATGACCTGTTATCACTAAGAAACTTCTCGTTGAGTTTATTATTGTGCAAATATCTGATGTCAAAGATATATAATGTACTTGATCCAGCATATCTTTAAGTTGTGATCTGCACATCTTATATTTTTCTTCAAGAAGAATTGTTAAAGTAGATCTTGAAGGAATTTTATACAGAGGACAAAGAGTCTTGACAAAATGTATAAAACCTTCTCTTTCGACAGTTCTAGTAGGCATATTATCTTTGCATATCATATTAATCAATGCGTCTGTGATTGCTCTATTTCTTGAACCTCCACTTTCAAAACTTGTTCTTCTATTAAAGACTTCCAACAATGTGCTTTGCGAAGATTGTGATGACATAGGACTAAGTGATGGAATATCAACAGTGAGTGGACTTTGTAATCTATAAAGAAAAGGATAAAAAATATATCAACTTGCTTTGTTTATTTTCTGTTAATTTATAAAAAATTATATGTATAGTTTTATCTATTTATAACTTTGTTTTATTTTATGCCTGCTTTAAATCCTGAACTACATTTTTAATCGTATAAAATAAGTTTAATGTTAAATTAAATCTATCAATATACCTGCTATGATTACTGGTGCTAGGTTCGTCGGGATCTAAATTTTCTTTCGAGTTGTTATCTTGTACTGTTAATCATAAGTTCATGTTTTTTCTACAACAAATATTTTATATATAAATTTTATATATTATATTTTTTATTTAAATTAATAGTTATTTATATCATTATAAACTAAAGAATAAAAAGTAAATAATAAAAGTAATTTTATATTCTATTAAAAGTTTTATATAAGCACACATTAATAATAGAAAATTTATTTTAATTTACAAAGTACTATAAGAATAAATAACACGTACCTGTATCTTTTGCTTTTTTGTACATGCATCAAATGCAAATACATGTTTAGTTTTTAGATGAGCCAATAAATTGGACGTTGTTCCAGAAGTTTTGACTTGTTTGGTACATAATTTGCATGCAACAATATTTTTCTGCTCTGACTTTGTAAAATATTGCCACACAAGACTCATATTATATTAGAATATAACAAATAAGCCACAAAATGATATCACTTTTAGGTTATCACGTATCATCGGGCGTTTTTCAGCAAGCGACACAGTGTATCACTTCATCCTTGTTGGTTGCCGAATATAAATAAGGATGAAATGATTCACTGTGTTACACTGTGCCCTCTGTGTCACTTGCTGGAAAACGCCCATCATTATTCGTCAATTAATTCACTATGGTTATGTTACGGACTGTATGTATGTATATATGTATATAATAGAATAGTTAGGTTAGTTATGAAGGATTCACATATTGCATTTAATATACATGCGTGTAAAAGCTGCATGTTAATTGGTTCGAATCGAAATCTCGTAGACCGAGACCATCATAAGCTATACATAGGCCGGAATTCATAGACGGTGCTTGTATCTCAAGTCTGCTCTTAGGTCGACCTAAGCTCCCATTCAGCCAATGAAATGGCTGCATTGCATTTCTCAAGACGATCTCAAATATAAGCACGATTTATGAATTCCGGCCATAGTTTCTATGCAAGTTTATTTGGATATATTTTAAATTTATCGATCACTTTAAAAAAATATTCATTTTTTAATAAGTTGTTTAAATAGTTGAAAAGTATTCATTCGATATTTTATTTATATTTTTTATATTCGATATTTTTATATCGTGGTAAAAAAAATATCGAATACTCGATAATATCGAATGTCGATAAACATCTCTAGAACGCTGACAATAAGCAAAGAGCGCTGCATGACATATGAACTTAGCTTAAAGGTTGTGCCTTACATATATATTAACAATATTTAATAATAATATTTATTACCTAATATTCCTCCTTTTCTCTCTCTTTCTCTTTTTCTGTCTTTTTTTCTCTCTTTTTCTGCTTGTAACGGAGCACCTTTCCCGACGCCGCGGATCGGCTCGCCGGTGTCAGGGTTCGGGAGAAGGGGAGGCTCAGACTCGCAGAACTACACGTGTTAATTATGAACAAACTCTTTATTCCGTAATCCTTAAACTAAGCTTCACAAACAGGTGTATTTCTAAGAGGACGCGTACAACTAGAAATGCGGACGCAAGATCTTTACACGCTGGTCGCGTACAGCACGACGCGGATCGGACGCAACGTATTTACGAACACAAACCTTAATCTAATGACGCAGGATATGTACAGAGTGATGGCGTGTTACACGACGCGGATCGGACGCAACTTACTTACAAACACAGACCTTATTCTAAAACGCAGGGTATTTACAGAGTTCCCTTCCGTGGTACGCCACCTTGCCGTGGAAGGGCTCGGGTGATCCAACGATCCGCTGTGGTAGTACCGAGGGTTCAACACTCGGGAGGGCCGGCGGGGAGGATCACTCGCTAAGAGCGTACCAGGGCACCCGGCTTTGCCCAGGGGACAGTCTGTCCCTAAAGGATCGTTGGACCCAATGTCGGTAAGGGAAAGAGACCCCGACTACAAACCCCGGCTGCACGGAGCCGATAGGGGAGGATTTCTATCCTCCCTCCGTGCTGGGGTGTGTGCTGGGTGCTCCCGGCAGGGGCTTCGGCTCTGTGGGGGGAAGGGGTGAAGGTGCACCTTGTGTCTGGGGGCGATGTCCTTTTTAGGGCGTGCGTCCTGGCATGGGGTGTGCCGGATCCTCAATGGAGGGATGTGGGTGCCGGTCCTTCTTGTGTCTGGGGGTGACGCCCTTTTAAGGGCGAGCGTCCTGGCATGGGGGGGACGCGGCGTCCCACGGTTGCTCAGCGGAGCCATGCCGGCAGGGTTACTCATACCGGACGGGTCCGCTGGTGTGGAGGGTAGGAGGTCGGCAGAACCACTCGGAGATAATCCGAGCTCGGGTCTGTCAGCCTGGCCACTGGAGCCACTCGGAAGTATTTCGAGCTCGGGTCCAATGGCGGAGGATCGGTCCGTCAAAGTACCTCTTTGGGGGTATGGAGGTGGTCCGGCTGCCGGAGCCGCTCGGACTTATTCCGAGGCGGGGCTCGGCAGCGGAGAGACCTGACGGTCGTCACGACTGCTTCCCTTCCGAAGCGGCGGCCGTCGGAACGGCGGCGTCCTGCATCAGGCTTCTTGCCGATGCAGGACGCGGGCGCGCTGGTCGCCATGGCGGGTAAGGTTGGGCCGGGGAGTAACGACCCAATCCCAACCGTCCGTGGGACCCTCCTGGGATAACCAAGCTTGGCAAGCTGTAGCGTGGTGCCCGCATTGTCGGAGGTGCGGGAGCCCTGAAAGCCCACCCTTTGCGGGGTGGGTTAGTAAGGGCCCGGAGTCCCGTGGGGGAGTTAAGTTTCTCCTCCCCCCAGAGGCATAGTGCACCCCCCCGGGGGAACTTGGGGCCCGGTCGGGAGTGTTGCCGGTCATGTTTCAGGACACTCTCGGCCGGTGAGGGTATACCTTGGTGGATGGAGCCGCGCTGCACCTGGGAGAAAACCAAAAATGAATCGCCAAATTAAAAAAATTATTGACGACGGGGGAGCGTTTCAGCCAGTGGTTGCACTGGACCGAGACGAGGTGCGAAGAGCCTCTTTACGGGGTTCTCAGTCGCGAAGGACGTCATCTAGTGACGCAGCCCGCGACCGGAGCAGGGGCCGTTCCATCACGGCCCAGAGCGGGTCGGAATATGGCTCTGCGGATGAGTCCACAGAGCGTTCGACTCCACTCAAGGAGAAGGCAGCGGGAGAGGGTGGCAACGAGTTTGCCGTCCCTGCCCCCGTCAGAGACCGTGCCGGGCCTTTGTGCTCGAAGGGTTGCAAGAGAAGGGGGAGCGGGGCGTCGGTGGCTCTTCGGAGGATGCTTCGATGGAGGTAGAGCTCACCAAGTGCGATCCGACATCTAAGCGCGCTCGGGAGGACGATGATGCTGCCTCCACGCACTCAGAGCCCGCGAGTCCCCTATCTCGGGGTAAAAAGAGCTCCCGAGGGAGAGGAAGGCCCCCGACAACTAAGGAATACGTTGGGGAACGAGGAGCTCATGCTCAGGGCTGAGCGGGATCTCCTCGACTCCTGGACTGGAGAGCCCAAAGTGACTCAGGCGCGGAAGGTCCTTCTGGGAGTGGAAGTGGCCTTTGAGGAGGGGCCCGAGGAGATCCGCGATCCCTCGAGCCTCTCTGCGGCTGACTTCTCAGGCCAGCTGCAGAAGAGCGTGGAGGCCCTCTACACGGTCGCCTCCTTCAAGAAGGGGTATAAAGGGACCTGAATAAAAATCTTGAGGGAGGCGGCCGAGGTGGTGAGTGCGGTTGGCACTGAGCTGCTCGGCCACACTCAGACGGACAAGAGTCGCCGTCTGCGGGAGGCAAACGCCCGCTTGAGTACGGAGGTCGAGGAGCTCAAGCGGCAGCTAAATGAGCTTCAGGGAAGGGTGGCCAGCATGGCGGATCCGGCGGGGTCCGTGCCACCCCTGACTCCTGTAGGCTCTACGCCAATGGAGGTGACCCCCTCCTCCCCACCTCGGCGCAATAAGCGCAAGAGTGTGGAGGGAGGATTAGACCTCCCCGCTCCCTCTTCTCCCACTCTTGGAAGTCGCAAGAGGGGGAGAGGGGAAGTCCTACGATAGAGATGCCGGCAGCTGCGGCGGTGGATCCGGGAGCAGATTCCATCATCGACGACATATCAAATCGTATGGTGGCGTCTTTCAATGCGCGGTTCAAGGCGATCGAGGGGCGTCTGCTCCCGCAGAAAATTCGGCCTCCTTTGGAGGTCGACAAGAAGGCTGCAGCGGCCAAGGCGAAGACTTTCGCTGAGGAGGCCGCTGCACCCTCCAAAGGCAGGGCTGGCGGTGACGGAGGAGGGAAAGGGACTCAACCCAAACCCTCCTCCTCCTCCTCCCAGTCTTACACCCCTAAAAATGGTGGGAAGAAGGGTGGGACGAAGGCGTCCAAGGCCCCCCTGGCTCCCGATACGTCCGGAACTGCTAAACCCCCACAGGCTGCGGCCAAACCGTCTGAATGGACGGTGGTCGAACGCCGGGGGGGGGGGGGGAATCGGGGGATACGGCAGGCAAAGCCAAGGCCCAGAGCAAGGCCCCGGCTCTCTCCTCAAAGAGGACTCCGCCCCCTAAAAAGGGCGAGATTAAGTTCGGGGGCAAGAGCAAGGGCAAAGGTGGGAAGGCCCCTCAAGCGAGGGTTCAATCCGCCAAGCCCCGCAAGATTCACCCCCCCCCAAGCAGGCTGCTGTACTATTAAGTATGGAGCCTGCGAAGGAGGGCGAAAAGCCCGTGTTATTGGGGGACGCGGTGTCCGGGGTCCGCTCCAGCATTAAGCTGGCGGACTTTGGAATCGCGTCCCTCAAGCCAAAAAAGGCGGCGGGCGGGGGGATCCTATATGAGATCCCCGGCCAGGAAAGCGGCGTTAAAGCCGATAAACTGGCCGAGGCGTTGAGGGCTTTATTGGAGCACAAGGGGGTGCGGGTAACCCGCCCGGTGAAGCTCGCGGAGTTGCGTGTCACCGGGCTGGATGACTGTCCCCCGAAGAGGTTAAAGCTGCGACTGCCGCGGCTGGGGAATGCCCTGCGGGGGAGGTGTCGGTTGGCAAGCTCAACCGCTCCCCCGCGGGCAGGTTAGGATCCGTATGGGCCAGATGCCCGGCAATCGCGGCCAAGAAAGTTATCGACGCGGGCCCGCTCACTGTTGGGTGGGTTAAGGCCCGCGTCGAGGCCCTCGGTGCCCGGCCCCTCCAATGCTTTAAATGCTTAGGGGCCGGTCACACGAGGGTAAATTGTAAATCGGAAGTTGACCGCAGCGGTCAGTGTTACCGCTGCGGTCAACCAGGTCATAGGGCCTCGGGATGTTCCGCCGAGCCCAAATGCCCGTATTGCACGAGCAGGGGGCTCAAGGCGGAACACAGGTACGGAGGGTTGGCTTGTGTCTCTCTCCGGCCTGAGAAGAAGGCAACCAAAGGGGGATAGGGGAAGAAAGGGCCGAGGAAAAGGGGGCTGCTTCGCTGACTACGGAGCGGCCCCCGGCCCCCGAGCCGAATAAAGGCCCGGGTGTTGGCCGGGAAAAGGCGATGGATACCGAGTAGTTATACAGGACCATCGCCTCCTGCAGGCGAACCTCAACCACTCCGCCAGGGCGCAGGATCTCCTGCTTCAGACCTTGGCGGAGTGGAGCATAGACTTGGCCGTGGTGGCCGAGCCGTACCACGTCCCCGTTAGATCCTTTTGGATTGGCGACGTGGACGGCTTAGTCGCCATCATCGGCAAGTACGGTGCGGAGGCACTGCCCCTCTCCCTTATCGGGAGAGGGAACGTCTACGTGGCGGCACAATGGGGGGAAATTGCCGTGGTGGGGATGTATTTTTCACCCAACCGCGATCTGGCCCAGTTCAGCGCATATCTGGACCGGCTGGCGACAGTTATACGTCGCCAGCTACCCGGTTCAGTGTTGGTTGCGGGGGACCTCAACTCCAAGTCGGTGGATTGGGGTTCCCCTGTGACAGATACGCGGGGCGGGTGCTCGTCGAGTGGGGAGCGGAACTGGCCTTCGTGGTGCTCAACCGAGGCTCGGCTCACATCTGCGTGCGGCATAACGGCGAGTCCGTGGTCGATGTGACCTTCGGCTCCTCGCCGGTTGCGCGCAAGGTGGTCGGCTGGAGAGTGATGACGGGGTTGGAGACGCTGTCCGATCACGGGTATATCCGGTGGGACGTTTCCGGCCCCTCCCTTGGCGACCGGCCGTGCCCTCCCGGGGGTGCACCCCTGCCACCCCGTTGGGCGTTGAAGCGCCTGGATGAGGACACCCTGATGGCAGCTGCTTCGGCCAAGGCCCTGGAGGAACCAGAGCCGGGCCCCTGTGACGTTGATGGGGAGGTTTCCTGGTTCCGGGAGGCAATGACGCAAATTTGCGACGCCGCCATGCCCCGGATTCTGGCCCTCCCCGCGCGGAAGGCGGTGTACTGGTGGTCGCTCGAGATTGCGCAATTACGCGTAACATGCGTAAGGGAGCGACACCGGTACACCAGATGTCGTCGCAAGCGGCACACGGAGGCCGAAGCGGCAGCGCTGCACGAAGCCTATAAGGAGGCAAAAAAGGCACTGCAGCGCGCCATCAAGAGGGCCAAAGATAAGGCCTGGGCGGAGCTCCTGGAGACCCTCAATGACGATCCATGGGGGCGCTCTTACCTGATCGTAAGGAAACGTTTGCGGTTAGGGGGGCCCCCGATCACAGAGGGTCTCCACCCCCAGGTCTTGGAGGATGTGGTTTCTGCCCTTTTCCCCAATAGGGGAAGGGCGGGCCAGCCTCCGAGACAGGCGGTCCAAGTACAAGATTGGACCGCCGATCTGAGGGTCACTGAGGAGGAGCTGGTCAGGGCAATCAAGAGGCTCCGGGCGAAAAATATCGCCCCGGGGCCGGACGGGATCCCTGGTCGTGCCTGGGTCTTAGCCCTCGGTGTCCTCGGGGACCGACTGAGGCGGCTTTTGACAGCCTGTCTTCGGTCGGGGCGTTTTCCCCCCAAATGGAAGGAGGCGGGTTTGGTCCTCCTCCGAAAAGAGGAGCGTCCCGCGGAGTCTCCCTCCGCGTACCGTCCGATATGTCTGCTGGATGAGGCGGGCAAACTCTTCGAGCGTTTGCTCGTTGCCCGCCTCAAACAGCACCTGTCCCTGGTGGGCCCCGATCTGGCCGACTGTCAGTTCGGATTCCGAGAGGGCCGATCAACCGTGGACGCGATTTTACGCGTACGGGCTCTCTCGGATGAGGCTGTCTCCCGAGGTGGGTTGGCGTTGGCGGTATCTCTTGATATCGCCAACGCCTTTAATACCTTACCTTGGGAGAGTATAAGGCGTGCACTCGGATATCACCGGGTGCCGCTTTATATGCAGGAGGTAATCGGGGATTACCTCCGGGACAGGTCCGAGACATATCGGGCGCGGTACAAAGTACCACATAAGAGGGAGACGCAGTGCGGGGTTCCGCAGGGGTCGGTCTTAGGACCATTCCTGTGGAACTTCGGCTACGACTGGGTGTTGCGGGGTGTCCTCCTCCCGGGCTTTAGTATCGTCTGCTATGCAGACGACACTTTGGTTATGGCCCGGGGGGACAATTGGGAGGAGACCAACCATCCGCCTCGCACGAGTAGGGGTGGCACTGGTTGTCGGCCGTATTCGCGCATTGGGGTTGATGGTGGCGCTTCATAAGATGTAATGTATTTAACAAGGCCTCGGCGGAAGCCGCCACCTCAGCCCTACATAATCATCGAGGGAGTCCGCAGGCCGAGGTACGGCCTTATATGAAATATTTGAGGCTGTACCTTGATTGCCACTGGTGCTTTAGAGAGCACTTCCGCCGCATGGCCCCCCGTATTGGGGCAGTTATAAACTTCTTTGGGAGTATACTGTCCAACATTGGGGGGCCAAAGGACAGAGTCCACCGTCTCTATATGGGGGTGGTCGGATCTATGATCCTATATGGGGTCCCCTTGTGATCCAAAGATTTGGTGGCCAGCCGACGCAGTACAGCCGTAGTGCTTGGACTGCAGCGGCTGGCCATCAGGATCACACGGGGGTATAGGACCATCTCCTGCGAGGCGGCACCAGCGGTGTCGGGGTCCATTTCGTGGGACCTGCTGGCGGAGATGTACGCCTCCGTATACGAGCATACCGTTCTCCGCCAGTGGGGTGTTGTCCCAACATCGCGAGCGGTGGAAGTTGCTAGGCACCAGGCCCGTCATCTAGCTATTTCAAAGTGGAAGGAGAGGCTGGCTATACCAAGAGTCGGCCTCCGAGCTGTCGGGGCCATCCGCCCGGTCCTCGAGGACTGGGTGGATCGGCGGCATGGCGGACTCTCATTTAGGTTGGTGCAGGTACTCACCGGGCATGGCTGCTTCGGTGAGCACTTGCATGAGAGGGCTAGACATGAGCCGACAATACAGTGCCACCACTGTGTGGAGGTAAGAGACACGGCGCAGCACACCCTGGAGGAATGTCCTTCTTGGGATGTGTAGCGCCGTGTCCTCAAAGACATCATTGGGGACGATCTCTCGCTCCCGGCTATGGTTAATGCCATGGTCGGGAGCAAGGATGCCTGGGGCGCCATGGTCTCCTTCTGTGAGGGTGTCATCTCGCGGAAGGAGGCCGCGGAGCGGGAGTGAGAGGATGATCCGTCCTCCGCTCCCATCCGCAGGAGGAGGGGAGGTGCGAGGAAAAGGGTATATGCCCGGCTTCCTTAGCGCCTCCTGCGGGGGTCAACTTTCCCCGCACCTCCTTCAGTGGCGGGTCGAGGGGGACTCACTCCCCCTTGACTAGGGACTTGGGGGACGTGCTGTTAAGGGCGCATACGTTCCCCCCTATAGGTCCCTCCCTGGAGGGGCGACGAGATTGCGTGGCTGCGTCTCGTCGTCATATTCGTCGAGGGTTGGGGTGTATAACACTCCAACATTTGGTAGGGACCCCTCTCTGTTAACTGGAGAGGGGTCTTGCGTGCAGGGGGGTCGCGGCCGAGTGCGTAAGCGATCCCGTGGCCCACCAATCGCGCGCGATAGCGGCCACCATGGGGTTTTAGCGGGTAGTCGAGGTTATCCCTCGGAGTCCCGCATAATCCCCGCCTTTCCCTAAGGGCGGGGGTATGCGTAAATGCATTTCCCCATATAAAAAAAAGGGTATTTACAGAGCTATCATGTGTTACACGATGCGGATCGGACGCAACTTACTTACGAACACAGACCTTATTCTAAAACGCAGGGTATTTACAGAGCCATTACGTAAAGGCTAGTCGCGGACGCGGGCGCGAGATACCTACAGAGTGGTCGCGTGCAACTAGGCACGAACACAAGCTTAACAGAGTCTGCCAACCGTGGTCGGCCGAGGACGGGAGCACCCGTCCTCAGGGTGGTGTACACGAGAGCGCCCGTAGTACACCAAGATACTGGACGTCGGTTGCAACCGGGCCCGATAGCAACCGGGCTCTAGACCAGGGGAGTTAAGACAGGTTACTGCAGAACAGCTAACGGACACGGATTGGCGCAACGCGAGACCAATGAAACGGTCGGTTCGTTCGAAAAGCGCGGGTATCGCTGTCGGGTAGGAACATGGTTGGGATCTAGGGCCGTGAAGGCGGTTGTGCTTTATTCGTTCCAGGAGCCGTGAAAACGGCTGTTGTTCCAGGAGTCGTAGCAACGGCTGTCGTCCGGGAACCGCGTAAACGGCTGTCGTCCAGGAGCCGTGGAAACGGCTGGCGTTCAGGAGCCGTCGAAACGACTATCATCCGGGAGCCATGGAAGCGGCGGGTGTCCAGGAGCCGTGAGAACAGCTATTAGGTCCTCGAGGATACGAGCCGAACAGTTCCGGACGTTGGTTGCAACTGACCGAGTACGAGAGCGCCCGTACCCTGGACCGGATCGTCCTTGGCTCGACGGGATGCTACTGGTTGTCGAGTGCACCCGATCGGGCACGGTAGACCGTGCTCTGCACCAGAGCAAGGATAGGAGCTCGGTAAGCTTCGAATGCCCAGAGTGCGCCCTGTGGCTTCGAGCGTCCCGAGAGTCGGGACAGGAATAAGTATCGTTCTGCCGGAGTGGCCGCCTTATATACCCGGCTGGATACCCCCACGCGCTACTCCCACACGGTCATGCGTGTCGAAGTGGGATAGCCCGCGATTCTCAATCGGCGGCTCTCAATCCGCGGCTCGGCCGAGGTGCTCAATCGGCGGCGCTTGGCGCCAACTTAGCGCGAGCGGGTGTTTGGAAACTCGACTCTAGTAACGGCTCTGCCGTCACGTGTTTCTTTTAATAAAGTTTTTTTCTCTCTTTCTCTGTCTCTCTTTCTCTTCACTTTCTCTCGCCATAAATAGAGAGTTCCTCTTTCTCTTTCCTCGCCTAACATATAATTATAAATGTAACTAATAATATATATATATATATATATATATATTGAATAACTAAGCATAACATAATTAATTCACATAACATAATAATGATATAAATGATATAATAATCTCTCTCCCTCCCTCTCTCTCTTTCTCTGTATATATACAATACCTTTCTCTATTTGTTCTTTCCTCTTATTCCACCCTTTTTCTCTTTAACTATTTTATTTTTCTTCTTTCTTTAACGTAACAGTCAAACTGTCAAACTGTCAAACGACACGTGTGAAGCAAGTCACAGCAAATTACTATCGACGACCAATAACCAATCAGTCGACGACCAATAACCAATCATCGCGGAAAAGCGGCAACAATGTCAATAACATACCTTTTTTAGAGAGAGACTAGCTCGCAGCGCGCGCTAACGCGCGCGCCTTCCACGGATCTGATTTTAATTATTTTTATTTTAAAATATTCATCCCATTCTCCCATTTCTATATCTCTCCCTTAACTCATTCTTTTTTCTCTTCTCATTATTCATCATTTTCATATATCTTTCCTTCTCTCCTTATTTTATCTACTTATCTGTCTCATCCTTTATTTTTATTTTCTTCTTATTTTTTACATAATAATTGGTTACACGCCAATCTCTTTGAATATGGTAGAAGAGAATATATTTTATCATTTTACATCATTACAATAACATTTTATCTTTTGTTTACAATAATAGCACATTAATATTACACATAATATAATTATTCATTTACTTATTTATATATTTTTTTATTTGTCATTACTTCTTTATTATTTATAAATCTGTTTCATCTTATTAATTTTTTCTTCAAACATCTTTATTCTCTCTTATAATTTTTTTCATTTATTAGAACATAATTTATTATAGACTTTTTCTCCTACCGTATCTTTTTTAATTCAAGCCTTTATAGTTATTAGTTTAATCCTTTTTTCTCGATTTTTAACTTTACTTCTACAAATATAAATATATATATTTAAGTATATAAATGTAAGTATATTAATAATTAAATTATCAATTAAAATATTACTGAAAGGTAATTATTAATCTTTAATTAAATTAAGTTTAAAATAAAAATCTTTAATTTTTGTTTACTTTGTTATTTCTTTTATATCATTATAATAGAGACTACAATCAAGACTGCACTATGAATATTTTTGTAACGGCGCGTATGCGCCATTACTAATGTATTAAATACATATATAACACACGCATGTTTCTTTCTCATTCTATCGCCTTCCTACCACGCTCTGTCTCGCTCATATATTCTCTCGCTCGCACGCTTACAATTGCTCGCTGTCTCGCTCGCACATTTACACTTGCTCGCTGTCTCACTTGCACGCACGCTACCCCGCTCGTACGCATTGCCTGACGCTTGCTGTCCTCTTCGCTCCATCGCTTGGCCATACGTTATCTCATTCTCACGCATTCGCCTTACTTAAGCGGCCCATCTGGAAGGGGAACATTGGAATGCGATCGAATGGGTATAAGCCGGCCTAGCCGGCACACGACCACCAGATCCCGTCCTGCGATCCTACCGAACGCTCCGACCAGATCTCTCGAAACCGAGGTGTTTCTCGGACTCGCTTCCAGGATCGAGGTGTTTCTCGATCCAACCGGGTGTCTCCGGCTTTCCGTCCGGGTCGAGGTGTCTCGACTCAACCGGGTGTCTCCGGCTTCTCGTCCGGGTCGAGGTGTCTCGACTCAACCGGGTGTCTCCGACTTCCCGTCCGGGTCGAGGTGTCACAACAGAAGGATTACAAGGTTGGGAAAAGGAAGAAGGATTCAAAAAGATAGGATAGGATGAATGCCCAGGCAATTCGGGAATAGGACACAGGGAATAAACAGGAGGTTTTGCAGGAACACTTAGAATGTGGGAAGACATTGATCTTAATTTACTGGTGTAACTAATATTATTTTCGGGAAGTGCGAACGAGCCGAAAAATTCAATTGGAGGAATTCTTGAGAGGACCACTTTCTTTTTTAGCCTAAAAAACTTTTGATTGAGTCTATTGCGCTCTCCGAGATAGAGAAACCGGAAGTACATTCCTTATCTATTAAAGAACGAATTTATAATATAAACAGGAAGAATGTTATAAATTCTACGCACGCAAACACAATCATTCTGTTGTAAGAAACGCAAGTATTTGTATGCATCATATAATTCGATCCTTAACACTTTATTTAAAAACTGTAATCGAACGTTATTTTGTATTCAAATTCGATGGGGTGTGTTTGAGCGTGAGTTTGGTGACCAACGTTTTCGTGGGAACAATTACATCAATGATTTTTAAAGGCGGACGGTTGTAAGTTGCGTGGGACGGTGAGGATTGTTATAGACGGAGAGCTGGCTACAGAGCGAGCAACATGCCTCTGTCCACGAAATATCTTACCTGGAAAAGGTTCGATTGCAATCGGCAAAGTGAAAGCCCGACCGTCAGAAGGCAGTCTGGAAGCTAAATGCGTGGGCGGGCGACGGAACGTGCAGATTTCCCGACAAAAAAAACTGTCAATTGACACCGCTAAAAATTTGCATAGGTATCGAGGAGCATGAGAGAAAGTAGGAAAAAAATTGTCAGAAGGATAAGTAGAAGCTAAAGGGTTGTCAGAAGTTGCCAAAGTTGCGAAAAATCTCGGAAAATTTATATATTAAGAAGAACTTCTGACAATTTGCATTTGTATTGTTTACATATAGAATAAACTACGTGCAAAGTGTCAGAAGGCAAAGTGGAAAAGATCATGAGAAATTCGGGTGCAAAGTGCGAGAGCGTTTTGCGGCGCGCGGCGCCGCGCTCAGTGGACCGATCGCTTTTCTCTTGATTTTCACACTGTCTTGATTTTCACATACTTTATAGCACTTCTGACAATTTATCCGAATATTCATAAAGGACTAAAGGAACTATTTTTAAAATGTCAGAAGTCAATTGAGAAGATATAAATTTTTATAAGAAATTAAAAGAAATAAATTTTATTGACTTGAATTTTGTCGCCAAAAGTTTTTTGCAACTTCTCTAGAAGATGTTGAGAAGTATATTTGACGTCGAAAGATTCAAATTCTTTAACATAAAAATTCTCAAGAATTTCATTATAACAATCTGTGAGAAATTGCAATAAATGACATTCTTTATTATTTATAATATTTTTCTCAACAAATCCGCAAATATCCGCGTATGTCAATTCATGAAATTTCATTTTTTTATGCCAATCAGTATCAGGAGTTACTGGATCGATAACGTTTTTTCTAAGATATGTCTTTTTGCATGAGTTATGATAATAAATTTTACTATTTACACCTAAAGCGTCTAATTTGCTCTCGATTTCGCTATCACTACAAGCATTCGCAGTTACAAAAATATCGTTTCGCAATTTTTCGTCCACCGATGAGTGAAGGGATAACGCACGATAATTATGTACTTTTCGGTTTCTATCGCAAAAAAAACAAATTCGTTCGCCGCTTTCCTGGTTGTTTGTGCTATCATCGTCACTTGCTTCCTCGTCGTCACTCGCTTCCTCGACACTTGATCCCTGCTTGCCACTTGCTTTATCCTGTTCAAGGTTCAACAGGCATGGACGTAGTTTGCGGCGATTCCGTCCGTTGTTCAATATTGCCGCTGTCTAAAAATAAATAATTTAAAATATGAATTTTTTTACGTATCGTGATAGTCAAAAAACCGTTATTAATACTTCTACATTATTACCGAAATATAAATATGAGAATAATTTAAACAGTGTTATACAAAAAGTACAATTAATTTTTATACAAAATTGTTTAGACATACTATAAACTATTACTGTAAATATTTAAATTACCTGAGACACTTGCAAATGATGTCGAAGCTTCCGCAACTAAAGCAGGATTAGCATTTACTTCGGTAGATTTGTTTTGAAGTTCATCGTATTTTTCAATATATTTTTTAGGGATTGCCAAGAAATTTTTTCGGTAACCGGAATGATATCCATTAATATCGTCCACACAGTCAGGAAAACCGATATCGTTGTATTTCATGTTTAATGCAACACGAATACGAAGTTTTTCGCGGCACTGTTGTAAATTTTCTTCGGTAAATTTCATAATTTTACCGGAAACAGCTTCACACTTAAAAACACAAGATAGCTTAGAACTCATTTTGTCGTTTAGAACTACAGAATGAAAATGAAAAAATAAATCTCGGGGCCAACTATGTTCAAGCCTCCGAGTTACAAGCCAAACTGCCGTTTCGATCCCCTTCGAAAGCGTCCTTCCCCCTCTCTTTTAAAATAACGGTCATTTCAAAGCGAAGGATCGAAAGAGAGAGAGAGAAAGAGAGACAGCAAACGAATACGCGCGCCGCAAAACGCTCTCGCACTTTGCACCCGAATTTCTCATGATCTTTTCCACTTTGCCTTCTGACACTTTGCACGTAGTTTATTCTATACGTAAACAATACAAATGCAAATTGTCAGAAGTTCTTCTTAATATGTAAATTTTCCGAGATTTTTCGCAACTTTGGCAACTTCTGACAACCCTTTAGCTTCTACTTATCCTTCTGACAATTTTTTTCCTACTTTCTCTCATGCTCCTCGATACCTATGCAAATTTTTAGCGGTGTCAATTGACAGTTTTTTTTGTCGGGAAATCTGCACGTTCCGTCGTCCGCCCACGCATTTAGCTTCCAGACTGCCTTCTGACGGTCGGGCTTTCACTTTGCCGATTGCAATCGAACCTTTTCCAGGTAAGATATTTCGTGGACAGAGGCATGTTGCTCGCTCTGTAGCCAGCTCTTAGACTATTAGGTAACATCGTAGCGTTTTTGGAAACAATGGATATTGTATTGCGCCGCGGTTTTTGCGTTTTATTCTGCTTTTATTTTAAATTCTTAAGGGTATTTCTTTTGTTTGACTGTGTTTATTTTTACAATTTTATCCTTCGACCTGTACATGTCATTTATTTATTTTTGTACCTCTTTTATATCTGATATGAATGTTATTGTGTCACACTGAGGAGGGTCCGAAAGGGACCGAAACGTTTGTAAGAATTATTGAATTTATAAAAAATTATTGAAAAAATTTTTGTCACGCATTACCACCTGCGCTTTGCTTGGTCTAAAATAGCCTTCTTTTTGATTATTATTGAACCGGTAAACGAAATATAGCGTGACTTTTTTCTTGCAAAGGTTTACTTAAAATGCGCCAACACGCTTCTACAGACCCAACATATCGAGCTTCGATAAAATCTTGAATTTCATGTATTATTGTTTTATCTACATTTTCTCCAATGATTATAGACGCAGCATCGTGACCCTCATAAATATATTTATACAAATATTTTATAGATTTTATACTCGAAACTATTTCAACATTAATATGATTATTAAATAAAAGTAAGAGTGTTGGATTATATGGAACAACATATCTATTATCAACAACATATCGTCTAGGTCTTTCATATAGCAATCCATTATTTCTTCGACGATATTGTGAATAACCATCTTCATCCATAGTCGTCTCAGGTCGAAATGGTTTTGGAAAATGTTTCGAACATTTATTGTCTATCAAACACCAATCTCCACATGGTCCATGAATCATATGTTTCATTATAATATTGTGTAAACTTACATTTTCATTAGGATTAGGAATTTCTGCAGAAATAAATTTATCAACTATTTCAGAATTTGATATTTTATAATTTTGTTTTAATGTAATTAACAAATGTATATGTGGTCCACGTTTTTAAAATTCTATTACATAAACATATGCCAAAACTTCACCAAAAAATTTTTGTCTTACGATAACATTGATTAAATAATTTTTTTTATATTAAATACGCGAGCACATATATCTGCAGGTTATTGATTCAGAAGTAAATTCTCTTTGATTTCGCGCCAATTTGGATTACAAATCATAGTAACAAAGATATCTGGTTTTCCATATTTCCGAACAACAACCATCGCGTCTTGATAATGTTGCAACATATTACGCGGTGAACCTACAAATGTCGGTGGAAGTATAATCATTTTTCCAATGTGAGCATCGCTATTATTCGCAGCGTTTGCTAAATAATCAATTAATCCTTGACAAGTATCAGCACGTAATTGTTTTTGATTCTGTTTACAATAATTAATTCGATCTTTTTCAATTTTTATATAACTATCTTCAAGCCATTGTTGAAATAATCGTCTTCCATGACGAAAATATTAAAATTATTACGTATGGCTATTCGATGTTTTATATATGCAGCTACTTATTCGTTTATTACTATTTTTGCGTTGTAAATTATTGTGCCAACCTTGATTACCATATGGATAGTATAATGGATAAATCCATAGTTCTACATTAGGATCCATCGTACTGACTTGTTGTAATGTTTTATTACTTTTATTATAAATTGTCACGTAAGTTTCCGGAATTTCACCATCTGCTGTAGTAGAAAAAACAGCTGCAACTTCATTTACCCTTTGCACATTGTATCGACCACGATCAATGCCTTTTTTTGTCAAAAATCCCAATTGTAATTCACATATACCGTTATTTTCAGTTGTTTGCTGTTGCATTTGGATTTTTTCATGCATCATTCGATAAGATTTTACGAAAATGTTATTCATACGCATCATATTATCTATTGAATTTAAAATTTCTTCATCGAGACTTGAATTTCGATGTAACCGACACTCTATCGCTTCATTATTATCTACGATAAAGAGTTGACCATAACTTGGCATTTTGTTAGCTGCAGCATACAATGCGGTATTAATTTGATAATCGATTTGTCCTTGAATTTTAAAACAATAAGGTCCAGGTCTTTGAACACTAAAATCTGATATGTTTGCGTTAAATGACGCGAATGAAAATATATTATTATATCCACGAATGCGATTATAAAAATGTTTCGATTTTGAATGATTTTCAGTAAACAATTCATAAAGTTCATGCGGAGATTGAGGTAAGGAACTCAACAGTTCCATGGCTACAACAATCATTAAACGAATTACCTTTATTAGCTACTTTTTCAGAATTGAAATGTTTCGCACCACAATGTTCGCAACATAAATTCATTTCTCCTATATAATGTTCTACAATATTTTCTAATTGAATTAAGTGAGACATGTTAATGTATATATTGAATTAAGTAAGACATATTAATGTCCGTGTATCCTTTTTCTAAAGCTCGAATTTTTTTCATTCACTTCTCTAGTTTTATTAATTATATTAGGAAGCATTGATTTTGATTTTATTGTATTATCATTTATTACAATACTTTGTGATGGTACTTCATGTAAAATAATTATATCTTTAAATCTGTTATCTAAATTTATCAACTTATTTAATGTGCTAGATGTGGTAGAAACAATATCATTGTTTAATGAAGTTTCCATAGTTGAGTATTCCGAGATTCTTCAATATTATCGGCAACATTAAACAATTGCATTCTATCATTTGTCGCATTTATTTCGTTACTACTTTTTATTGTAGAAAAATTAGTAATGGTTGATGTATTAATTGTTTGTGACGCAATGGTAGTTGTTCCATTTATATTATCTATAACTTTCATTGATGAATTAGTTGGTTTGAAAACCTATTAATGTCATTTTTTTTAAATTTGTAGAAGTTTGCGTTATATTATTTGAATAAATTGGACTTGTATTTGATAAAAGTTGGCAATCTTTCTTAGTCAACATTCGTTTTGTTTTTCGTCTCTTAGCCTGAAATTTTTCTTTTTTTTCTCGTTTATTTCGTTGATATTTTTCTTCTTCTTCAAATGTTCGAATTATTTTTCTTCGAGGCATAATTAATTATTATTTAAATAATTTCAATTTAATTATGTAAAAATAGTTGTAATAAATATTTAAGACACATTCAAAGTCAATATTAATTTTTTATTAATTTTAATTTACTTTTGACTCAAATTTAATTTCTTAAATATAAATATAAATATTAATTTAATGTAGCACTTTAATATTTTTTATCATTATACAGAGTGATTCTAAATAACTTTATGCTTTTGCAAAAACATAATCTTGACTGAATTCTAAGACGATTTTTCCTTTGGCAAAATTTCGTCCGAAGCTTAGTTTTTGAATTATTAAAGGAAGTAGTTAACGTATGACGGGTCGAATACAATAGGCAGGCAAGGGTGGCGCGATTCACCGTCAGACGCGGGTGCTTACGCGGGGCGCCTGCTGCGATCAGCTGGTCGCTATACATATACAGACACACATGCGAACACATACATTCTCTCTCTGTCTGTCTGTCTTTTTTTTTTATACGCAGGGGAAATCCTCATGGATACCCCCGCTCCCCGGGGAGAGAGAGAGGGTTATGCCGGACTCCTACCGGCTAAAACCCCTGCGGGTGTCCTCCACCGCGGTGTCACGGGGGAGCCACGGGTACGCCACAGGCATTCTTCCGCGACTCCCCCACCGAAATCCCTCGTTGTAGCCGGGAGGGAGGACACCCGTCCGCCTCCCGGCTCCGTCCAATGGGGTTCTGTCCCGGTGGGAGATCTTCCCGCTCCACACCGGGGCCCCCCTCGCCGCGGCCCCTGAATGGGACCTCTTCTTATGCCGTGGTGGGGGAAGGGAGGGGGGCCATAAGGAGGCCCTCACAGCCCCGGAACCTCCCTCTCACTCCCACCTATCCGCCAAGCCTGCAGTGAAGGGGGGAGTGGGTCTCAACAAGGTCCCTCCCCCCATTCAGTCCCTGTCCAGCGGTGGAGCCGGAGGCCCAATCAGCTTTCTCCTCCCCCGCCGGGTCCTCCTGGCCGCTGCTCTTCCTCGTGCTACCATTGGGGCGGGCATCATCCGCCGATCCCTCTCCGCCTCCTCCATGTTCCGCATGACCTCCTCGCAAAAGGAGGCCACTGCCCGCCACTCCTCCTCCCCCCTCAGCATCGCCTCAATGACAGCGCCGAGGGAGAGGTCAGCTCCCACCACTGCGACCAGGGCACGGCGCTGCACCTCCCAAGCCGAGCAGGCTTCGAGAGTGTGCTGCGCCGTGTCCCGGTCCTCCTCGCAGTGGTGGCACTTGGGAGTTGGTTCCCTCCCGATGCGGCACAGGTAGCGACCGAAACACCCGTGCCCGGCCGCCATCTGCGCCACCCGGAAGGTGATCCGCCCCCAGGCCCTCCTCATCCACCTCCCGAAGACCGGGAGGACGGCTCTCACAACTCTTTGGTTCTCGCGGGCTGGCCCGGCCAATTGCCGCTGCCAATCCACGAGGACCGAGTCTGCCGCCTTCAGCCTGATGGCCCTCTTGGCCCCAGGCCCCACCACAATTCCCCTCCCCCGGATCCCCCAGTACATCTCGGCCCGGGCCTGGGCCAGGAGCTCCAGGGGAGGCGACCCCGCCAGCACCGCCACCGCCGCATATGCGACCGTGCGGTATGCACGCGCGGCCCTTAAAATTATGGGGCGGTGCGCCCCCGTAGTACTCCCCTGATCTTGTTGGACCCCGAGGCAGCACTCGCCCAGATCGGTGCCCCGTAGAAGGGAAGGACCCTCCCCAATACCTCATCGTACGCGATGTTCCACAGCAACGGGCCCAGAACGGACCCCTGCGGAACACCGCGCACGACGGGCCACCGCCTACGCACCCTCTCGGCATCGCGACAGGAGATACTCCTTCCCATGAAATAGTCCCGGATTACCCTGGACAGGTAATCCGGGACTCCGTGCGCTCGTAGTCCCGCCCCTACCATGTTCCACAGGAGAGTATTAAACGCGTTGGCTATGTCCAGGGACACAGCCAACGCCACTCCCCCGTGCTGGACTATCTGTTCCGAGCGGGCCCGCAGACCATCGATCGCGTCGATGGTCGACCGGCCCGCCCGGAACCCGAACTGGGACTCGTTGAGCCCCGCAATCTGTTGCAGGTGCTCATTGAGCCGCCCCACCAATATCCTCTCCATCAGCTTACCGACCTCATCCAAAAGACAGAGAGGTCGGTAAGCCGACGGATCGTCGGGATCCCTCTCTCCCTTCGGAAGGAGGACTAATCTCGCCTCCTTCCAAAGAGAGGGGAAGACCCCCTCCCTGAGGTACCTCGTAAAGAGGTACCTCAGGGACCCGCCAACTTCCCCCATGACCAGGGCCCAAATCTTACCCGGAATGCCGTCCGGACCGGGAGCCTTATTCGGCTTCATCCTCCGGACAGCATCCCGCATCTCCTCCGCTGTCACCTCCCAGCCCTCCCTCCACTCGGGCATACGGTCCGAGAGGGGGAAGGGCACTGCGCTCCCCGCTCCCTCGGGGAAGAGAGTCTCCACCACCTCCCCAAGGAAGCTGGGGGCCAGAGACTCCGTAATCGGAGGCGCCCGCAGCTTCAATTTCTTGAGGACCATTCTGTACGGGCGCCCCCACGGGTCCTCGTTCAGGGAGGCGAGCAGCTCCTCCCAGGCCCTGGTCTTGGACCTCCCGATGGCGACGCCGAGGGAGTGTCGGGCATCCCGACACTCCCCCCGCGCCCGCTCAATACAGGTCTCGCTGCGGTCCCTCCTTCGCATACATCTTTGAAGTCGGCGTCTGGCTCGGACCGAGGCATCGCGGAGATTCGCGATCTCCTCGGTCCACCAGTACGCCGACCTCCT
Source organism: Camponotus vicinus (assembly GCF_025532165.1). NCBI lineage: Eukaryota > Metazoa > Arthropoda > Insecta > Hymenoptera > Formicidae > Camponotus > Camponotus vicinus. The sequence goes on from NW_028141946.1 coordinate 10,077,609, forward strand.
CCCGCATCCTCTCCTTACCCTTGGCATCGAGGCGTCGCAGGCTCCCCAGAGAGCACTGCGAAGCCTCGATGCCAACTCATCCACTCCCTTTACCTCCCACGCCAGAGGGTCTTCCCCCCAGACCCATAGCGAAGCCTGCATCGAGGCCATCAAGAGGTCCGGGTTCAGCCTGGTGAGGGATCACTTACGCACCTCCTGTGAGTCCGGCCCGGTGGGCGGATGTCGGGCGACCAAGCTGAGCTCGATGTACCTGTGATCCGACAGGGTCTCAAGCTCAGCGGCCACCCTCCATCCCCCACCATGCGCAAAGCCGCGGGGTTGACCCACGTCAAATCGACGATGGATTCTCCCCGCGGCCCCACGCAAGTGGCGACGGACCCGACATTGAGCAGGGTCAGCCCGAGTGATCCCGCCCTTAAATAAATATTTAATATTAATATTTTATATGATAATAGTAAAAGTAATAAATATTTTAAAAACACTTATTTAATCTAATTAATTTTTAAATAGATATCATACGATGTATGGATATCACACACATTTATGATAATAATAATTAATATTAATATGTTAAATGTTTATTATGTTTACCGCATTCTTCAATCGAACACATGATCGCGTTCGATAGCGCCAGTAGTACCTTAACCTACCGCAACCTACCATGACAAAAAACTGCTTGCAGTCGCCGAATAATTATCGTCGCATTGTCGCGTCGTCGCGTCGTGTAGTAACGTGTCCGCGCGTGTTTCTTTCATCGAGTGATTTTTAATCGCCAACAGTTATTATTCGACAGTGATTAATAGTGATTAGTGATAGAGTCATTAGTAAATTTCTCGTCTCATCGAGTGAGTAAATAAATGTGATTACGTTAAAGTTTATAAAAGAATACAGTTCATGAAAAAAGAAAAACTTTCAGTTAATAATTTAGTGTGGATTTCTTGTCTTTTGCAACGTGATATCTACGTTAAATTTGAGAACGTACGATCTATCGGAAAATTCATTTCTCCTTCAAGCAATTACAGCAATACATCAAAAGTCATCGAACAAGGTAATAATAACTATTTTTTGACGTTATGTGAAAACAGATCTCGGGAAGTCAGAGGGACAGTGTGTCAAAGGAAATTCGTGAAAAGAGAGGGGTTTTTAGTGGGTAGGGAGTACCGAGATGGTAATTCGACTTGGTACTCTAGTCCCACATAACTCACTGGATCGACCGGTGGGTATGCATAAAATGCATTTTCCCCTCTCTCGTAAAAAAAAAAAAAATTACAGGTGAGTGAGCGAATGAGAGAGAGAGAGAGAGAGAGAGAGAGAGAGAGAGAGAGAGAGAGACAGACAGACAGACAGACAGACAGACAGACAGACAGAGAGAGAATGTATGTGTTCGCATGTGTGTCTGTATATGTATAGCGACCAGATGATCGCAGCAGGCGCCCCGCGTAAGCACCCGCGTCTGACGGTGAATCGCGCCACCCTTGCCTGCCTCTTGTATTCGACCCGTCATACGTTAACTACTTCCTTTAATAATTCAAAAACTAAGCTTCGGACGAAATTTTGCCAAAGGAAAAATCGTCTTAGAATTGATTCAAGAATGTGTCATTTCAGGGACAAGGGGGTTATTTTGAATCACCTTGTATATATATATATATATATATATATAATTAATATAATATAAGAAATAAAACAAAAATAAAAACCGAATGTGTAATAAGAATATGAATAATGGTTACTCATTAAAGGAAGTATAGTATTCGTCGCTTGCGCATATGTGTTATAATTAGAATTAAAATTTTCTAAATTCGCTGAAACACAGGTCTAAATTAAAATACAATAATAAAATTAATATAAGAGATTCGCCAAGTCTGAGCTCGAAAATCATTCATCTACTTTAACGGTTTCTTCAAAAAGTAATGATAATATAAAGAAAAATAATGTAAAGATAAAGAAATAATAATAATAATAACAATAATAATAATAACAATAATAATAATAACAATAATAATAATAACAATAATAATAATAACAATAATAATAATAACAATAATAATAATAACAATAATAATAATAACAATAATAATAATAACAATAATAATAATAACAATAATAATAATAACAATAATAATAATAACAATAATAATAATAACAATAATAATAATAACAATAATAATAATAACAATAATAATAATAACAATAATAATAATAACAATAATAATAATAACAATAATAATAATAACAATAATAATAATAACAATAATAATAATAACAATAATAATAATAACAATAATAATAATAACAATAATAATAATAACAATAATAATAATAACAATAATAATAATAACAATAATAATAATAACAATAATAATAATAACAATAATAATAATAACAATAATAATAATAACAATAATAATAATAACAATAATAATAATAACAATAATAATAATAACAATAATAATAATAACAATAATAATAATAACAATAATAATAATAACAATAATAATAATAACAATAATAATAATAACAATAATAATAATAACAATAATAATAATAACAATAATAATAATAACAATAATAATAATAACAATAATAATAATAACAATAATAATAATAACAATAATAATAATAACAATAATAATAATAACAATAATAATAATAACAATAATAATAATAACAATAATAATAATAACAATAATAATAATAACAATAATAATAATAACAATAATAATAATAACAATAATAATAATAACAATAATAATAATAACAATAATAATAATAACAATAATAATAATAACAATAATAATAATAACAATAATAATAATAACAATAATAATAATAACAATAATAATAATAACAATAATAATAATAACAATAATAATAATAACAATAATAATAATAACAATAATAATAATAACAATAATAATAATAACAATAATAATAATAACAATAATAATAATAACAATAATAATAATAACAATAATAATAATAACAATAATAATAATAACAATAATAATAATAACAATAATAATAATAACAATAATAATAATAACAATAATAATAATAACAATAATAATAATAACAATAATAATAATAACAATAATAATAATAACAATAATAATAATAACAATAATAATAATAACAATAATAATAATAACAATAATAATAATAACAATAATAATAATAACAATAATAATAATAACAATAATAATAATAACAATAATAATAATAACAATAATAATAATAACAATAATAATAATAACAATAATAATAATAACAATAATAATAATAACAATAATAATAATAACAATAATAATAATAACAATAATAATAATAACAATAATAATAATAACAATAATAATAATAACAATAATAATAATAACAATAATAATAATAACAATAATAATAATAACAATAATAATAATAACAATAATAATAATAACAATAATAATAATAACAATAATAATAATAACAATAATAATAATAACAATAATAATAATAACAATAATAATAATAACAATAATAATAATAACAATAATAATAATAACAATAATAATAATAACAATAATAATAATAACAATAATAATAATAACAATAATAATAATAACAATAATAATAATAACAATAATAATAATAACAATAATAATAATAACAATAATAATAATAACAATAATAATAATAACAATAATAATAATAACAATAATAATAATAACAATAATAATAATAACAATAATAATAATAACAATAATAATAATAACAATAATAATAATAACAATAATAATAATAACAATAATAATAATAACAATAATAATAATAACAATAATAATAATAACAATAATAATAATAACAATAATAATAATAACAATAATAATAATAACAATAATAATAATAACAATAATAATAATAACAATAATAATAATAACAATAATAATAATAACAATAATAATAATAACAATAATAATAATAACAATAATAATAATAACAATAATAATAATAACAATAATAATAATAACAATAATAATAATAACAATAATAATAATAACAATAATAATAATAACAATAATAATAATAACAATAATAATAATAACAATAATAATAATAACAATAATAATAATAACAATAATAATAATAACAATAATAATAATAACAATAATAATAATAACAATAATAATAATAACAATAATAATAATAACAATAATAATAATAACAATAATAATAATAACAATAATAATAATAACAATAATAATAATAACAATAATAATAATAACAATAATAATAATAACAATAATAATAATAACAATAATAATAATAACAATAATAATAATAACAATAATAATAATAACAATAATAATAATAACAATAATAATAATAACAATAATAATAATAACAATAATAATAATAACAATAATAATAATAACAATAATAATAATAACAATAATAATAATAACAATAATAATAATAACAATAATAATAATAACAATAATAATAATAACAATAATAATAATAACAATAATAATAATAACAATAATAATAATAACAATAATAATAATAACAATAATAATAATAACAATAATAATAATAACAATAATAATAATAACAATAATAATAATAACAATAATAATAATAACAATAATAATAATAACAATAATAATAATAACAATAATAATAATAACAATAATAATAATAACAATAATAATAATAACAATAATAATAATAACAATAATAATAATAACAATAATAATAATAACAATAATAATAATAACAATAATAATAATAACAATAATAATAATAACAATAATAATAATAACAATAATAATAATAACAATAATAATAATAACAATAATAATAATAACAATAATAATAATAACAATAATAATAATAACAATAATAATAATAACAATAATAATAATAACAATAATAATAATAACAATAATAATAATAACAATAATAATAATAACAATAATAATAATAACAATAATAATAATAACAATAATAATAATAACAATAATAATAATAACAATAATAATAATAACAATAATAATAATAACAATAATAATAATAACAATAATAATAATAACAATAATAATAATAACAATAATAATAATAACAATAATAATAATAACAATAATAATAATAACAATAATAATAATAACAATAATAATAATAACAATAATAATAATAACAATAATAATAATAACAATAATAATAATAACAATAATAATAATAACAATAATAATAATAACAATAATAATAATAACAATAATAATAATAACAATAATAATAATAACAATAATAATAATAACAATAATAATAATAACAATAATAATAATAACAATAATAATAATAACAATAATAATAATAACAATAATAATAATAACAATAATAATAATAACAATAATAATAATAACAATAATAATAATAACAATAATAATAATAACAATAATAATAATAACAATAATAATAATAACAATAATAATAATAACAATAATAATAATAACAATAATAATAATAACAATAATAATAATAACAATAATAATAATAACAATAATAATAATAACAATAATAATAATAACAATAATAATAATAACAATAATAATAATAACAATAATAATAATAACAATAATAATAATAACAATAATAATAATAACAATAATAATAATAACAATAATAATAATAACAATAATAATAATAACAATAATAATAATAACAATAATAATAATAACAATAATAATAATAACAATAATAATAATAACAATAATAATAATAACAATAATAATAATAACAATAATAATAATAACAATAATAATAATAACAATAATAATAATAACAATAATAATAATAACAATAATAATAATAACAATAATAATAATAACAATAATAATAATAACAATAATAATAATAACAATAATAATAATAACAATAATAATAATAACAATAATAATAATAACAATAATAATAATAACAATAATAATAATAACAATAATAATAATAACAATAATAATAATAACAATAATAATAATAACAATAATAATAATAACAATAATAATAATAACAATAATAATAATAACAATAATAATAATAACAATAATAATAATAACAATAATAATAATAACAATAATAATAATAACAATAATAATAATAACAATAATAATAATAACAATAATAATAATAACAATAATAATAATAACAATAATAATAATAACAATAATAATAATAACAATAATAATAATAACAATAATAATAATAACAATAATAATAATAACAATAATAATAATAACAATAATAATAATAACAATAATAATAATAACAATAATAATAATAACAATAATAATAATAACAATAATAATAATAACAATAATAATAATAACAATAATAATAATAACAATAATAATAATAACAATAATAATAATAACAATAATAATAATAACAATAATAATAATAACAATAATAATAATAACAATAATAATAATAACAATAATAATAATAACAATAATAATAATAACAATAATAATAATAACAATAATAATAATAACAATAATAATAATAACAATAATAATAATAACAATAATAATAATAACAATAATAATAATAACAATAATAATAATAACAATAATAATAATAACAATAATAATAATAACAATAATAATAATAACAATAATAATAATAACAATAATAATAATAACAATAATAATAATAACAATAATAATAATAACAATAATAATAATAACAATAATAATAATAACAATAATAATAATAACAATAATAATAATAACAATAATAATAATAACAATAATAATAATAACAATAATAATAATAACAATAATAATAATAACAATAATAATAATAACAATAATAATAATAACAATAATAATAATAACAATAATAATAATAACAATAATAATAATAACAATAATAATAATAACAATAATAATAATAACAATAATAATAATAACAATAATAATAATAACAATAATAATAATAACAATAATAATAATAACAATAATAATAATAACAATAATAATAATAACAATAATAATAATAACAATAATAATAATAACAATAATAATAATAACAATAATAATAATAACAATAATAATAATAATAATAATAATAATAATAATAATATAAAGGAGATGAGAAATTAAAGAAAAGTGAATGGGAAAAATAGAAATGGAGAGTTAAATATATATAAGGAAAGGCTGAAACGAGATATAAAGTTAGAAAACTATACAAATTCGCGCTGAATAAATCAGAAAGAACAATTAAAGGGAAATAAGAATTAAGGAGTTAATCGAGAACCATCTTTCAGAGAGAAAAGCAAGGAGTTAATAAATAAAAGATGAAATGTTTCAATTTAAATGGTGAAATAATAAGATATGCGAAAGAGAGGAAATAAAAATTACTCAATTTTACTCACTACTCGTTGACATCACAAGAATGAATGCTTTGATAAAATTGCAATGGCTGAAGTCGGATCTTCGCCATTATAGCATGAAGAGCTGGCTAATGGAGATGTCCACCAGAAGATTTTTAATAAATATCCACTTACACATAATGCACAGTTAAATCTTAATAAGACATTTTCGCTAAGACATAAAGCGGATTAATAATTCAATTGCGTGACACAAGAAAGGATCCTCGAGGCTATATAATTTGAATCAGATTAAGACTGAATTCTATATTTAACTATAACTAAATCTCGACTGTGACTAAGAAAAAGAGTGCTAATGAATGTGTTCGCGAATGAGCACGGACTGCCGCGACAGTGCAGAGTTTAAGAATGCGACGAACAGACAACCACAAGCTAATTAGTAATTGTTAAGTAAACTGGACACGACACGTAATTTTTTTGTGTTTTTTGAAAGTTTTATTTTTAGACACCACACAATAAAGAAAAATATATCTATTATGTACAATGATTTCAGACAACGCGCCCGAAGAGTGTACGATTCGTGAAACTGAGCGGTTTTAACAAGCGAGCGGTTTAACAGAACGAAGCGGTTTAGCGTGAATACTACGAGCAGCGAAAAGTGCGAGACTTCTCGGGTCCACACTCGGTGCCCATTATATAGTGAGCGGAATATTGGGCCCGCTGTGACGTGGACCAATTAATTTCGTATTTTGGCGGTGACCTCAGGGCGCCGCGCATTATTGGCCGCCGATGAGGTCTGACATCGATGTTTTAGCGGTTGACATGCGCGTGATCTTTTTCGATCAGCTGATTGGCGATCAGCTGATCGTGACGTATGGGCGCGCATGCCCGTACGTTGCGCTGACGTTGGCGACGGTTGGCATTGTTTGCCAAATGTTTATAACGAGCGTTTCTTTTGCGGCGCAAAAAATGTAAGATAACTTGAACGTTCGAGTTTTTCTGATAAATCGAAGGCTCGAGAAGGTTCTTGATGCCCGTTAAATTCGAATTCTTAAATTATAATTGCTGATTATTGCTTATGCGGTTTATCGAATCGAGATAATTTTATGATTTTCGAACAGAATGAATGAATGAATCCCCCGCTGCAACTTGTGCTCGCGTATTTTAAAATCATTGCTCCTCCTCCTTACTGGATAGTAGGGATCTTTTTGAACGAATGAGACAATTTCAATTACTCCCTTCTTAGGGACAAGGAAGTTTTTGGAAGGAGAGGGGTTTCTTGAGATTTTTAATTGGTTGAGCTCTTTGGCTCGAGACTTAGCTTTATCCAGTAGAATGGGAGTAGGATGACTAATTTACTGTTCATGAGAATTTGCTCGAGTCAAACATATGTGTCGTCTCAAAGATTGTTTAGTTTTCTTTTTGATAATTTTTCCAAGATCCAGTATGCTTTTCGTCTAAATTGTCAAATAGAAAAGTTTCATATGGACCATTATAAACATGCGAAGCACTTGGATTTTTACGTGACAGCTGTAACTACAATTTTGTTTAAAAAAATCTTAGGTCATAGCTACTGGTCACCCTTAGTATTACTTTTATTTATTGTTTCTTACTCTAAGAGACAGAGTATCATATGCCTATTGTTGACGTGGTACTTGATAAGGATCGTTTGAGCGCAAGTGGTTTTACATTTCACCGGACGTACCAACTATAAACATATACGACTATTTGATTTTATAGTAAAAAATTTGAGTTGACAGTGACTGGTCATCCGCTTAATGTCAGATTTCATTTATTATTCTCTGTCTCAGATATCTACGAGTAAGAATTGGCCCTACCAATGTTTATCGTATAATTTCGAGGAAAGAAAAGAATCGTGGAGTCCGCCGGACGTAGCACACGGCTCGTTTACTAATCGATATAATCAAAAGCTAATAATATTAAATGTATTGTGCAAGTTATTTGAAGTAATATTGTATATTTGTAAAATTTACAAATACTATTTACAAATATTCACAATACATTTGTTGCCTCGAAATAAGATATTTATATCGAGAATAGAATGGGCCCCTCCATCGCCCATTCCCGTGAGACGCAACCATTAATATATGTATTTTTTTCGTCTCTCCGATATATGCAAACGAGATATTTGCATTGAGACATCTTTTTCCAACGATATTCATTTTGGAAAAGGCGACAGTCTATTTTCTGCTACAATTTAAAAAAAATGTTGCCTCATATATTTCACATTAGTGGAATATTTCTCCTTACAAGGATTTCCTCCTAAGGCTATAGTTGTAGCGAAAGCTGCAGCATAAATTCCACAGGATATACCATCAGGTTGTGCTTGAACCTTTTCAAATATTATATTATTTTTATTTATTTGTGGATAACGGCGATGAATATAATTTTTTTCTTTAGGCACCAATTTATCGTATGTACAACCAGGTAAACTATCGTACACTCGAAGTTTGGTGCCGTCAAAAAAAATACATCGCCAATGATCACTACAATTTCCTCTAATAATTTGTAAGCTTTTGTCGCTACGACTTGCTACAATTATATGAGGATATTCCAAATATAGCACACTTTGTGTTTTAAAATGAGAATTATCTCTTATAACGCGTAAAAGTAGGTCTAATGATTCGTCATTTATTTTGCTATCTATAGGTAAAACATTATCCTTTACTACATATAAAGGAGCAACTGAATTATCTAAAAATTCTCTTTGCTTTGCTACATCGTCTTCAGTTAGTTCTCTATTTTTGGAGTAACTAACAACGATGCAATCGTCATCTTGTTCTGCACTCGGAGCAGTAACAATAGTTGCTTCCATTGCTAAAATATTGGAAACATTTATTTCAGATTCGAAACATTCATCTTTTTGGATAATGTTTTCGTCTTCTGAATTACATTGTGCAAGACTTTTTCGCTTAATTATTTTTTTCGCTGCTTCTTGTTGAGCTTCAATTATGTATCTTGGATTTCTAATTGGCATATGTCTATTATGCCGACTATCCAAGATTTCTGGAAGCATGCAATCATAATAGAAACGTGTTAAAAAGGGCAGCATTTTATTATTCCAAAATACATTGTCCCTATTAACACGTACTATTTTCATGCTTTTTGGCGTCCATACAGCGAAAATACAATAATCTCGCTGCGTTATATTTAACTGCCCTTGGATTTGATAGAAAAATCGATGATTCTGATTCATCTTATTTGAATTTTTCTTATCAAAGATGCTTTTTAGTTGAGGCAGCGTTTTTATGGCCTCTTCCGCTGTTATTAAATGCTCAGCTGACAGAGGACATTTTAGTTCTACCAGACCATCTTTATCAATGAGTCCATCAGGAGAAGCACCTAAGCATTTTCAATGTCAACGAATAATCCGCAAGTTTTAATCTCTTTTTTTAATGTTATGGCCAATTCTGTTTTCGCAATATTTTCTTTCTCGCGACCATATTTCATAGCCGCGGTATCGATTGAAGGAGGAAATAAAATATTTTTTACAATTGCGGCGCAAGACGTTGTCGGTCTCATGCGACATACGATTCCAAAATTAGACGCCGTCAACATTTCCTGTCTCAATGAGTGCCACAAATCAGATTCACTTTGCTCCATTGTATCACGTTCAATTTGTCTCCAATTTTTGGCATTTTCAAGCAACTTTTCCAAATGATTTTGTCGAAGTTGCTCAAAAACATCAAGTGGGAGATCCAGTTTTTGTGATTGCGGGCCATAATGACAATCTGTTCCTGATTCCCGCTTAAACTTTTTTTGCCTTCCATTCATTTCTTGAGATTCTCTGGTTCTTGCAACTTTTGCTTGTCGTCGCTTTTCCAAAGTCTCGATAATGGGAGGAACACTTTTACATATATTTTGATGCACTTGCGTGAGAACTTGTGTATTATATTGCACAACTGCCCCCACAATTCTAGCATTATAGGAGCCTCGATTACCAAAATTGATGCGCTTTCCACCAATTTCTTTGCAGATTATCGAGTTGAACGATTCTGCAGGATTATTAGTTAATTTCAGCAACAAGCTATCAGAATAAGCGCTTAAATATATCATAGCACTCTCTACTTTTTGATAAAGACCGTGCAACTTGAGAAACGGTACATAATTTTTCTTCATTTCGTCAGCACAGTCACAAATACGATCGCGTTTTTTACATCGTTTATGTTCACGAAATATATGGCTAGGAATATTTAATATATCTTTTTGCAATTCCATAGCCTTATAATGATCAGGTTGCTCTTCTTTTCCTCGTAAATCGATTGCTTTTATCACTTCTTTTCGTATCTTCAAAATGTTGTTTTTTACAACATTTCGTAGATAGACGAAACCACGCTTTCTTTGCATTTTTTGCTGAGTTGTTTCTGCTACAATCCTCAACTTTTTGCAGAGATTGCGAAGCAAATGATTTGTACATTCAATTTTTTTCACGGTAACCATTTGTTCGCGATATGGTCTGCTATCAACGATGGTCTGATATACGCTGCTACCACCATCGGCAATAATTGTTCTATAGATCATTCCATGCATTTCCAGGCTACTTTTAAAACCTTCTGTTATGGCGTCGCTCTCCATACTTGTGGAGCTTGCGTTACGATCGAAATTTTTGTAACATTTATGGTGTCTTGGTTCGATTCTATTTCTTTCCGCCATATCACATATCGTGCAAAATTTATTGCGGATACCGACAAAAAGAATCTTTTTTGTGCGGTAACCAATTATTGCACCAACGCCGGAAAGAGAATCGTACACGTTGCCGTACGATCTCTTCATCCAACTACCATCCGCTATAACAGTTATATACGGAATACCGTTTATTGTTTCTTTTCTTTCGAGAGCGAGTTGCTTTTCAACTTCGCCAGCTATTTTCATATTTTCCATAGCTGTTTTCTCAAAATCATCGATTACCTTTTATCGATATTTGATATAAGTTTTATCGGACATATATGGAATATTTGTAGCTGCACACAGCTCTTCCAATTGGGCAAAACCAATTCCAACTGTGATAGTTCCTGCTACAGTAGCCGTATTAACGTCCAATGTTTCCGGCTCTGTGGGTTCTGACCAGATATTGGCTTCATAATTGCACATTTGGCATTTGAAGAACAACTGCGTCATTAATCCATTACGACGAGAATTTATGAGTTTCCAATCTTTAAATTGGCACTCTAGTCCTTGCGCATGATTATCAAATGTTCTGTGGATTTCATTCCACATAAAAGAGATGTCGACAATGCGACGGCCTTCGGGCATGCTTTCCTGAATACGATTTGTATCCAGAGGGCTATTATCGATAAGAAAATTATCTTCGCAAAGTTGGACATTTTGATACCTACACATATCTGTATCTGAAGTTGACTCCAGGCATTGCATTGTTTGGGTACTAATAGGTATACAAGGAGAGTTCTAACTCAGGTCCTCTCAGGGGGGGTGAGGCGCGAGGGGATCTCAGCGGCGCGGGGGAATGACGTCACGCAGGATGGAGGGGGTTTTCGGTGGCGCGGGGGAATGACGTCACGCAGGATGGAGGGGGTTTTCGGTGGCGCGGGGGAATGACGTCACGCGGGGGACGCTTGTGTTGGATGTTTTATGACAAGTATAAACAATCATAAACCGATGTCCGGTTGATAAACAACGGTATTTGAAGAGGATTGGGTTTTAAGGCTGACTAACGCGTCGGGACATGTTTTCGCAAACAAAATAGTTTTTGTGCTCTTGCGGTACACCCCCTCTCCCACAATATACGAGTAAGTAATTCTAGATTTCTTTTTCTTTCGAATTAAACAATATAAGCGGTATTTCTTTGAAGGATTGGATCTTGGAACCTTCTTTTTCTTTTTTCTTTCTTCTTTATTTATTTATTATTTATTTATTTATTTTTTATTGCTGATGTTCGGCTGTTTTGTACCCTTGCCGCGCGTGTGAGAGAGAACGATAAGAGTGCGAAAAGAACGCGTACGAGAGAGAACGATAGCGAGACTTATAATTAGTGCGAGAGAAAGCGCAAGAGAAAGGCGTATAAATAATTGCAATTTTTTGTTACAATTAAAAATATATATAATTTATTTAAATGTGTGAGTTTAATAAAAAGTATACAATATAAAAGAAAAATAATAATATATAAAATAGACCGTCGGGCTATGTTGGGGAAGCCATTTTTGAAAACAGAAGAAAACATATGCATTTCATTAGTTTAAATTATTTAATAATTTATTTTAAAATACTTTTGATATATAATAAATTAAAAGATACTTACAATGTTATCCATGACTCTCATCTATTTTAATTTATGCAAATAGGGCACATGTTGCAGGGCAATATTTGATTCAAACATTTTCTGCACCCTTTGCATGACATATTTTCCAAATGAACATAAGCTATGGTTCTATGTTCTCGAACAGAACTAGTTTCTTCAAACTGATGCGGATCTTCTAAAAAGCATTCGGTACAATATTTTGGTCCATTTTCCATATAGTAATAGGAAATGCAACATATCTTTGTTGCTTCGTTTATGTTATTATTTCAGGTATGCTTAAATCTCGCTGTTTCTTTTGTAACTGTTCATCAAGAATATCGTCACTATTGTCACTATCGTAATCACTGTCCTTCTCCAAGGGTTCTATTTCTATATCAGACCCATCATCTTCCATCTCTCTCCTCTCTCTCTCCTCTCTCTCTATCTCCATCCTCTCCGCCACAACTGGATCCATCCAATAATCGTAATCATCATCCATATCGTCGTCGATGATAATTACGTTTTCTTCAGCCACCGTATCGTCGTCGATGATAATTACGTTTTCTTCAGCCACCGTATCATCGTCGATGATAATTACGTTTTCTTCAGCCACCGTATCATCGTCGATGATAATTACGTTTTCTTCAGCCATTGCACAAGACCACCGAAACACAGAAGAACAACGAAAGAAATGATACTCTAGTGCAGCAGACTCCTCTTTATTATATATTTTTAACATAAACAATATAAACACCAGTATTCCTTTGAAGAGGATTGGATCTTAGAATCCCCTCCTTTTTTTTTTGCCGATGTACCTGCTTTGTACCTTCGCTTCTCACATTCAAAAGATGAGAAAGGATTGGACGAAATATATAAGGAGGAGGAGGATTGAAAAATATCAAATCATAGTACGGAGGCGCGGAGCGGGGGACGCTTGGGGACGTGTTGGATGTTTTATGACAAGTATAAACAATCATAAACCGATGTCCGGCTGGTAAACAGCGGTATTTGAAAAGGATTGGATATTAGGTACCGACCCAGAATTATTTTCCATATTTTTTCTAAGAAGAATTGCAACATATCAGCGCCGATATTCGACTGCTTTGTGCCCTTGCCGCGCGTGTGAGAGAGAACGAATTCTTTCTGAGATGTAAATAAATGATTATTATGATACACTATACTTATTTATTTTACACAAAGATAAAAAGGTTTAGACGAAATACAGGGAGGATTGAGGCGCATCAAGTCACAGTACGTGATTTGAACGCGCATCGACACATCGGTTGTCAGAGTATAGCGATATTCTGTTAGAAAGATTTTTGCGCGATTATGCAATGTATGTGTACAAGTGCTCCATAGAAAACTGTGACATAGTGTGTTAAAAGTGTGAAAAAGACAGGAAAAAAAAGAAAAAAAGAAAAAAAATGGAAAACATCGAACAGACTGAACGCGACCTGGTGGAGCGATCCAACAAAATTGCCACCTTGGGCGAATATTTTGCATGGCTACAACGATGCAACGAGTACATCGAGTCGCTGGAAGAGCAAAGTCGGATCAAACGACTACGATTATCGATCGGGAATCGACAATCGTTGATTGCTCGGATCGCGCGACTCGAAGATGCAAAGACTCGATTGCAGAGACAGTTTATGCCCAGTGGTGGTAATTACAGTGGCGACAATAACGCCAGATGTAGCGCGCATCAAAATGAACTTGTGTGGCGCGAGATTGACACCGCATTCGATAACCGTATTCTGACCGGTGCTGTGATTAACGCAAACCATATCGAACCTCGTCAATTTCTCGATGATGCCAAAGACATTGTGATAGAACATGTGCAGGACGTTATAAGAAGACACAACAGTGTAAAAGTAAACACTATATTCAATGGTGAATTTGTGTCGGGTGATAAGCGCGCAAATAAAAGTACCAATACGAGAAACTGTGAACTCTTTCGCACATCCGATTTACACGAGTGGTACGAGCGTCGCGTTATCGAACCCACTCTAGCATCGCTGGAAGAATTTCAGGAATGCGATAGCGGGTGGGCATTGTCGCGAATATTGAATTTGACTGTAAATATAAATAAGTATAATCCTATGTGCGCGGGATGTCATATAAAATTGCCGCGGGAGATTGTGATGAGGAGAGCGGTGATTAACGTACAATCAAAAGACAATGCATGTTTCGCGTGGGCAGTGGTCGCCGCTCTATATCCCGCCGAAAGGAATGCGGAACGGGAATCATCGTACCCGCATTACGCGACAGTGCTGAATTTCCGGGACATTGAGTTTCCAGTGACTGTCAGATTAAAAAATTTGAACTTGTCAACGATATTTCGATCAACGTGTACAGCATCGAAGAGAAGAACGGCATTGTTCCGATACGTCTTTCGCAGCAGAAGCGGGACAAGCATGTGAATCTGCTATACGTGGAAGACGGCAACAATGTCGGACATTTCGCATGGATCAAAAATTTATCCCGGCTCGTGAGCTCGCAACTGAGCAAACACAACGGTCAAAGATATATCTGTGATCGGTATGTATAATTTGAATAATTTATGTAATTATAAAATATAATGCATTGCATAAATCTTTAATTTTTAAAAAATTTTTATTTTCTTTTATAGATGCTTGCATTACTTTGGTTCGGACGACAAGTTGCAGTCGCATACTGTCGACTGTGGAAAGATGAACGACTGCGCTATCCGGTTACCGAGCGATAAGGACAAGTGGTTATCGTTCAACAATTACAACAGGAAAGAGCAGCTTCCATTCATCGTGTACGCCGACTTGGAATGCGTTCTGGCCAAGATGGAGGAAGAGAAGAATATGTGCCAGCACCATCAAGTATTTAGCATAGCATATTATATACATTGCTCGTACGACGACTCATTATCCGCATATCATTCGCGTTGCAGTACCGATTGTATAGCATGGTTCGTCGAGCAACTTAAAATGTTAGCATTTCGTGTAAAAAATATTTTAACTACTAATGTCCCTATGGTAGATTTAACATTCGAAGAGTGTGAAAAATTTAATAGCGCTACTCAATGTCATATATGCGAAAAACCGTTCGCGCAAGACGATACACGCGTACGCGATCATTGCCATTTGACTGGACGGTACAGAGGTCCCGCGCATTCAAATTGTAATTTAAATTATAAAGAGTCTTTCTGTATTCCGATAGTGTTTCATAATTTATCCGGTTATGATTCGCATTTCATTATCGAGGAAATAGCCACAGCGTTCGAAGGGAGAGTCGAGTTACTTCCAATAACGAAAGAGAAATATATATCGTTTATCAAAAATGTCGATCTTAAGGAAGAAAAACCAAAAAATCAAGTAAAATTACGCTTCATCGATTCATTCAAATTTCTTACGGCAAGTCTCGACAAATTAGCATCTTATCTAGATAAAGATAAACTGGATATTTTAAAATCAGAATTTCAAAATTTATCGAGTGAAAACTTCAAATTATTAACACGGAAAGGTGTGTTTCCATACGAATACATCGATTCCGTTGACAAGTTGCAAGATACATGTTTACCACCGCGCGAATCATTTTACAGTTCCTTAACCGGTGAAACTATATCCGAGAGCGATTACGCGCACGCCGAGAACATCTGGACGCGATTCTCCATTCGAACGCTAGGCGAATATAGCGATTTATATCTTAAAATCGATGTCTTGTTATTAGCCGATATTTTTGAAAACTTTCGCGACAAATGTATCGAAAGTTACGGACTCGACCCTGCGTATTACTATACTCTACCCGGATACACGTGGGACGCCATGTTGAAGCATACCAAGATTACGTTTGAATTGCTTACCGACATCGACATGGTCATGTTTATCGAACGCGGTATACGTGGCGGTCTGAGTCAATGTTCGGGTAGATACGCTCGCGCTAATAACAAATACATGGAGTCGTACGATCCATCGAAACCATCGTCATACTTGATGTATTTCGATGTAAATAACTTGTACGGATGGACAATGTGTCAACCGTTGCCTTACGCCGATTTTCGATGGGTCGACGACGTGTCGAATTTTGACGTAGCATCGATCGCGCTAGATTCGCCTACAGGCTATATCCTCGAAGTCGATCTCGAGTATACTGCTTCAAGCTGCAACGCTATACGATAAAAAGCGTTACGTGATACACTACCGCAACCTGCAGTAGTGTACGCGTCACGGTCTTCGCGTTACAAAAATACATAGAATTTTACAGTTTTCTCAATCTCCCTGGTTTCAAAATTACATAGAACTCAATACACATTTTAGAACATTGGCTAAAAACGATTTTGAAAAAAATTTATACAAATTAATGAACAATGCGGTGTTTGGCAAAACGATGGAAAATGTGCGCAATCGCGTTGATGTAAAATTACTAACGCACTGGGACGGGCGGTACGGTGCAGAGGCAATGATCGCTAAACCAAATTTCCAACAGAAGCGTCTTTTCGGAACATTTAATAGCTGTGGAATTGCGCAAACTCGAGGTGAAATTCTACAAACCAATCTATGTGGGTATGTGTATACTCGACATATCCAAGACATGTTTGTACGAGTTTCATCACGAGTATATGACGCCAATGTATCGCGACAAATGTAAGGTCATGTACACCGATACCGATAGTCTCATATATCACATTGAGTGCGAAGACATGTACAAAAATATGAAGCGCGACGTCAGCAGATTCGACACTAGCGATTATGCTGCGAACAATGCGTACGGTATGCCGCTCGTAAATAAAAAGGTACCGGGTCTAATGAAGGATGAAAATAACGGTGCCATAATGATCGAATTTGCCGGGCTCAGAGCAAAAATGTACGCATTACGAGTCGATGGGAAAAAGGATACGAAGAAAGTTAAAGGCGTCAAGAGCAACGTTGTCGCGAGAATGATAACGTTTGACGATTACACACGGTGTTTGAAAGAAGAAATTGAAATGACGCGCCGTGAAAGCAGTCGTGTATACGATCGAAATTGCACCAAGTATACACAATCCGCGAGACAAAAATTGCTCTGAGTCCGTACGACGACAGGCGGTATATCGTACCCGAAACCACTGAGCCGTTGCACGTCAGCGTTATAAAATTCCTTCCCCATATCAGTCTGTAAGTTTTTCGGACATCTTTTGCTATTTCGAATTATCTCAGCGATAGCGTCAGCTGTCTCGCTTCCGCTTTTACTCTTGAGTGGTGCGGCCCACGCGTGCTTGCTCAACGCATCGATGACTGTGAGTATGTAGTGGTAACCTCTGTTGAAACGAGAGTACGGACGCATCTCGACAATGTCAGCTTGCCACAGGTCATCGTATCCCCGCACTATGACGTGTCTTCGGGGAAAATTTTTTCTCGCCGGCGCGTGCAATTCGTTCACCAACTGCCGTTTCTCTAAACTATGTTGTTTCTTCGCTTCCTCGGTTATTCCCGATCGCCGATCCATCGTTGTTTCGATTCGTCGATCAAACGATGTGTGCCCCGAGTATCACCGTGCGTTTTATCATTCGTTACTGTTCGATAGCCGTTCGATAACCGTTCCTGCCCCGTTCGATAGCCGTTTCTGACCCGTTCGATAACCGTTCGTTATCGTTGCTACCCCGTTAGTTGCCGTTCCTGCCCCGTTCGATAGCCGTTTCTGACCCGTTCGATAGCCGTTCGTTAGCTGTTCCTGCCCCGTTCGTTGCCGTTCAATAGCTGTTCGCAGCCGTTTGTTGCCGTAATTGACCCTGTTGGTAGTCGCTTCTAAATAGTCCGTAGCCTCGTTCACAGTCGTTTCTGACCCGTTCGCAGCCTCGTTGGCAATCGTTTCTGACCCGTTCGTAGCCGTTCCAGAGTTGTATGCCGCCTCGTATGTAGCCGTTCCTGACGTGTTCATAGCCTTGTTCGCAGCCGTTCCTGAGGTGTTCATAACCTCGTTCGCAGCTGTTCTTGAATTGTTCGTAGCCTCGTTCACAGCCGTTTCCTCTTCGATCACTGCCACTCATTGTAGTTCGATAAGCCTTCGTAGATGTTCAATAATTGTACAATAGCCGCTCCTTAGCCGCTCGTAGCTGTTTCTGAATTAGTGTTAATCGCACGCTGAAGCTCGTTTATCGCAGTCTGCAAAGCTCGCACGTCCTTCTCGAACGCAGTCAGCTTCTCGTCTGATTCTTTCTGCTGATTCTTCAACGTTTTAACGCATTGTTCCACGTACAGTTTGTTGACTGCATCGGTATCAGCCTCAGGTTGCGCTACACGGCGAATCTTGCGCGACCTCGCGTCATAGTACGTAGCGACGCGACACAGAGCGTTTTGACGCAAGTAACTTGTCACCGATTTACCCCAATGATCGCTTGTTCTAATTGCTTCATTTCTCTGTTCGAATAATCCAAATTTGTTGATGGGCAATTTTTTTTCTTTTTTTTTTCTCGATGACGTCGATTGACTGATCAGTTTCGTTGAGACACCGTTTAATTTATAATAAGGCCAACTTCGCGAAGTTCCTCTATAATCGACAGGATCTCGTTGTCGTGAGCGTTGTAGCCAGCTCGGCGCGAAGCGTCGAACAATCGTAGACGATTCACTAGCTCGTTGGGATCGTCCCAGTGCACGTAATCGATCTTATTGTCGGTTAGCGTCGTCGCGCGAGGCATGAATACTCCCGTACCGCATTTTTTCTTTTTCGATTCGATCGACATCAACGGTGCAATTATGTGTTTATACTTGTATCCCCTGTTGCTCTTTAATTGACCTTGCGCATCATATTGGCGTTTATGCGCACTCGTCGCCATTAATATGCTCTTATATTTTTGCATATCGTCCTCAGTGTATATGTCATCATCGGGAATTCTCTTGAAGATCAACTCGTATAATTTAGGTGTACCAATGTACCTCACTTTGTCTATGATTATAGAGTCATCTGCGTCGATGTCGAATCGTTTGTTACCGAGCCACATTTCATTCTTGTTGAAATAGACACCGTACACGTGATCGATCTGATTTTTTTCGTCGCCACTAAGGAAAGCGCTCATGTACTTTTGTGGTAGTGGCCCGAAGTACTCTCGTAACATTTTTTGACCTTCCAACGTTTGTAACATGTTTCGAACAGATGGTGATTCGAGCGGATTGCCCGTGGTTTCGAAAACATTTTCGATTGCGAGTGATTCGGGTATCGTGGGTTGTACGATTCTCGTTGTCGCGGACGGTGTGGAGGTTATCAGCGGTTCATCCGATGTATGCGGTGTCGATAAACGATTCGCCTTCAATCGTTGTCTCTTTTTCGGTGTCGTATGCTCCTCCTCCTCCTCCTTCTCCTCTTCTTTCTTGTACCGCTTGATGGGTAACGTTTTAATTATAGCGTCAGCGTTACTCTCCGGCTCGTTTTTCACCGCGATTAAGCTAGAGTTGTCGACGATTTTTTGTAGTGGCTCGATAATAGGTCTAAAATGGGTCTTGACCGCGATATCGTCGTCGATCTTGCCGGTCTTCAAAGCGCGATGTTTCTTGCGGATCGATTCGCTCGTTTTCTCAATCTCCCTCGCAATTTTTTCACGCTCGCGAACATTATCGCTTTCAGCCATGTCATCGACAGAGTGTCGGCAGCGACTAATCGTTTTGCGGTATCGCGAACACGTTAAATCCTTTTCTGTATCGCCCGTTCGTAAATGAACTGTCCTTATCTATCACTAGGAATCCATACTTTTGTTGCCAACAAGTACGACATAATTTACTGAAATCCTCGTACGACATGTCGGTATTCACGTGATCGTTGTACACGTGTTTCAAGTTAGTACCGTCTTGTTTAAACAAGATCAGCAGGTTCGCGTTGTCGCGTATAAGATGTTTTGGTATTCTCGCGTACGTCTGACAGAGATAGAAGCAGTCGGCGTTTGAATGACGACCCATTGAGAAGTACTCTCTTATCGTATTTTGCTTATCGCACGCCACGTCATCGAAGACGAAAATCGAGTTTGGACGTGCCTCGCTCGGTGGAATGACGTCACTGTTATTGGAGAACGTAAAATAGCCGATTTCATCGATCGATGTCAACAAATTCTCCAGATATCGATATTTCGGCTGTTGCAGCGACTTCGAGTACACGTACACGTTCTCGAAACGTACACCATGCGGACTTTCCAGTAGACTTATCAGAACGTTGGTTTTACCACAATTCGAAGGACCGCAAACGATCGCGCGTATAGTAGTCGGTAGCATCGTACCGTGCCTGCGCATCTCCGCATTGTCCTCCATTGATCGTAATCTGTCGTCGCAATTCGTCACGCGTATCGTCAAAGGTTGTCGCACGAATCTCATTTTTTCAACACTACCGATTGGATCGAACGCCTGCCTATTTATAGGTGCGCAAAATCACGAGTCGCTCAGTAGAGAAAAAATGTTCGTTCTGCTATCAAGTCCTTCCGACATTCGCGATTTGAGCGTCGAACAACTACAATTTGTGTCAAAAGCTGTTCTGTTGCGAATGTGCGGTGATTACGTCCACTACGTGTGGGACAAACTTCCGGAACACATAAAAGCGGATCCGGAGGTTCAGACGTATCGTCGCTGTTACGAACACTACAATCAGCCGTGGCAGGAAACACACATCGACGGTCCGGCGCCGTTGATAAAGAATTGCGGCGAATGTCAATGAAAATAGGTAGAGGCCTATTAAATCACGCGATAAACGCACTTCCGATCGAATTCCATATTCCCGGCTATCAGTTTTGCGGGCCAGGTACACAGTTGGAGAAGCGATTAGTCAGAGGCGATCGAGGTATCAACCCATTGGACGCGGCGTGTCGTGAACACGATATAGCATACTCTCGGAGCAGCGATCTCACCGAGAGACACGCGGCGGATAGGATACTCGCCGAGAAAGCGCGGAATCGCATCGTTGCGAGAGATTCGACTCTCGGTGAGAGAGCCGCCGCCACAGCTGTCTGGACAGCGATGAAAGCCAAGACGAAGCTCGGTATGGGTGTGAAGACGAAGAAAAGAACGGCGAAGAAACGGATACTTTCGGTAGCGAAATGCGGCGGTGTATTGCCGATTCTATCAATGTTGGGTGCGCTCGGATCCCTGATCGGTGGAGCGGCTGGTGTAGCGAAGGCGGTGAACGACGGAAAAGCCGCGCAACGTCAGTTGCAAGAGATGCTACGTCACAATCGCGCCATGGAAGGTCGCGGGTTATATTTCGCTCCTTACAAATACGGACAAGGAGCCTCAACGAGAAAAAAACGTCAAAGAGACGCTAAAAATGCCGCAGGGCACAACTACCAACGTACAATTGCTGCAACTGGCAAAACGTATGCGCATTCCATATTTTAGAGGTGTTTTCATGCGCAACTCGTTACCAATCAGTGGTATATATCAAAACGAGAGCGGCATTGTAAATTTGGATAGCGTCGAAGGACCAGGTACTCATTGGGTAGCGTATGCAAAGAGGGGGAATCGCGCTATATATTTCGACAGTTTCGGCAATCTTCGACCGCCGAATGAATTGGTGCGATATCTCGGACGAAACGTAACGAAGATACAGTACAATTACACATCTGTTCAAACTTACGATCAGAGCATTTGCGGACAATTGTGCTTGCAGTTTCTTCGAACGGTCGATGCATGTGAATTTAAAGACAGATATTGCGCTATTTAACTCAGTATTCGTTAAACAGTTTCGTCGACATGTCTATGACGTT
Organism: Camponotus vicinus; assembly: GCF_025532165.1. Classification (NCBI taxonomy): domain Eukaryota; kingdom Metazoa; phylum Arthropoda; class Insecta; order Hymenoptera; family Formicidae; genus Camponotus; species Camponotus vicinus. Next base: position 10,100,913 of record NW_028141946.1, read on the forward strand.
CACATTGACTGGGAAGAGTAGCGTTCTCACGGCAAACTTCTTTCCCACCATAGATTTGAGCGACGGCGAATACGAGCTCGGTCTAACGGATTTTGAGACTTATCACACGATACCGAATGTGAATTCCTCGAATAATAAATTTTACTTTGGCAAAGACGACGAGGAAATTATGATTCCCGAGGGATCGTATGAGTTGCAAAATATACATGAATTTTTGAAACATGCAATTTCACGGAAACATCGCGATAAGAAAAACATTGACGGTGGTGACTATGAAGATGGTGAATATCCGATAGTGCTCCGCGCTAATTACAATACAATGAGGAGCGAGATCAAATGTGCCTACAGAATAAACTTTACCAAACCCGACAACATTGGATCGCTGCTAGGATTCTCGAATCGTATTCTCGAGCCGCGAAAATGGTACGAATCAAACATGCCGATTAACATTCTCAACGTGAATATTATCCGTATAGAGTGTAACGTGACCGCGGGTGCGTACAACAACGGCATACTCGTTCATACGATACATGAATTTTCACCGAGGGTACCACCGGGATATAAGATATCGGAAACGCCTGCCCAGATCATTTACCTGCCGATCATCGCGCGAAGCATTACGGATTTAACGTTACGCGTTGTCGACCAGAACGGACGATTGCTCGATTTTCGAGGAGAAGAGATCACCATAAGATTGCACGTACGTATGTGACGTATGAGATGCTCGTATTGAACGGATCGAAAGACGTGAGAGATAACGCAATCTTTACGAGACCAGCAACACCACCAACAACAACAACAACGTCGACGTTCGCTAATATCAAATCATCCAAGAAAAAGAAACTCAGCGCATCGAACGTTGCGTTTTTACAATCTTTGGGATTTGCGGTGCGAAACAGCTGAACGATGACCGACATTCTCAACATCGGTGATGAACCGATCTTTGACAATCGTATCATCAAGATCGAGACTCACACGTACAACCCGTTCGCCAATACAACGTTCGGACACAGTGATGAGATAAGAATACCCATACAACAACAGGATCTGTATACATTGCCGTATGAGAGTTTCCTATACATCGAGGGACAACTAACGAAAACCAAACCAGCTGAAGGAAGTGATGTGGAACTGGCAAATAATTGCGCTGCATTCATGTTCGATGAGATTCGATACGAACTCGATGGCGTTGAGATTGATCGCAATAGAAACGTAGGAATAACTACTACGCTCAAAAACTATGTAACGGTATCATCCGATAGAAACGTGATTATGAAAAACGCCGGCTGGGATCCGTGGACCTATGAGAATGGACATTTCAATTTTTGCGTACCGCTCCACATGTTATTGGGATTTTGCGAGGATTATAAACGAGTGGTGATTAACGCTCGTCACGAATTGATCTTAATACGATCGCGCAACGATAATAATTGTCTGTTTGGAGATTCGACACTGGAACCTGTGATCAACATATTCAAGATACAATGGCGAATGCCACACGTGCTGTTGAGCGAGATCGAAAAACTGTCGATGCTGCGTGCTCTGGAAAGCGGACGATATCTCAGCATGGGTTTTCGCTCGTGGGATCTATACGAGTTTTCGCTATTGCAGCTTACAACCAAGCATTCGTGGGCCATTAAGACCGCGACTCAACTGGAGAAACCACGATACGTTGTCTTCGCTCTGCAGACAAACCGGAAAAATATCATGTCTGAGGATACGAGTCGATTCGACCACTGCAAATTAATCAACGTGAAACTCTATCTGATTTCGGAATGTTATCCGTACGACGATATGAATCTGGATTTCGAAAAAGGCAGATGTGCCATTCTCTACGACACGTACGCGCGCTTCTGCAAGAACTATTACGAATACGAGTATCTCGAGCCGAGTCTCTCCATCTTACAGTTTCAACGTCAGGGTCCATTCGTGATTATCGATTGTTCTCGACAAAACGAATCGGTTAAGAGCGTAACCGGATGTGAGATTGGAATTCGAATGTAAGGAGAACGTGCGGCGAATACCACTGCGTACTGTCTCATCATACACGATCGTGTGATCCAGTACAATCCGTTGACCAACGTTGTACGCAAAATCACCTAAGCGATAACATCGACACAAGAGAGGGGAGGAGGAGCAGGATATAAATCAAAGCGCTGCGAGATGATTTTAGAGTTTCCCATTCCTCTCGACTGATGCATCGGGGAGAGAGAGAGATCTCGTCATGTCCGTACCAACGTTTGTGGATCTGCAAGGATTTATTGTCGGGAGAAATTTTGTTGTGAAGGAAGCTGCGGTTCTGAGAAAGGGATATGTTCTCTCGCATTACTTTTTCGCAAGTCCCGTACCGTGGAGCGTGCTTACAAAATCTGAGCGATGTCAAGTCTCATGGGTGATTAGAAATCATCATGGATTACAATGGGAAGACGGAAACGTTCCGTATGGCTTGGCTCAGCGTGTAATTACAACAGCTGTCGTTGGTACGATACACGAAGAAGAAGAAGAAGAATCGTCTGCCGTGTACGTTAAAGGACTTGAAAAGCGAAAATGGCTGACCGATATACTAGACGATGCGGGAAACGGCTATATTATTGAAACCTTGGATGCAGACTATGAAGATATTGATTCTCTAAATAAATTAGATATTACCAATAGTATGCGATGTGGAAAACATGTTAAGAATTGCGCATTACAAAATGTATTCAAAATATTTAATTGGTGGTCGCAACGCCAGAAAGAATTGCAAGAAAATAAAATATGTAAACATTAATATGTTTTATCTCTTATTTCCCCTTCCTAGACCTTTCCTTGCGTTTCTAAGAATTTTTTGTCTGAGCGTTGTCTCCCCTTCTCCTAAAATTCAAAGCGTTAGAAGCATTGATCCCCCCACCACATTATACTTTTGGAAGATGAGCATCATGTATACTCGGTTATTTCTTATACGATCAGTGTCGCGTTAACACCGCTCTCGTGGTTCACTTTTCATAACTCCCAGAGAAATGTATTACGTCGAAAGAAACGGAAACAGCGGCAGCGGCATCGGAAGACGCGTGAATAATTACGTACCGAGTCGTGATAAAACTCCATCGTTTGAGAACAAATATGACGAGTAAGTTTTATTTAACTTTTTCTATTTTTCGATTTTTACAAATTGTATTATTACTATTATTTTAATTTTAATTTTTCTGTAGCATTTCGTTGGAACGTCGTGCGGTTCGTATATTAGGTAGACGATACGCATTGACAGCTACGGAATTCAAATTCTTCGAAATTGGTATCAACGTGGGTCCACCGAGTTACGTGGAGATTGCCATAGGAGATCATCGAGGAAAGGAACTGATATTATCTCTCGAAACGTGGAAGGGACTCTACGAGCAACGTCGCAATATTCAAAATTTACTTTGGAACAACTCTAAAGATGACTACAATTTCATAAGCGTTGGACCGCTAACAGTGAGAGTTCGTACGATTAACGATGTCAAACTCATAAGTCTCGAATCTTCAAACGTATGCTTGATGATGGTCGAATCGACATCGTATGTTCGATCTCGATCAATGCATAGATGTAACTTTTGATCGATTGGGTAAAATTATCGAAACAGTTGATGTCAAGTTTACGCAATTCTCCAATATCGCGTCCACTGTAATAAATCCAAAAGAAATATCGAATGTAATACGCGCGAGTGACGCTTTTAACAAGCATCAACTCGTCGATTGCGAGCTGGCAGCTTTAGTTTTTAATCCATAGTACGTAAGAAAAATATGTAAAACAAGAATAAAGAGTTTTAAGTCTAAATCATGATGTAATTTCTTCGCACGCATTTCCATCCACCCAATCCTCTTCAAAGGAATACCGCTTATATTGTTTAATTCGAACAAAATCTAGAATTACTTATATTGTGGGAGAGGGGGTGTATCGCAAGAGCACAAAGCTATTTTGTTTGCGAAAACATGTCCCGACGCGTTAGTCAGCCTTAAGACCCAATCCTCTTCAAAGGAATACCGCTTATATTGTTTAATTCGAAAAAAAAAAAATCTAGAATTACTTATATTGTGGGGAGAGGGGGAGGGTACCGCGAGAGCCATTTTTGTTTGCGAAAAACATGTCCCGACACGTTAGTCTCGGCCCGAAGACCCAATCCTCTTCAAATACCGTTGTTTATCAACCGGACATCGGTTTATGATTGTTTATACTTGTCATAAAACATCCAACACAAGCGTCCCCCGCCCCGCCCCGCAGCCCCCGCGCCTACGAAATCCCCTCCGTCACGCGTGACGTCATTCCCCCGCGCCACCGAAAACCCCCTCCATCCTGCGTGACGTCATTCCCCCGCGCCGCTGAGATCCCCTCGCGCCTCACCCCCCCTGAGAGGACCTGAGTTAGAACTCTCCTTGTATACCTACTGGTACTAACTTTTGAATCCATCATATCGGGAGGAGATTCTACCGACTTCTTAAAATCGATGGATTTATCGCTAGTACCCTTCATGCTCCTGGAGTCATTTGTCTCTTTAATCTGTTTCAATAACTGTCGCCTGTAAAAATGGATTAATATTTTGTATAATATTGTTATTATATACAAAATAAGATGTCATTTACTTTATCTCTTTATGCAATCCTGAACAAAAATAAAATCTCTGAAAAATAAGTACAGTCCTTAGCTTATAAAATTATTACTGAAAATTATAACTATGACGCGATACATCATGTTTAGACAACATACAAATCATTTTTTTCAAAAAACCAAAGCGTACATGCAAATTGTATTACGAATAGATCGCCTCTGGATTAAATTTATTAAATAACCAGCACACGCATAGTTCGCCTCTGGATATATTTTTTTAAATAACCAGCACACGAATAAATCGCCTCTGGATTAAATTTATTAAATAACCAGCACACGAATAAATCGCCTTTGGATTAAATTTATTAAATAACCAGCACACGAATAGTTCGCCTCTGGATTAAATTTATTAAATAACCAGCACACGAATAAATCGCCTCTGGATTAAATTTATTAAATAACCAGCACACGAATAGTTCGCCTCTGGATTAAATTTATTAAATAACCAGCACACGAATAGTTCGCCTCTGGATATATTTTTTTAAATAACCAGCACACGAATAGATCGCCTCTGAATTAAATTTATTAAATAACCAGCACACGAATAGTTCGCCTCTGGATATATTTTTTTAAATAACCAGCACACGAATAGTTCGCCTCTGGATTAAATTTATTAAATAACCAGCACACGAATAGTTCGCCTCTGGATATATTTTTTTAAATAACCAGCACACGAATAGATCGCCTCTGAATTAAATTTATTAAATAACCAGCACACGAATAGTTCGCCTCTGGATATATTTTTTTAAATAACCAGCACACGAATAAATCGCCTCTGGATTAAATTTATTAAATAACCAGCACACGAATAATTCGCCTCTGGATTAAATTTATTAAATAACCAGCACACGAATAGTTCGCCTCTGGATATATTTTTTTAAATAACCAGCACACGAATAGATCGCCTCTGAATTAAATTTATTAAATAACCAGCACACGAATAGTTCGCCTCTGGATATATTTTTTTAAATAACCAGCACACGAATAGATCGCCTCTGAATTAAATTTATTAAATAACCAGCACACGAATAGTTCGCCTCTGGATATATTTTTTTAAATAACCAGCACACGAATAAATCGCCTCTGGATTAAATTTATTAAATAACCAGCACACGAATAGTTCGCCTCTGGATTAAATTTATTAAATAACCAGCACATGAATAGATCGCCTCTGAATTAAATTTATTAAATAACCAGCACACGAATAGATCGCCTCTGAATTAAATTTATTAAATAACCAGCACACGAATAGTTCGCCTCTGGATATATTTTTTTAAATAACCAGCACATGAATAGATCGCCTCTGAATTAAATTTATTAAATAACCAGCACACGAATAGTTCGCCTCTGGATATATTTTTTTAAATAACCAGCACACGAATAGATCGCCTCTGGATTAAATTTATTAAATAACCAGCACACGAATAGACCGCCTCTGGCTTTAAATAATAGGAAAAAATGCCAGCCCACGAGTAGACCGCCTCTGGCTTTAAATATTAGGAAAAGATGCCAGCCCACGAGTAGACCGCCTCTGGCTTTAAATAATAGGAAAAGATGCCAGCCTACGAGTAGACCGCCTCTGGCTTTAAATATTAGGAAAAGATGCCAGCCCATGAGTAGACCGCCTCTGGCTAAATATTAGGAAAAGATGCCAGCCCACGAGTAGACCGCCTCTGGCTTATAAAATGTGTTGAATAAGCAAAGGACTGTATTCTTATTTTCCAGGTTTTGTTACTTTCATGACTAAATATACAGGGTGACCCATTTTAACTTAGGCAGCCAAATAACTCGAAAAATAAGCAAGATAGAGAAAAATGTTTTAGACAAAAGTTGTATGGTTTCGAGGGGGCCATAAGATGGTATCATTGATTTGACCTTGAAGAGTCATTTGAAGGTCACGTGAAGGTCACTTCAATTTTTTTAAATGGAATACCCTATATATTTTTGTACATTCTTGTAGCTTATTTCGAGAGCTTTCCAAAACACTATAATTAAGTACCTTTCCGTTAAGTACTTTTTGAGTTATGATGCTTGAAATAATTTCTTAATTTTACATAAACCGTAAAATATCTTGTAAAATATTCATTTTTCGATTATCTTACCTTAATACTTTTATGTACAAAATAATGAGAGGAATCAATTGGTGTAAAGAAAACACATAGTTGTTTTTAAGAAAAAATATGGAATTGTTAATTGCAAATTACATATTTTTTCTTCGAAACAACTATGTGTTTTCTTTACACCAATTGATTCCTCTCATTATTTTGTACATAAAACTATTAAGGTAAGATAATCGAAAAATAAATATTTTACAAGATATTTTACGGTTTATGTAAAATTAAGAAATTATTTCAAGCCTCATAACTCAAAAAGTACTTAACGAAAATGTACTTAATTATAGTGTTTTGGAAAGCTCTCGAGATGAGCTACAAGAATGTACAAAAATATATAGGATGTTCCATTTAAAAAAATTGAAGTGACCTTCACGTGACCTTCAAATGACTCTTCAAGGTCAAACCAATGATACCATCTTATGGCCCCCTCGAAACCATACAACTTTTGTCTAAAACATTTTTCTCTATCTTGCTTATTTTTCGAGTTATTTGGCTGCCTAAGTTAAAATGGGTCACCCTGTATATTAATAAACTAAATTAATATTAAAATATATGAAAGAAAATATTACCATTTCATTCTTTATTTTCGAAAAAAATTAAATGTATTTTATTTATGGGAAATAAAATTATTTTTAAATTTTAAATAATAATAGAATAAAAGAATCTCTTATTTTTTCATTAATGATTATTTTGTAATTTTATATAATAATAAAATAATAAAATCTTTTATTTCTTTTTTAATGTATAAAAATATATAAATTGTAAAAATAAATAATTTTTTATAATTATAAAACGCCTGAATCTAGAAATTTTTAATCTAAAAAATGAAGTACATGTATCAAAATCATGATAAACAAAGCAAGTAAATAGAAAAAAATATGCCAATATATGGTCGAACTACACCCACACAGAAAATAATATCTATTAGATATCTATTAGATATTCTCAATGGGCATTAGGGATATCCACGAATATATAGGAAACATTTATTAGACGTGCTTTAGATATCCAGATGTCCGCCATTCGAGAACTCATAAATATCCATAGGATATCTACAGAAATATCCACTAGATATTCATACAATATTTAGTGGATATTTCTGTAGATATCTATTGTATGTATACTGGATATTCATCAGATTTCTGCGTGGATATTTATTCAATGTTCCATAAATATCTACAGGATATGTAAACCAATATCCTGTAAATATCTATAAAATATTCAGTGAATATTTATTATATATAGATACATTTATTATGTATATATTGATATTTATTTTTGAATGGATATTGATTTAATGTTCTGTATGTAGATACCATATATAACGGAATTTTGAAAAAGTTAACCGTCTGCGGTTAATTATATGGAGCTCTGGAGCTCCTCGCAAAAGCTAGAGGACACGCGGCTATAATAGTCTGCGCTCTTTGACCGATAAGCCGTGATTCGTGGGACCTGTGCTGCGGCCTTATATACTGTCTTAGATGGATCCCACCTTCGGGTTAGGCGTTTTCCTTTTCGCCACCTAGCGGCGAGGTGTGAAGCTCGTGGAAGTATATGAATATCCAATGGATATCCTTGATAGATTTTCAGTGGACATGGATATGTAGACATTATATGGATGTCTAATGGATATCCTTGGTAGATGTTCAGTGGACATGGATATGTGGACAATATATGGATGTTCAATGGATATCTTTGGTAGATTTTCAGTAGATATGGATATGTGAATTTTATATGGATGTCCAATGGCTATCCTTGATAGATTTTCAGTGAACATGGATATGTAGACATTATATGGATGTCTAATGGATATCCTTGGTAGATGTTCAGTAGACATGGATATGTGGACAATATATGGATGTTCAATGGATATCTTTGGTAGATTTTCAGTAGATATGGATATATGGGTTTTATATGGATGTCCAGTGGATATATTTGATAGATTTTCAGTAGATATGGATATAGGGATTTTATATGGATATTCAATGGATATCGTCATTGGTTATTCAGGAGATATAAACATTTTAGACATCTTCTAGATATCTATTGGTTATCCATAGTGGATATGGACATTAAATGGATATGTAGATATCCAGTAGATATCCATTAGATATTTTCTTCTGTGTGGGACATCTTTTTATGCCAAATAATATTTCTCGTATACATTTTTCGTTTTGCAAATTACGCGCTGTTATTATTGGTTGTGAAACTCTATATATGAAGCTAAAGCTACGATAGTATAATCATAAAATTATAATTTGATAATCAATTTAATAATATCGATACTACTTTACATATCTTTAAAATCACTACAAAGAATATGTTGTGAAAAAATCTCTCTTACAGTGATTTTAAAAATATGTATTAGTATCGGTATTATTAAATTGATCATCAATTATGTGATTGTACTATTTTAATCTCAACTTCAGATTACATTTCAAAACCGGCGTAGTAACGGCGCATAGTTTGCGAAAAAGGTGATAATTATACATTAATTTACATAAACAATTTTAGGTATAACAAAATCTATCTAATATATCCTTTCCGACCAGATATTAGTATATTATCTATTTACTTGAAGTACACAATATAAGTGATACTGAATTATTTGTTAAAAAAAATTTTTATTCGTTAAAAGAAAATGTAACATATTTAAATAAAATTTATTATTAAATTATCAATTTATACAATTTGAATTAACTTACATAATATAGTCGTTTAAATTATAAAAAAAATTAATATAAAAGAGTGGTAATTCTGAAAAGCTTGAAAAGTTAATAATTCTTTAATATTTTTCCATTAAATTGTCTTCTGTAAATTATCTTGTATTATTACGGAAATATATTTATGTAAAAGTTGTTCTGCAAATTTCAGTATCACTTTTGGTTTTATTATTATAATAGTTTCTGATACTGATTGAAACTGTTATAATAATAAAACCAAAAGTGATACTGAAATTTGCAGAAAAACTTTTACATAAATATATTTCCGTAATAATACAAAATAATTTACAGAAGACAATTTAATGGAAAAATATTAAAGAATTATTAACTTTTCAAGCTTTTCAGAATTACCACTCTTTTATATTAATTCTTTTTATAATTTAAACGACTATGTTATGTAAGTTAATTCAAATTGTATAAATTGATAATAATAATAAATTTTATTTAAATATGTTGCATTTTCTTTTAACGAATAAAAATTTGTTTAACAAATAATAATAATTATATATATATATATATATATATATATATATATATATAGGGAATGGAAGGAAGGGGAGGATAGGGGGGGGAGTCGATAACTGCTATGGTTTATAAGAATTTCTGTCCTTTTGATTTATTTGATTTTACAGTTAGTCCCGAGGCAGGAGAGATAAAGGAAAGGAAAAGATGAAAAAGGAGAGAAACGGATGTGAGGAAAGAAGAGAGGCAGGACGGAGGAAGCATAAACAGGAGAAGGAGAGAAGAGAGACTGATGGATGGATAGAGAAAAGGCAAGAAAGGAAGCATGGTGTGGAAGAAGAAGGGACAGGAGGCAAGAGAGAGAAAAAGGGGGAAGGGGGAGGGAGAACAAGGATGGGGAGGGTGCGTAGGGAGGGCGAGGGATTGTAGTTTGTAATGGTCGCACAAGGGCCAGGCCGGGGAGGATTAAAGTATATGATTGTAAGGGGTCGGGTACGCTCCCCGAAAAAGCGCCATGGTGTAAGGGTTTGGGTACGTTCCTGAAAAACGCCCTTTAAACCCTAGGGGAAATAAAGTATCTATCTATATATATATATATATATATATATATATATATATATATATATATATATACAGGGTGTCCTAGACCACCCGTACACCCCTTTTCTTTCAAAAACTAAGCATTTTAGAGAAAAACGTTTTCGACAAAAATTGTATGGTTTTGAGGGGAACATAAGATGTTGTCATTGGTTTGACCTTGGATGGCATCGTTAAGGTGAGGACACCTTTAATTTCTTAAATGGAACCACCTATTTTTTATTGCACATTCTTATAGCTTATGTCAAGAGCTTTCCAAAACACTATAATAAAGTATTTTTTCATCAAGTACTTTTCGAGTTATAAGGCTTGAAATAATTTCTTAATTTTACATAAACCATAAAATATCTAGTAAAATATTCATTTTTCGATTATCTTACCTTAATACTTTTATGTACAAAATAATGAGAGGAATCAATTGGTGTAAAGAAAACACAAAATTGTTTCGAAAAAAAAAATGTAATTTGCAATTAACAATTACATTTTTTTTTCGAAACAATTATGTGTTTTCTTTACACCAATTGATTCCTCTCATTATTTTGTACATAAAAGTATTAAAGTAAGATAATCGAAAAATGAATATTTTACTAGATATTTTATGGTTTATGTAAAATTAAGAAATTATTTCAAGCCTTATAACTCGAAAAGTACTTGATGAAAAAATACTTTATTATAGTGTTTTGCTGAAAAGCTCTCGACATAAGCTATAAGAATGTGCAATAAAAAATAGGTGGTTCCATTTAAGAAATTAAAGATGTCCTTGACCTCACCTTAACGATGCCATCCAAGGTCAAACCAATGACACCATCTTATGTTCCTCTCAAAACCATACAATTTTTGTCGAAAACGTTTTTCTCTAAAATGCTTAGGTTTTGAAAGAAAAGGGGTGTACTGGTGGTCTAGGACACCCTGTATATATATATATATATATATATATATATATATATATATATATATATAGATACTTTATTTCCCCTAGGGGTTTAAAGGGCGTTTTTCAGGAACGTACCCAAACCCTTACACCATGGCGCTTTTTCGGGGAGCGTACCTGACCCCTTACAATCATATACTTTAATCCTCCCCGGCCTGGCCCTTGTGCGACCATTACAAACTACAATCCCTCGCCCTCCCTACGCACCCTCCCCCTCTTTGTTCTCCCTCCCCCTTCCCCCTTTTTCTCCCTCTTGCCTCCTGTCCCTTCTTCTTCCACACCATGCTTCCTTTCTTGCCTTTTCTCTATCCATCCATCAGTGAATCCATCTTGATGAAAAAATATTTTATTATAGTGTTTTGGAAAACTCTCGACATAAGCTATAAGAATGTGCAATAAAAAATAGGTGGTTCCATTTAAGAAATTAAAGGTGTCCTTGACCTCACCTTAACGATGCCATCCAAGGTCAAACCAATGACACCATCTTATGTTCCCCTCAAAACCATACAATTTTTGTCGAAAACGTTTTTCTCTAAAATGCTTAGTTTTTGAAAGAAAAGGGGTGTACGGGTGGTCTAGGACACCCTGTATATACAGGGTGGACCATTTTAACCTTTAATGGAGAATAACTCGAAAACCAAGCCCGGGAGAGAAAAATGTTTCAGACAATAGTTGTTTGGTTTCGAGGGGGCCATAAGATGGTATCATTGGTTTGACCTTGAAGAGTTATTTGAAGGTCACATGAAGGTCACCTTCAATTTCTTAAGTGGAACCTACCATTTGTCATTGCATATTCTTGTAGCTCATCTCGAGAGCTTTCCAAAACACTATAATTAAGTACCTTTTCGTTAAGTACTTTTTGAGTTATGAGGCTTGAAATAATTTCTTAATTTTACATAAACCGTAAAATATCTTGTAAAATATTCATTTTTCGATTATCTTACCTTAATACTTTTACGTACAAAATAATGAGAGGAATCAACTGGTGTAAAGAAAACACATAGTTGTTTTGAAGAAAAAATATGTAATTTGCAATTAACAATTCCATATTTTTTCTTAAAAACAACTATGTGTTTTCTTTACACCAATTGATTCCTCTCATTATTTTGTACATAAAAGTATTAAGGTAAGATAATCGAAAAATGAATATTTTACAAGATATTTTACGGTTTATGTAAAATTAAGAAATTATTTCAAGCCTCATAACTCAAAAAGTACTTAACGAAAAGGTACTTAATTATAGTGTTTTGGAAAGCTCTCGAGATAAGTTACAAGGATATGCAATGACAAATAGTAGGTTCCGTTTAAGAAATTGAAGGTGACTTTCATGTGACCTTCAAATAACTCTTCAAGGTCAAACCAATGATACCACCTTATGGCCCCCTCGAAACCAAACAACTTTTGTCTGAAATATTTTTCTCTCCCGGGCACGGTTTTCGAGTTATTCTCCATTAAAGGTTAAAATGGTCCACCCTGTATAATATATATGAATAATTTTTAATAATTAAATTGTTAAAGTAAAATTTTGACATTATATACATATACAGGGTGTCCTAGACCACCCGTACACCCCTTTTCTTTCAAAAACTAAGCATTTTAGAGAAAAACGTTTTTGACAAAAATTGTATGGTTTTTGAGGGGAACATAAGATGGTGTCATTGGTTTGACCTTGGATGGCATCGTTAAGGTGAGGTCAAGGACACCTTTAATTCCTTAAATAGAACCACATATTTTTTATTGCACATTCTTATAGCTTATGTCGAGAGCTTTCCAAAACACTATAATAAAGTATTTTTTCATCAAGTACTTTTCGAGTTATAAGGCTTGAAATAATTTCTTAATTTTACATAAACCATAAAATATCTAGTAAAATATTCATTTTTCGATTATCTTACTTTAATACTTTTATGTACAAAATAATGAGAGGAATCAATTGGTGTAAAGAAAACACAAAATTGTTTCGAAAAAAAAAATGTAATTTGCAATTAACAATTCATTCTCTTCCTATTTTTGAAAAATTTTTATCTTCTTCTCCTTCTACTTCGCACATTGAATCTATAATTGCCAAGGCGTTGAAACATACGAAAAACTTTTTAAAATTACATCCGGATTTGGTTATCACCAAAGCTGATAAAGGAAGTGTGACAGTTGTCTTAAATAAGAATGATTATTTGAGTAAAATGGAGGACATTCTCAATGATAATGATACGTATTTAATAGTTAAAAAAGATCCTGTGAAAAAGATCACGGCTGATTTGCGTTCTTTGTTGTCGAGATGGTTAAAACGGAATTACATTTCTCCTGGAAAAAAGAAATCTATTTCTTAGCGACGGGATCCTTCCCCATGCGTATGGTCTTCCTAAGATCCATAAAAAAGATGTCCCTTTACGTGTCATTGTTTCATCGGTAAATAGCCCCTTGTATGCGTTTGCTTCATTGTTACATGACATCATACACAATGGCATTCCAAAGGCTAAGAGTCACATCGAGAACAGTTTTGAATTAGTCAAGAAATTACAGGGGCAGCATTTAGACACACAGCATAATATTTTTTCTTTAGATGTGGTCTCGTTGTTTACCAATGTTCTTTTGGAATTGGCCATTGGGGGCATTGGGAAGAGATGACATTTCATTATCCAAACTACTGACATTCCTTATACGGAAATCATTGCTGGCGTACGTCTTGTGCTCAATTCGAATTTTTTTAAATTTAATGGGAAGGTTCATAGGCAGACTTTTGGCACACCAATGGGTCCCCCACTATCCCCTGTTTTGGCAGACATAGTGCTCTAAGATATTGAGAAGAGAGCCATCTCTAGAATACCGATCTCGATTCCTTTCTATGTTAGATATGTAGATGATATTCTGCTTGCAGCTCCTCCATCTTTCCATACAAATATGTTAGACATTTTTAACTCTTTCCACCATAGGTTGCAGTTCACTATTGAAACTAGCAGAAACAATTACATCAATTTTCTTGATGTTTCAATTGGGGTGAATGAGGGAATCTTGGAGTTTGATTGGTACACAAAGCCGACTTTCTCGGGCAGATTTATGAATTTCTTGTCACAGCATCCCATGAGCCATAAAAGAGGTATTGTTTTTGGGTTGTTGGACAGAGTTTTTAGGCTGTGCCACCCAAAATTTTTACAGAAAAATCTTAGAAGAATCATTGAATTACTTCTTAACAATGATTACCCATTGGATTTTATCTTCTTGAATATCCGTTACAGATTAAAATTTCATACATTCCAATGAGTCAAAGAATCCGTCTCTAACGGGTTCTTGTCCGTCTTCTTTTTTTACAATGCCTTATATAAACAATATTACGGATAGTTTCTCTCCTGTGGCAAGATCGGCAAATAAATCAATGGCGTACGTGATCCCAAATAAATTAAACAAAATCATTAAAAAACACAAGGATCCCATACCTATTTACAATTGCAGTAATGTAGTTTACAAAATTAATTGCAAGGAATGTGATGCGTCATATGTGGGGCAAACCAGCAGGCAACTCATGACGAGAATTAAGGAGCATCGCCTTAACATAAATAGACCTTCTTCTTCGTTAACTGCAATTTCTGAGCATCGATTAGAGGGACATGAATTCGATTGGGAGAACGTACGAGTTTTGGATAGAGAGCCGATGTTTAAGAGGAGGATGGTTTCGGAGATGGTTCATATACAGCAGCAAGTGAAAGGGTTAAATAGACAGGAGGATCCAGAGATCCTTAGTAATGCCTACTATCCCATTTTAAGGAAGTGTGAATCGAAGCACCCCTTTCGGTGTTAAGGTTTAACTCCCTTTAAGGTTACGCTCCTGTGGCTCTCCCCGTTTTTTTTATATTTCTGTGTCTCCTAATAGTCTGTTGTTGGCTTGGAGTCTATCATGACGCATTCGGAAATAATTTCTGTACAACGTAATTTTTATTTTATCTTTCGACTTTTCTGCAAGGTAATTCCCTTTCCGTTTTCTGTTGTTCCTATAAATTAATTTACTGGAAATTACAATAATTTCATGGCTGAACTTCGTTTTCAATCTCTCAGTTTTCAATTTCTTGATTATGTTTTTTTGAATAGAATTATCATTCCCCCCTCCCCTTTAAAGATTTTTTACCATTGGTTTGCCATGGGACTGTCGCTTGAGCATTGACTGCACGGGATCCTTTTCCTTAACGTGCGTTCTTTGGAAAAAACGTCAGGTTGGATGGATTTCGATGGGGTGTGTTTGAGTGTGAGTTTGGTGGCCAACGGTTTCGTGGGAACAATTACGTCAATGATTTTTAAAGGCGGACGGTTGTAAGTTGCGTGGGACGGTGAGGATTATTAGGTAACATCGTAGCGTTTTTGGAAACAATGGATGTGTTTTGCGCCGTGGTTTTTGCGTTTTTATTCTGCTTTTATTTTGAATCCTTCTATTGTTTGACTGTGTTTATTTTTACAATTTTATCTTTCGACCTGTACAGTAATCTTCATTTATTTATTTTTGTATATTTTTTTTTATATATCTGATATGAATATTATTGTTGTCACACTGAGGAGGGTCCGAAAGGGACCGAAACGTTTGTATATATGTATGTATGAATTTATTGAATTTATATAGAATTATTGAAAAATAAAAATTTTTGTCACGCATTACCACCTGCGCTTCGTTTGGTCTATAATAGCCTTCTTTTCGATTATTATTGATTTATCATTTGGACCATTTATAAAATTTGTGTTTATTGTAATATAAATTTTTTGATCTTTTGTTATTCTCATTCTTGTTTGATATATTTATACACAAGTCGAAAAACTCATCACTTGGTTTAACATCCATCTCTCGCTTTACAAAATTTCTATTCGTAAATTATGTCAATATAATTCAGCTGTACATCAAGTAAAATATATAAGTATGATAAATAAAATATAATTGCACCTCTCGTAACAGGAAATATTTTATGAAGAATTTCTGTACTATTAGAATGCAAGAAGTGTGAGGGGCGTGTCGTTGTATATGTATATGTATATATATATATATATATATATATATATATATATAAAGACATATATAGTATATAAAGATATATAGTATATATAGAAGGAGATGGGAGAAGCGTATGATCGAGACAAAGAAGATACGAGAGGTTGCAAGAAATTAGTGCGTAAATCTACACACACACACGCACGCACGCACGCACACATATACATACACGCAAATACGCATGAACGTACAAATCATTGCATTATCTCTCTCTGATGCACGATTTTCCCTTCTCGTCTAATAAAAAAATTCCAGCCCTCTCTATCGTGATGCTTGTGAACTAAATTTGCTGTTTTTTCCACTTCATTTTACCGACATCTCGAGCACTTGTGGACTGAAATTTTCGGAAAAATGCCATTTATTAATTAGGCAATTAAATTCAGTTTTTATAATTCGATAATATTCTACGGTGCAGTACACAATCGTGAAAATTACTGTTTTATGCATAAAAGCTATAACTTTCATAAGAAGCTAATATTTGTACAAGTTGACAGCTCTGACGCCATGTTGCTTTAACATGTCGATAAATAAAAATGTAATTCTATACTTTTTTCTTTCTCAATTTAAAATCTCGTACTATAGAGTTTTCACGTGTCCGTTTGCGTGTATACTTCAATTCTGGAGAAGGATTTTTAATTCTATACAGGCAATAAAAAATGGCACACTTCCGAAATTTACGGTGTTTTCGTCGATAATACAGGCGACTCCGGCATCCTCTTAACTGATCAATTGAGAATGATTGGTATCAACAAAATATCTCATGATATCCAGATAAATGTAAATATTGATGGATTGCCAATAGCCAAAAGTTCAAAAAGTGAACTTTATCCCATTCTGGGAGAAATTTATCCAAAAATTTCCGAGCCATTTGTAATCGGAGCTTATCATGGATATGAGAAGCCTAACTCCTGTAATTTCTGAGAGACATTTCTGAGAGAATTTATTGATGAATATAACATTTTACATCGAAGCGAATTTGACTATTGCAATCAAATTTTTACTGTTACAATTAGAGCTGTAATCGACAGTCCAGCACGATCTTTCATCACATGTACAAAAGGTCACAATGGCTACTTTGGATGTGGAAAATGTAGAGAAGAAGGAAATTATTACAATCATCGCATGTTATTTTTGAATTCGAGTGCAGTTTTAAGAACAGATGAAAATTTCATTAAACGTATTGATGAAAATCACCATACTGGAACATCATTATTTGAAGAAGCAGATTTAGGGATGATCTCGCAATTCCCACTTGATTATATGCACCTTGTTTGTCTCGGAGCTGTAAAAAAATCTTACAAAAGGTAACAAAAGGATCTCATAAATGTATTAAGTTTTCTGCTAAAATGATAAAAGAAATATCTGTAAATTAAAAAATCATAGCAAAATGGATTCCATCTGAATTTGCTAGAAAAACTCGGGAATTAGAATATCTTGATCGATGGAAAGCGACTGAATTGAGATTATTTTTATTGTATGTAGGTCCAGTTGTTCTTCAAAATTATTTACCAAAGAAATATTTCATCCATTTTATTTCTCTACACTGTGCAATCAGGATTCTTTGTCACGAAACAGATTGCAAAGATAATAATAAATATGCTAAAGATTTTGGAATATTTTGTAGAGAAATGTACTGAATTATATGGTACCGATCTTTTGATATATAATATCCTTTTGATATATAATATAATTTAATTCATTTAGCCAATGATGTTTTAAAATTTAATCATCTTGATTCATTCAGTTCTTTTTCATTTGAGAGTTACTTATATAATATTAAAAAAAACACTAAAAAAGGCAGAAAAACCTTTACAATAGCTGCACAATAGAATTGTAGAACGTATTGCATGTAATTTTGAAAAAAAGAAAGATTTATTTTTCGAAAATCTTACAGTGACATGTAAAAATCATAAAATATTGAAAGAACTTGGTATTACTTCATATAATATTATACATTTTAATAAATTTACACTATCAATAATGAATAAAGCAGATCAATATTGTTATTTGCAAGATAGGACTATCGTACGCATTAGAAATATTTGTTTAGATCATGATGAAAAACCTATTTTAATTGGAGAATTATTGATGAATGTAGCTTTTTCAAATTGTCCTATTGATTCAAAGGAGTTTGATATTGCAGTCGGGAATCAATGGTCTCAACAGACAATTATCAATGCAAATAACTTAGCAAAAAGGCTGTATGTATTCCATATAACAAATCTTATTATTTTTTGTCCTTGCTACATTCTTCTAATTGATTATTATTTTCAATCCACAGTATAAAAAATAATGATCTAAAATTAAGAATTTGAAACTATTTATTATTATATTATTATAAATTAGTATTAATTATTACTGTATTACTTTTACTGATTAACATAATATATATAACAATATACATGTAACATAATATATATAACAATATTCGTTTATTATTTGCATTTTATTTTTATTATGTATCGATCAATAAAAGTTTTAAATTTTGTTTATCATTATTTGAATTTACGCGGCATACCGCTATTAAAAGATCTGTTCTTTTAAATTGAACTAGATGTACTAGTTTAGAATGTATCTTTTCCACTCTACATTGAAACCAGAAAGAGAAATTCTGAACCAATCCAGATAAAATAATAGATCTAAAATTAGAGGGACAACCGTAGTTTTCTATAATTTAATTGTTTTACAGGTATATATGAATGTGCTTTTACGAATGTATTTTTGTGTAGCTGTAACAAAGTTGCAAATAATTATAATGATATAATTTTCCTTAAAACATCGGTATTAAACGCATATGCAAATAAAACTATAGTGTATATGCTATTGTCATTACGAATAATAAAACTAAAATCAATTATGCAAATAAGAAACGGGTTAATTAAAGTGAAGGAATAAATAAAATAACTTATATTTAAGGTTATGCTTAACACTTAAGTTTTTGCAAATTTATTATTATTAGGTGATAAACTTAATTCTTGCCGCTAAATATTGTATATGTAATATTTAGCGGCAGGAATTAAGTTTACCACCTAATATAAATATTTAGATAGTTTTGTTTTAAATATTAAGTGCTATTTCTTTCTTTAAAAATTCATTTTAATCATAAGATATGTTTTCAATTTATTAAATATTTTACTCATAGTAAATAAAGAACCGTTCTAATTGTCTTCAACGCTTGACTCAACACTAGACTCAACACTAGATTATTATTTATAAATTACTTTTATTTAACATGACTAAATTGTCACTGTATTTTGTTGCGTATCGTTTGCAATTGATATTGTGATAAATTCAAAAAAATATTTCCATTGATAAAATCATGAAAACTGATTAAAATTACTTTAAAAAAGTAATCTTTTTCCTAAGTAAATTTATTAATTATCAATTTTACATGAACTTTTTTCTAGATTACTTCTTAAAAAATAAAAAATTTTTAATTCTACAAATATATATTTTATTGTATTTTGGAAAGAATGGTGTGCTACCAAGTTGTTGGTTATTTAAGGAGTCTAAAATTTTTAAGTGGCCACCAAAATCTAAAAATCCTACTCTTGAAAGCATTAAAGCAACATTGCCAAAAGAAAATTGGAGTACAATTCATTATAACAGGTTTATAGGACCATTTGGTAGGTTTAAAATATCAATGTATTTTATCTTCAAATTTTTAGTATATATTATTTTGAATATATATATATATTCAAAATAATTATATATATATATATATATATATATATATTATTTTGAAGCTACATATAATGAAGCCAGAGATATTGAAATCCAAGCTCTTAATATTTCGACTTAATGACGAAGATGCATTTGAGGCAATCATAAATAAAGCAACTAATTGTAAGCCACTTCCCATGAAACGTGCAATCAAAAAACCACGCCGACTTTGTTCTTCCGACGAAGAATATGATAAGAAATCATGTAAGTATTTAAAGTCATTTTAATTTTACAAAATTTTAAATTAAGAAATAAAAATATTTTACTTTTTAATATTTTCTCTTAAAATGTTATAAAGCTCTATTTCTCATATATGTATATATTTTTATAGATGTTAGAAATAAAAGACTTCCGAAACTTCAAAAAAATAATATTCCTCTAGGTGAAGATAAAGAATCTAATGAAAAATCTGATGAAAATTCTAATGAAGAATCTGATGAAGCTGCAGAACAAATTCTGAAACCTCACAGTAAATCATTAAAAGAAATTAACTGATTAATTATAAATTAATAATAATATATTAATTTAATAGTTTATTTAATTTATTAATTTATTAATTTAATAGACCCTCATTTTCTTATAGATATCCAAAAGAGTTTCCAAAAACCTCCAACCAATTATATTTTAAAGAATAAAAATAAGGAATGTACAAGCGAAGATGAAGCACGTAATAATAAAATTTTGAATATAATCGATTATTTTAATGTTATTTACTTTAAAATTTTGATTAAATTTATTATTCGTTTATTTAATAAAACAAAATTTAAATTTTGAAAAAATGCATTTAATCAATTCTTCCACAGGTGTAGCAAAGTGTTTTGTTGACAAGGAAAACAATAACATAAAAGGTTTTGAAAGTCAACCTTTGGAATATGGAGATTTCTTTAGTCAGGATCCACTTCTAACGAAACAATCTGAACCAACAAACAATAATGTTGAATCAAATAATGAAATATATATATCTGAAACATTAAATGATCTAAATGACACGAATCAAATATCGTTGCAACAAAATATACTTACAAGTAACACTACTCAAGTGCCATTCGCCGATATTCTTGAAACTTTGCACACACGTAGTATATCGAAAAACATTAAACACGTGTTTTTTTATTTTGGCTAACAAGGCGTTTTAAGGTTAGAAAACGCATTCGAAAGTTTAACACCATTTAGCACAATGCTAACTAACGCTACTCATGAGTGTCATTCTCTTACAGCTTTTACGACATTTCTCTATCATAATTTCATTGTTTGCGTGTTTTTGAGATCGCTAATGACGATTTTGACATTAGTTTAACGAGATTCAGAATGGCAAATACAAAATGGTGAACAAAATCGCAGAAGTTTCAAAAACTTTATTTAACGCCACTTGCGAAGTTTATTAGATACATGATTACGATTTTGGCAACAGTTATATCAATCTAGAGGTGGCGGATGAAAAATTCAATATGACGCATCCAAATGGCGGAAACTGAAGGCAATGGGAAGGTCTACCCAGCCAGTGAAGGCAAGATAGTGGTACTATACCCGACCAGTGAAGGCAAGATAGTGATACTACCCGACCAGTGAAGGCAAGATAGTGGTACTACCCGACCAGTGAAGGCAAGATAGTGGTACTACCCGACCAGTGAAGGCAAGATAGAGATTTGACCTGGCCACTGAAGACAAGGTGCGGCCTTCTCCATATACTTGAATTTTAATTCCCCATATCTTGCTGAAAAGAAAAGGATGGAATTAAAAATATCGCCTTCATTTCACGTATCTTTTGCAGTAGTGAGGAGAAGCATTATAGTCTGGAGAAAAAAAGTGTTGTATACATAAAGATTCGTTGCACCAAGCGCATTTTATGATGGAAATGTTTGTGCAAAACCTACAGTGTGTACCACAATTCTCGAAGCAGTATTCCACAGGTGTTGCACATTTTTCTGGTTTTTCTGAAGTATACCCGCTTTTTCAAGCGTATTTGAATAAATTTACAAATCTTGGTGATGAGAACTGGTTATGAATCAATGACTGAATCTTTAAGATGTTATTCCTCAAATGTAAATTGATGTCGTAGTTATATAGTATGATTAAGTCCGAGAAATGTTTAAGAAAGTTCTTCCATGGTCTGAATGTATAAACATCTAATGGCTGGATCATACCAGTTGTCCCTGCGGGAATAGTTAAAATTTTGACTCTTTTATCACGCTTATCTATAACATCTTTTCTTCCGTTTGTCCAGTCCAAGAGTCTAAACATAGAGCCGATGCTTCATTAACATTAGGCAAAAAAGCATCGACAAACCATTTTACAGCAAGATCTGATGAAAGTTTGCCAGATTTCGAAGCAAGCACAAGAATATTTTCAGCTTTATAAATATTGTTTCTGACGATCGGACCAAATTTACCTTGTGTCTCTTGTAACACTATTAGCAAAGATGATTTTAAGATCCCACTTGCAGATATAAAAGGCTGTATAGTGTAGCTGTGAGTCAGTGAATTTATAGATTGAACCAAGCATTCAACTTTCAAAGTACCTTTAAATGACAATGTACGCCCTGCATGTGATTCTAAATTAAAGCCTGATTGATCAGAATTGAATACATTATCTTCTCCTATAGATAATATTTCTGATCTCACTGTTGCAACGAATTCATTACTCTTCTGTACGAGAGTTTCTTTACTCGTTATCTGGGTTTTCGTAACAAACTTGTTAATCTTTCTAGATACTATTCCATGTCTCACTTTGAAAGTATGGATCCATTTGGAAGAAGCAGAGAAGAGTTTATTTGATAGTTTAAGGGGATCCTAAACCTTCCTTTTTTATCGACTAAAACGATTATCATTTTGGGCACCGAAATCTTTTTATTGATTACACAGAATAATAAACGTTTCTCCACGATTAAAGTACACACTGAAATAAAAGAGGAACCTCCGGATTGTATGTTAAAAACAATAAAAAATTGAAAAATTACAGTTTTTTTATCGGCTCCCGGCATCAAGTCGTAGCAATACTTGCTTAATATAAAAATTGTGCAGCTTATATGCACAAAATAAGTTAAGTTCCCACTCGAGATTGTATAAAAGAATATAAATGAACTTTTAGAAATGAGTTTAGAAGCGTAGTAAAAATGATTTCGGTGCCCAAAAGTTTCGTGCATATGTGTGTGTGCGAAATCAAGGCACGAGAGTAAAGCAGACCTGTAGATTAGTTGCTCGATATCGCGACAGACGGCGCTATAATCGGTTTGTGTGACAAGGAGAGACAATCATATTATCTTCGTTTCTTTCTCAGAGTAAGGCTGATGGCAGAGAAAAACGTATATGTAAGTTGCATATACGTTTTTCTCTGCCTTACTTTACGTCCATGATTACGACAGACGTAAGCGTTTACGCTTACTTATTAGTTTTATATATATATATATATATATATATATTTAGTGTATATATATATATATATATATATATATATATATATATATATATATCCCACTATAAATATATATGTGTCATATATACATGTCCCACTATAAATATGAAAATGATCTGAATTGTTATTTAAACTAATAATATAACGATATATTATATACAGGGTGACCCATTTTAACTTAGGCAGCCAAATAACTCGAAAAATAAGCAAGATAAAGAAAAATGTTTTAGACAAAAGTTGTATGGTTTCGAGGGGGCCATAAGATGGTATCATTGGTTTGACCTTGAAGAGTCATTTCAAGGTCACGTGAAGGTCACTTCAATTTTTTTAAATGGAACATCCTATATATTTTTGTACATTCTTGTAGCTCATCTCGAGAGCTTTCCAGAACACTATAATTAAGTACATTTTCGTTAAGTACTTTTTGAGTTATGAGGCTTGAAATAATTTCTTAATTTTACATAAACCGTAAAATATCTTGTAAAATATTCATTTTTCGATTACCTTACCTTAATAGTTTTATGTACAAAATAATGAGAGGAATCAATTGGTGTAAAGAAAACACATAGTTGTTTCGAAGAAAAAATATGTAATTTGCAATTAACAATTCCATATTTTTTCTTAAAAACAACTATGTGTTTTCTTTACACCAATTGATTCCTCTCATTATTTTGTACATAAAAGTATTAAGGTAAGATAATCGAAAAATGAATATTTTACAAGATATTTTACGGTTTATGTAAAATTAAGAAATTATTTCAAGCATCATAACTCAAAAAGTACTTAACGGAAAGGTACTTAATTATAGTGTTTTGGAAAGCTCTCGAAATAAGCTACAAGAATGTACAAAAATATATAGGGTATTCCATTTAAAAAAATTGAAGTGACCTTCACGTGACCTTCAAATGACTCTTCAAGGTCAAACCAATGATACCATCTTATGGCCCCCTCGAAACCATACAACTTTTGTCTAAAACATTTTTCTCTATCTTGCTTATTTTTCGAGTTATTTGGCTGCCTAAGTTAAAATGGGTCACCCTGTATATATATATATATATCATTATATTATTAGTTTAAATAACGATTATATATATATATATATATATATATATATATATCGTTATATTATTAGTATAAATAACGATTCAGATCATTTTCATATTTATAGTGGGACATATTTGTGACGGTAAAAAACGTATATGTAAGTTGCAAATACGTTTTTCTCTGCCTTACTTTACGTCCATGACTACGTAAGCGCTTACGTCTGTCGTAGTCATGGACGTAAAGTAAGGCAGAGAAAAACGTATATATACGCAACTTATATATACGTTTTTTACCGTAACAAATATGTCCCACTATAAATATGAAAATGATCTGAATCATTATTTAAACTAATAATATAATAATATATACAGGGTGGGGCATTTTAATCGCCCCAGGCAGATATCTGGAAAATTAAGAGAGATACAGAAAAATGTTTCAGACAAAAGTTGTATGGTTTCGAGGGGGCCATAAGAGGGTATTGGTTTGACCTTGAAGAGTTATTTGAAGATCACATGAAGGTCACCTTCAATTTCTTAAATGGAACACTATATTTTTTATTGCACATTTTTGTAGCTAACTTCGAGAGCTTTCCAAAAACTATAATAAAATATTTCTTCATTGAGTACTTTTCGAGCTATGAGGCTTGAAATAATTTCTTAATTTTACATAAACCATAAAATATCTAGTAAAATATTCATTTTTCGATTATCTTACCTTAATACTTTTATGTACAAAATAATAAGAGGAATCAATTGATGTAAAGAAAAAACATAGTTGTTTTTAAGAAAATATATGTAATTTGCAATCAACAATTACATATTTTTTTTAAAAAACCTTTTTTTCTTTACAGCAATTGATTCCTCTTATTATTTTGTACATAAAAGTATTAAGGTAAGATAATGGAAAAATGAATATTTTACTAGATATTTTATGGTTTATGTAAAATTAAGAAATTATTTCAAGCCTCATAAAACACGACATAAATCGGATCATTTTTAATCAAATTAATTATTAAATTTTACATATTTAATTAAAAATGATCCGACTTATGTAGTGTTTGGTGTCATTTTAATCATAAAAGTCTCATTAATCCATTGCAATTATTTTCAAATCGAAAAAATGCGACATACAAATTTTAATTTTTACGATATTTAAATCCCTCAGTTGTTATAGATAAGGAAAGGTCTCCGATTTGAAGCGAGAGCGACAAGGAGTAAGGAGCAGGCGAGATGACGAATCATCAAAGAGTTCCGAAGTCTCTCTCGCAAGGCTCGCTTTTTCTTATCTTCATATATATATATGTCATCTTACTATGGAAAATAAAATTTTTATATGTCGCATTTCTTCGATTTGAAAATAATTGCAATGAATTAATGAAATTTTTATGATTAAAATGACACCAAACACGACATAAATCGGATCATTTATAATCAAATTAATTATTAAATTTTAATTACATATTTAATTAAAAATGATCCGACTTATGTCGTGTTTGGTGTCATTCTAACCGTAAAAATCTTATTAATCCATTGCAATTATTTTCAAATTGAAAAAATGTTAGATATAAGTGTGAGTGGCGGAGTAAGTCGACTTACATACACATACACACACATGCGTGCGCTTGCGATCATCTGATTATGCGTAAAGACTCGCAGTCGCGCGATCAGTACGCGAAACAAGAAAACTGCGCTAGAACCGACCTTTATAGCGCGTTGTTACGTGTTCAGAAAACGAGTGGAAAAGAATTACTAATTTTTTTAGTGTATTATAGTGTAGTTCTTATAATAGTGTGTCCATACAATGGGACGGAAATATGATGATAAACATTTGTCTCTGAATCGCCGTCGAGTTTCCTTCAAAAAAGGCTGAATGAAAAGGTTAGTCATATTATCATATATTCACATTTGTTATAAAAAGGATGAGCAAAAGAAAGAGAGAATGAATGAATAAATGGTTGAGAGAGTGAATGAGTGAATGGCAAAGGAAAGCCGTAAAGCGATATATGATTGATCGTTCGCATCGAGCGTCACTGAATATTAAGTATAAGATATCGATAGAGAGAGATACAACTATTTCTTGTTTTTTTCTTCATTTTCAACATTTAGTTTTTCTTAGTTTTCAACATTTGCAATCACAATCAATGCTAACGATTAATATATTGTCATTTGCGGCACTTATATAGATTTTTGGTCCTTATTTTTCGACATATTATCTTTTTTGTTTTCCCCATTCTTGTTTATAAATAATTAATAAAATTTAGTAAAATTAATTTTTTATAGTATTTTCAAACTATGTTTATTAAATAAAAAATTAGTCAAAAGGTTTGTTGGACCACGCAATAGGTGTAATGTATGCAAGAATAGACAATTATTTCAAATCATGTGATGAAACATGTAAAATTATTTATTTAATAAGACAAACGCTGCGTTTCGATCCAATTCGGATCCTTTTCAATGCCGAATAACGAAGTTATAAGAATAAACATAAAAATAAAAGTTAAAGAGTAAAAACACAGTATAGTGTACATAAGTTTCGGAAACGCAAAAACGCGAGAAAAACGATGTTTACAAAGTCAAGAGGGTCAAAAGCAAATACGCAACATAACGGAAAAATTGGAAAATTAATTAAATAAGAGCGCAAAGTATTAACATTCATGATCGAAATATTGCAAAAGAAAAATCTGAATAAAAAATCTTATGTCCGTAATAAACAACAAAGAAGCTGTGAGCAGCGCGTTTTGATCATGAATTATTAAAAAAAGATATTTTTTATACCAAAGACGATATATCCGTGTATTGATTGCTTATAAAAATATCTTCTCCCAGAAACGGTTTGCATGTGCGTTCTGGTTATTAAAAAAAGATATTTTTTATACCAAAGACAGTATATCCGTGTACTGATTGCTTTTAAAAATATCTTCTCCCAGAAACGGTTTGCATGTGTGTTCTGGTTATTAAAAAAAGATATTTTTTATACCAAAGACGATATATCCGTGTATTGATTGCTTATAAAAATATCTTCTCCCAGAAACGGTTTGCGTTCTGGTTATTAAAAAAAGATATTTTATGCCACAGACTATCTATTCGTGAACTGATTGTTTTTCACATCAGATGCGATTTGCATGTGCGCTCTGGTTATTATAAAATATAAGACATTTATGTTGTTAAAATATTATCTATTGTATCATATAATATAGTTAATTTCTAATTAGATATAGATTTATAAACAAAAGACTGCACTTATTTTACAGAGATTTTACTTTTTTCTAAATTATATAAAGTGATATAATAACTGACACATCTTATTTTTGTAAAAATATTTAACATTATTTTTTCTTGCAGGCGACGGTTGCTGAAGCTGATAAAGAGCCAAGAGGAAAATGACTCCAGGAGTAGCACGTTTACTAAGGATACTAGCAACGAATCCATCGATTTTCAGGAATCGGTGGAATTATTCTCCGACACGATGGATTCAAAAGTTAGTACCCAAACTTTAGTACCCACGATGCAATGCATGGAGTCAAATTTAAATGCAGGTACGTATTGTCGAAATGTCGAACTTTGCGAAGATAACAATAATTTTGTTATCGAAAATGGCCCTCTAGATACAGATCGTATCCAAGAAAGCATGCTTGAAGGCCGTCGCATTGTCGACATTTCTTTTATGTGGAGTGAAATCCACAGAACATTTGATAATCACGCGCGAGGAATAGAGTGCCAATTTAAAGATTGGAAACTCGTAAATTCTCTTCGTCGTGGGCTAATGACGCAGTTGTTCTTCAAATGCCAAATGTGCAATTATGAAGCTAACATCTGGTCAGAGCCCACAAAACCGGAAACATTGGACATTAATACAGCTGCTGTAGCAGGAACTGTTACAGTAGGAATTGGTTATGCCCAGCTCGAAGAGTTATGTGCAGCCATGAATGTTCCTTGTATGTCCGAGCCGACTTACATAAAATATAGAGAAAATTTAGTCGATGATTTTCAAAAAACAGCCATGGAAAATATGAAAATGGCTGGTGAAGTTGAAAAACAACTCGCTATTGAAAGAAACGAAGTTATAAACGGTATTCCGTACATAACAGTCGTGGCGGTAATTGGATGGTAATTGGATGAAGAGATCGTACGGCAATGCTTATGATTCTCTTTCCGGTATTGGAGCCATAATTGGTTACCGCACGAAAAGGATTCTCTTCGTCGGTGTCCGCAATAAATTTTGCACACTATGTAATGTAGCAGAGCAAAAAAGTATAGAACCAAACGCTCACAAATGCTATAAAAATTTTGATCGGAACGCAAGCTCTACAAGCATGGAAAGCGATGCCATCGCGGAAGGTTTCAAATGTAGCCTTGAAATGCATGGTCTGATTTATAAAACGGTTGTTGCCGATGGTGACAGTAGCGTTTATCAGGCCATTCTTGATAACAGACCATACCGTGACCATTTAGTTACAGTAAAAAAAATAGAATGCACCAATCACTTGCTTCGCAATTTATGCAAGAAGCTAAAAGCTGTGACTGAAATGACTCAGCCAAAAATGCATAGACAGCGTGGCTTTGTAGAGATGCGAAATATTGTACAAAACAACATTTTAAAAATACGAAAAGAAATAATAAAGGCAGCCGCTCTACGAAGAGAAGAAAGACAATCTCAACATTGTCAGGCTATGGAATTACAAAAAGATATATTGAACATTCCTAGCCATATTTTTGGCGAACATAAGCGATGTGAAGCATGTGGTCGTACATGTGAGAATTGTGATGAAACGAAAAAAAATTATGTACTATTTCTAAAATTACACGGTCTCTATCCAAAAATAGAAAGTGCTGTCATATATATAAGTGCTTATTCCGACAGTTTATTGTTCAATTTAACAAATAATCCAGCAGAATCGTTTAATTCGATAATCTGCAAACAAATTGGCGGAAAGCGTATTAATTTCGGCAAACGAGGCTCCTACAATGCTAGAATTGCGGGAGCAGTTTTGCAATACAATACGCAACAAGTACTTACACAAGTACATCAAAGCATGTGTAACACTGTTCCGCCTATTGTCGAGAACTTGGAAAAGCGACGACAAATAAAAGTTGCAAAAACCAGAGAATCTCGAGAAGCACAAGGAAGGCAAAAAAAATTTAAACGAGAGCTAGGAACAGATCGTCATTACGGTCCGCAATCGCAAAAACCGGATCTTCCATCCGATATATTCCAACAACTTCAGCAAAACCATTTAGAAAGATTGTTGGAAAATGCGATAAACTGGCAAAAAATTGAACTCGATACAAGAAAGCAAAGTGAATCACAACTATGGTTATCATTGAGACAAGAAATATTGACGGCATCCAATTTTGGAACCATATGTCGCACGAGGCCGACAACGTCTTGCGCAGCGACAGTAAAAGCCATTTTATATCCTTCCTTCATTGATACCGTAGCCACAAAATATGGTCGCGACAATGAAGAAGTAGCAAGGAAAGAATTGGCCATACAATTAAATAAAGAAATAAAACCTTGTGGATTATTCATTGATACTGAAAATCCATGCTTGGGTGCTTCCCCTGACGGACTTATTGGTGAAAATGGTCTGGTGGAAATCAAATGTCCTTTGTCAGCTGAAAATTTAACAGCGGAAAAAGCCATTGAGACATTGCCTTTTTTGAAAGGCATCTTTGATAAGAAAAATCCACATAAAATGAATTGGAATCACCGATATTTTTATCAAGTTCAAAGTCAATTGAACATAACAAAGCGAGAATATTGCATTTTTGTTGTTTGGACGCCAAAAAGCATGAAAATATTGCGCATTAATAAAGACAACATTTTTTGGAGAAATCGAATGCTGCCTTTTTTAACACGCTTCTATAACGAATGCATGCTTCCAGAAATTTTGGACAGTCGTCATAATAGACATATGCCAATAAGAAATCCAAGATATATTATAGAAGCTAAAGAAGAAGCAGCAAAAAAATTATGTCGAACAAGTAGACGAAATGTTACAGAAAGCGAAAATGGCATGGAAGAGAGCAAACGATTCAAACCGAACGTTTCGCCAAAGGAAGTAACAATGACTGATACTGTTACTATTGTTCCGAATAAAGAGCAAGACAATGACTGTATTATAATAAGTCATTCAAGTAGCAAAAGAGATATAACTGAAGACGTTATGATAAAACATAAAAGACTCTTAGATCACACGTTTGCTTCCCTTTCTTCAGTAAAAAATAATGTCTTGCCTATAACAAGTGCATTAAATGATGAATCATTGGATTTATTTTTACGCATCGTAAGAGAAACTTCTTCTTTCGAAACACAAAGTGTGCTATATTTAGAATATCCTCACATAATTGTAGCTAGTCATAGTGACAAAAGCTTACAAATAATTGGAGGAAATTGTAGTAATCACTGGAGATGTATTTTCTTTGACGGCACCAAACTTCGCGTGTACGATAGTTTACCTGGCTGTACATACGATAAATTGGTAGCGAAAGAAAAAAATTACATACGTCTTCGTTATCCGACTGTAAGCTCAAGTGACATAATTTTTGAAAGGGTTGAAACACAACCTGATGGGACGAGTTGTGGAATTTATGCTGCAGCTTTCGCCACAACTGTAGTCTTAGGAGGCAATCCTTGCGAGGAAAAATATTCCAAAAATGTTAAATGCATGAGAGAACATTTTTGTACAATTATAGAAAGCAATAAACTGTTACCTTTTCCGAAGTGATAAGTAATTTATTATTCAAAAATGTGTCCTAATATTCATAAAAGTATATGAGCAAAAAATATTCCTCAATGTTTAGAAATTATAATCGGAGAGACGAAATAAATAAATAATACATTTTGGTTGCGTTCTCACGAGAATGGGCGATGGAGGGGCCCTTTCTATATTATAAATATCCAAAATATTGTAACTGTCAAAAAATTATGTTGCAATATTTTGGAGAAGGTATATTTGGACAGAGGATATATATGTATTTGCATTTATAAATATTTATATTAACATTTATATAAATATAAATTTTAATATATGCTTACGTCATAATTACACACACACACACACACACACACACACATGTACTTATGTCTTAAAAATATATAAACATTCACATGTATAGTAAAGAAGTTTATATTACTGACAATGAGCTCTCGATCATATCGATTATAACGATATACTAACGATGATAAAGATTTATCATTGTATTCAAAAAGCTTGTCATAATGTGCAAAAGAATATCATCAAGAAAAAAATCTCAATGCAAAGATTATCTTTATTAATTAAAATTGGAGAGACGAAAAAAAAATATATGGTTGCGTCTCACAAGAATGGGCGATGGAGGGGCCTACTCTTTATTTACAATATTCAGAATATTGTAAATTGAAAAAATGAATAAATTCATTATTCTGTCGCGATGAGATAAATATATAATGTATTGTAAATGTTTGTAAATTTATATTACAAATATATAAACACGTACATATACAATAATTATATGTATAATATATATTTACATATATATATATATATATATATATATATATATATATATACAGGGTGATTCAAAATAACCCCTGTGTCCCTGAAATGACATATTCTTGAATCAATTCTAAGACGATTTTTCCTTCGGCAAAATTTCGTCCGAAGCTTAGTTTTTGAATTATTAAAGGAAGTAGTTAACGTATGACGGGTCGAATACAAGAGGCAGGCAAGGGTGGCGCGATTCACTGTCAGACGCGGGAGCTTACGCGGGGCGCCTGCTGCGATCAGCTGATCGCTATACACATACAGACACACATGCGAACACATACATTCTCTCTCTGTCTGTCTGTCTGTCTCTCTCTCTCTCTCTCTCTCTCCCTCTCATTTGCTCACTCACCTGTAAATTTTTTTTTTTTTTTACGAGAGAGGGGAAAATGCATTTTATGCATACCCACCGGTCGATCCAGTGTGTTATGTGGGACTCGAGTACCAAGTCGAATTACCAACTCGGTACTCCCTACCCACTAAAAACCCCTCTCTTTTCACGAATTTCCTTTAACACACTGTCCCTCTGACTTCCCGAGATCTGTTTTCACATAACGTCAAAAAATAGTTATTATTACCTTGTTCGATGACTTTTGATGTATTGCTGTAATTGCTTGAAGGAGAAATGAATTTTCCGATAGATCGTACGTTCTCAAATTTAACGTAGATATCACGTTGCAAAAGACAAGAAATCCACACTAAATTATTAAGGGGTAACACCACTCTAGCGACTGAAAAAAAGGCCTATTTTTGATAATTTATTGTGGGAGTATGGGAAGCGGGATAGAATTCCTTTTTAGACAGTACATTTAGCATATATTGAAGTGTAAAAAAAAAATTTTTTATTATTATTTTGTTACAAAATGGCGGCGCCAGAGCCAATTTTCAAAATCATGTTTCTTCGAAGAGCCTTGACGGGAGAAAGGATTTCTCGCGACCCATGAGACCTGGAACAAAAAAACAAAATTTTCTTAATCTACATACTATTGCCTATAGAAGTACGTAGGGATTTTTTTTTAAATCAATTTTTGTAAAAATGGTGCACTGTTGAAAAAAAAACTCGATTTTTGGCAAAAAAAACGTCTTCAATTGTTCATAAAAAAAAAATTTTAATCTTATCAAAAAACGGCTACGTACTTCTGTAGAGAATGTGATTTAAAAGCTACTGTCAAAATTTGAAATAGATCCATGCAATAGTATTCAAGTAATCTTTTCTCCCAGTTTGAAGAAAGTGATTTCGTGAAAAACGCTCCCTAAGTTTTACGAACACTTAAATCTTTGAAATTTTATTTTACCTTTCAATCTGCGATACCTGCTCCGTACATTTGGCCATCTGCTTCAATGCTAGCCTCTTCTTCTTCCTTCCTGAGCGATTTTATGGAAAGCCTGGCTTTTTTAGCAGCGTTTGTCAGTGATCTTTCAGAAAAGTATATGCGGCGCTTGTCTGTTTCCACGCAGAAATTGAAACAATTTGGCCCGATTGTAATACCCAAATGCTGCATGAGCCTCATGATACTTGATAAGCCGTCATTGTATGTGCCTACAGCAATGTAAACAGCAATATCAAGCACATGCTTGCCACTAGATACTGATTTTGGAGCCATAGACCATATGGTAGAGTTGAAGCTCTCGTTGCTATTTTGTGTGAAGCCGCCTAAACAACGAGTAAGCAATTCGTCTCGGCTTAATTCTTCATAAATGGGCAAAATCGCTTTATAAACTTCTTGCGAGAGAGCTGGCTTATGTTTATAACTGGTATCACCAGTGGCCTGTGCC
Source organism: Camponotus vicinus (assembly GCF_025532165.1). NCBI lineage: Eukaryota > Metazoa > Arthropoda > Insecta > Hymenoptera > Formicidae > Camponotus > Camponotus vicinus. The sequence goes on from NW_028141946.1 coordinate 10,134,866, forward strand.
CTTTGCCACGAGCACCACGAGTCTTCTCCGCGCGGGCATTTTTCATGCATGGGATTGTCGTCCGTCGATAATTTGTGCTGTAGAGTTGCATAAATGTCATTCTGCATTTTCTTAACTGAATCATGATTTCTGCGTATTGCCAAACCATAATAAATCGACAACTCATCAATTAGTGCACCAGTAAGTTTTCCTTTTCCTCCAAGGCCTTTTGTATTTTTTTTCAAATTACGAAGACGAGAACCCATTCTCTTTTGGACATGATCGATGCACTCCTTCTTAAACACAGTAAAATCATTGTAAGGCTGTGCATCTATGATTCCTTTAAAAGTTTTTGAATCGCCATCTCCTACGTAATTGACGTACTTCAAGTTGTGCAGTGATTCTGAGCGTTGGAACATTTCTATAACAGCATCAACTTCCATCTTACCCGCTGAGCCGACGTGGTTTGCTTGACACTCTTTTTCGTGAGATTGGGCCCACTCTTTGTACTCTTCAGTATCAGTTTTCTTCTGCCAATACTCACAAGCCTTGCAATACTTAGATTTCACTAAAACATCGACAACTTTGCCAGTAAACCATCAAATCAGTGATACGATGCCAAAAAGGGAAGAAAAGCCACGTTTCCTCCAAGATCCATCGCCTGATACTGTGATGCCATTTGTAAGGCCATTCTCAATGCTTTTCACTTTTTCTTCTTGAGCTGCACTTCTCATGCTCAACTTACAAACATTCTCTGCTTCAGTAGCAATTTTCTTTACAACACAATCGTAAAAGGATTGAAAAATAGGCCGTGGCAGATCCATGAACGCACAAAATTTGATGGTTCCATTTAATCCTACTCCCAAAAGCCGCATTGCAAGAACAATTCTACGGTTGATTTCGTATCCATTTTCAATGAGTGGAGAAGAAGGAATAACAGTTTTATCGCAGTTTGCACAAGAAATTACAATTTTAAATCCTAAGCCACGCATTCCACATTCAGTGAACGTTATATCAGACTTGCACTTCTTGCAAACAACTGCCTGCGATATGGCAGTAAATACTAAAAAATTCAAAATTCTGTAACCAAAACATTGGTTCACTTCGAATTCATCCGGATCGATCGCTGACAATTTGGAGGCTGATGTGCTAGTGTTTTCAATGCTTGGTTTCTCTAATTCGTAACGGTTTAACGGTCGGCGCCTTGAGATTTTTGGTCTATTCAAATTTGACGGCTTTCCCTTTTCGGATTTTTTTCCACTATACACTGCTTTATCACTCATTTTCTGTATTTGTATGATTAACAATTTGCACACAAAAAAAAACAGAAATACACAACGTTAATGCAAATTTAAACACAAAGCAGAGAAAGTAACGGACACGTGTTTTCGGCGTCGGTTTCGTAGCTACACTAACTCACACATACATGTTTATTTTTATTATACGATTACGCACCCTGGTGAGCACCTGAGGAACTCAGAAAACCTTTGCTCAGTAAGTAATGTGGTCACTTACTATATTTAACAGGTACTATATTTAAAAGCAGCATAAAAGCGAATCATGAATTTAAAAATCACGCTATTTAAAAATTTTTTTTCACTATAAAACTAAGTGGATATTATTTTTGAGGCCCTAAAGTGTTGTTTAAGTAAAAAAAAAAAAAATCGATTTTTTCAAAATTCTAGAGTGGTGTTACCCCTTAACTGAAAGTTTTTCTTCTTTCATGAACTGTATTCTTTTATAAACTTTAACGTAATCACATTTATTTACTCACTCGATGAGACGAGAAATTTACTAATGACTCTATCACTAATCACTATTAATCACTGTCGAATAATAACTGTTGGCGATTAAAAATCACTCGATGAAAGAAACACGCGCGGACACGTTACTACACGACACGACGACGCGACAATGCGACGATAATTACTCGGCGACTGCAAGCAATTTTTTGTCATGGTAGGTTGCGGTAGGTTAAGGTACTACTGGCGCTATCGAACGCGATCATGTGTTCGATTGAAGAATGCGGTAAACATAATAAACATTTAACATATTAATATTATTATTATCATGAATGTATGTGATATCCATACATCGTATGATATCTATTTAAAAATTAATTAGATTAAATAAGTGTTTTTAAAATATTTATTACTTTTACTATTATCATATAAAATATTAATATTAATATTAAATATTTATTTAAGATAATAGTAAAAGTAATAAATATTTTAAAAACACTTATTTAATCTAATTAATTTTTAAATAGATATCATACGATGTATGGATATCACACACATTCATGATAATAATAATATTAATATGTTAAATGTTTATTATGTTTACCGCATTCTTCAATCGAACACATGATCGCGTTCGATAGCGCCAGTAGTACCTTAACCTACCGCAACCTACCATGACAAAAAACTGCTTGCAGTCGCCGAATAATTATCGTCGCATTGTCGCGTCGTCGCGTCGTGTAGTAACGTGTCCGCGCGTGTTTCTTTCATCGAGTGATTTTTAATCGCCAACAGTTATTATTCGACAGTGATTAATAGTAATCAGTGATAGAGTCATTAGTAAATTTCTCGTCTCATCGAGTGAGTAAATAAATGTGATTACGTTAAAGTTTATAAAAGAATACAGTTCATGAAAGAAGAAAAACTTTCAGTTAATAATTTAGTGTGGATTTCTTGTCTTTTGCAACGTGATATCTACGTTAAATTTGAGAACGTACGATCTATCGGAAAATTCATTTCTCCTTCAAGCAATTACAGCAATACATCAAAAGTCATCGAACAAGGTAATAATAACTATTTTTTGACGTTATGTGAAAACAGATCTCGGGAAGTCAGAGGGACAGTGTGTCAAAGGAAATTCGTGAAAAGAGAGGGGTTTTTAGTGGGTAGGGAGTACCGAGTTGGTAATTCGACTTGGTACTCGAGTCCCACATAACTCACTGGATCGACCGGTGGGTATGCATAAAATGCATTTTCCCCTCTCTCGTAAAAAAAAAAAAAAAAAAATTACAGGTGAGTGAGCGAATGAGAGAGAGAGAGAGAGAGAGAGAGAGAGAGAGAGAGACAGAGAGAGAGACAGACAGACAGACAGACAGACAGACAGAGAGAGAGACAGACAGACAGACAGACAGACAGACAGAGAGAGAGACAGACAGACAGACAGACAGACAGACAGAGAGAGAGACAGACAGACAGACAGACAGACAGACAGAGAGAGAGACAGACAGACAGACAGACAGACAGACAGAGAGAGAGACAGACAGACAGACAGACAGACAGACAGAGAGAGAGACAGACAGACAGACAGACAGACAGACAGAGAGAGAGACAGACAGACAGACAGACAGACAGACAGAGAGAGAGACAGACAGACAGACAGACAGACAGACAGAGAGAGAGACAGACAGACAGACAGACAGACAGACAGAGAGAGAGACAGACAGACAGACAGACAGACAGACAGAGAGAGAGACAGACAGACAGACAGACAGACAGACAGAGAGAGAGACAGACAGACAGACAGACAGACAGACAGAGAGAGAGACAGACAGACAGACAGACAGACAGACAGAGAGAGAGACAGACAGACAGACAGACAGACAGACAGAGAGAGAGACAGACAGACAGACAGACAGACAGACAGAGAGAGAGACAGACAGACAGACAGACAGACAGACAGAGAGAGAGACAGACAGACAGACAGACAGACAGACAGAGAGAGAGACAGACAGACAGACAGACAGACAGACAGAGAGAGAGACAGACAGACAGACAGACAGACAGACAGAGAGAGAGACAGACAGACAGACAGACAGACAGACAGAGAGAGAGACAGACAGACAGACAGACAGACAGACAGAGAGAGAGACAGACAGACAGACAGACAGACAGACAGAGAGAGAGACAGACAGACAGACAGACAGACAGACAGAGAGAGAGACAGACAGACAGACAGACAGACAGACAGAGAGAGAGACAGACAGACAGACAGACAGACAGACAGAGAGAGAGACAGACAGACAGACAGACAGACAGACAGAGAGAGAGACAGACAGACAGACAGACAGACAGACAGAGAGAGAGACAGACAGACAGACAGACAGACAGACAGAGAGAGAGACAGACAGACAGACAGACAGACAGACAGAGAGAGAGACAGACAGACAGACAGACAGACAGACAGAGAGAGAGACAGACAGACAGACAGACAGACAGACAGAGAGAGAGACAGACAGACAGACAGACAGACAGACAGAGAGAGAGACAGACAGACAGACAGACAGACAGACAGAGAGAGAGACAGACAGACAGACAGACAGACAGACAGAGAGAGAGACAGACAGACAGACAGACAGACAGACAGAGAGAGAGACAGACAGACAGACAGACAGACAGACAGAGAGAGAGACAGACAGACAGACAGACAGACAGACAGAGAGAGAGACAGACAGACAGACAGACAGACAGACAGAGAGAGAGACAGACAGACAGACAGACAGACAGACAGAGAGAGAGACAGACAGACAGACAGACAGACAGACAGAGAGAGAGACAGACAGACAGACAGACAGACAGACAGAGAGAGAGACAGACAGACAGACAGACAGACAGACAGAGAGAGAGACAGACAGACAGACAGACAGACAGACAGAGAGAGAGACAGACAGACAGACAGACAGACAGACAGAGAGAGAGACAGACAGACAGACAGACAGACAGACAGAGAGAGAGACAGACAGACAGACAGACAGACAGACAGAGAGAGAGACAGACAGACAGACAGACAGACAGACAGAGAGAGAGACAGACAGACAGACAGACAGACAGACAGAGAGAGAGACAGACAGACAGACAGACAGACAGACAGAGAGAGAGACAGACAGACAGACAGACAGACAGACAGAGAGAGAGACAGACAGACAGACAGACAGACAGACAGAGAGAGAGACAGACAGACAGACAGACAGACAGACAGAGAGAGAGACAGACAGACAGACAGACAGACAGACAGAGAGAGAGACAGACAGACAGACAGACAGACAGACAGAGAGAGAGACAGACAGACAGACAGACAGACAGACAGAGAGAGAGACAGACAGACAGACAGACAGACAGACAGAGAGAGAGACAGACAGACAGACAGACAGACAGACAGAGAGAGAGACAGACAGACAGACAGACAGACAGACAGAGAGAGAGACAGACAGACAGACAGACAGACAGACAGAGAGAGAGACAGACAGACAGACAGACAGACAGACAGAGAGAGAGACAGACAGACAGACAGACAGACAGACAGAGAGAGAGACAGACAGACAGACAGACAGACAGACAGAGAGAGAGACAGACAGACAGACAGACAGACAGACAGAGAGAGAGACAGACAGACAGACAGACAGACAGACAGAGAGAGAGACAGACAGACAGACAGACAGACAGACAGAGAGAGAGACAGACAGACAGACAGACAGACAGACAGAGAGAGAGACAGACAGACAGACAGACAGACAGACAGAGAGAGAGACAGACAGACAGACAGACAGACAGAGAGAGAGACAGACAGACAGACAGACAGACAGACAGAGAGAGAGACAGACAGACAGACAGACAGACAGACAGAGAGAGAGACAGACAGACAGACAGACAGACAGACAGAGAGAGAGACAGACAGACAGACAGACAGACAGACAGAGAGAGAGACAGACAGACAGACAGACAGACAGACAGAGAGAGAGACAGACAGACAGACAGACAGACAGACAGAGAGAGAGACAGACAGACAGACAGACAGACAGACAGAGAGAGAGACAGACAGACAGACAGACAGACAGACAGAGAGAGAGACAGACAGACAGACAGACAGACAGACAGACAGAGAGAGAGACAGACAGACAGACAGACAGACAGACAGACAGACAGACAGACAGACAGACAGACAGACAGACAGACAGACAGACAGACAGACAGACAGACAGACAGACAGACAGACAGACAGACAGACAGACAGACAGACAGACAGACAGACAGAGAGAGAGACAGACAGACAGACAGACAGACAGACAGACAGACAGACAGACAGACAGACAGACAGACAGACAGAGAGAGAGACAGACAGACAGACAGACAGACAGACAGACAGACAGACAGACAGACAGACAGACAGACAGACAGACAGACAGACAGACAGACAGACAGACAGACAGAGAGAGAATGTATGTGTTCGCATGTGTGTCTGTATGTGTATAGCGATCAGCTGATCGCAGCAGGCGCCCCGCGTAAGCTCCCGCGTCTGACGGTGAATCGCGCCACCCTTGCCTGCCTCTTGTATTCGACCCGTCATACGTTAACTACTTCCTTTAATAATTCAAAAACTAAGCTTCGGACGAAATTTTGCCGAAGGAAAAATCGTCTTAGAATTGATTCAAGAATATGTCATTTCAGGGACACAGGGGTTATTTTGAATCACCCTGTATATATATAATATATACATTTTATACATATATAAAATATATTATGCATGAATATATAAATCAATAAAAATATATATTGTCTCATTTCAGTATATTGAACGCAATGCAAAAGATTGCATTTTCTATTATGCATGTTTCAAACAATAATGTCGGTAATGGCGGAACTAAAAATGTCGATATTATCGATATTATCAACATTTTTAGTTACGTTTAGATGGGGGCGCTAATCCGTCGGAGTTCGCCCGTCGCTTTAGGATCCCCTTAACATCATCCCTTGCTTTCAAAGCCCATCTTTTCAATTCTAAATCATGAACAGGTAGTGATTTTTCCATAGCATTTTTGAATTGATCTAAAACATATGTACTGATACGAAACAATTTCTCATTCCTTGTGCCTCCCTCCGCTACTTGTGCTTCCCACCTGTACAACGTTTTTTTATCTGGAACCCTCTTAAATCTACTTTTTACCGTACTAAAGCTCATGTTACCATTTTTAGCAGATCGCCAAAACTTGACCGCTCTGTTTTTATAATCAACGTCTATCTCAACTTTCAGTTTTTTATCATCTTGAACAACACATTCAAAGTCATCTTCAAAATCGTCATCGACTTCAACAGCATCAGGTATTATGCTGTCATCATTATAACACAATGTTTCGTAAGTTTCAGTGAACACGTTGGAACCAACAGAAGATTTAATGAGATCTTCCAAATAAGCTGCAAATGATCTTTCATCTTCTGTCACAATCGATTCAACATCATACTGCGAATCACTGAAACTATGTGTTAGTAAACGAAGAATATTTTTTGGATTCATAGACATGTTTTGATGAATTTTTTCGAGAAAAACGCAGAGAAAGAATAGTACTTAACGTTATTACAATTAATAACAAATAGTAGACGTGGAAACAGCTGATGAAAACCTATTTGTTGTAAATTGTATTCAAAGAGATACACAATGTAGAAAATATTAAAGCCGTGCTGTGAAAACGGCCGATGAAAAACTAATTGTTATCAATTGTAGTTCGAAAATACGCAATGAAAAAAGATAATACTTCGTGAATATAACTTATTGTAATCAGAAACCTGTCGTATTGCTCCCTGATTTTAACCTTTAAAAACGATTGATGAAACCTTATTCGTTATGAATGGTATTAGCAAAAGTTGCAATAATGATAATGAAATGCGGTAAAAATATAATTCATTTTGACAATATATGTGCAAATTGTGGTATCGTAAGCATGTTAGACGAAACTTGAACATATAAGTTACCATCGGCCGTTCTGATTACTATATGTCAGATTGTATAATTGGAAACATTAAAAAGACCTAATAATCCTGTCTTCATAAGGTTCAATTTCTTAAAATTTCGTGATTTGCTTATTGTTTCCGTCATTTGAAAGAAGGGTGTTAAGAAGTTTGCCCACCGATATTTGCCCAGTCACATTTTGACATCCTTCGTAAGACTACTATTAAATTTGCCATTTTTCATCAGCCTCTACATTGATATAACTGATGTCAAAATCGTCATTAGCGATCTCAAAAACACGCAGACAATGAAATTAGAGAAATGTCGTAAAAGCTGTAAGAGAATGACACTCATGAGTAGCGTTAGTTAGCATTGTGCTAAATGGTGTTAAACTTTCGAATGCGTTTTCTAACCTTAAAACGCCTTGTTAGCCAAAATAAAAAACACGTGTTTAATGTTTTTCGATGTACTACGTGTGTACAAAGTTTCAAGAATATCGACGAATGGCACTTGAGTAGTGTTACTTGTGAGTGCACTAAACTTCCAAGCGCCGACGTACGGCCGCTCCTGATGCAATCACGTTAGATTTTTCAAATGTAAGTGACAAAACGCGAAAAAAATAACCGCCAAGGTTAAAATGTGCATCAGAACAAAGATTTAGCTGAGTGCACTAAACTTCCAAGCGCCGATGTACGGCTGCTCCTGATGCAATCACGTTAGATTTTTCAAATGTACGTGATAAAACGCGAAATTATCAAGGTTGCACACGCTATTCCGTGGAATTTTTTAAGATGAAATCATTCTAGAATATTCGATGATATGCACGAGACAGTATATAAATCATGATAAAGAGGCACACCCCGCCAGTATTTTCGCTAAAGTACATCCAGAACTATCATTGGGAAGCGCATTTCGCAAGTCTGATACAATATGGAGGAACAAAGTTTGCGAGAGCAATCCACTTTGGTGAATTCATTGGAAGACTACATTGTGTGGGAGCAACGATGCGATACGTATATCGAGTCGTTGGAAGCGCAAAGTCGGATCAAACGACCACAATTATCGATCGGAAATCGACAATCGCTGATTGCTCGGATCGCGCGTCTCGAAGGTTTGAAAAATTCGTTACGCGGACGTTTCGTACACGCGGGTGCCGGATGTAGCGCGCGTCAAAATGGACTTGTGTGGCGTGAGATTGATACGGCGTTCGAGAGTCGTATATTGACTGGTGCGGTGATAAACTATAATCACATCGAACCTCGACAATTTCTCGAGGACGCCAAAGACATTGTGCTAGAATATCTGAAGAACGTTATGAAAAAACATTATAATGTGAAAGTGAACACTATATTTAACGGTGAATTCGTGTCGGGTGATAAACGCGCAAATAAAAGTATCAATACGAGAAACTATGAACTCTTTCGCACATCCGATTTACGCGAGTGGTACGAACGGTGCGTTATCGAGCCCACCCTAGCATCGCTGGAAGAGTTTCAGGAACGCGAAAGCGGGTGGGCACTGTCGCGAATATTAAATTTAACTGTAAATATAAATAAGTATAATCCTATGCGCACGGGATGTCACATTAAATTGCCGTGAGAGATTATGACGAAAAGAGCGGTGATTAACGTGCAATCAAAAGACTGCGTGTTTCGCGTGGGCAGTGGTCGCTACCCTATACCCCGCCGAAAGAGACGCGGAACGGGAATCCTCGTATCCGCATTACGCGACAGTGCTGAATCTCCGAGACATTGAGTTTCCAGTGACTGTGAATCAGATTAAGAAATTCGAATTTGTTAACAACGTTTCGATCAATGTGTACAGCATTGAAAACGAAGGCATTGTTCCGATACGTCTTACGAAGCAAAAGCGGGATAAGCATGTGAATCTGCTATACGTGGAAGACGGCAACAACGTCGGACATTTCGCGTGGATCAAGAATTTATCCCGACGCGTGAGTTTGCAACTGAGCAAACACAACGGTCAAAGATATATCTGTGATCGGTACGTATAATTTATATAATTATAAGTTATATATCAAATTGTTCAAATCTTAATTTAAAAAATGTTTTTCTTTTACAGATGTTTGCATTACTTTAGTTCGGACGACAAGTTGCAGTCTACGGTCGACTGCCGTGAGATAAATGGTTGCGCTATCCAGTTACCGAACGATAAGGACAAGTGGCTCGAGTTCAACAACTTTAATCGAAAGGAGCGGTTTCCATTCATCGTGTACGCCGATTTGGAATGCGTTTTGACCAAGAAGGAGGAAGAAAAGAACGCGTATCAACACCACCAAGTATTTAGTATCGCATATTATGTACATTGTTCGTACGACAAATCATTATCGGCGTACCATTCTCGTCGCAGTACTGACTGTATAGCATGGTTCGTTGAAGACCTTAAAAATTTAGCATTGCGTGTAAAAAGTATTTTAACTACTAATGTCCCTATGGTAGATTTAACACCCGAGGAGTGGAAAAAATTTCATTACGCTACTCAATGTCATATATGTGAAAAACCATTCGCGGAAGACGATACACGCGTACGCGATCATTGCCATCTGACCGGACGGTACAGAGGTCCCGCCCATTCAAACTGTAATCTAAATTATAAAGAATCTTTTTGCCATAGTTTTTCATCTTTTCCCATAGTTTTTCATAATTTATCTGGTTACGATTCACATTTCATTATCGAGGAAATAGCCACAGCGTTCGAAGGGAAAATCGAGTTACTTCCAATAACTAAAGAAAAGTATATTTCGTTTACTAAAAATGTCGATCTTAAAGAAGAAAAATCAAAAAATCAAGTAAAATTACGTTTTATCGATTCATTCAAATTTCTCGCATCGAGTCTCGACAAATTGGCATCATTTTTAGATAAAGATAAATTCAAAATTTTAAAATCGGAATTTCAAAATTTATCAACAGAAAATTTCAATTTATTAACACGGAAAGGCGTCTTTCCGTACGAATACATCGATTCCGTTAACAAGTTGCAAAATACGTGTTTACCACCGCGCGAATCATTTTACAGTTCTTTGACCGGTGAAACTATATCCGAGACCGATTACGCGCACGCCGAGAATATCTGAAAGCGATTCTCCATTCGGACGCTAGGCGAATATAGCGACTTGTACCTCAAAATCGATGTCTTGTTATTAGCCGATATTTTCGAAAACTTTCGCGATAAATGTATCGAAAGTTACGGACTCGACCCCGCGTATTACTATACTCTCCCCGGATACACGTGGAAGCACCCGGATGCCATGTTGAAGCATACGAAAATTACGTTTGAGTTGCTTACCAACATCGACATGGTTATGTTCATCGAACGTGGTATACGCGGCGGTCTGAGTCAATGTTCCAACAGATACGCTCGTGCTAATAACAAGTACATGGAGTCGTACGATCCATCGAAACCATCGTCATACTTGATGTATTTCGATGTAAATAACTTGTACGGATGGGCAATGTGTCAGCCGTTGCCCTATGCCGATTTTCGATGGGTCGATGACGTGTCCAATTTTGACGTATCATCAATCGCGCTAGATTCGCCTACAGGCTATATCCTCGAAGTCGATCTCGAGTACATCTTCACGATGCGCACACTGATCTACCGTTTTGCCCGACACGCGACAAACCACCTGGCAAGCGAGAGCTCAAGCTGCTCGCAACGTTATACGATAAGAAGCGTTACGTGATACACTACCGCAACCTGCAGCAGTGTACGCGTCACGGTCTTCGCGTTACAAAAATACACCGAATATTACAGTTTTCACAATCTCCCTGGCTTCGAAATTACATAGAACTAAATACACATTTTAAAACACTAGCTAAAAACGATTTCGAAAAAAATTTATACAAATTGATGAACAATGCGGTATTTGACAAAACGATGGAAAATGTGCGGAATCGTGTAGATGTTAGGCTCATAACGCATTGGGACGGGCGGTACGCAGAGACAATGATCGCAAAGCCAAATTTCCACAGCAGAAGCGTCTTTTCGGAAAACTTAATAGCTGTGGAATTGCGAAATCTCGAGGTGAAATTCTACAAACCAATCTACGTGGGTATGTGTATACTCGACATATCCAAGACATGTTTGTACGAGTTTCATCACGAGTATATGGCGCCAATGTATCGCGACAAAGGTAAAGTCATGTACACCGACACCGACAGTCTCATATATCACATTGAGTGCGAAGACGTGTACGAGAATATGAAGCGCGATGTCAGCAGATTCGACACGAGCGATTATGCGGTAGACAATGCGTACGGTATACCGCTTGTAAATAAAAAGGTACCGGGTCTAATGAAGGATGAAAACAACGGTGCCATAATGACCGAATTTGTCGGGCTCAGAGCAAAAATGTACGCGTTACGAGTCGATGGTAAGAAAGACACGAAGAAAGTTAAAGGCGTCAAGAGCAACGTTGTCGCGAGAACGATAACGTTTGACGATTACACGCGGTGCTTGAAGAGGTTGAAATGACGCGTCAGCAATCGTATACGATCGAAATTACATCAAGTATACACAATCCGCGAGACAAAAATTCCTCTGAGTCCGTACGACGACAAGCGATATATCGTACCCGAAACCACCGATACGCTACCGTGGGGACATTATACCATTGTAAATAAATGTATATTTTGTTTATTAAGTAATTGTATATTTTGTACATAACCATGTACATATTTTTATATTTTATACATTATATATTTTATATTTTATATATTTTAATAAATGTTTACAATTTTATATATTTTATACACATATTTTATATATATTTTATATATTTTAATAAATGTTTACAATACATTATTTTTACGTATCCAAGAGTTGTGTGATTTATCCATTCCCAACCATTTTACGTATACGTCATCACCCTTTTCCCGCAAAATTTTTTCCACGAGATATACGTCGGGATTAGCGACGCGTTGTAGTTCGTATTCGTAGAATCCTCCAGCGACGGGATTTCCACGCGAAATTTCCTCTTCGAGTATGAATGTTGCGGGATTAGTTTTCTGCACCTCGACAATCTTAAAAACTTCGGTCGTCCAATTAGGTGTGAAACCTTTTTCAAAGATGGTTTTGTATTTACTCACGCGTACCGAATCGCCTACTTTAAATTTTGTCGGAGCCGCAATTTTTACGTTGCTATACACCGTATTTAAAAGTTTTTCGGCGATCGCCGGAGTGACGTCGACAGGTCTCATACCGATGGTGCGATGTTTTCGCGTATTGTACTCTGCAACGAGTCGAGATAGCTCGCCGATCCATTTGTAATTTCCATTGAACGTAAACATTTTCCATATATTGTTTTTCAAAGTACGATTGAATCGTTCCGCGACCGAGGCTTTCATAACGGAATACGTCGAGTAATGATTAATATTGTGTTTCTTCATGAGTTTCTGCACTCTCGCGTTGTAAAATTCTTTTCCTCTGTCGGTTTGAAAATTTTTCGGACACCTTTTATCGACTCCAATAATCTTTGCGATCGTTTCGGACATTTCGTTTCCGCTCTTACTCTTGAGCGGTACGGCCCACGCATACTTGCTCAACACATCGATAACTGTGAGTATGTATTTATGACCCTTGTTGAGTCGAGAATACGAACGCATGTCGACCACGTCCGCCTGCCACAGATCGTCGTATCCGCGTACAATGACGCGTCTTCGTGGAAAATTTCTTCTCGCCGGAGCATGTAGTTCCTCGACAAGTTGTCGCTTTTCGGAGGTGTTTATCTTCTTTCGCACGTTTGATCGAGGCATAATTAATATTGCGATATTAGTATCTCTCGTTTACTGTGTCGAGTCAGATGTTGCATATCTCAGCACATTCTTTATCTCCATCATTATTCGTAGCGCCTGCACGTGTGTTTCAAGCGTGATAATTTTTTGCTCAATTTCTCCCTGTCGATCTCTCAAAAGTTTATCCACGTATCGTTTGTTGACGGCGTCAGTATCAGTTTCCGGTTGCGCTACACGTTGAATCTTGCGCGACCTTGCGTCAAAGCCGGTAGTAGTCTGGCAGAGAGCGTTATCGCGAACGTAATTTCACTATAATCCATTCCATTGATAGACAAATATTCAAATTATTATATAATATACAAATTATTCGACGTTCCGAGCGATAATCCAAATTTATTAATCGACATTTCGGTATCGAGAACATTGAACGAATGATACGTATCTTCGACGCATAGTTTAATTTATAATAATGCCGGCCTCGCGAAGTTCTTCGATAATTGACAAGATTTCATTGTCGTGAGCATTGTTGCCGGCTCGACGCGAGGCGTCCAGCAATCGCAAACGATCTACCAATTCGTTGGGATCGTTCCAATGCACATAATCGATCATGTGTCGCTTAGCGTCATGGTGCGCGGCGCGTCTATACCTCTTCCCACCTTTCTATCGGGGAATAATGGCGCAATTATATATTTATACTTGTATCCTTTATTACTTTTAATAGGATTATTAACTTTGTTGTCACGTTTATGCGCTTTGTTGTTTTTAACATACTTTGATACTTATACAAATCGTCTTGAGTATATTTTTTATGACTGGGAAATTTTCTAAAAATCGAATCGTAAATACCTTCGGTTCCCGTATATTTTATTCCATCGATAATTATATTATCTTCCTTGTCCACATCGAAACGTTTATCACCGAACATCATTCCTTTGCTGGTAAATTTAACACCGTAGACGTAATCCATATTCTTATTTTTATCAACACTCATGATAGCTCCTATATATTTTTGCGCTAATGGACCAAAATGATCTCGGAACGTTTCTGACCTTCGGACGTTTCTAATTCGTGTCGGACCGATGTTACAAACGAATCGGGCGTGGTCTCGTAAATTTCGTTAACGAACGGGGATGGTATTGTTTGACACGGTTGTACTTTTATCGGAGTAGAAACAGTAGCCATATTAGAAAATTGTTTCCTTCGCTTTGATCGATTCGGTGTCGAATATATCGGCGAATCGTTTATCGGCATATTTATCCGTGCTCGCTTTATTCCTTGCTTTGACTCTTTTATTTTTCCCTCGTGCTTCTCTCCGAACGTCAAACTCAATAGCTCGATTTTCGACGCATTAGATTCCAAAGTATTTTCGATAAGCTGTTTTAAAAGTTCGGTAATTGGCTTAAATTGTCTTTCCAATGCAACGTCTTCCTCCATTTTACCAGTTTTCAAAGCGCGATATTTTTTGCGAATTGATTCGCTCGTTTTTGCAATCTCTCTCGCAATCTTTTCATGACCGCCGTTCATGATGCTCGATCGATGTGTCGATGACGACTGACCGCTTTACGGTATCGCGAAATCATTAAATCCTCTTCTATATCGTCCATTGATCAACGTGCGGTCTTTATCAATGACTACGAAATCATATTTGCGTTGCCAACATTTCTGACACAATGCGCGGAAATCGTCGTAAGACATGTCGGTATTTACATGATCGTTGTACACATGTTTCAAGTTTGTGCCATCTTGTTTAAATAAAATCAAAAGATTTCCATTGTCGCGTATAAGATGCTTAGGTATCTACGTATGCTTAGGCGTACGTTTGACAAAGATAGAAACAGTCGACGCTCGAGTGTCGACCCATTGCAAAGTACTCTCTTATCATATCTTGCTTGTCGCATACCACGTCATCAAAGATAAAGATGGAATTCGGAAGCGCCTCGCTCGGTGGAATGACATCGCTGTTCTTAGAGAATGTAAAATAACCAATTTCGTCTACAGGCGCTAGTAAATTTTCCAAGTATCTATATTTCGGTTGTTGAAGCGATTTCGAGTATACGTACACGTTCTCGAAACGTACACCGTACGGACTTTCTATCAAACTAATCAACACGTTTGTCTTACCGCAGTTTGAAGGGCCGCAAACGATACCGCGTATAGTAGTCGGTAGCATGTTTCCATGCTTGCGTACTATTTTCTCCGATATTAGTCTATCGTCGAAATTTGATAGTTTGATTATCCGCGATTGTCGCACGAACCGCATGTTTTCTCTTTCGAATCAATTTTGCGAATGATCACGTGGGGGAGACCTATTTATAGAGGTGTCTCGATTCGAAACCGCTCAGTATCAAAAATATTTCTTTTTCTGTCGGATAAAAGAGACATTCTCTGGCTTACCGCCGAATAACTGCAGTATATCCCAAAGATTGTTTTACTGCAAAATTTTGGTGATTACGTGGAACGATTGTGGGACAAGCTTTCAGAATATATAAAGGCTGATTCGGAGGTTCGACAATATCGTTCGTGCATGCGACATTACAATCAGCCGTGGCAGCGAACACACATTGACGGTCCGCCACCGTTAATAAAAGATTGCTACGAATGTCAACGAGAATTGTAAGAGGTAGCGGTCTCTTAAATCGTGCGATAAACGCGCTTCCCATCGAATTACATATTCCCGGTTATCAGTTTTGCGGCCCGGGGACTCGATTAGAGAAACGATTGGCTAGAAGCGATCGAGGCATCAATCCATTGGACGCCGCTTGTCGCGAGCACGACATTGCTTACTCGCGAAGCAACGACCTCGGCCAACGACACGTCGCGGATCGCACATTAGCTGCAAGAGCGCGAGAACGCATTACCGCGAGGGATTCGACTCTTGGCGAAAGAGCAGCCGCTACGACTGTTTGGGCGGCAATGAAGGCAAAGACAAAACTCGGCATGGGGATGAAAAAGCCGTCGACGACAAAGAGGAGGAAAAAACGAATACTTCCAGTAGCGAAACGCGGTGGTATTTTACCATTTTTACCGTTGTTGGGAGTTGTCGGTTCTTTGGCCGGCGGTGCGGCGGGAATCGCAAAGGCGGTAAACGATAGCATGGCGGCGCAACGTCACCTGGAAGAGATGCAGCGTCACAATCGCGCTATGGAAGGTCGCGGACTTTATCTCGCTCCGTACAAGCGTGGACAGGGATTTTCAACAGTCTAAGAGAAAAAAAAACGTCGAAAAAAACATTAAAATTCCCTACGGGTGCGACAACTAACGTGCAATTGGAACAATTGGCGAAACGTATGCGCATACCGTTCTTTAGAGGTGTTTTCATGCGCAATAATTTACCGATAAGCGGTGTACGACGAAAGGAGAGCGGTATCGTCAATTTGGATGACGTTGATGGTCCCGGTACTCATTGGGTAGCGTACGCAAAGAGGGAAGATCGTATCGTATATTTCGACAGTTTTGGAAATCTTCGACCACCCAAGGAACTTGTGCGATATTTCGGACGAGTGAAAATTGAATACAATTACACATCTTATCAAAGTTACAATCAGAGTATCTGTGGACAGTTGTGTTTAAAATTTCTTCAAACAGTCGACGATCAATTTAAAGCCTGACATCCATCGTCACGACTCAGTATTCGTTCGACATGTCACTGACACTTACGTTGACTGGCAGAAGCAACGTTCTCGCTGTAAGCTATTTTCCCGCTATAGATTTGACCGATGCCGATTACGAGCTCGGATTAACGGATTTTGAAACTTATCATACGATTCTGAACGTAAATTTTTCGAATAATAAATTTTACTTTGGCAACGACGACAAAGAAATTACGATTCCCGAAGGATCGTACGAATTGCACGCTATAAATGACTATCTCAAACGCGCAATTTTGCAAGATGAACACCTTTCCAGAGATGTTGAAAACGATTATGATGAGGAATATCCAATAGCGCTCCGCGTCAATTATAGCACGCTAAAGAGCGAAATTAAATGCGCCTACAGAATAAACTTTACCAAACCCGACAATGTAGGATCCTTGCTTGGATTCTCGTCGAATCGTATATTGCAACCTCGCAAGTGGTACGAATCGGACGAACCGGTTAATATTATAAACGTAAATATTATTCGTATAGAATGTAACGTGACTACTGGTGCGTACAGCAATGGCATGCGCGTACACACGATACATAAATTTTCACCGAGCGTACCGCCAGGATATAAGATATCGGAAACGCCGGCACAGATCATTTATCTGCCGATCATCGTACGGAGCATTACGGATTTAACGATACGCATTGTGGATCAAAGAGGTCGATTGCTCGATTTTCGAGGAGAGGAAATTACTGTAAGATTGCATATACGACGGCGACAAACATAGTATGCTCGTGCTGAACGAAACGGAGCACGCGCGAGACAATACTTTTACGAGGAACAATACTATTGTGGTATCGGGTGATAATAATAAAATAGCCGTTAAAAAGGAGCTGAGCGCGTTGAATCATGAATTTTTAAAATCATTGGGATTCATCGTACGAAAAGAATGATTGACATTTTGAATATCGGAGGTGAGCCAGTCTTTGACGATCGCATCGTCAAGATTGAGATTCATACGTACAATCCGTACACCAATACGACGCTTGGATACAGCGACGAGATACGAATACCTATACAACATCAGGATTTGTACACATTACCGTGCGAAAGCTTTCTTTACATCGAGGGAAAGTTGATGAACATCCTTGTCGCACTGTCCTCTTCACACACTTAGCGCTATCCTTTTCCCACACGTAGCGCTATCCTTCTCACACCTTCGCACCGTTCTCCTTCTGCGGATCCCCCTTCCCCGCGCGTGACGTCACTCCCCCCGCGCCGCGGTTCTCCTCGCACCTCACCCCCCCTGAGAGGACCTGAGTTAGAACTCTCCTAGCTATACTACTATTTACTTTAATAGAATTTTGATGTAAGGCTTAGTTAGAAAGATACATGATGACAAAAATTGGGAATATGCAAAAAATAATGATCTCCCTCGACATTTTCGCTGAGGAAAAATCGTTTTTAAATTGGCCAGAGAATCTGCCTTTAAAGTATCAAGCGTTAGTTTCGGGACACCCTGTATATATATATATATATATATATATATATATATATATATATACAGGGTGTCCTAGACCACCCGTACACCCCTTTTCTTTCAAAAACTAAGCATTTTAAAAAAAAACGTTTTCGACAAAAATTGTATGGTTTTGAGGGGAACATAAGATGATGTCATTGGTTTGACCTTGGATGGCATCGTTAAGGTGAGGTCATGGACACCTTTAATTTCTTAAAAGGAACCACCTATTTTTTATTGCATATTCTTATAGCTTATGTCGAGAGCTTTCCAAAACACTATAATAAAGTATTTTTTCATCAAGTACTTTTCGAGTTATAAGGCTTGAAATAATTTCTTAATTTTACATAAACCATAAAATATCTAGTAAAATATTCATTTTTCGATTATCTTACCTTAATACTTTTATGTACAAAATAATGAGAGGAATCGATTGGTGTAAAGAAAACACAAAATTGTTTCGAAAAAAAAAATTTAATTTGCAATTAACAATTACATTTTTTGTTTTCTTTACACCAATCGATTCCTCTCATTATTTTGTACATAAAAGTATTAAGGTAAGATAATCGAAAAATGAATATTTTACTAGATATTTTATGGTTTATGTAAAATTAAGAAATTATTTCAAGCCTTATAACTCGAAAAGTACTTGATGAAAAAATACTTTATTATAGTGTTTTGGAAAGCTCTCGACATAAGCTATAAGAATATGCAATGACAAATAGTAGGTTCCATTTAAGAAATTAAAGGTGACCTTCATGTGACCTTCAAATAACTCTTCAAGGTCAAACCAATGGTACCATCTTATGTTCCCCTCGAAGCCATACAACTTTTGTCTGAAACATTTTTGTTTGCTGGGCTTAGTTTTTGAGATATTTTACTGTCCAAGTTAAAATGGGACAACCTGTATATATGTATATATATATTTATATATAATTGCATCTTCTTTCTCTTAGTCCTTCATTTTGTCTTTCATTGCTCACTTACTATATATCACAATTGCTTTTTTACAAGCTCATCTAAAATTTACATTCCATTCATTCCTTTTTGTGAAAAAGCGATCGAAAAAATTACGAATATAATTACGAAGTGTAAGAGATAGATGTACAAACAAGAGTACAAATGTTTAAACAAGCTTGTAAGAATCGCAACAGAGCGATATATAGTAAGCAAGATATTAGAAAAAGACGGAATGAGAGATAAAGTGCAATTATTTTGAACATACATGTACACTGAGAGAGAGAGAGAAAGAGAGAGAGAGTAACATATATTACTCCCTACACGCGATAAGAGACAAGGATGATATAAGATTATGTTTCTTTGTCACACAAACAGATTGTTGCGCCTTCTATTGCGACATCGGGCAACTAATCTACGGGTCTGTTTTACTCTTTTGCCTCGATCTCACACAAACACATATGCACAAAAATTTTCTGCACCGAAATTTTTTCTATTCGACTATTAAACTTATTTCTAGAAGTTCATCTATATTCCTTCATATAATTACGAGCTCGGACTGATTCTATTTGCACGTACAAACTGTGAAACTTATATTAAGAGAATATTGTTGATCTGACGTCAGAAGAAGATAAAAAACCTACAATTCTCTTTCGTTTTTAACAAGAAATCAATAGCTCCGGTGTATATTACTATATGTACTTTAATCATAGAAAAGGATTTATTATTCCGTACGATCTATAAAAAAATTTCAGTGCAGAAAAAAATAATCGTTTTGATCGGTAAAACAAGACGGTCCGACATCCTCTTAAATGTTTCACGCTTGGCTGGTTTCCGGTTCAGACACCTTCCAGTGTATCGATCGCCGAATGTATAGCTCTATTTTTGACATAACATGCTGCTAATATTGCTTCTGCTCATAATCTTTCAGGTAATCCCAGATCACACAAATATCCGAAGGACATCCATAAGATGACCATTAAGGATATTGAGGATATCCACAGATGATCCGTTTTACGTTCTTCGGACATTCAATGGACGTCCGTGGTATATCTGTTTATGAAATTGGTGGACATGCTTTAATCCCTAAATGATAATATAATTTATCTATTTCATATAAAATTTTACATAAAAATTTTATATAAAAATTTTATTTATAATTTATACTTGCATATTGCATTTTCATTTTAAACAGGTAATGAACGGATTATTTTCGTTTATTCGCCGGACATTTACTTGTCCGACTTATAAAATCAATTTAATATCTGAAACTCGTGCATTTAGATCAGAAATTAAATTGAACACTATATTTTTAATCTTATTTGTTACCTTTTGCAAACTTTATATAATTCTCATAACTAAAACTTAAATACGAGAAAGATAGCGCATCGCACGTCGCGTAGCGGTAAACGAACAAATTAACACATCCTTGCGTGCTCGCGCGAAACTTTGACGTCTAAGACCGGTTATGTTGTGGACGAAAATATTGGTCGTTAACGGATGTCTCAAATCGTATGAACGATGGATGTTTATTTCATATCCATGGACGTGCGGACGTAAAATGGACATAAAATGAATGTCCATAGAATGTCCTGTGCTGTTTATAACATCGAATGTATCATATCTAATAATGTGCGATTAACTCTCTCCGCAACACCATTCATTTGCGGCGTGTATGTATTTGTTCGTTCATGTTTTATTCCTAATTCGCTAAACAAGTTTATAAGTTGTTTGTTACAAAATTTTAGTCTATTATCCGTCCTAATTCTCTTTTTACTTTTCGATCTGTTTCTCACTCTACTCTAGCTATATATTTACGTACATAATTCATTATTTCATCTTTACCTTTCAAGCAATATACGGTAATTTTTCTCGAATAATCATCAGTAAACATAAGAAAATATTTTGAACCTCCTATTGACTTTGAAGGCATAGGTCCGCATAAATCTGAGTGAATTAATTATAGTACATTCTTTATCTGTCTACTTTTTATTTGTTTACACGGAGCTTTTGTAGATTTACCAATACTACACTTTTGACAATAAATATTATCAATATTTGCATTTTCTAAACCTCGAACCTAAGTTTTTCGTAGATAACTTTAATATTTTTAATATTTATATGACAGAATCTTTGGTGCCATTTTTGACTTTCATTTACCTTACTACTGTCTACAATATATGTTTCTGTTCGATTTGACTTACCATTAATATTTTCTGCTTTGATAATATATAAACCGTTCTTGTCAAATGCTTCCCCCACTATCTTCCTAGTCTTCTTATTGAAAATTTTTACCTTATCGTTGTCAAAAATTAATCTTTTGTCTTTCCTTTCTATTTGTGACACTGATAACAAATTTCTTCTTACATTATCCTGGCGAAAATAAATATCGGAGCGTAAATCGAATATAAGGAAAGAGTAACAGAAATGTAAACGAAGCTTCTAGGAGGCGTAAATTGAAACAATGAAACGTAAACGTAGTGTTAACGCTTCGTTTACGTTTCATTGTTTCAATTTACGCCTCCTAGAAGCTTCGTTTACACTTCTGTTACTCTTTCCTTACATTCGACTTACGCTCCTATATTTATTTTCGCTTGGATAGGTACATGGTAAATAGCCTGCAAAGTTAAACTAAATACATTATAAATATTAACGCAGGTTTCTAATTTAACATCGCTGACTCCTATTGCTATTAAATCGCTTTCTGTATGATTATCGGCTGAATAAACTCTTTCTTTAGTTATTTGCCTACAATTTTTAAATAAATTCCTATGTTTACATATATATGATGCGTTGCGCCACTATCTAATAATCAACTGTCATTTAATTGAATATTATTTACCTCTAACAAAAATGTATCTTTATGCTTACGTGCATTAATCTTGTAATTCGTTTTCGTGCTTGACACCTTACAATTTTTCGCTATGTGTTCTTGTTTATCGCATTTAAAGCATTTTCTTTCTTCTTTTCTGGATTCTGAAGTTTGACGTGACGCTTCCTTAGTTTGATGATACGCTTCTTTCTGTCCACCTGCTTTATTAGACTTCTCTGCTGCTCTTCTGTCGTATTCACTTAATAATATTTCTCTTATCTTTGATGACTTGAACTTAGAATCATCTAAATTCGCTAGTGTCGACGATCCCTTCATAACTATCCGGTAAACCAGATAGCATATGCCAAGTCGATATCCTTAATTTTATGTCCGGCTTCTTTTAAACTATCACTGCATGTCTTATTCTTCCTAGGTACGAAGTCATAGATTTCTCAGGCTCCAATTGTATTGATACCATTTGCTTTTTCAATTGCAATATTCTTAGTCTTGATTTTGGCTTAAAAACTCTTTTCAATGCTTCCTATGCATCAGATACTGTTTTGCAGTCTATAATATGTCCTTGTTGCTCAGGCTCCACACTTAGAGCAATTGCAGCTAACACCTTTTCTTCTGTGCGATTATACCGTTCTATTTCATTCTCATTGTCTGTTGGTCTTATCGCTTCACCAGTTACATGTTTCCATAATTCTCATTATAGTGTCATTTTCATATTGAATTTCCAAGATCGATAATTATTAAATAACTATAAGAAATTAGGCTCTGTATATTGAAATATAAACTTAAATTTAAACGGGCCATCAGAGCCAAACGCGGATGATAGTGCGTAAGTTCAACGGAATTAAGTTTTCGTTGAAACTTATTTGTGTGCACAGGGCACAAATTTTCTTGGTACGATACCAAGCAAATTTAAATAATTCTCAATTCGAGAAATTATTTAATTATTATCCCTTTTTTCCTCCCTGTAGTGTTGTAGGCGAGAAAAATATCAGGCTGAAAGTCGCTGAATTGGGAATCGAACCCGAGTCTTTCGCTTGCCGAGCGATTGCTCTTACCACTGAGCTATTCAGACCCCTAAACTCGATACTTCTCGGTCGCCTACATTACTTAATACTCAGTGGTAAGAGCAGTCGCCCGGCAAGCGAAAGACTCGGGTTCGATTCCCGATTCAGGGACTTTCAGCCCGATATTTTTCTCGCTTACAACACTACAGGGGGGAAAAGAGGGATAATAATTAAATAATTTCTCGAATTGAGAATTATTTAAATTTGCTTGGTATCGTACCAAGAAAATTTGTGCCCTATGCACACAAATAAGTTTCAACGAAAACTTAATTCCGTTGAACTTACGCACTATCATCCGCGTTTGGCTCTGATGGCCCGATAATTATTACTATTTAACTTGTCGATCCGATCAATCAATTGCATTGCTGAAGCCATTTTTATCTTGTGCAATATATGCTTTGGTAATTATTTACTTTAGGGGAGCAACCTCTGATGACCTTGAGCTTGACATATGTTGTCAAGGTCACTGTCCTGAGTAACATTCAAAAGATTTTAGCCGTCGCTCGTTGTTTATTAAAAAGTTATTAACAAAAGAATTTTACAATTTTAATGCTTTTTATTTCCGAAAATATTGAGTTGAGAAAAAAAATTTTAAGCAAAAAATAAAGCCACTGAAAAACTACAAAAAAAGTTACATGCATTTTTTTCATAAACCTACTATTTTAGCTGTTATATGAAAAAATAATAATTTTAAATACATTTAATACAATTTAAATTTATATTGAATTTAATACAATTTAATACAATTAAAAAATATCACAAATGTATGTGCACGCGCGCGCGCACACACACACACACGCAGGGGTGCAAGGGGGGCCTTCGGCCCCCCTCCCGCAATCATCCCGCCGGTAGGGGACGCATTGCGAAAAGTTGAATCACAATGGAAATATGTTGTAAATTGTAAAGTGAGGTCCACCTTGCCTACCGGCGGGGTGGCTGCGGGAGGGGGGCCGAAGATCCCCCCTTGCACCCCCGCGTGTGTGTGTGTGTGTGTACATATACATTTGCGATATTTTTTAATTGTATTAAATTGTATTAAATTCTATATAAATTTAAATTGTATTAAATGTATTTAAAATTATTATTTTTTCATATAACAGCTAAAATAGTAGGTTTATGAAAAAAATGCATATAACCTTTTCTGTAGACTTTTTCAGCGGCTTTATTTTTTGCTTAAAATTTTTTTTCTCAAATCAATATTTTCGGAGATAAAAAGCATTAAATTTGTGAAATTCTTTTGTTAATAACTTTTTAATAAACAACGAGCGACAGCTAAAACCTTCTGAAGGTTACTCAGAAGGGTGGTCACTATAACATATGTCAAGGTCAAGGTCATCAAAGATTGCTCCCCTAAAGTAAATAATTACCCCTTGTTGATAAGTATTGAAATATGTAACTTTTATTTCAATACACGTAATACATGACTCTTAACTCTTAACTCTTAATTCTTAACGAACAAAAGGCACAAAGGCATACAGCACGCATAGAACAAGCGCGCGTAAGAATGCTAACTCATCTGAGATTATATATTACTGGCGCCACCATGTGTGGGCGCGATTTACAAATATACCTGTGTGTGTCAAATACCCATCAAAACCGCATTTGATACAAAATATTTTTTGAAATAGCTAGCTCACGGATAGACCGCCCCTGGCATTAACTATTACAGAAGGTATAATAAACAATTTTACATGTAAAGATAAACAAAGAAGTGCATTTTTATATTTCAGATAGTAATCATATCATGATTATTTGTGTACATTATACAAAGTGTTAAATAAGATCGACAATGTACGTACACACACACACACACACACACACGATTATAATTTTATATATAGCGTGTCCCATTTTAAATGATGCACCAGAATATTTGCTTAGGAAAGCATTTTAGAGAAAAAGATTTCAGACAAAAGTAGTTTGGTTCGAAGGAAGACATAAGATGGTGTCATTGATTTTATCTTGAATAATTGTTGGAGGTCATACAAAGGTCACTTCCAATTTCTTAATGAGAACTCCTATTTTTCATTACATTGTTATAGCTTATGTCGAGATCTTTTCAAAACACTATAATAAAATATTTTTTCATTTTAAGTACTTTGCGAGTTATGAGGCTAAGGGAATAATATCTTAATTTTATATATAAACAATAAAATATTTCATAAAATATTTACTTTTCGATTACATTATCTCAATACCTTAATACGTAAAATAATGAGAGGAATTAATTAATGCGAAGAAAACACATAATAGGTTAAAAAAAAGTATGTAGTTGTTAATTTAAATTATTTTTTTCTTAAAATCATTATGTATTTTCTTTACATCAATTTATTCCTTTCATTATTTTGTGTATCAAAGTATTGAAGTAATGTAATCGAAAAGTGAATATTTCATGAAATATTTTGTTTATATAAAATTAAGATATTATTTCCCTAGCCTGATGACCTTCCCTTCCGTGGTACGCCACCTTATCGTGGTGGAAGGGCTCGAGTGGTCCAACGATCCGTTGTGGTAGTACCGAGGGTCTTACCCTCGGGAGGGCCGGCGGGGAGGATCACTCGCTAAGAGCGTACCAGGGCACCCGGCTTTGCCCAGGGGACAGTCTGTTCCCGAAGGGTCATTGAAACCCAATGTCGGTAGGGGAAGAAGACCTCGACTACAAACCCCGGCTGCACGGAGCCGATAGGGGAAGATTTCTATCCTCCCTCCGTGCCGGGTGCTCCCGGTTGGGGTATAGACCCCTGTGAGGGGATGGGACGAAGGCGCCTCTGTGTCTGGGAACGACACCCTTTTTAGGGTGTGCGTCCTGGCATGGGGTGTCCTCTCAGCGTCTCGCAGTGGACCATGGGGGGCCGACTGGGGCAGCCTGGTCGGTTGGACCCGTGGTCTGGGAGGATGTGGTGGCCGGTCCTCCATCCGTCGGGGGTGTCGCCCATAGCAGGGCGTCCCCTCCGGCGGGGGGTGTCCCACAAGGGGGAGGGTCTGGCAAACGGCCTGGAGCGTGGCTCTAGGATACACGCCAGGTAGGGGACGGGTCGATAGTTTTACGTCCGGAGATATCCGGACAACCGGGCCTGCCCGGACTGTCGGCCTGGGTCGCACCGAGTCACTCGGACATATTTCGAGCTCGGGTCGGTGCGACGGAGGAAGCAGCGGCTGGGTATCCATGGGGGGAATCTCCCCCCATCGGTCCCCCACCGCTGCCAGCCGTCAGAGCCGCTCGGGCGTATTCCGAGGTTGGGGTCTGGCGGCGAGAGTAGGTGTACCCGGTGATTGCCGTGACAGTTTCCCCTTTCGGAACGGGAAACCACCGGGACGGCGCTTTTTCCCCGGGTCCAGAGGACTCAGGGAGGGATCTTAGTCGGTCGCCACGGCGGGTAAGGCGGGGTAGGGGAGCGGCTGCCTCGTCCCAACCGTCCGTGGGACCCCCCGGGTGGCGCCATCCCCAGCAGTACCCACGCGATCGGAGACGTGGGAATTTTTTTTTTTTTTTAACGTAGAGGAAATGCTTTATGCATACCCTTACTCCCCGGGGAGGGAGCAAGGGTTATGTTGGACTCCCGGTCTGTGGTGCAAGGACTAACGGTGTACCAACTAAAACCTCTACGGATGCCTACCCGGGTGTTTGGGTGGGAGGACCGGGGACGCCAGAGGCATTACTTCCGGACATCCTCCCCCCACCCAAACGGCCTAACCCTGTGTGCAGACCCCGTCGCATTGATAAACGCTACGGGGCCCGCACACGCCGCCTAAAAGGCAGCGCCTTCATCTAGTTGCGGCGCAGAGGGGCATCACCTCCACGCCACGCCCCCTCGGGGTTTCCGGGGGGCGGGATCGGGGCTCGAGTCTCCCGCTCGAGCCTCGGCCCCCCGAGCCCCGGGGTGGGCCCCTCTCCCTTCCCCGGGAAGGGTTGGGATTCGGGCTGCACCCCGGGGCTCTTTCTTTGGTGTCCCTCCAGGGGCGGGCTCTCTCTCTCTCCCGCAGGATCGAGATTCGGCTACGCCCCGGGAGGGCTCCGTCTCCAATCTCGGGTGCTGCTGCGGGGAGCTATTGCTCCCCGAGGCAGCACCCCCGACTCTCCTCGGCCGGGGGCGGGGAGACCGGCTTACCGGGTCCCCGCCCCCTGTCGAGGTCATCCTCCCCCTCTATTCGTACGAGGGGGAGGACGATGGGGGCTACGATGCCTCCGCCTTCTCGGAGGTGATCCGATCGGCGGAGGCATCCGGCCCCCGTCTCCCGGCGGACAGGGAGTTGCGCGGCGGCGACGACCTTCGCTGCGCCTCTCCCTCTCCCTCTCCGCGTTCTTCCGCAGCATCACTGCCGCAGAAGGAGGACACGGCCTTCCATGCCTCCTCGCTCCCGACCATCGCTCTCACGATGGCCGGGAGCGAGAGGTCTGTCCCCACTGCGACCACTAGGTCCGCACGCTCGGCTGCCCACGCCGGACAGGCTTCCAGCGTGTGCTGCGCCGAGTCGTGCGGGCAGTCGCAGTGGTGGCACTCCGCGGTGCGCTCCTTGCCAATCCTGCACATGTACTCACCGAAACATCCGTGTCCGGTGAGTACCTGCGTCATTCGGTAGGTGATTCCTTCCTGCTTGACCCTGTCCACCCATTCGGTTAGACAGGGTCTAATGGCCTCGACGGTCCTTTTTCCCGCAATGTGCGGGTCCCCGAGTGACCTCTGCCACTCGAGAACCATGGACCGCCGAGCCTGGTTCCTTATCATCCGACGAGCCCTGCCGGTAACCTCGGCCCCGTTCTTCCGGATCCCGCGAACCCTTTTGTACATATTATTGTACATCCGGGCCGCGAGATCCAGTGGGGCCATGCCGGTCAGGGCCGTCGCCGCCGCGTGGCTTATGGTTCGGTAGCCCCGAGCCGCTCGGATCGCCACCCGCCTCTGAAGTCTACGAAATAGATCTTTCAGACGACGGGTGGCGGCCACGTCATCTGCCCACATAGGGGCCCCGTAAAGGGCTACCGATGCCACCACGGCGGCATACACTCGGCGAACCCTTCCGCCCGGTCCCCCGAGGTTCGAGAGCAGCCGGCCCAAGGCCATCGCCACTCCTTCAACCCTCGAGGCCAAACAGCGGAAGTGTTCGCCAAGGGACCAGGTCGCGTCCAGCTGGAGTCCAAGATATTTAATCTTCTCTCCAACTTTTTTTTTTTACAAGGGGAAATGCATTTACGCATCCCCCGCCAGTTTGGGACTGACGGGGAGTATGCGGGAGTCCGGGTATAAGTACCCGACTACCCGCTAAAACCCCTTGGTTGTCTCCTTAGCGCACAAGGGAGGGGGCCACGGGATCGCTTTCGCATACGGCCGCGACCCCCCCCCCGGGCACGCGAGACCTCTCCCCTCATAAATGAAGGGAGATGTCCCCTCCGCGTTGGGGCTGGTGTTAGCCCTAACGGGTGACAGGGCGAGTCACTTAACCCTGCCACCCCCAAACCGCAGGCTGCGCAAATGGGCCCCGCTTCCCACACGGGGCCCCGCGACTACAGCGCCGGGAGTGCCCGAGAGGGAGGAAAATCCTCCCTCCCCCAAGCAAACCCCTCGCTCCCAGAGAGCGAGCCCGCCCTCCGCCCACCACCGCAGGCGGGACGCAGGGCCCCCAGACCCAGCCCCCCCGAGAGGAGCTTACGACCAGGCCGGCGTCCCTCCGTGAATTAACCCGGGTTCGCCCCTGGACGCCTCAAGACGTCGGGGGTGGTATGCCCCCCGACGGAGACTCGCCAAGGGATGTCGCGGTTAATGGGCGGTGTCCTGTGTCTCCCCCAGTCCACCACCCCCGCGACAGAGCCCAAGGCTGGGGTTACTACCGGGAAAATCGCCGGCCCTTAACGGCCGCTCACCCCCCCCCCCCCCAAGAAGACCAGGACCAGGGACACCACGCCCCCCCCAGCAGCAGGGGGCGGCGAAAGGGCACCCTCTCACCCTTCGCGGTATTGTATCGCTACACAGGATGCAACCCCCCGCACCCCCCCGCAGGGAGAAGGAATGTCTCCACCCCCACCCTCACGGGGAGGAGCGAGGGGCCGCCATTCCCGCTATGAGCGTAACGCTCCCTCCAAACACGCGCTCCTCATGGCTGGGCAACGCCCACCGCGCGTGTTGTTGCGTGCGCTTCGACAGGACTCGACGCCCGTCGCACGCATTGGGCACTCTTAGTTCACCGCCCCGCCCCCCCAGGTTGAGACAGCCGCCAAAGGCAGACTGAATCGCCCCAGGGGACCGGGAACGGCTTAAGCCCCCCCACCACGACAAGGTGGTGCCCTCGGGGGGGATCTACTCTCCAACCTGGACGCGAGCCTCACCCACGCGAATGAAGGTCGGAGGCGGCGGCGCCGTCGCCGCACCCCTAAAGATCACGGCTTCGGTTTTCCTAGCCGCCACCTCCAACCCCAGAACCCGCACGTAGCGCACCACGCTCTCGAGGGCTATCTCCGCCCTTATCGTCGCTTCCTTGCAAGTCTGTCCCCCAGCAAGCACCAACGTGTCATCGGCATAGCACACAACACTGCTGCCGGGGGGGAGGGCTGATCGGAGGACGTGATCATATGCGAGGTTCCACAATAGTGGGCCCAATACCGAGCTCTGTGAAACCCCGCAATCAACCCTCCTCTCGCGCACCGTCCCGTCCCGGTCCGTAAAGGCCAGGACCCTGTCCCTAAAATAGTCCCGGACCGTGGCAGTGAGATACTGGGGCACACCGTGGTGTTCGAACGCCCCCAGTATCCACCGCCATGGCAGGGTGTTGAAGGCATTGGTTATGTCCAACGACACCGCCATCAACATCCCGCCATCCTCCACTTCGGCCTCCACAGCGGACCGGACGCGAAGGATCGTGTCCACTGTGGACCGCCCGCTGCGGAAGCCATATTGGTCTCGACCTCAGTCGGGTGGGGGACAAGTGTCGGACGAGGCGATTGGCGATAATTCTCTCAAGAATTTTTCCCGCCTCGTCCAACAGACAAATGGAACGGTACGCCGAGGGCTGGTCCCCCGGTTTGCCCTTCTTCGGGATGAGGACCAAGTTGGCCCTCTTCCACTCTGCGGGGAAGCGACCTTCTCGGAGGCACCTATTAAAAAGGTGCCTCATGTAAGCACTTGATTCCTTAAAGGCCAGGGCCCACACCTTTCCGTGGATGCCGTCAGGGCCGGGAGCCTTCCCGGATTTTATTCTCTCGACGGCGTCCTTCACCTCACCCTGGGTGACCCCCAGTTCCTCCTCATTCCATTCCCGCCCCGTGTTGTCTTCGGGGGCGGGAGCGGCCGTGACGCTCCCCCCCCCATTTGGGAAGAGGGTCGCCACGATCCGCTGTACGAACTGGGGGTCTAGGACTTTCGTGGTTGGGAGCGCCCCTCCCTTCAGTTTACGCATTACTATACTGTAGGGGCGTCCCCACGAATCCTGATCCAGGGTGAGGATAAGTTTTTCTCAGGCCCTGGCCTTCGCGGCTTTGATAGCCGCCCTGAGCTCGTTCTTGGCGTGGTTATACACCTCGAGCATCTCCTCGATTCTCGTGGCCCCGTTACGGGCTCTTCTTGCCCGGTCGTAGCATCTGCGGAGGCGGACGGAGGAGCGCCTGAGTTCGGCAATTTCCTCCGTCCACCAGTATGCTACCTTTCTGGGAGAAGGGCGGATCCGGGGCATTGACGCGTCACACGCATCTTGCATCGTGCCCCGGATCCATCGTAGCTCCTCCTCCAGGGGTAACTCGTCTTCCCCTCTCCCTTCTCTTGCCCATATGGCCGCGAGAATCGAGGAGCATAGTGCATCCTCCTCGATCTTTCTCAGGGCCCATCGCCGCATTCCGCCCTTGGCCTCTCGGCGGCGGGTGAGCACCTCTCTGGAGAGGGGGACGGATGCCATCTCTATGTATCGGTGATCCGATAGATATTCGGCATCCGCCACCACTCCAGTCTCCGATTAGGCGCACGGCCAAGGGGCTGATCCAAGTCAGGTCCACAATGGACTGTCCCTGTGGCCGCACGCAGGTGCTCCTCGTGCCAGAGTTCAAAATGCTCAGGCCGAGTTCCGCCGCCCATTCTGCCAGGACGTTGCCCCTCGCGTCTGTTCGCGGGGAACCCCAAAGCCTCAATTTGGCATTGAAGTCCCCCGCGACAAGTACTGGACTTGGGAGGAGGAGGAGCCTTCTCACGCACTCCCCCATCCCGTCCAGCCTCCTTGCAAATTGGGCAACGTCCAAGACCGGGCTCAGATACACACTGAATGCGGCGATGCGCCCCCATTGTACTGCCACGTAGCTTTCCCCTGCTTCAATTAATGTGCAGGGGGGGAAGTCCGTGGCGGCCCCCCATGTAATCGCCGTTCTGTCGCACGAGGATGCCATCCACATTGCGTGGTTTCTTGGCACCTCGTACGGCTCGGCGACAATTCCTAGGCCGCAACCAATTCCTCCGCCAGGTTATGCACAAACAAGTCCTGTGCCTGACGGGCGTGGTCGAAGTTAGCTTGCAGGATGTTTATCATCCTGTGGCCTAGTATTCCTCATCCTCGGTCTCCATGAGTTCTGTTTTCACAGACTTTCGAGACTGCGACCGTGTGGCCGTCCTCCTTTTGGCCCTTGGCCTTTCGGTCTCTGCCTCAGAGCCGTTTGAGTCTTTGTCCGGACTCCTTATCCTCCTCTTAGTAGGCCCTGTCCTATCCGCCCCCTCCGTCAGTCCCAATGATGTTGATGGTACTGGGGAGGGCACGCGTGGGAGGGCTCTCTCCTCCGCAGCTTCCTGAGGGGAAAGAGTTTTCCCCTCATTTAGCGAAGAGGAGCTTGCGGGGGAGACTGTACTTTCCACGACCCCTCTCCTCTTTCTCTTTGCTGCCTGGCAGGCCTTGCTTCCCACCTTATGCGCGGTGGGAAGTTTGTATTCCGCGCACAGGGGGCAGCACACCTCTTTGGTGCATCCCTGTGCGCGGTGACCCGCCTCGCCGCACCGGTAGCATTTATTGCTCCTGTCGACCATACTCGGGCATCGCATTGCCACGTGACCCCCCTCCAGGCACTTGTAGCACTGAAGGGGTCGGTCCGCTAGCATCTCTACTTTGGTCATAGACCACCCTATTGGGATCTTCCTGGCCTCGGCCACTTTGTTGGCTGACACCAACGGGCACTTGGCCCATATGGTGCCCAGCCGATTGGGGATTCTTCTGATCACCCCAGTAACTATCTCGCCAGGGTTGCACTGGCCCTTTTCTGCCAGTGCTTCCCTGACCTCCGATGGGATGATTGAGGCGTCAAGGCCTTTTATCCTTAGCTCGGCCATTTTTTGTGGCCGAGTGATCTTGACCCCCTCTCTTCCAATGGCTTCGCGGAGTTTTGCCGCGAGCCTGTCCGCTTTCGCGGCCCTATCTTCTCCGGCAACCTCGAACATGTATCCCCCGGTTACAGCCCGTTTGGATACCATGTTGGGGGTACCGAGTTCAACAATGTTGACCTATGCCTTTGCCTCTCTCAGTTTGCTTTCATACGCACCGTTTCGGCACGTAATCACAACTGCCGCTGTGTTAGGCGGTCTCCTTTTCCTCATCTTTTGTTGTGGCGAGGTAGGTGGCTTCCTTGTCGCCTTACTTCACTCGTGGAGGAGGCGTGGGACCCCCGAAAGCCCATGGGGGACGTTAAAATCCCCATGGGTAAGTAAGGGGCCGGAGCCCAGTGCCGGTGCTGCCCTTGGCCACCGGCCCGAGGCATATCTCGACCCCCTGGGTGAACTCAGGGCCCCCCGTCGGGAGTGTTGCCGGTCATGTTTTGGGACACTTCCGGCGAGGGTGAGGGTATACCTGGTCGAGGGAGCTGCTGGGGGACAGTGGGATTATTTTCAATGACCACTATAAATACACCTATACCTAAAAATAAAAATAAAAACAAAGTAGAGAGCGAGGAGGAGAGCCGTGAGGGAGGTAGAATAGGCGAGCAAGCCTTCCCTCCTGCGACACAGCGGTCGACCAGGTCGGCCGGGAAAGCGGCCGCCAACATGATCCACGGCAGGACCAGTAGAACTGACCCATACGGGGCTGCCATGGGAAGGGCACCGCGAGTCAATCTGACCAAGATTGACATCGTGGATTATAAGGTGGAGAGTGATGGCTCCACCTTTAAAATCACCATGGGAGCGGATGGGAGATTCCTCCATAAGGAGGTGGTTGATCCTCAGCCAGGACCAAGTGGGCTGGGGAACCCTCACACCCCCGCCAAAAAAATCCGGGAAGGTGCAAGCAGGGAAGTATCCCCTGCTCCTACAGAAATCATGGCCCCCACAGGCTCCCAGGATAGAGTCGCCGATGTAGACGACGACTCGCTAAATGGGAGTGACGGCGAGATTGATGTCGTGGAAGAGGCCGTCTCTGTGGAGAAGGCCAAGAAAAAGGGCCTAGGACGTCCCCCTACCATGGGGGGGAGCACATAGGGAAGAGAGCAAGAGAGGAGGAGAAAACCCAAGTTCGGAAAGAGGAGGAGATGGAACGAAGGGCAGCCGAATCCCTCAGAGTGACGGCCCCGAGGGGCAAGAAATGGGCGAAGCTCCAAGAGGAGGAAGAGGAGCTTGAGGCCGAGCTTGCAAATGCCCCTACGGAGGATATCGCCTCCAGGCTGGTCGAACAGTCAGTGAAAATTTTTAATTTTTAAGATCGCCGACTGTTGGAACAGCATGAAGGGCAACCTCGTCCAAGAGTTGCAGGGATCCGTGGCGCTCATGAGAGCGGCCAGGACGGTAATGACCACACGGGCGAGGGAAGCACGCGGGGGAAGGGACATAGAGAAGCTCTTCAAGACGATTGAAGAGCTCAGAGCCAAAAATACAAGGCTCAAAAGGGAGATGGGGCGGATTAACGCTCGTCTCCCACCTCCGACCGTCCCCCAACCCGCGCAGCCGGCCCGCGAACGACGCTCCTCCGGGAAAAGGAGGAGAATCGTAGAGTGGACCGACTCAGAGGAGGAGGGAAAAGGGAAGACCCCCCTCTATCGAGTAACGTGGACTTCCCCCCTTCCACAAAGAAAGGGAAGGAAAGAAGTCGAGGAGAGAAGGGGAGCCCCCCAAAGAAAAGAGGCCTTCATCGAGACAGGCCTAACTCTGAGGGAGGCTGTCAGGCAGGTGGAAGCTTACCCACCTGGCCTAGAGGAGAAAAACAGGGCGGAGCACGACGCCCTGATAATGGACCTAACCCCCGTTCTGGAGAGCATTAATCTTTAGAGCGATGATAATGGGCCGGAATACAGGGTGCTGTGGGGCCAGCTCAACGTCATCAAGGGCAAGCTGTGCTCCCTGAGAGGGGAGAAGTATACCCCTCCCTTCAGCCCTCGGAGTTAGCCTCTTATGGCCTCGCTCCGAGCCGCACCGCTCCAACCAGCTCGGCCCCGCTGACTCTGGAGCGGTATGTATCCCCCTCAGTCATTGACAAGGAAGCGAATGCCTCCAAGCCTCAGGGGGGGGATATGCAGCTCCAGAGAGAGGCGGGCTCTGCGGTGCCTGCTGCCATGAGTGTAGAGGTCCCAAAGGAGGGCAAGAAGAAAAAGAAAGGGAAGAAGGGGAAGACCCCTGCTCCACCAGCCGGTCCACAAGAAGCCCGAAACGAGAAGTGGGTACCGCGGCCCCTTCAACTTTACAAGGATCAACAAGGGCCCAGTCAAGGAAAAGGAGTAGCCCTCCCGAAAAAGGGGGAACAGACCACCGTTAAACTCGCTCCGC
The DNA here is from genome assembly GCF_025532165.1 of Camponotus vicinus. Lineage (NCBI taxonomy): Eukaryota > Metazoa > Arthropoda > Insecta > Hymenoptera > Formicidae > Camponotus > Camponotus vicinus. The sequence continues at coordinate 10,169,998 of NW_028141946.1, forward strand.
AACCTCCCACCAAGGGAGAAAGCGAATGGACAACGGTGGTCAAGAGGGGAGCCCGCAAAGACAAGGGCCAAGCCGGTGCGGCACGCGCCAAGAACGCCTCCGCCCCGGCAAAGCCGAAGGAGGCCGTAAGGAAGCAAGCTCCCTCCCAGCCTCAACAGCGGACACAACCTTCTCCCCCTTCCTCGAAGAAGGGAGGAAAGAAGGAGAAGAAGAGGAAGATACCGCGCACAGCAGCGGTCATCGTTACATGCCCCGAGAGGCAATATAAGGAGGTCCTCAGGCTGGCCATGGATCAAGTTGACCCGGCCAGCCTGGGGATAGAAGGCATGACGGCCAGGAGGGCCGTCACGGGGGCACAAGTTTTTGAGGTGGGAGGCCCCAACCACCATGAGAAAGTTGACGCACTTGCCAAGTGCGTCAGCGAAGCCCTTGCAAAGAAAGGGGGTGCGAGTATCACGCCCCTCCCCCACAGCGGAGCTCCGAATCAGGGATCTCTGTGACGCTGTGGAGGAGGGGGATCTCGCAAATGCGATAGCCTCTGCCGGAAAGTGCCCCCATGAACAGATCAAAGTCGAACCAATCAGGGGGACCGGCAGTAGAGGCGTGCAAATCTGCTCTCACTCCCGCTCGTTCTCGACAGCGAGACTGGATTCTCGAGACTCAGATTATCGGGAGCGCTGTTATCGAGAATAGAGGCTCGAGAACGAGCGAGTCCCGAGTCTCGATGCTCTATTAGATGGAGTGGGGATAGAAATCTACTCCCACTATACTGGAGGAGAGGATGAAGGTAGAGCCCCTCCCACAAAGGGAGACGGGAAAAGGTGCAGGCGAAGTGCCTGCGGATTGCTCCCCACTTATCAACGTGGAGAGCACCCCCATGGAGGTGGCGACGGAGGAGCCATGTGGCCGTAACTAGATATGGTCATACGACTCCGCCAGGCCAATCTCAACCACGCCTGTCAGGCGCAGCACCTAATGATGCAATTCCTGGCAGAGCGTGATATGGGATTGGCGGTCGTCGCCGAGCCGTATAGAATCCCCGAAGAAAACCCAAACTGGGTAGGAGACAACAGCGGCTCGGCGGCGATAGTGAGGGCGGCGGTTGATCTCTTCCCTCCTCTCCAGACCATCGGGAGAGAAGAGGGATATATCGCAGCTAAGTGGGGGTCCTATCACATAGTTTCTTGCTGTGCCCCCCCGAGGTGGGATTCCGGCGAGTACGACACGCTCTTAGAGCGAGTGGGAGTGATCGCGGACGACATTCGCGGCGACGCCCCCGATGTCCTGATTATAATAGCCGGGGACTTCAATGCGAGGTCCTCGGCTTGGGGCGACACCCGCCGGAATCTCAGGGGGGTAAGCCCCTGGAGGACTGGATGAGCAGGCACGGCCTTGATCTGCTGAATGTGGGCCGTGCCAGCATATGTGTGCGGCCGCCTTGGGAGTCCATCGTGGACATTACGATGGCCTCCCCGAGTACCGCACACAAAGTGAGCAGTTGACGCGTGGTTGAGGATATGAGAGGGGAAACTCTCTCGGACCATCAATACGTTGAGGTGGTCCTTGGGACCGCGTGCCAGCAAGTGCGACGCTCATCTACCGGGCGGGGGGGGGGCGAAAAGCGTTCGGCCCTCACAAAGCTCGATGTAGAGAAGTTGGAGACCGCTCTCACATGGAGCGTTGGAGACTGCCACCACATGGGGTCTCAGAGAGGAGGAGGGGGAATGAAACATCCACCGAAAGGTGGACTGACAGGTTGCGGGACAATATGCATCGCATTTGTGATGAGGCGATGCCCCGCGCCAAGTCCCACCCCCGAGGCGGGCCACGTACTGGTGGACCGACAAGTTCGGCCGAACTTCGGCGCTCGTCGGTCCAGGCCCGTCGAGTCCTCTCCAGGTTTCCGCGCGACGAGGACCCTGAGGAGAGAAAGGAAGCCCTGGCCGCGCATAGGAACGCCCGGTGCGCCCTAAGTCATACCATACGGAGGTCTAGGAAAAAATGTTGGGACGAGATGCTTTCGTCCCTCAACACGGACTCATGGGGGCGTCCATACATGATTGTATTAAAAATGCATAGAGCCTGGACGCCCCTGCTACGGAGACCCTGGAGCCACGACTCCTCGGCGAAATTGTGGACACCCTCTTCCTACGCTGGGTGGAGGGGTCCACGCTAGAGTGGGGTCCGAACTTGGATGGACCCCACGAACTGACAGAGGAGCAGTTGATTTCCGGGACGAGCTTTCCCGGGCCGTCCAGAGGATCGGGTCACGCAAGGCTCCTGGTCCGGACGGCATAACGGGAAAGATCTGGGTCCGTGCCCTAGACTTCTTGAGCGCACGTCTGAGGCATATATTTGACAAGTGCCTCAGACAAGGGCAGTTCCCCCAGCAATGGAAGAAGGCCAAAATAGTCCTTCTTCCAAAGGCAGGCAGAGAAGCGGGTACTCCGTCGGCGTACCGGTCTATATGTCTGCTGGATGAGGTGGGTAAAATCTTCGAGAGAATTCTCGCAACCCGCCTCATCCAGCACCTGTCCCGGAATAGCGACCTGCATGAGGAACAATACGGCTTCCGCGAGGGAAAATCAACAATTGACTATTGAGCTATCAAGCGCGTTAGATCTCTCGCGGGGGCCGCGATATCGGAGGGCAGGGTATGCATGGCGGTGTCCTTGGACATCAAAAATGCATTTAACACCCTGCCCTGGGACCGGGTGGGGGACGCCCTGCAAGAGCGCGGGGTCCCCCACTACCTCATGGGGGTTATTAGAGAATACTTCCGGAACAGACTTGGAATATGTCGGCCAAGACGGGCGCCGACATGCCAGGAGTATCCGCTGCGGTCCCGCAGGGGTCCGTTTTGGGACCTCGCATACGACAGAAGTGGCTCATTGGCGCACAGTACAATTGGACACGTTGCAATTAATAATTGCATATTTTTTCTTAAAAATAACTATGTGTTTTCTTTACACCAATTGATTCCTCTCATTATTTTGTACATAAAAGTATTAAGGTAAGATAATCGAAAAATGAATATTTTACAAGATATTTTACGGTTTATGTAAAATTAAGAAATGATTTCAAGCCTTATAACTCAATAAGTACTTTAGGGAAAAATATATTATTATAGTGTTTTGGAAAGTCCTCGAGATAAGCTACACGAATATACAATACAAAATAGGGGGTTTCATTTAAGAAATTGACGGTGACCTTCACGTGACCTTCAAATAACTCTTCAAGGTCAAACTGATATCGCCATGTAATGCGTTTCTTGAAACCTTACAACTTTTGTCTGAAATATTTTTGTCTGCCGCGCTCAGTTTTTGAGATATTCGGCTGATACGGGTGGTCTGCGACACCCTGTATATCAAGCCTGGCCCACGAACTATAGTTCGTGCTTCCCCGCTATCCCTTCCACTGGCGCGGGTCGCGTGCACGTACTGTACATGCTGACAATGAGTGTAGAGCTGACGGATATGTGGAATAAGGAAGAGCGCGCGAGATCGACAGCCTTATAGAGAGGATAGGTGGATCGAAGGGTCTGAAAGGAAAGACAAAAAGGGGCAGCCGCGAGAAGAGGGGGTATGTTCTCCTCATCTCGTGTTCCGTAGGTGCCCACGAGGCCAGGCCTGATATATATTGTTGCGCCCGGGGCGTCGACTTCGAGATATATCGAAGACGCGCTCTAAGACAACGGCTGTCGCGGATCGCGTTAAATAAATAACACTTTTCGAGAACACACAGGAACTTTAATATGAGCACAGAACACACTAATAACAGATTAACACAATGGATTATTAACACAATTAGAGCTCATAAACGAGAACGCGTCCGGACAGCTCGACGGCTGTTTTTCGACTCAGCTGACTATCGTTGTTTATCAACATTCTTCTTGTCAACGGGATCCGGACAACGGCAGGGCCGTAACAACTCGGGCGCGCGCGTAACACTGCCCCCCCCCTCTCTTCAAGATTGTCGTCCCGACAATCAGCAAGGGGTTTGATGACTAATCCTTGCGGACTTCCAGGAACCCCGAACGATATCCTGCTCTCCCTGAGCTGTTGCTCCAGGTTACCGAGCATCGCTCCGATCAGGCTAATCCACTGGGCAGACTCCCAATCGATTCCTTCCAGAGAGTTAGCCAGACCCTCAAGAATCGACTCCAGGGCAGCCTCCCATTCTAGTCACCTTCTTCGTACTCGGCGCAAGTCTTTCTTCTTGTCCTTATCTTCCCGTGCTTTTCTTCGGACAAGAGGGGGGTATCCACCGTGGACCATTCGTCCTAAAAGGACTCCCCAAGTCCCTGCCTCGGCATTCACCCTCCGGTCCACGGGAAAACCACGGCTTAAAAACCGTGGGCGAGGCAGTCTTCTATTAAGATCTTCTCTTCAAATGTTTGTCAGTAGACTACTCCGACGCGTCTCCAAAATTTCTTTCCTTTACAACAAAAACAATAAAACGAATAACAAGCACTGTTCGAAAACCGAAATATCATTTCGCTTAAAAATTATTCGCAAGTAAAATCCGCATTTTTCAATATATTATAAATTCGCAAATTCGAATTTAACGGGCGTCGAGAAACTTCTCGAGATATCTATTTTTCAGAAAAACTCGATCATTCTATTATCTCCAATTTTTTTGGGGCATAAGAAACGCGTGTCATAAACAGTGACAACAACAACGTCAACCGTCGACAAAATCAGCGTGACGCACGGGCATGCGCGCCCATACGTCACGAACAGCTGATCGCCAATCAGCTGTTCTAAAACGACTGCGCGCATGGCAACCGCGAAAAAGTCGACGTCAGACCTCATCGGCGGCCAATTGTGCGCGGCGCCATGAGGTCACCGCTAACTAATTAAAATTATTGGGCCACGTCGCAGCGGGCCCAAAAATCTGCGCCCGATATAACGGGCACCGCAAGCGAGCACCGCCGAAGTCTCGCACTTTACGTTAAACCGCACTTTTCGCTCAACCGCTTCGCTAAACCGCTATTTCATTATTCGACCGCTTGCTCACTTGGACTTTCGCTATTCTTTACTCGCCTTTCGGAAAACCGCTTCGATCAAACCGCAGTGTAAAAACCGCTCTATAATCTGAAAGCAGATTAATTTTCAGACTCTGTATATTCATATATTTGTTCTTAATTTATAATTGTGGTGTCGTGCAATAAAACCAAAAAACACAAAAAAATTACGTGTCGTGGCTCGTTTTTATTAGTTGATCGTGTGGTGTCCTCCTGCAAAACATTGTCGCATCGCGCCTTTCGTCACGACGCGTTCATCCGCGAACATTTTCTGGTCCTTCGAGCCGGATTATCATCCGCATCCGCAGTTCGTGGGTGAAATTCACGTGTGCCGTCCAGTGCGCGAACCTGAACAGAAAGACAATTGATAAAAATGAGTGTCGACCTGAAGGCGTTGCTCGAAGCACAGAACGACATCCATGGGCGAATGTCTCGCTCAGTGGACAATTTGCGCAAGATGGGCGTCTCAAACATCACCGCCGAAGCCATCCAAGCTCGCCTCCACCTCCTCGAGACGCTGTGGAACAAGTTCGAGCACGCCCAGCACGAACTCATCAGAACTGCGCTGAAAGAGAAATATCTCGAGAGTGAGTACGCAAAAGCTGATTTTATTGATATTGCGGAATCAACTTACGTGACACAGCGGAGCACGTTAGTCGGGTACGCGAACAAACTCAAAAGCGAGCCGTCCAGCGTGCCGAAGACCGAGGTTTACCAGGAGCACGCGCTCAAGACATCGTTGCCGCGGATAAAGCTCCAGACGTTCTCTGGCGCGTACGGAGACTGGCCAGCGTTTCGCGACATCTTCCTGTCCATTATAGGAGACAATCCGTCTATCTCTAACGTGGAAAAGCTCCATTACCTCCGTACCAGGTTACAAGGTCCTGCGGAAAAATTAATCGGTCATTACCGATTGTCGGGGGCAATTATGAGCGGGCGTGGACGATTCTGAGCTCGCATTACGAGAACAAACGGGAACTCATTCGCGCCAACTTCGCCGCTTATACCGCCGTGCCAAAAATGAAAGCCGCAACCGCCGACGAGCTAAGTCGCCTTTATAACGCCGCCACGACTGCCATCAACGCTCAGGAGAGCATCGATAGGCCCATTGCCACGCACGGGATGGACCTTTTCAATCACCTGCTCGTCGATCGATTCGATCCGCAAACTCGGATGGAATGGGAGTCCTCCATACGCGGTTCCGTCGATCCGCCGAGTAATGCCGTCCTGATGGGTTTCATGTCCGAGCAGATCCTCACACTCAACGCCGTGCAGCCGAACTCCGTTGCGAAATCCGGAGGAACTTCCAAATCCGCGAAATCGCATTTCGTGAAACGCACATCCGACACCTCGACGTGCGCCGCATGCAAGGGCAAGCACTCCCTCATGCAATGCGCAGAGTTTAAGTCAAAACCCGCGAGCGACCGAAAGAATTTCGTAGAAGCAAACAGACTGTGCTTCAACTGCCTTGGCAATCACTTCCTCGCCAAGTGTCAGTCGGTGAAGACTTGCTTCACGTGCAAGTCACGACACCATACGCTACTCTACGACGCATACGCACCAGCCGACGGAGCGAGCTCATTGTCGGCCAAACGAGTCGCGTCTGACCGCAAGGCGATCCTCCTCGCCACCGCACGCGTCACTGTTACGGATCACCTGGGGAGGCCTCAAGACGTTCGCGCGCTGATCGACCAGGGATCGGAAGTCTCTCTGGTCTCCGAGACCTTGGCGCAACGCTTGCGTCTGCCGCGGATCCGATCCTCGATGATCATCGCCGGGGTTGGAGGAGCATCCGGAGCTACTCGCGGAAGGCTATCTCTAAGCCTCGCCTCTGGAGTGACAGGGGCCACGCTTCCAGTCATGGCGTACGTCCTTCCGCGCCTATCGACATACCAGGGTCCCATTGTGAGAAGTACCATCACCTGGCCACACATTCGCGGTCTTTCTCTGGCGGACCCGCAGTACCTCGACCGAGATCCCATCGAGTTACTGCTCGGCGCGGACGTGTACTCCGCCATTCTTCAAGACGGTCTTCGCAAGGGGCGCAGGGACGAGCCCATCGCGCAGCAAACCTCACTCGGCTGGATCCTGTCAGGAGGTAACAGGGCTACGACCCAAGGCAACCAAAATACCCACCAATGTTCGGTCGATCACCACCTAAACGACCTGGTGCAGCTATTTTGGGAGCAGGAAAGAGAGCCTGCCGCTCCCGTCGCTCTCACCGCCGAAGAGAAGAGGTGCGAAGACCTCTTCACCCGCGAGCACGCACGCACCAGCACCGGACGGTACGTTGTGAGACTGCCGTTCGCTGGAGCACCGCCCTCTCTCACCGAGACCCGCAAGCCGGCCGAACGTCTGCTCAACGCCATGGAGCGCCGCTGCTCCAAGGACGCTCGATTCGGCGATCTTTACCGCAGCTTCATGCAGGAGTATGAAGACCTGCAACACATGGAGACAATCAACACTTCATCCGAACAAGAAGGCACCGCTAAGTGCTACCTACCGCATCACGGAGTGCTGCGGGAAACGAGCACAACGACAAAGCTCAGGGTCGTGTTCAACGGCTCACAGCTCACGACCTCGGGCACCTCTCTCAACGCTAATCTGACGGGCGCCAACCTCCTGCCAGTTCTTGCCGACGTGCTCCTCCGTTGGCGCTGGCACCGCCATGTCTTCGTAACGGACATGGAGAAAATGTACCGCCAAATCCTCATCCACCCGGAGGACCGCGAGTGTCAACGGATTCTCTGGCGGCACCGTACCGCCGACGACGTCCGTGAATACCGCCTACAAACGGTCACGTATGGCTTGGCTTGCGCGCCATTTCTCGCCATATTCGGACCTTACGCCAGCTCGCCGACGACGAGGGTCTGCGATATCCGCGTGGAGCTGTCGCGCTGCGCCGCGATACTTACGTGGACGACATCCTCACCGGAGCGTGCACCATCCCGGAGGCCACCACATTGCAGCGGGAGCTACGCAGTCTCTGCACGGCGGGCGGGTTTCCACTTCGGAAGTGGGCAGCCAACAACACCAGCATTCTGGATGGAGTCCCGCACGAACACTGGCTCCCCAGCTCACCGCACTCGTGGTCTCACGAAAGCCACGCGACACTGGGTCTTCACTGGCACCCGGCCAGTGATCACTTCACTTTCTCGGTACAGGCGCGTCACTTCACGGAACTCACAAAAAGACGCGTCCTGTCCGAAACCGCACGATTGTTCGATCAACTAGGGTGGCTCACTCCAGTAACAATGCGAGCCAAAATCCTAATTCAGTCCGCCTGGTTGAAGAAGTTGGACTGGGACGCTCCTCTTCCGTCAGCAGACGCCCTGTCCTGGAGGAATCTTCTCACTGACCTTCCGCGGCTGAACGAGATCAGGGTCTCTCGCTGGTTGGGCAGCGACGGACCGCACGCACAGATCGAACTCCACGGGTTCGCCGACGCCTCGGAGCGAGGATACGCCGCGGCGGTGTACCTCCGCTCCACCACTGAAGATAACACCGCACTTCACTTGCTGGCTGCCAAGGGCAAGGTCGCTCCTGTGAAGCCAGTGTCATTGCCGCGACTCGAGTTGTGCGCGGCCACCCTACTAACGAACCTCACTCTTCACACGCGCACTCTGCTAGATTTGTCCACAGCACCGGTCTTCCTGTGGTCTGACTCCAGGGTAACGCTGCACTGGATACAAGGACACGCCTCCCGCTGGAAGACCTACGTGGCCAACAGGGTGTCGCAAATCCAGGTCCAGCTACCCGAGGCTCAATGGCGCCACGTGCCGGGACGAGACAATCCTGCCGACTGCGCCTCCCGAGGAGTCCAGCCAAGTGACGTGGTTAGTCATCCACTATGGTGGACGGGACCATCCTGGCTGCTGGGAAGCAAGGCACTTTGGCCAAGCAACGATTACGTCTTGCCAGACGCGGAACTGCCAGAGCAACGAGCCGTCAGCTCGCTCAACGCCGTCGGCAAGGCCGTTACTGAGCCAGACGTTCTTCTCCGCTTTTCTTCGCTGCACCGGCTGCTCAGGGTGACGGCTTGGTGTCTGCGATGGCGTCAAAAAACCGTCAAGAGGACGCACAACTCCGTTGACACCGCACAAAATCTCGAGCCACACGAGATCGAAGACGCACTTCTGCGATGGGTTCGAACGTCACAAGCACTGCACTACCACAATGAAGTCTCATCACTGAGCAAGGAACGTGCATTGTCACCACGCAGCTCGCTCACCAGGCTGAGTCCTCGCCTTGACGACAGCGGCGTAATGCGCGTCGGAGGCCGACTCAAACACGCCATCCTGCCTCACGATGAACGGCACCCGATCATCGTTCCGCCGGACTCCTGGATGACAAGGCTCCTGGTGGATTCCTGCCACCGCAGAACACTACACGGCGGAGTGCAGCTCACCCTCGGGTTGCTCCGCCAACGATTCTGGATCCCGCGAGGAAGAGCCACTGTACCGCAGCCACTGATGGGCAACCTTCCTCAGGAGCGAGTGACTCCAGCGCGTCCATTCCTGCGTACCGGGGTGGACTACGCCGGTCCGATCCTCATCCGGACCAGCAAGGGACGAGGCCATCGAGCAAACAAAAGTTTTATCTCTGTCTTTGTCTGCCTTAGCTCCAAGGCAGTTCATCTAGAAGTGGTCTCCGACTACACGGCTGAGGCGTTCCTGGCTGCCTTCCGTCGCTTCGTTTCCAGACGGGGACTCTACCACGAGGTGTTCTCGGACTGCGGCACTAACTTCATCGGAGCAAGCCGAGACTCCGAGAGATGTTTCGCGCCTCAACTGCCGACGGCCGTCGCATCGCACAGGCAGCAGCTTCAGACGGCATAAGGTGGCGGTTTAATCCGCCCGCAGCTCTTCACTTTGGCGGACTTTGGGAGGCAGCCGTCAAGTCAACGAAACATCACCTTCGAAGGGTCATCGGCGAGGCAACGCTCACCTTTGAGGAGATGACGACTCTTCTCACACAGGTGGAGGCGTGCCTCAATTCGCGCCCGCTTCAACCACTGACCGACGATCCGGACGACTTGGCGGCACTCACACCCGGTCACTTCCTAATCGGAGCTCCCCTTCTGGCCGTCCCCGAGCCGTCGCTTGCCACCGAGAGAGATAACACGCTGTCACGATGGCAGCTTCTTCAAAAAATGCGCGATCACTTTTGGGAACGGTGGTCGCGCGAATATCTCCAGACGCTGGCCTACAGACCGAAATGGCAGAGGAGCAAGACCGGCCCAAGCGTCGGCGACCTGTGCCTCCTGCGGGCGGAGACAACACCTCCAACCCGGTGGCCACTCGCCCGAATCACGGCACTGCACCCGGGAGACGACGGCGTAACACGCGTGGTCACCGTGCGCACAGCAACCACGGAGTTCGTTCGGCCACTAGCGAAGATCATCCTCTTGCCAGGAGCCGACACCGCAGCCTCTCCAACGCACTCGGATTCGTGAGCTCTTCTAAACTCCGAATTTTCTCAAATGTTTCATCCGCATTGTATAATATTCACTCACATTATGTTTCACGGTATCATATTTCCGAGAATCGTACCGCGCTTAATTACATGTAATTATATCCAGGCACATTCAATATTATGTGAGATCCGCGAGCCGCGTCATCAGTCTCTTTTTTTTTCTGATTTCTCTGTTCTCTCTCTTGCGTCACATTTTCACGTTCACGTTTACATTTCACTGCACTCGCGCGATTATTCACAAATTCACTGTACATTTTCTCATCATTCATCACTGTATAAATCTCTTTACTTCACACGATACCATTCTCGCGAAAGACACGAATAAACTGAACAACACGTGTCTTTGTACTACGTCACGCATTCCATTCATGATCACTATCACCAACTCATCAATCGGACCGTTCGCGACACCTGCCCGCGCCCGAACACATTCGCAAATTTCGTCACGTACTGACGAGGCGGGCGGGATGTTCGAAAACCGAAATATCATTTCGCTTAAAAATTATTCGCAAGTAAAATCCGCATTTTTCAATATATTATAAATTCGCAAATTCGAATTTAACGGGCGTCGAGAAACTTCTCGAGATATCTATTTTTCAGAAAAACTCGATCGTTCGTATTATCTCCAATTTTTTTGGGGCATAAGAAACGCGTGTCATAAACAGTGACAACAACAACATCAACCGTCGACAAAATCAGCGTGACGCAGCGTGAGGCATGCGCGCCCATACGTCACGAACAGCTGATCGCCAATCAGCTGTTCTAAAACGACTGCGCGCATGGCAACCGCGAAAAAGTCGACGTCAGACCTCATCGGCGGCCAATTGTGCGCGGCGCCATGAGGTCACCGCTAACTAATTAAAATTATTGGGCCACGTCGCAGCGGGCCCAAAAATCTGCGCCCGATATAACGGGCACCGCAAGCGAGCACCGCCGAAGTCTCGCACTTTACGTTAAACCGCACTTTTCGCTCAACCGCTTCGCTAAACCGCTATTTCATTATTCGACCGCTTGCTCATTTGGACTTTCGCTATTCTTTACTCGCCTTTCGGAAAACCGCTTCGATCAAACCGCAGTGTAAAAACCGCTCTATAATCTGAAAGCAGATTAATTTTCAGACTCTGTATATTCATATATTTGTTCTTAATTTATAATTGTGGTGTCGTGCAATAAAACCAAAAAACACAAAAAAATTACGTGTCGTGGCTCGTTTTTATTAGTTGATCGTGTGGTGTCCTCCTGCAAAACATTGTCGCATCGCGCCTTTCGTCACGACGTGTTCATCCGCGAACAAGCACTAAACTTTTCCATCTATAACTCTCTCCCCTCGGGCCTCGGATGTAGAACCATTCCCTAATCAAAATAATTTGGGAGTCTCTCCCACAATACTTCGAGGATTACTCTATCAATAACAATTCACTCAAAGAAACAATTGGAACCAATACAACCATCATTAAAACAAACACCGGAAGTCACGAATATTGCCATCCAGGCATTCTAATGAAAGAATTATCCCCTATTCAAGATACATCCAAGCCCGCTTTAATTCCAAACACGTTAGCTTATTCTTTTTTAAAGAAATTTTTTTTTAAAGGAAACATTTTTAATATAACGTTTTTTTAAAAAAATTACGCGTGCGGATCTGCGTACGATTTAGCCGCATTTTTTTAATATTGGAGCGACTTAGCTGTGTGAAGGCTAAGACCGGTTCCCCCGCAGAAGCTGCAGCTCCTCGTTGTGCCGCCGAAGCATTGCGACGATTTCCTCGCATATTCGCCGCATCTCAAGCAACACAATCTTTAGAGCCATCGACTCCGTCGCTGCCAATTCCGTCGCTCTCGATTCCGATGGCGGTTCCGATTGTTCACGCCTTCTCCTTTTCGCAGCTATCGTCGCTTACGCTCTCTCTATCCCGGACGAGCCCCCAAAATGTTGCGCCCGGGGCGCCGACTTCGAGATATATCGAAGACGCGCACTAAGAAAACGGCTGTCGCGGATCGCGTTAAATGACAAGACACTTTTAAGGGGAACAAAGAACTTTAATCAGGAACACAGAACACGCAAATAACAGATTAACACAACGGATTAATAACACAATTATGGCTCGTAAACGAAAAACGCGTCGGGACAGCTTGATAGCTGTTTTTCGACTCTGCTGACTATCGTTGTTTATCAACATTCTTCTTGTCAACGGGGTCCGGACAACGGCAGGGCCGTAACGACTCGGGCGCGCGCGTAACACTATAATAGAAATATATTGTGAAAATATTTATAAATATTATATACTTATAAATTTTACGAATACGATATTACAGCAAACAATTTGCATAAAACATTTTATATTGTTAGCTTTTGATTATATCGATTTAAACGTCGTGCATAAATTGTAATTTGTAGAAAGTTGTGTGTGTGTATGTGAGAGAGAGAGAGAGAGAGGCAGAGAAACGCTCGGCCGTTCGAGCTATCGCATAGTCCAGTGTGTTAGGCATTTTGTCGGCGCGCGGCAAGGGGAGGGACAGCGCGGCGCAGCGATGACGTTGTAACGAATGGCAACGGAATGTTCCGTTATTTCTCCCCTTGCCACGTGCCGACGAAATGCCAAACACGCTAGACCATGCAATAGCTTGAACGGCCAAGCGCTTCTCTCTCTCTCTCTCTCACACACACACACACACAAACACACACGTAGATACACATTCGTTCGATTTTACTTAATATTATATAATTTATTTATTTTATAGTTTCTATTATTGCGAAAATCGTAAAATGCTATGGGATTTTTTTCTTCAATTTACTGCGCTCCTCACAAGCGCTTATATATGTATAGTACTCTGCGACACTCTGTATATACAATAAAAAGAATATTTGCATATAACTTTCTACAAATTACAATTTATGTACGACGTTTGTTAAATCGATATAATCAAAAGCAAACGATATAAAAAGTTTTATGCAAATTGTTTGATGTAATGTCGTAAAATTTATAAATAATATTTATAAATATTTTTATAATACATTCTTTGCCTCAAAAGCATCAAAATGATAGATTTATTTCGATAATATAATAGGTCCATCGCCCATTTCCGTGAGACGCAATCATAATATATATTTTTTTTCGTCTCTCCGATATATGCAAATGAGATATTTGTACTGAGGCGTCTTTTTTTATATTCGTTGGAATATCGTGATCAGATATGATAAATGTAAGATATATGAATAATTTATCACTTTGGAAAAGGCAATTTACTTTCTGCAATAATTAAAAAAAAATGTTCCGTACATTTTACATTATTGAAATATTTTTCTTTACAAGAATTTCCTTCTAAGGCTATAGTTTATAGTAGTGTAGTGAAAGCCGCAGCATAAATTTCACAGCATATGCTATCAAGTTGAAACTTTTCAAATATTATATTATTTGTAGGCAACAGCAATGAAAGTAATTTTTTTTAGGCACCAATAGACACCACACAGCCGGGTAGGCTATCGTACATTCGAAGCTTGGTGTCATCAAAAAAAATTGCCAGCGATCAATATAGTTTGCTCCAATAATTTGTTAGCTTTTGTCGCTATATGACATGCTACAATTATATAAGAATTATCGAAATATATAGCACACTTTCAAAATAAGAATCCTCTTATAACGTGTAAAAATCGGTCCAATGATTCATTTTATCTGGATTTTTATTCTTATCAAATATGCCTTTTAGTTGAGGCAGTGTCTTTAATGATCTCTGAATTAAATTTCGTTTAAATTTCGCTTCCAGAATGTACATGCAAATCGTATCTGATGTAAAACACTTTTTAAAGTAATCATCACACAAATTAAGATCGCTTCTCGAATTTTTTTTGAATAACCAACATACAAATTAGATCGACTCTGGATTTTTTTTTTAATAACCAGCACACGAATTAAATCACCTCTGGAATACTTTTTGAATAACCAGCAACCGAATTAAATCACCTATGGGTTTTTCTTAAACCAGCACACGAATTATATCGCCTCTGGATTTCTTTTTAATAATCAGCACGAATAGATCGCCTCTGAAATAAATATTTTTGTGGCGTTTTGCCATACACCACAAGAGCGTACCAACATACCGCACTAGGCGCCTACCACACGGCAGTCCGCGCACGCGATTTGCGCACGGTAGCGCGAACATCAAGAGGATCCCCCCGAACTGAATCGCAGGCCGGCCGACAGATGGCAACGAGGGCGAACCTCTGTAGGCGCTCCACGGTGTGTCGCGCGAGCGCGCTACCTCGCGTATTGCGAATTCGTGTTCGATATAAAATAACGGACGACAAGATGGCCACCGAAGAGGCACGTGGCGGTTTGAACGAGATGACTAGACACCTTTTACTTTGTATATCCGATATATATATATATATATTTGTACAAAACTATGAAAATAGGAACTTTATTAATTACAATAACTGCTCCAGAATATCGATTGAAATTCTAAGTCAATATATCACAGAGTTAGAAGAGGAGCAAATGCCGGCATGTTCTAGAATGTTCTATGGCCGTTAAACTTAACAAATCACAAGTCGGAGTAATAAAATAGTTACAAAAGACTAGCACGAATTACACTTCACGATTAACAGTAGTCGATATATAAAAACACAACGTTACAGAGTATTAACGCTGGGAGGGTCCCGTTAGCGCACGGTGGGATAGCGCACGAACCCGATAGCACACGAAAAACTGAACACAATTCCCGATAGCCCACGTCCCGTTAGCCCACGTCCCGATAGCACACAAGGTTCCACATGGGTTTGCAACGGGATGGGGGGCGGGGGTGCAGTCTGTGCGTGTACTTTCTCATTGGTGTGCTATTGGGATTGTGCGCGATTTACTTTGTGTGCTATCGGGACGTGAGCTGTCGGGACGTTGGCTGTCGGGAATTGTGTTCAATTTTTCGTGTGCTATCGGGTTGGTGCGCTATCGCACCGTGCGCTAACGGATCCCGCTCATTAACGCTACGGAGTTAATTATTTAATCAGTCTTATTACGATACGACTCGAATGTTCTAAGACGAACGAGAACCACTATAGTTCGACCTGCACGATGGAGATCCTCAGACGGAGTGGGAAGAGCCGGCCGACAGCTCGTGCGGGCGGAAATACGTCGCCCCAGTGGCGTCGCTGCCGAGCATAAGGCTGCTCCGGATTTCGCCAATCGGAGCCGTCCGGTCCGCACCTGTCGCCACACCTCTTCGCGAAAGTGAAGCCCGTCAGCCTCAGTATATAAGGCCGGGCGCAGCGACGGAACATCGAGTCACGACTCAATTAAGAGTGAGCACGCTCTAGACATCAGTCGTAGATTCCACTTTTTGTCCTCAGCGCTCTAAGAATTGCACAGTGAAGCCGTATTCCGGAAACCTTTTTTGGACAGGAGCCTCCATGCTCCTGTAAGGATTTCGCCCAAGCGCAGTCACATTCGCCGCTGCCACTAATATCGTCCCGATCACCCGGGCCAGCAAAGCAGCCATGTGAGGAATACGAGCCTCCCAGAAAGCGGGTTACCTGGCAGCTGCTACCTTGGAATCTCATCCCTTTGGAGCTGGACCCTCCAAGTTTGACCAGACCACCGAGGTGTCTACTCAATCAGTGGGACATCAGGGTGCGACGCTACACCTCGCCGACAGCCGTTGAGAGCTACCCGGTGCTACTCTCTCCACTACCTCCATCACCTTGTGGGCAGAGAGAGATAGACGTACAAATTACACGCATCCTAGTACATCGGGGTACACAGGCGCTGCCGACGATTCAGGAGCATGCTGTCCAATCAGACAACGATTGGAAGACAAACTCCACATCCATCGCAACCCAGATGGAAGTACTACCGGAGGACCAAAACAACAACAGCCTGGGGTCACTAAAAGTAATCAAGACGTTTCCGCCAATACCTACCGGGAGCGCATAAAATATTAATCGGTCCTTATTAGGATCACACCACACTGTATATACTTGTAGATAATAAACCACCCTTGTACATACAGGGCGATCCTGAAAAACGTTATGTCTGTAAAATGATGTATTCCTGACACCATTCTAAGACAATTTTTCCTTTACCAAAATTTGATTTGAAGCGTAGTTTTTGAATTATTAAAGGAAGTAGTTAACGTATGACGGGTCAAATACAAGAGGCAGGCAAGGGTGGCGCGATTCACCGTCAGACGCGGGTGCTTACGCGGGGCGCCTGCTGCGATCAGCTGGTCGCTATACACATACAGACACACATGCGAACACATACATTCTCTCTCTGTCTGTCTGTCTGTCTCTCTCTTTCTCTCATTCGCTCACTCACCTGTATTTTTTTTTTTACGAGAGAGAGGAAAATGCATTTTATGCATACCCACCGGTCGATCCAGTGTGTTATGTGGGACTCGAGTACCAAGTCGAATTACCAACTCGGTACTCCCTACCCACTAAAAACCCCTCTCTTTTCACGAATTTCCTTTGACACACTGTCCCTCTGACTTCCCGAGATCTGTTTTCACATAACGTCAAAAAATAGTTATCATTACCTTGTTCGATGACTTTTGATGTATTGCTGTAATTGCTTGAAGGAGAAATGAATTTTCCGATAGATCGTACGTTCTCAAATTTAACGTAGATATCACGTTGCAAAAGACCAGAAATCCACACTAAATTATTAACTGAAAGTTTTTCTTCTTTCATGAACTGTATTCTTTTATAAACTTTAACGTAATCACATTTATTTACTCACTCGATGAGACGAGAAATTTACTAATGACTCTATCACTAATCACTATTAATCACTGTCGAATAATAACTGTTGGCGATTAAAAATCACTCGATGAAAGAAACACGCGCGGACACGTTACTACACGACGCGACGACGCGACAATGCGACGATAATTATTCGGCGACTGCAAGCAGTTTTTTGTCATGGTAGGTTGCGGTAGGTTAAGGGGGGAAGACCCTCCAGACAACAGGTTTTTCAATAATTTTTTACAAAAAACTGAGAGTATTTATTACATTGAATGAAATTACATATTGACATTGATGTTCAAATGTATACACACAAATTTTTTTATAAGAAAAAAAAACAAAATGGCGGCGCTACAGCTGCTCAAACTTGGCTCCTTCAATTTGCGCTGTGGAATGCCCAGCCCCTTGTAGTCAACTGAAATCAACCAATCAAAAGTTTTTCATTAAAATAAGTTATTTCGCTTTGTATGTACCTATTTTTAACGAAAAAAAAAAATGAAAATTTGAACACAAAAAGAAAAAAATTACACTTTTTTTTTATAAACAAATTGTTAAAAACAATATTTTTAGTAATAATTATTACTAAAAATATTGTTTTTAACAATTTAATTTTTTTCTTTTTCTACCATGACAAAAAACTGCTTGCAGTCGCCGAATAATTATCGTCGCATTGTCGCGTCGTGTAGTAACGTGTCCGCGCGTGTTTCTTTCATCGAATGATTTTCAATCGCCAACAGTTATTATTCGACAGTGATTAATAGTGATTAGTGATAGAGTCATTAGTAAATTTCTCGTCTCATCGAGTGAGTAAATAAATGTGATTACGTTAAAGTTTATAAAAGAATACAGTTCATGAAAAAAGAAAAACTTTCAGTTAATAATTTAGTGTGGATTTCTTGTCTTATGCAACGTAATATCTACGTTAAATTTGAGAACGTACGATCTATCGGAAAATTCATTTCTCCTTCAAGCAATTACAGCAATACATCAAAAGTCATCGAACAAGGTAATGATAACTATTTTTTGACGTTATGTGAAAACAGATCTCGGGAAGTCAGAGGGACAGTGTGTCAAAGGAAATTCGTGAAAAGAGAGGGGTTTTTAGTGGGTAGGGAGTACCGAGTTGGTAATTCGACTTGGTACTCGAGTCCCACATAACTCACTGGATCGACCGGTGGGTATGCATAAAATGCATTTTCCCCTCTCTCGTAAAAAAAAAAATACAGGTGAGTGAGCGAATGAGAGAAAGAGAGAGACAGACAGACAGACAGAGAGAGAATGTATGTGTTCGCATGTGTGTCTGTATGTGTATAGCGACCAGCTGATTGCAGCAGGCGCCCCGCGTAAGCACCCGCGTCTGACGGTGAATTGCGCCACCCTTGCCTGCCTCTTGTATTCGACCCGTCATACGTTAACTACTTCTTTTAGTAATTCAAAAACTACGCCTCAAATCAAATTTTGGTAAAGGAAAAATTGTCTTAGAATGGTGTCAGGAATACGTCATTTTACAGACATAACGTTTTTCAGGATCGCCCTGTATTACCAGGGGAGTATTACATGTCGTAACCTACACTCAGCCTTATCCTCTGCGAGCGAGATAAAGAACACGCAAACCGTAATAGCGAAATAAAACTAGGAAATACCCTAGAGCACATGCATCTATACAGGGTGTCCCATTTCAATCGATCACACCGAATAACTTTTTTAATTTTGATTGTAGAAAAAAACGTTTCAGACAAACGTTATATGGTTTCAAGGGGGGCATGAGACGGTGCCATTAGTTTGACCTTAAAGAGTCAGCTAAAAGTCACGTGATGGTCACCTCCAACTTTTTAAATAGGACACCCTATATGCTTTTGCATATTCTTATAGCTCATCTCGAGAGCTTTCCAAAACACTATAATTGAGTTAGTTTTCATTAAGTACTTTTCGAGTTATTATTGCTTGAAATAATTTCTTAATTTTACATAAACTGTAAAATATCTAGTAAAATATACATTTTTCGATTATGTTACCTTAATACTTTTATGTACAAAATAATGAGAGAAATCAATTGGTGTAAAGAAAACACATAGTTATTTTTAAGAAAAAAAATGTAATTAATTGCAAATTACATATTTTTTTCGACACAATTATGTGTTTTCTTTACACCAATTGATTCCTCTCATTATTTTGTACATAAAAGTAGGTAAGATAAATAAGGTAAGATAATCGAAAAATGTATATTTTACTAGATATTTTACAGTTTATATAAAATTAAGAAATTATTTCAAGCAATAATAACTCGAAAAGTACTTAACGAAAAGGTACTTAATTATAGTGTTTTGGAAAGCTCTCGAGATGAGCTACAAGAATGTGCAAAAGCATATAGGGTGTCCCATTTAAAAAGTTGGAGGTGACCTTCACGTGACTTTCAGCTGACTCTTCAAGGTCAAACTAATGGCACCGTCTCATGTCCCCCTTGAAACCATATAACTTTTGTCTGAAATGTTTTTTCTACAATCAAAATTAAAAAAGTTATTCGGGGTGATCGATTAAAATGGGACACTCTGTATAAGGAGCGAAAACGATTGTCTGTATATCTATACCGTTTCAAGAAAGATATAATATTTATCTCGTTACTGGAAACAAGCTTATTTATTTAGGATTAAACGATACCTAATAGTAATATATTGTAATGCGCATTACTCCTATGAAAATCTAAAACGCGTTGAAGCGATCCAAAATTGCCGCACTATCACAAGTCTCCGCGCGCTCTAACAAATTCCGGCGCTCACCAGCAGCCGCGTCCCGCAAATCACAATCGCGCTTCCTTATATGGAATTGTTTGAAACTCAAGCCCGCGCGGTCGTCCGAAGGAGTCAAAATCACAACAAATCGTTTGTAAAATTAAAACCGCTGTTCTAACGGTTGACCTGACCTGTGCAAGAAAAATATTCCGACAAGATCGAGAACCTTCTCGAAAACCAATTGTATAAAGACTCCTCTGGCAGACCGCCGAGCGCACTTGAACTTGGAAGCTCTTCGGGGATAGTGTGTGCTTTTTTTTGGTAACTCAAGGGAAATCCTTTATGGATACCTTCAGCCTAGAGGAATCGGGTTATGCGGGATTCCCGACCTGACCTAATAGCCGGTCGGTATACTCACTAAAACCCCCGAGGTAGCCTTCCCAGCACTTGAGGGCAGACAAGGGCCCGGAACTTGCATACGCACTACTACGGATACCCCTGCCTGTGATTCCCTCCGTGCCTGGGACCCGACGACATTGTTTTTCCCCCGTCGGGTCCCCATCTCGGGGGAGGACGTTGTGCTGCCCTCCCCTTACTCCTACTACCTCCGTTGCGGACAGACAGGGCTACACCGTCTGTCCGCCTTCCTCGAGGGTCCACTTCTGGTCGACCCGGGTCCCCACCCAAGCCGACCGGACCCCGAGGGAACGTACTCACACTTGTACCCTATTGTGCGGGATACTCGCGAGCGCACTCCAGAGGGAGGGGGTGGGTGTAGTAGCCCACCCCTCTTCCTCTCTCTTTTCCCGCTTGGCCTCTAGAGGCCTACTCCGCCCCCCACGCGGCGGCCTATAAACCCTCCTGCCTCGTCCACGCAATTCAATTGCGTGGGCGAGAGATGGGAGGGAGAGCACGCTCTCCCCCCGTTCCTTCTCGTTTGAGTGGGGCTGAGGGAGAGTATGGAGGGAGGGATGATTCCCCGGTCTGTCGCACCCTCCCTACACTTGTCATCTCCCAGTATTGGGAGATGAGGTCCCCCAGCCCTGATTTCTCGCCCTCGTTCTCCTTGAAGGGGGGAAGAAAGAGGGGAGGATGAAGGCGAGCTCGTCGTCTCCTCCTCCATACCCTCTTCCCCCTCTCTGACGTTAACAGGAGGGGGAGGGGGCAAAGCCGCCGCCTCCCGACGCCTCATCCGCTCGGCCGCTTCCTTCTGGAGCATTACCGCTTCACAGAAAGAGGCGACCGCCTTCCAGTCCTCTTCGCTACCGGTCATTTTTGTCACCAAGACCGGCAGCGAGAGGTCTTCGCCGACAATGTCGGTCAGGACACGGCGCTCACCACTCCAGGCCGAACACTCGGCTAGTGTATGTTGCGCCGTGTCCCTTTCTTCCCCGCATTGGTGGCACATGGTGGTGCGCTACTTACCTATTCGACATAGGTACTCTCCGAAGCATCCATGCCCGGACAGCACCTGCATCAGACGGTAGGTCACCTCGCCATGAGCCCTGTCTAGCCAGGTTTCTAGACAGGGCCGGATGGCTCCGACGGTCCTCCGACCCGCGGTGTTCGGGTCGGAGAGATGATCATTCCATCGTTCGATCATCGACCGTCGAGCGTGGAGCCGAATGGTCTTTTTGATCTTCCCGGTCTAACCCCCCTTTCCTGGAGTTCCCTTTCCTGCACATAAATATATTGAAACATTAGTGCGAGGAACTCCATGGGAGGCCAGCCTGCCAAGATAGAGCCCGCCGCATGGGATACCGAGCAGTAAGCACGTGAAACCCTGGCGGCCATGCATCGCTGGACGCGGCGAAGTAAATCCTTCGTGCGTCGCGAGGCCGCCAGCTCCGCCGCCCATACGGGTGCGCCGTAAAGGGCGACGGAGTTCACGGTTGCCATATACTACGGTGGACTCTCCCATTCGGGCCCCCAATGTTTGGAAGTATGCGGCCTAACGCGGCCACAAAATTTTCCCTGGGGGCGAGGGCCTCGAAATGAGGCCCGAACCTCCACTCACCATCCAATAGGAGACCGAGATATTTGAGCCGGTCTCCTACCAGGACTTGCGTCTGACTGATCGTAATATGGGTACATGGCGGCTTACCAGAGGCCCTGTTATAGCAAAACATGCCCTCGGTTTTGTTAGCCGCCACTTTCATACCCATATCGGTGATGTTGCGCATCACCTGTGCCACCGCTATTTCGGCCCTGGCCGTGGCGTCCCCCCACCTCGCCCCGGTAGCTACCACAAGTGTGTCGTCGGCGTAACACACCGCGTGGCAGCCCCGGGGGAGAGGAAGGCAGAGGATTCGGTCATAGGCGAGGATAGTAGGAGGCCCAGTACAGACCACTGCGGAACCCCGCAACCTATCCTCCTTCGTCCCTCTGGACGAACTCCAATTTCCTCTCCCAAAAGTATGCTCTGACTACCCCCACGAGGTAGCGGGGGACCCTATGCCTTTGAAGGGCCTCCCCAACACACTTCCACGGCAGGGTGTTGAACGCGTTGGCGATGTCCAATGATACCGCCAACGCCACCCCGCCGTCCTCCACCGCGGCCTCCGCGAGGGATCGGACGCGAAGAATCGCGTCCACTGTTGATTGTCCCTCGCGGAAGCCAAACTGGTTGTCGTGGAGGTCATACTCATCTCGGGAGAGATGCTGGACGAGGCGGTTGGCAATAATCCTTTCAAAGATTTTACCCACCTCGTCCAGTAGGCAAATTGGCCTATACGCCGAAGGGGAGCCTGGCTCCCTGCCTTCCTTATGTAAGAGGATCAAACTGGCCCTCTTCCACTCCTGGGGGAACGCCTGCTGCCTGAGACATTCCGTGAATAGATGTCTCAGGCGCGCGCCCATAAAGTCTAGAGCCTGGATCCCGTCCGGTCCCGGGGCCTTGTTAGATCCCATTTTCCGGACGGCCCGGGTAATTTCATCCCTAGATACCTCCATGCCCTCTTGCCACTCAAGGGGTTCATCCATTTCTGCACCCCAATTGAGGGCGTCACCTTCTTCCTCTACGCGAAATAAATTGACTACTTGATCAAGGACATGGGGTTCCAGGGATTCCACCTCGGGGGGCGTCCACGGTCGATGTTTGTTAACAATGATTTTATATGGACACCCCCATGGGTCCGTGTTTAGTGAGCTTAAAAGCTCGTCCCAACACTGGGCTTTAGACTTCTTAATGGCGATGCACAGAGCGGATCTCGCCGCTCTGAGCTCGGCCAGGGCCTCATCGACCCTTTCTGGGTCTTTTCGTCGGCGGAGCCACTTTAGCTTCCGCCGGGCTCGGACGGAGGAGCGCCTTAATTCGGCAATCTCCTCCGTTTACCAATACGCGGCCCGGCGAGGGCGGGACTTGGCCTGGGGCATTGCTGCATCGCAGACTTGCTGCATTGCACCTCGGAGCCATTCAGCGTAACTGTGTACGTCCCGCCCCGGCTCTTCGGCTCCGCCCGACCATTCCGCCACCAGGAGGGCATCCTCTAGCGCCTCCCGATCTAGCTTCTTGAGGGCCCACCTCCGGGTACCCCTCCCCTCTTTGCGATGGGCGGTGCACCAGCTGACTCGTGCTCCCCAGGACCATCTCGATATACAGATGATCCGATAAGGTGTCGACTTCCTCGAGCACGAGCCAGCTGCTCATATTCCGTTTCACCCACAGGGAGCCGAAAGTGACGTCGACTATCGACTCCCCCTGTGGGCGAACGCAGGTGCTCACCCGGCCTTTGTTTAGTACAGAAAGACCGAGCGAAACCGCCCATCTATGAAGGGTCCCGCCCCTAGTGTCACATGTCCTAGCATCCAACTCCGGGGACTTCGCATTGAAGTCTCCGGCTACAATAAGTGGATGAGGATGGAAGCTGCGAGCAGCGGCCTCCATCCGTTCTAGGCATATGTTGAATCGGGCAAGACCCCAACTGGGGGGGGGGCATAACACCCTATTATGTGTGTGGGCCCCGATTTGGCTGCAACGTACCCATCCTCTCTCTCTTTGAATTCCAGAGGGGGTGAGCCTCTTACGGCTTTCCTCACTATCACGACCGAGCCGCCGTCGGACCCCACCCAGTTCGGATCGTTTAGGGGGACATTGTGCGGCTCGGCCGCGATGGCCAGACCTATCTCACGCTCGTCGAGACAGTGCCTGAAAAGGTGCTGTGCCCCGACGGCGTGATTTAAATTAGTCTGGAGGAGCTTCGTAGCCATACTTAGGACTGTGTTTAGCTCCTCCGACTCGACCTCCATCTTCTCCTCTTCCTCAGCTGGTGTATCAGCTGAGGGAGGGGTGCCTTCAAGCTTGTCAGCTCTCCTCTCCTTTACCTGCCGCTGTGGCAGGGGGCCTTCATCATCTCGTTCATGCTGGCGAGAGGGGGGTCTTTCCTGGCTCCTTATTATCCTTCTTGGAGGGTGCATTCTGCGAGGGAGCCGGCTGCTTAGTAGCCACCTTTTTCCCCTTTTTAGGAGAGACGCAGGACTTGGAGCCGGCCCGGTGGTCGGCCTTACGCTCCAAGTCGGCGCACACAAGGCACCGCGTGGGTGCCGCGCTGTCCTTGGCGACGTGTCCCTGCTCGCCGCATCTGTAGCAGCATTTGCTGCGGTCGGGACCGCCGCCACACTGCGCAACGGTGTGCCCTTTTTGGAGGCATCTGTAGCATTGGAGAGGACGTCTCTCCAGTGCCTCCACTCAGGCATTCATCCATCCGATCCGCAGTTTCCTCGCCGTGACCAATTTGTTGGCCACGGCGACCGGACATCGCACCAACACGGTGCTCAATCCACGGCCGGCGGGTCTCATATCGCTGGCCTTAACCGCCTCCGGGGAACATCTCTCCACCGAGGCCACTGCTGCCATCACTTTCTACCGAGTCGTCGAGGTCTCTAATCTGCACCTCTGCGGTCTGTGTTGGGCGGGTGATCCTCACCCCCTCCCTATCCTTTAGGACTTCCCTCAAACGCTCAGCGAACACATCCGCTTTCTTGGCGTTCTCGGGGCCCCTTACCTCAAATATTTGGGCCCCGGTCATCACCCGCCTGGCAGTCATGCCTTCTATGCGCAAACTGGCGAGGTTTATTTTCTCCATCGCCAGTTTGAGTGTCTCCTTATAACCGCCGAGTGGGCACGTAATGATCACCGCGGCAGTTCTTGGGACTCTTTTCCTCCTTCTTTTCTCTTCCTTTTTGGAAGAGGGAGCGGGGGGTTGAGCCCGTGTCGAAGACTGGGAAGAGGTGAGTTCCTTCCCAGTGTTCTTGAGTTTGGTCGCTGCGACGGCGCCATTTGCGCTCTCGCCGCCGGCTTCACTTTTATTTCGGACTCTTCTCCCCATCACCATTGACCAAGTTTCATTGCCTCCCTTAGCGGGAGGCCGTGGAGCAGGCTCGGCTCTCCTTTCCTTGGAGGAGCTTTCCTTGACCTCTGATTAGGTCCTGGTTGACCCTTAGAGGGTTGAGCGGGCTGCAGCTCCCTATCCTCTTTTTGGGTCTTCTGCGGACCGGTCTGGAGGGCGGGAGTCCTCTCCTCACCCCCTTTCCTTCCTTTCTTCTTCTTCTTGCCCCCTCCCTTTTGTGCCCCTGTATTCGTGGCAGAGGGTACGGGAGGATGGGCTTCCTTCTGGAGCTGTACGCCCCCCCTCTGAGAGTTGGAGGCTCTTGCCTCCTTCTCAATAACCGAGGGGGAGACATATGACTCCAGGGTTAATGGAGCGGATCTCTGAGAAGCTGGGGTGAGGGCAGATGCCGTCAGTGATTCTCCTACCAGAAGGGCATTGATTTTGCCCTGTATTGCCCCCACTTCCTACAACAGGGCGTCGTAAGCCACCCTGAACTCAGGTTTCAGGCCATCAGGGTAGATTTTCACAGGGCGCGGAACCCCTTGAATTGAGGGACCCATGATTGTGTCCATGGGGACCTCTGCCTGGGGAGCCGGCGCCAGGGAGATCACCATTCTTTCCCTCCCTACTTCCTCCCCGTTGCGGGAGGAGGGAGAGGGAAGTAAGTATTCCTCCTTGCGTTGGGGAGGGGTTTACGCCCCTCCTCGTCGGAAGTTTGGTATCGACGGGCCCTCTTCCTGCTATGCCCGCCTGCGACCTGGGAGGGAGGCCTGTCCTCAGTGAGGCGTCTTCTTAACCTCTCCACCTCCCTCCTCAGATCGTGGTTCTCCTTACGGAGGTCTTCGTCTTCTACCTGGGAGACCGCTGTCCCCCAGTTGGCCTTCGGTCCTGGCTCTATTCACCAGGACACTGGCCGCTCCTCGGCACACCGCCGTGCTCTCATCCTCACTCCCCATCTCCATCTTCTCCTTGGCTGTTGTTTCAGGAGACATTGTTTCCACGGGAGTGATGGCGGCTTTGGAGGTTCCTGGAGTCTGAAGAGCGCGTTGCCCGTAGCCGCTGCTCGCGACTGCAACGACTCTACTCCTGGGTCCACACTTTGCCTTCTTCGCAAGTTCCCTTTTTTTTACGGAGGTAGGGGGAAATGCGTTATGCACACCGGTCAGTCCGTACTGATCGGTAGTGTGGGACTCACCCACTAAAACCCCCACCTCGTTACCCACCCTGGTCTCTTTGATGTTGTTAACCGGGGTCCGAGGACCTGCTTCCGCATGACTTCCCAGAGCCCGGTAGACCTATTAATTCCCACCTTCGTAATCCAACCATCGCTCCCCATCAGTCTCAATGCCAACAAACCTCCCCCCCCATCCCCGTCCCATTAAGTGTGTAAATGTGTGTACATTGTGTAGTGTTGTGAAGTGTGTATATGTATGTATGACCCCGTCCCTGTAAAGTATAAGTGTAGAAAGGCTTGACGCAAAGATAAAGAGTATGCTAATCATACGCGTTACCTGCGAGCCTTAAGAGTTCTGAGAAAGAAAAGACGCGTTACCATACCTGTTCAGAATCACGTAAACAAGACGGAACGCGCCACACCCTCCCCTATCCCTTACTCCTCTTTTTTCCAATAATAGTAATAATAATCTAGTAATATTAATAATAATTTAATAATAATTATAATAATTATAATAATAATAATAATAATAATGGCTTTGAGACCGAGTGGGAAAAAAACATAGTTCCAACCTATAATCAAAATTAAATATAAAATTTAGATACAAGTTAGAATTCTATTAAATATTCAACTCGCCGAGCCTTATCTCTGTTGATGTAACTTCAATCCTGGCCCGTCTTCCTCTATGGAGGAGGGGGGAGAGGAGGATGAAGATAACCTCGCCCCCTCTCCACTTCCTCCTTTTCTCTCATGATGCCTTCTACAAAGGCGGAATAGATTAACCATGCCTCCCTCGAAGCCATAATAATATCTACGACTTCGCCTAGGGAAAAATCTATAGGTACGTTTAATATCTTCCTCATCGCGAGACGCTGCGTATCCCACATCGGGCACGCCCTTATCGTGTGATACACGTCGTCTACCTCATCCATACCACAAACAAAACACATGGTATCTGCCTTTTTGCCTATTTGGTGTAGATATTTTGAAAAACACCCATGGCCCGTGAACACCTGGGTAAGATGGAACGTCATCCCATTGATCGTTTCTCTAGTTTCTCAGCCAGTTCTCTAATCTTGGAACGATTATTATCTTCGTAAACTTGCCCGGGGTGTTTGGTTTCTCCAAAATATTCCTCCACGCGTCGCAAAGACAATTTACAAATTCCGACATCTTGATCTCCTTCCTATTGGTCGCGTCTAAGTTTCCAGTTTCTCTGAGTTCTTTGATCCTTTCATATGTTCTCTTTCTCGATGTAGCCAATAGCTTAATAGGAGGCAGTCGGGCCAGCATCAATGCCGCGTTACTCGACACCGTCCGATAAGCCGAAATAACCCTTTGCGCCACCGTCCTTTGTAATATATACAACGCGGATAATACACGTTTTCGCTTTGCGATAACGTCTCCCCATACTGGCGCTCCATAAAGGATGACCGACATGACGACATTCGCAAAAAGACGGCGACGTCGCTCATCTGGGCCTCTTAAATTTAGCATTAATTTATTTAGAGTCCTAACCACTTTGTTTGCCTTTTCTTCAATATAGCGAAAGTGATGCAGGAAAAGCCAATTAACATCTATTAAAATGCCTAGGTATTTAATGCTGCTGGTGGCCGACATACCAGGGGTATCCGCTGCGGAGTCCCGCAGACGTCCGTTTTGGGACCCCTGCTATGGGATCTCGCATATGACAGGGTGCTCTGTCTGCCTCTCCTCCGCGGCTGCCACTCCATCTGCTACGCAGATGATACGCTCGTGGTGGCCGTGGGGGACAGCTGGGGGGACGCAGCTGCCAGGGCCGAAATCGCGGTGGCATGCGTGGTGAGGGAGATCACTGATATGGGTCTCCAAGTGGCGGTGCCGAAAACGGAGGCAATGTTTTTCTACAGCCTCCGGTGCACCGCCGCCGACCCGTATCAGTGTCGGTGGAACCTCCATCCTGGTGGGAGACCGATTAAAGTATCTCGGTCTCCTGCTGGACGGTACATGGACATTTGGGCATCATTTTGATGCCCTTGCCCCCAAGGTGGAGAGGGTCGCGGCGGCACTTGCCCGACTCCTCCCAAACCTTGGGGGCCCGGATGGTCGGGTGCGCCGAATGTACATGGCCACTATCAATTCAGTGGCCCTATACGGCGCACCCATTTGGACGGCAGACCTGGCGGCCAGGCGGCAGGCGAAAGATCGCCTTCGCCGCATGCAGAGATGCATGGCCGTCAGGGTGGTGAGGGCGTATAGGATGGTGTCGCACGCTGCGGCAACCGTCCTGGCAGGATGGCTCCCCCTGGAGCTTCTCGCTTCGATGTATGCCGAAATATATCGGTACGAGCGGGAGGCTCTAGGGGCCACAGGTGGAAGGCTGCCGCCCAGGGCTAAGAAGATCATCCGGGTCCATACCCGACGGTTAATGTTGGAGAGGTGGAACACTCACCTCTCTGACCCGCGCACGGCGGGTCAGAAAACCGTCGAGGCCGTCCGGCCCTGTCTTTCCGAGTGGATCGACAGGGCTCAGGGGGAGGTTACATTCCGATTGACGCAGGTGCTGACCGGGTATGGCTGCTTCGGGAAGTACCTGCGTCAAATCAATCGGGAGCTCACCACGGCGTGCCACCACTGCCCCATCCTGTGTGACACGGCGCAGCACACCCTCGAACACTGCGAGGCGTGGAGCGAACAACGCTGTGCACTCAGGATGGTGGTCGGGGAGGACCTCTCACTGCCGGTCTTAGTAGTCAAGATGGTCGACAGGAGGTGAGGAGGTGTGGAGGGCTGTCGTCACCTTCTGCGAGGGGGTGGTGCTCCAAAAAGAGACGGCGGAACGCATCCGCCGTCGGGAATTGGCAGCACCGCCAGCACCAGTGGGGTGGCGGTAGCGGTCGCGAATAGCAGCGACGACGAGGAGGGGGAGCCCGAGGAGGACGAGGGGGATGTACCAACACCCCCCTCCATCCCTTCCAGCCCCAGCAGTCAGGAGGAGCCAGAGGCTCGCGTCAAGGGGGGCAACAACCCCCCATTCAACACAGGGGAGATGAGACGTGGGGGGGGCAATGTAATGCCTCTCCCGTAGACTCCTCCCCCGCGCGAGCACAGACTGCACCCAAGAGGGATGGCGAGGAGGCGGGAAGAGGACTAGTTTCTTCCCCCTCCTCACAGCGTCATAAGAGCAGCGTTGGGAGATGTGAGAGAGCTACGGCTCCCTCTAGCCCGAAAACAAAGGGCGGAGTTAGCAGTTGATGGGGGGGACCGAGAATCCTCCTCCCTGAATGCATGGAGGGGCGCGCATGAGCGCCCCTCCGTGCGATTCCCTCTGGACCCGGTCGCCGAGGGCGGGAGCCCGAGGCGACCAGGCGGGTCCACGAGGAAGGGTGGCGTGGCCCCACCCGCCCACAGTCAGGAAGGAGGGGGAGGGGCAATGCCCTCCCCCCGGGATGGAGACCCGGCGGTCAACACTGAAAGACCGCTGGGTCCCAAGCGCGGAGGGGAGACCAGTCGGGGATGCCGATGAATTGCATCAGCTAGTTCCGGGTCCCCGCCTGCCCCTCCAGACGCGCGGAAGGCCATCCCTGGGGTTTTAGCGGGTAAACTGGCGATCATGGCCGGGAGTCCCGCATAACCCCCGTTCCTCCCTCGAGGGCGGGGGTATGGATAAAGCATTTCCCCAGGGTTACCAAAAAAAAAAGGTATTTAATGCTGCTACTAAAGTTAATCGGAATGTCTCCTACCATAATAGATGTGGGCAAATTAATCACACCTCGAGCATGGAAAAGAATGGCCTCAGTTTTTTCTTTGGCCACTTTTAGTCCGAGCCTATTAATAGTTATAATTGTTCTCGCAATCAAGAGGCTAGCTCTTACTTGTGTTATCCTAAGATCTTTACCGGTAACAATGATTAGAGTATCATCTGCGTAGCAGATGATACTACTACCTTCTTCATCCTCCGCCAGACTCAACACTTCATCGAACGTGATGTTCCACAGAACGGGGCCCAATACGGATCCCTGTGGAATACCCGCTTCCATATCCCTAGTACATCGCCTGCCTTCTTTATCAATATATCGGATAATTCTGTTATTGAGATAGGAATCCACAATTTTGCAGATATATGGAGGATAATTTTTTTTTAAGAGTTCGCCTTATAATCCTCCATGGGAGACTATTGAACGCGTTCGAGATATCTAATAATATCACGAACGCGAATCCATCTTTTTTAGTTGCTGTAGAGGTGATACTCCTTACCAGTAATAAAGCGTCGCTAGTGGATTTTTGTTTCCGAAATCCAAATTGAAATTTCGATACATCCGAGTTCGGGTTAGAAATCTGCCATTGATGAATTCTATTGGTTAGCACCCGCTCGAATGTTTTACCTAACTCATCTAACACAAATTGGCCTAGCCTTAGGAGTGTCCGACATACCTGTATTCGGATTTCCAATTTTGGGGATAAGAACCAAATTTGCTCGCTTCCAGGTGTTTGGGAATTCTCCACTCTTGAGACATAGGTTAAAGATATGTTTAATTTGGCACCTGATTACTTCCGGTACCCTCTTCCACAAAATCAAGCGGAACCCATCGGGTCCCGGGCCTTTGAAAGGGATGAGGAACCTCTTTTTATCGCTTCGTTAATCTCTTCCAGGGAGACCTTCCATTCGTCCGACCACAGAAGATTGGACCAATCTCCTAGTAGGTCCGGGCGATTATTTCTGGGAAACAGTGAGTCTAACAATTCGGAAAGGACGTCGTGTTCCAATAACTCAGAGAGACCGGGTGTTGTTAACCTGAGTTTTCCCAACACTAATTTATAGGGCAATCTCCATGGATCCTTGTCTATCGACTCAATCAGCTCTTGCCACGCTTTGGCTTTGAGCCGATTGATCTCTAGTCACAGATCTTTCCTCACAGATTTGTATTTAGCGCCTAAATCGTTTATTACTGTCGAGGATCGCCTCCTCCTTTTCGCACGCTGCCAAAGACGTCTGGCATGTCGCAAGAGTCCCCTGCGATCCCCGGCTAGTGCTGGGGGTAGATTTAGCGACCCCCTTTTTCGATCCGCTCCCCCGTAAAATGCGGGGGGTGATCTTAACTTCCTCAATCTTTTTAACCAAGACACGCGGTTCCATCCGCGCGTCCGAGCCGGAAGTCCTTAGCGGTATTCTACTACCGCCTTCCTTAGCCGCCAGTGGTGTACTTGGCGTGGAGTTAGAAGTGGAGGGCTGATGTTCAGTCTCCGCTTCCGTATTCTCCACTCCTTCCCTTTCTCCTTTTTTAGTTGTAAATAGGTTTTTAGTTATAGGATTCATTTTTATTTCATCCTGTTCTCCGTGGTAGCTCTGTCGACCGGGTATACCCTCACCGACCGGGAGTGCTCCGAAACGTGACCGCCCACATTCCCGACCGGGCCCCAAGTTCCCCCGGAAGGTCGACATATGCTGCTGGTTGGGGGATAAGCATCCCCGACACAGAGTTCCAGCCCCTTACTTACCCGTGAGGGTTTTGACGCCCCCATGGGCTTTCAGAAGTCCTTCGCCTCCGACCTCGAGGGCACTACCACAGGTGGCGCCACCCAGGGGGTCCCATGGACGGTTGGGGTGAGGTCGCCGCTCCCCGGCCTCACCTTACCCGCCATGGCGACCGGCTGTTATCCCTCCCCAGATCCTTGAGATCTGGGGAC
The DNA here is from genome assembly GCF_025532165.1 of Camponotus vicinus. NCBI lineage: Eukaryota > Metazoa > Arthropoda > Insecta > Hymenoptera > Formicidae > Camponotus > Camponotus vicinus. The sequence goes on from NW_028141946.1 coordinate 10,202,137, forward strand.
AATGCGCCGTCCCGGTGGTTGCCGTTTCGGAAGGGGAAATGATCACGGCAACCACCGGGTACACCTACTCGCCGCCAGACCCCGACCTCGGAATACGTCCGAGCAGCTCTGGCGGCTAGCAGCGGCGGGGGACCAGTGGAGGGGAGATTCCTCCCCATCCGGACACCCAACCGCTGCTTCCTCCGTCGTACCGACCCGAGCTCGGAAACGTTCGACTGGCCCGGTGCGACCCAGGCCGACAGTCCGGGCAAGCCCGGTTGCCCGGATATCTCCGGACGTAAACTGCCGACCCGTCGCCTCTCCTACCTGGCGCGTATTCTGGAACCACGTTCCAGGCCGTTTGCCAGGCAGTGGAGGCCCTCCCCCTCGTGGGACGCCGCTTCCACCCCGTGCCGGGGGACTCCCAACTATGGACGCCACCCGAGCGCAGGGAGGACCGGCACCCATATCCCCCCCGGACCGTGGGCCCATTGACGTCCCAGGATGCTCCCCCGGACACAGAAACACCCCCCAGCCAAAATCACATCCCCCTAACTAGGGGTCCGGAGGACCCCATGCCAGGACGCACGCCCTGAAAAGGGCGTCGTCTCCAGACACAAGGCCCCCCTTCACCCCATCCCTCCACTGGGAGCAGCAGCTTCCGGACCCCCTCACACGGTGGGGAGGGTAAAAGTCCTCCCCTATCGGCTCCGTACAGCCGGGCGCATACAGTCAGGGCCGCCAGACCTCTATCGGTGATGGGCCATGCGCTCGAGGCCACCGAAAGCCTCTTCCCATCCCTCGCCCCGCGATAAGCGGAACTTGTCCGCCCTCGTGAGGAGAGGAATGAGGGAGTGCAATGGACTCCCTTAGTTCGGTGCCCCGCCCGCCCAAGCCGCCAAGAGAGGACTATGTCCTCTCAAGACGCCCCAGACGACCGGGACACCTTAAGCTCTCCCACCACGGCAAGATGACTCCATGGGGAAAGGGATAGTGTGTGCTCAAATTCGCTTTCGTGAACAAAAAGTCGCTCGCTTTTCACGTCCATCACTCGTGGATCTCGAGATTAAAACTGTTTAATTTCGAGTTAAAAAGTATCGTTGTTCGCGATAAACTCAGTTTATTTTTCCTCCGAATTCAGTTCGCGCCGGTTCTGGAAAATCTTCCCTTGTTCATCGCTCAGAACAAGACCAAAACCTGTAATTAGACTTTGTAAATAATTGTAAATAAGAAATATATTAGAGGACAAAATTTTACATAAAACAAAAGAGGAAGTTCAGCGTTGCTTATCTGCCTTTCACTCGCGAATTAAACATTCTTATTCGAGAAAAAGCTTAGCGCATTTTCACATTATACCATAATTTATCAGAAATATTACCCGATATTTTTCATATAAAATAGCGATTTTACTGCTTCAAAAAGGTATCATAAACTGACGACTATTATTGAGGCGGCGTATATACAGGCAGTATATATCCTGGTGCTATCGGCACCGCCGCACAGTGGGCGGAAATCCCGAAAACGTGGCCAAAAGTCGAAAAAGTTTTCCGATTTGCATAGAAATTGGTACAAAAGGATTTTCGGGGTCACTGATTACGAATCTGGGATCAAAATCACGAAAAACAAAATGGCGGATCCAATATGGCCGACTTATATTTAACAAAATTTCAGATATAGATTCGTCTTCGGAATCACCTTCCGAATCGGAATCATCTTCCGAATCGCGGAATAACTCCGTGTGACATTTGGAGAGACGATCGAAGCCACTAATAGTTGCACAGCCTCTGGCAAAAAAGAATTTAATTTTTTGGACGGCAACTTCCTTAAACTCGAAATATAAGGATCTGAAGATACTGTTAACCAATTGAAAACATCTTGCATAGTCTTCCTCCTGCAACATTTTCTCAAAGAGCCTTCGCGATATTTTCTTATGTCTTTATTACGGGCTTCTTGCGCATCTTTAGATAGTTGTCCAATTGGTAATATGTCTTTATCTTATTGGAAATATGTTCTTATAAGTATATATGAAGTGATTGTTATTCGATCGCGATCTTGTAATATAAGTATAACTCTTAACCTAACCTAATCTAATCGGCGCGCGGCGTGGTAGCAAAAATGACCATACAACGCGTACCGCAGGTTGCTGCAGCTAATTTTGCGAAATTTCGTCGCGCAACACTTTAAACTAAAGATTGGTACTTGAAACATCACGGGATATTATGGGATCTTTAACATTTGCCACCGTTGAATATAGATCTAATTGGAAATTCACAATTTATGGACACTAATTGTTTATCTTTAAATTCAATACATGCTAAGCTTAGAATGAATAAAAAATTAAAACAGAAATATTCTATATACCTCCAGGAACACCCTTCATTCCGCAGAATTGCAATCTAACACTCCTGTCAAAAGTTATACTCGTCCAAAGTCGACCAAAAATCGCTTGTATTTATACGCAGCGCGTGCTACTCTCTCGAAGGGCAATTACACACTGAGTTAGAAAGTCAGGTATGGAAGATAGCCTTCTCTTCTTTTGTCATTATATGCACGGGGAGGTCCCCATAAGGCTCTATGGTTCTAAACCCAAAATAATAAATTTAATTTTTCGACTTTTGGCCACGTTTTCGGGATTTCTGCCCACTGTGCGCCAGTGCGGATATGTATCCCGGTACTGCGTACGGTGTGCACGTATCTTGGTACTACAGGCTGTGTGGGCACCTGTCCTGGTGCTAAAGGCTATGCGGGTACATGTCCTGGTGCTGCGGGCGGTGCATGCACGCATCCTGATGCTGCGCGCAGTGCGTACATGTATCCTGCTGCTGCGGCCGGTACGGCCGCAATTGTTAATTGCAAGTTACATATTTTTTCTTAAAAACAACTATGTTTTTTCTTTACACCAATTGATTCCTCTCATTATTTTGTACATAAAAGTATTAAGGTAAGATAATCGAAAAATGAATATTTTACTAGATATTATATGGTTTATGTAATATTAAGAAATTATTTCAAGCCTCATAACTCGAAAAGTACTTAATGAAGAAATACTTTATTCTAGTGTTTTGGAAAGCTCTCGAGATAAGCTACAAGATATGAGTAATAAAAAATAGAAGGTTCCATTTAAAAAATTGAAGATGACCTTCACGTGACCTTCAAATGACTCTCCAATGTCACATCATTGCCACCATCTGATGACCCCCTTCAAGCCATACAACTTTTGTTTGAAACATTTTTTTATTTAACGCACTGTTTCGGAGATATTTGAGCGTATTATTTAAAATGGGACACCCTGTATATATATACAGGGTGAGCCATTTTAATTAACGCACGCAATTATTTCGGAAAACAGCATTTTAGAGAAAAATGTTTCAGACAAAAGTTTTATGGTTTCGAGGGGGCCATAAGATGGTATCATTGGTTTGACACTGAAGAGTCATTTGAAGGTCACGTGAAGGTCACTTCAATTTTTTTAAATGGAAGACCCTATATATTTTTGCACACTCTTGTAGCTTATCTCGAGAGCTTTCCAAAACACTATAATTAAGTACCTTTTCGTTAAGTACTTTTTGAGTTATGAGGCTTGAAATAATTTCTTAATTTTACATAAACCGTAAAATATCTTGTAAAATATTCATTTTTCGATTATCTTACCTTAATACTTTTAGGTACAAAATAATGAGAGGAATCAATTGGTGTAAAGAAAACACATAGTTATTTTTAAGAAAAAAAATGTAATTAATTGCAAATTACATATTTTTTTTCGACACAATTATGTGTTTTCTTTACACCAATTGATTCCTCTCATTATTTTGTACATAAAAGTAGGTAAGATAAATAAGGTAAGATAATCGAAAAATGAATATTTTACAAGATATTTTACGATTTATGTAAAATTAAGAAATTATTTCAAGCCTCATAACTGAAAAAGTACTTAACGAAAAGGTACTTAATTATAGTGTTTTGGAAAGCTCTCGAGATAAGCTACAAGAGTGTGCAAAAATATATAGGGTGTTCCATTTAAAAAAATTGAAGTGACCTTCACGTGACCTTCAAATGACTCTTCAGTGTCAAACCAATGATACCATCTTATGGCCCCCTCGAAACCATAAAACTTTTGTCTGAAACATTTTTCTCTAAAATGCTTTGTTTCCGAAATAATTGCGTGCGTTAATTAAAATGGCTCACCCTGTATATACAGGGCGATCCTGAAAAACGTTATGTCTTTAAAATGACGTATTCCTGACACCATTCTAAGACAATTTTTCCTTTACCAAAATTTGATTTGAAGCGTAGTTTTTGAATTATGAGCAAAAATAGTTAGTAAATCACGCGTCGGGTACAGAAGGCAGGCAGGAGCGGCGCGGCGTGCCGCGAGCGCGGGCGCAGCTGACCGCCCGACGGGTGATTATCACCGCATGAGTCGCTAACTATTTTATCTTATAACATAAAATTATGCTTTAAATAAAATTTTGGTAAAGAAGAAAATGTCTTAGAATTACGTCAGAAATACGTGTTCCTTAAAATAACGTTATTTTAATAATGAAAAGTTGTTCCGGATCGCCGGCCGTCCGACGTTGCAATCAGCTGATTGCTACACGCGATGTGGCGGAGTGTGTGCGTAAGAGAGAGAGAGAAAGAGAGAGAAAGAGAGAGAGAGGGAGGGTAGGAGGGACATACATTCATACACACGCACGCACTTTTTTTCTCGCTCTCTTTCTTTCTTTTACGCAAGACTCATACACTCTCTCATTCAGTCTCTCACTCACTCACCTGCTTACTCACTTGCTCACTCACCTTGTAGCAGCGTAGCGAATCTTCATGCTATGTATTGTTGTTATCTGCTGCACGGTTATGATTGCTAGAGATGCGCGACACATCGAAATTTTTTCGATTATTAGTCTCACACTCGATTGACACAATACAGATTACGCGATAACGAGTTTACTGTTTATTCACTCACTATTGATTTATCGATACCGAAAATTACTTTCAAAGAAACGCGAATGCAAACAGCACATGACTCGACGCGAAGCGACGGACCGCGGAGACTGCGCGACCACAAAAGTTATGTTGCCAAAAACGCGACACGCGACATCTAACAAACGACTTGCGCGTGGCGCGTGATTGACGCGAGATAAGACGAACGATCGGCTAAAACCTTCGCATTGCGAATGCGGTAGAAAACATGAAACGTATAATGACATACTTAAAAAATTAATTATTTATTATAAATAATAACTATTTCTAATTATAATAAATAATTATTATTTTAAAAAGCATGTGTTGTACGTTATTACGTTTTCGAAATTATTGCATTCACGATGCGAAGATTTAAGTCGATCACAAGAATAATGTAATTTTAATTACATTCAAGTCGTTTGTTAGATGTCGCGTGTCGCGTTTCTGGCAACATAACTTTTGTGGTCGCGCAGTCTCCGCGGTCCGTCGCTTCGCGTCGAGTCATGTGCTGTTTGCATTCGCGTTTCTTTGAAAGTAATTTTTGGTATCGATAAATCAATAATGAGTGAATAAACAGTAAACTCGTTATCGCGTAATCTGTATTGTGTCAATCGAGTGTGAGACTAATAATCGAAAAAATTTCGATGTGTCGCGCATCTCTAGCAATCATAACCGTGCAGCAGATAACAACAATACATAGCATGAAGATTCGCTACGCTGCTACAAGGTGAGTGAGCAAGTGAGTAAGCAGGTGAGTGAGTGAGAGACTGAATGAGAGAGTGTATGAGTGTTGCGTAAAAGAAAGAAAGAGAGCGAGAAAAAAAGTGCGTGCGTGTGTATGAATGTCTGTCCCTCCTACCCTCCCTCTCTCTCTCTTTCTCTCTCTTTCTCTCTCTCTCTTACGCACACACTCCGCCACATCGCGTGTAGCAATCAGCTGATTGCAACGTCGGACGGCCGGCGATCCGGAACAACTTTTCATTATTAAAATAACGTTATTTTAAGGAACACGTATTTCTGACGTAATTCTAAGACATTTTCTTCTTTACCAAAATTTTATTTAAAGCATAATTTTATGTTATAAGATAAAATAGTTAGCGACTCATGCGGTGATAATCACCCGTCGGGCGGTCAGCTGCGCCCGCGCTCGCGGCACGCCGCGCCGCTCCTGCCTGCCTTCTGTACCCGACGCGTGATTTACTAACTATTTTTGCTCATAATTCAAAAACTACGCTTCAAATCAAATTTTGGTAAAGGAAAAATTGTCTTAGAATGGTGTCAGGAATACGTCATTTTAAAGACATAACGTTTTTCAGGATCGCCCTGTATATATATTGTTACGCGCGCGCCCGAGTCGTTACGGCCCTGCTGTTGTCCGGATCCCGTGGTCAAGAAGATTGTTTATAAACAACGAGAGTCAGCTGAGTCGGAAAATAGCTGTCAAGCTATACGGACGCGTCTTGATTTCCCGAGCTAATATTATTGTTTATTCCGTTGCATTCTGGTGTTATTAAAGTTCTTGTGTTCTTTTATAAATACGAGTTCTTATTTACGAGTGCGCGAGCGTGAGCGCGAGCGAGTACGCGGGTGTCAATCCTTGTGTCACGCGCGATCGATAGATATCGTTTCGCGGACGCAACATTTTGGGTGCTCGTCCGGGATAAACTGACAGGCAGCAATTTTGTGCGATGATAGCTGCGAAGAGGAGGCGTGAGCAATCCGAGCCGCCGGAATCGAGAGCGACGGAATCGGCGGCGTCGGAGTCCGCAGCGACGGAGTCGGCGGCGACGGAGTCGACGGTTTTACAGACCGTGTTGCTTGAGATGCGGCGAATGCGCGAGGAGCAAGCGCGTCGAGAGGAGGAAATCGCCGCAATGATTCGCCGGCACGATGAGGAGCTGCAGCTTTTGCGGGGAGATCGGCGTCCTTCACGGGAGAAACAGGTAAGTCCTTCCAATATAAGAGCGAATCGTAGTCCCGAGAGGGAAATTGTGAATGCGAGGGAAAACGCGCGTAATGAAATGGGGTATAAGTTAAAGCCCGATACGTTCGACGGTTCGGTTCCGTTGCAGGAGTTTTTCTCGCAGTTTGTTTTGATCGCGCGTGCGAATCGGTGGGATGACGTGACGAAGACCGTGGCACTAGCGTCGAGTTTGAGGGGGAAAGCACGTTCCGTTTTGGAATCCGTGGAGGATTTGGAAAATTGTAATTTCGGGGAATTAAAATCGAAACTCGAATTACGTTTTGGCGAGGGACAATTATCTCAAAATTGTTATACTCAGTTTACAAATAGGAGACAAAAATTCAGGGAAGATTTTGCCACTTTCGGCTCCGAATTAGAGAGACTCGCTCGACTGGCGTACCCCGAATGTCCTTACGCGGTGCGGGACAAAATTGCGTGTGCGCAGTTCATTTCGTCACTTTTGGACGGGTTTGTAAGAAGGACTCTTCAGTTAAAAGGATTAATTTCGTTGAAATTAGCCATTGAGAGGGCTAAAGCCGTAAGAGTGATACGGGAAAATAATTTTGAGAAACGAACTAATTTTAATGCCGAAAATAAATCTGAAAATTGTTGGAAGTGTGGAAATTCAGGTTATTTCCGGATGGAGTGTCCCTGTACAAAAGAGGAATAATGCTTAACATTAAAAAGAAATTGAGTTTAAATTGCTTTGTTTACTGCACAAAATTATTTTATTCTTTAGAGAAGTTTGCGGAAGCTGACTGAACTAAAACATCTACAGAGCCTGAAGACTGCCTCGCCAACGGTTTTTGAGCCGTGGTTTTCCCGTGGGCCGGAGGGCGAATGCCGAGGCAGGGACTTGGGGAGTCCTTTTAGGACGATGGGTCCACGGTGGATACCCCCCTCTTGTCCGAAGAAAGGCACGGGAAGAAAAGGACAGGAAAAAAGACTTGCACCGAGCACGAGAAAGATGACTGGAATGGGAGGCTGCCCTGGAATCGATTCTTGAGGGTCTGGCCAACTCTCTGGAAGGAATCGATTGGGAGTCTGCCCAGTGGATTGGGGCCTGGTCGGAACGATGCTCGGTAACCTGGAGCAACAGCTCCAGGGAGAGCAGAATATCGTTCGGGGTTCCTGGAAGTCCGCAAAGATTGGTCATCGAGCCCCTTGCTGATTGTCGGGACGACAATCTTGAAGAGGAGGGGCAGTGTTACGCGCGCGCCCGAGTCGTTACGGCCCTGCCGTTGTCCGGATCCCGTGGTCAAGAAGATTGTTTATAAACAACGAGAGTCAGCTGAGTCGTTTCCCAGCTGTCAAGCTGCGCGGACGCGTTTTACATTCGGTGTTGTATTTCCGTGTGAAATCTTGTTATATTCTGTGTTCCTTTGTGTTCATTAAAGTTCTTGTGTTTTTTTATAAATACGAGTTCTTATTTACGAGTGCGCGAGCGTGAGCGCGAGCGAGTACGCGGGTGCCGATCCTTGTGTCGCGCGCGATCGATAGATATCGTTCCGCGGACGCAACAATATATATATATATACATATATATATATATATGTATGTATTGTGACGTTGCCGTCCCAACGCGCGTCCATCCGCCCCGGAAATCTTGACGGGGCGCGAGCCGAGCGGCCGCGCCAGAAAAAAATTGCGAGAGCCGTATCGAAATCCCGGGAGAGACGAGCCTTGGTTATATTTCGCGTTATTAATTGTAACGTACGGTTTTTCGTGTACTGCGTAATCTGAATTATACGGATAGCCGTCGGATCCAGGTGGCGGAATCAATAATTCGGTGACATGGATGTGTGTGTGAAATAATATATTTATTGTTTCTGGTGTATGTGTACAAAGGTGTTGTGTGTGTATGCGCGTGTATAAATGTATATGTACAAAGGTGTTGTGTGTGTGTGTGTGTGCGCGTGTATAAATGTATATGTACAAGAGTGTATAAATTAATACCGGGCGCGATGCACTCGCCCGTTTCCTAGTATCGGCGCGTTATCGCGTTCTTGCGGCTCGTCGGGCGCGTTTTTGCCGCGTTTCTTTGGCGCGGTTCTTATCGCTCAGCTGTTCGGCTTTAAATTCGGTCCGATATTCGGATTTGCCTTAAATTTTCCCGGATGGATTTTCGGGTTTTCGGAAGGCGTCGCGACGCTAGCGAGCGTCGGAGGCGGCTCTCGTTCCACCCCGTGAAGGCGCGATGCCTGATGAGGATCTCGGTTCGGAGGCGATTTCACAGGCACCGATATCAATCGGCAGAGGCAGTGTTCATACTACCTTCTGGCCTCGTTACTATCGCAAGGATTTCTCTAGACTGCTTTGCTTGCCTTCTGACTAGCTCGGCGGCTTGAGAGGATCGGAAGGATCTGCCCGGTTGTGCCGTCGAGAGCCTGTTTTATATTTGGCTAATTACCCGCGCTGGCGTATTCGGTATTTACCCCCACCAAGCGGCGGTAAAAATCGGAACGGTTCGGATCCGCCCGGGGGAGTTCGGGGTGCCGAACGCGGGTTCTCAGCCGCCGGTAACGGCTCCAAACGGCAGTGTCTCAATAATTGAGAGTGAGTGGATATAATTTGGCCACGTTCGAAATGGCCACGGATAAATTTGATCACGTTCGAAATGGCCACGGATAAATTTGACCACGTTCGAAACGGCCACGTTCGTAACGGCCACTCGTTCGTAATGGCCACGTTCGAAACGGGCACGTTCGGAACGGCCACGTTCGGAACGGCCACGTTCGGAACGGCCACGTTCGAAATGGCCACGGATAAATTTGACCACGTTCGAAATGGCCACGTTCGAAACGGCCACGTTCGAAACGGCCACGTTCGTAATGGCCACGTTCGTAATGGCCACTCGTTCGTAATGGCCACGTTCGTAATGGCCACGTTCGTAATGGCCACGTTCGAAACGGCCACGTTCGAAACGGCCACGTTCGGAATGGCCACGGAATGGCCACGAAATGTTGGAAGCACTATCCCCTCACACACGCACTCTCTCTCACACACACACACACACATACGGGGAGGCCTTGGGCCCCCTCTCCCGCACCCACCCCGTCCCCCTCGCTTCGCGTGAAAAGTTGCAAAGTGAACCCGTGCGCTATCGGGTTGGTGCGCTATCGGGATTGTGCGCGATTTATTTTGTGTGCTATCGGGACGTGTGCTATCGGGTTGGTGCGCTATCGCACCGTGCGCTAACGGGACCCTCCCGGCCATTTCGAACGTGTGGCCGTTTCGAACGTGGCCGTTACGAACGTGGTCAAATCGAACTTTATTCAATATTTCCCGTGGCCATTCCGAACGTGGCCGTTTCAAACGTGGCCATTACGAACGAGTAGCCATTACGAACGTGGCCGTTTCGAACGTGGCCATTACGAACGAGTGGCCATTACGAACGCGGCCGTTTCGAACGTGGTCAAATTTATCCGTGGCCATTTCGAACGTGGCCGTTTAGAACGTGGCCATTACGAACGAGTGGCCATTACGAACGTGGCCGTTTCGAACGTGGCCGTTTCGAACGTGGCCGTTTCGAACGTGGCCGTTTCGAACGTGGCCGTTTCGAACGTGGCCGTTTCGAACGTGGTCAAATTTATCCGTGGCCATTTCGAACGTGGCCGTTCCGAACGTGGCCGTTCCGAACGTGGCCGTTTAGAACATGGCCGTTCCGAACGTGTCCGTTTCGAACGTGGCCATTACGAACGAGTGGCCATTACGAACGTGGCCGTTTCTAACGTGGCCGTTTCGAACGTGGCCATTTCGAACGTGGTCAAATTTATCCGTGGCCATTTCGAACGTGGCCATTTCGGACGCTCTCTTGAGAGTCCCTGCCCGGTTGTTTGCTACGTAATTAAAAATGGGCGCACAGCGCCTCTGCCATTGCCCGACCGATGTTCGTCGGGCGGCAGCTTCCGGCCTGTGTTCGCCGGGAAACGATGCATTCGGGGGTGCATCGTTACAAATTAATCTTTTTTGTATTATTTTGTACGTCGGGCAACCCGCCGGAAAGCAACCGGAAGAGGCAGAAGAAGAATCCTTTTTGCGACAGCCGATACGACATTTCCGACCTCCGATTTGAGAACGGAGATAGCGCCCGAGGATCAGGACAGCGCAGAGTCGCGGGCGGAATTCGCCCCCTGCAATGAAAGGAAGAGAAGTCTCCATGAAACAGCTGTCTTGGACCGGGATTACCGGGCCGGATCGGCGCTACCCTCCGAGGACGGAGGACGAAAGATCGACCTCAGGAAGACCGCCGATAGCAGGGTCGCCGACATTAACATTTTCAAATTGTCGGGGCCGTTACGGCCCCTGATACTGCGTTGTCGCGGGGCGCATTAATATCTCGCGTGTCGCGGCGCTATTGGCCGCGAATCCGCGCACCCCTGCGCGCAGGATTGACGCCGCTATCGACCCTGGATCACGAGATCCAGGGAATCACTCTGGCGCGGGCGCTCATACGTAGTAGTCTCGTATTTCGTGTTGTCGTTAAGTGTGTGTCGCAGACGAGAAGATTGTCGAGAGGACGAGCCGAGGATCATCCCCTGGCCATGGGAAAAAGTATCGGTGAGGTTGCCTATCGCATAATTGTAAGCCACGTACGCGATTCCGTCCGCGGACCGGCCGCTCTGTCGCCGTCGCCATTTTCGTGTCTCGTTGTCGCTCGGGCTTTGTACCGAGCTCGCGATTTTCGTGTATTTCGGGCGACCGGAGACAAGCGACTGAGGCATCAAGGACGATCGGCCGTAGTCGATAAGGAACCGTTCGTCTCTCTCCGGGATTCGGGGTGTCGTAAAACGCGTAGCGATCGGCTCTCGTATATCGACCACGTGCGCGGTAAATCGCGGGGAATGCGTTCGCTATCCGTGCTGTCGAAAAGAGTTGTCGAAGCCGCGTAAGACATCCCCGCAATCGATCTTCGAGCGATTTTCGTTATTAATTAACGTGTATGTGAGTGTGTGACCGTGTGCGTATCGTGACGAATATCGTGCTGTCTTTGTCGCGCTCGTCGTGCGTGTGAATGTGTCGTGGTGCGTGATAGATTACGATAAATTAAGAAATCGCCGAAATTCGAGGGCTTCGCGTAAGTGAAAAGCGTTACGCCGGAAAGAAAGTAAGCGGCGCTCGACGGCTGTCGATTATCGATCGCATCGAACGCGTTCGTCGCAAGCGAGATTTTCCGTCTTCGCAAATTGCTTAATTACTCTCGCTCAATTATTAAGCCTCTTTTCGAACATATTACTGTCGACTAAAAGAGCGAGTAAGAGAATAATGTAAAAATGATCTGTAAAACTGAGTCTGCGATGAGATTGTCGAAATTTCCGTTACGTTTTCGAAACGCCGTTTGGCCTCGCAAAGTCCGGCCATAAAAACAGGCCAGAAGAACTACAAATATCAGCACTTTCTTATCGTCTCGATTTCGTATTGTTATTGTTATCATCGCTATCGAAGAATTATCTGTTATACGTTCCGTTATTTCAAATTGTCGAAGTTACGTTAGCATCGGTTATATTTCGTTAATTCAGATTTGCTAATTTATGTTATTATTATTTCTTTCTTGAATTCGTTATTTCTTCTACTTTATATTCTTTTTTTTATATTTCTTTTCTTGAATAAATTTGTTATATTTTCTTGTATATTAAGCTCGCGTAATTTATTTGAGTGTTCGTTTTTCGTGAGTGTTAAATTCCATTGTGCCTGTCGATTTTCGTAATTCCCGAAAGCCTCGCATACAATAATTTAATATCCTTTTCAACAGACCCTGCCCCTCTACCGTTAGGTGAGCTAGTCGGCCCGTGGCAAAACAGGCTAGCGTTTTTCGCGTTATTCTGGCGTTTTAGCGAACTGATACGCGAAAGACCGTATCTGGCGCCCAACTTCGAAATCTCGAGACGGCCTTCGCTTCGCCGCGGCTCGCGCGAGAACACCCTCCATCTTAGTTCCTCCAAGCGCGAGTATCTCTATCCCTGTGTTTTTGACGACGTTTTCGCTCCCCCTTAGCATCCTCCTCTCTAACACCTCGAGGATTAATAAAAAAAAATAATTAACGTCGCAGTATATATAATTTTATGTAACTATATAATTTTATATAATCTTACAATTTATTTTAAAAATATTATTAATTTACAAAATTAATAATATTAAGGTTTTTATAGTATTATTATTATTAATTTACAAAATTAATAATATTAAGGTTTTTATAGTTAAACTATATAAGAATATAAAAATTTATTACAATTGATTTAATAATTTATTTATATTTATGTATAATTATTTTTATAGGGTTAATTTTTATATATAAATTTATATTGGTAGTTTTAATATTAATTGAATTAATAGTTTTGAATCTTTCAATTGCAATATTATTAGTTTATAGGATTATAAATTTAGAATTATTTATAATTTATTATTTAGTATTTATAGTTTGTGAAGGTACATTAGGATTATTTATTAGCTATATTAGCATTAGCTTTATAACTTTATTTTTTAATTGTTCGATTTCATGGGAATAAATTATATTATTCATTAAATTTAATAAAATTTTAGAGAGTAAATATGATTAAATTTATATTTTTTTATCTATATTGTGGGAACTTTGCAGGGATTTTAGGAATCACACGCGATTTGTGAATTAATGCCTCGTTTATTAGTGACACGTGCATAAAGGCAAGACAAGACAAAGGAAAGTACTCGAGCCATAGACAATACATAAAACAGAACAGAATCAACTAATAAGAACGTAGATAATTAGATGTCGCCACATTAGTCGAATTGACACCAACACCCCCACTCAAAAGGCAATTGACGACAAAAAAGAAAAAAAAATGATAATATAAACTTAAATTCTCTCATAGTTCATATCTTTAACCCCATCTTCTTCGTACACCTCTTATGCTTCGTTGAAGCAAGTGCTTTGGTTGTCTGTTGGCATCTCCTCGGTAGGTTGATATTCTATTTTAATTACTCCAGCATCTACAACTTCTCTGATGTGATGGTATTTTATATCGATGTGTTTAGCTCTTCAATGGTTAATTAGATTCTTGGTCATTTGTCCAGCACCTTGATTGTCGTTAAATATCGTTAATTTTTCTTGATATCCTAAGATTTTTTTCTAGAAAATTTTTGAGATATATTGCCTCCTTAGCAGCTTCGGAAAGCGACACATATTCCGCCTCTGTACTGGATAAAGCATCTGATTTTTGCTTGCGGAAAGACCAACTGATTGCTGCATTTGCTAGTTTGAAGAAATAGCCCGTATATGAACGTCGATCGTCCGTGTCGTTTCCCCAGTCTGCGTCTGCAAAGCCTTCTAATTTTTCTCTTGTCTTTTGGAAAACAAGTTTCATATCTTTCGTTCCTTTTAAATATCGTAGGACCCGTTTCGCGGCTTTCCAATGGTTGAGTCCAGGATTTTCGTTGAATTGGCTTAACAGACTAATTGCGTTATGTCCGTGTGGAAGTAGCCAAATACGTGTGGAAGTAGCCAAATACATGAGGGAACCTACAAGGTTGCGGTAAGGTTTATTTGACATTTCCTTGCGCTCTTCTTCATTTTGAGAACTCATTGTCTTTGTCGATTTTATTGAGGAGTTGAGCGGTGTCGGCACTGATTTGCAGTCTTCCATATTAAATTTTTGTATAATATCTTCTATAAGTCTCCCTTGACTCATACAATTTGAGCTACGATCCTGATGAAATTTGATGCCAAGACATTGATCTATTGGTCCAAGATCTTTCATCTTGAAGGTTGATAGCTCCTTTTTGATGTCCTTCAGTTTTTCGCTGTTATTTGATGCCACAATCAGATCGTCAACGTAAATAACGATGATACTGAGATGCTTATCTCGTTAATAGTATACACAATGATCAGCTAATAATTGTTTGAATGACATTTCTTTTAATTTTTTATCGAGTTTAGTAAACCAGCATCTTCCAGATTACTTCAACCCATATAGGGCCTTGTTGAGATGAAAAACTGTGTTTTCATATGATTTAGGCATTTTTTTTGTCTTCTATTATTTCCGAAAATAAACTTGGAATTTCTAGATATCTCTTCTTTTATTTCTCCATTTAGGTACGCGCTTACGAAATCAAGTTGATGTACATCGAGTTTTTTCTCAACTGCTAGAGCCATCACCATTCGCACGGATTCGAGACGCGCAACAGGAGCAAAAGTTTTAAAATAATCCACGTCCTTGCGTTGCGAAAATCCTTTGACCACTAAACGAGCTTTTCTTCGCTCAACTGAGCCGTCTGGATTAAATTTTGTGCGTAGAACCCATTTGCTTCTGATGACTCTTTTGTCCTTTGGTCGTTCTACAACTGTCCACGTCTTATTGTCCAGGAGAGCGTTAATATCTTCTCGCATAGCTCTTTTCCATTCATCAGATTTCGATGATTTTAGGGCCTCTTCCGCGCTGATAGGGTCCATGCAGGTAAGTCCCAAACTCTTCATTTTTCTCATAGTCTTCAATTTCAGCTATGATCGCATCCTCTTCGGACTCGCTGTCATCAAATTACATTTCAGCAATTTGAGCCTCATGCTTCCTTTTTACAGGTCTTCCTGGTTTTTTTGTTCGGATTATTTTGGGTCGACCTCTTCCGGGTTTTATGATTGGTACATTTTTAGCATCTCCATTTTCATTTTCATTGTGATCATCTTCAATTTCACGACGCTCACTCGTATCTCCTTCGTTTTTGTCATGAAATTCTTCGTTTTCCTTTTCGATATTTTCACGCTCAATTTCTTCATTGGTATTATGCGGTAAATTCTCTTTGTTGCAGGAATCCATCATGATCTCAATGTCAATAAAGTCATCTGATGTCTTATACTCGTTCTCCTGAAACTCTTGTAAAAATTTAACATCACGACTCTTTAATACCTTTTTTGCGACTGGATCCCATAGACGATACGCTTTAGATTCCAAGGAGTACCCGATGAATATACATCTTCTCGTCTTTGGGTCGAACTTTCCGAAATTCTTTCCTTTTTCAAGCATATGAGCTACAACGCCGAAGGTTTTGAAATGGGCTACAGTCGGCACTTTAGTTGTCCATGCAGTGTGTGGCACACCTCCTTGAAGAGCTCTGGTACTGCATCTGTTGCGGATATAACACGCTGTCATCACGGCTTCAGCCCAGAACGTTGGAGGCAGTTTAGATTGAAGGAGCATGCACCTTGCCATTTCTACTAAGGTTTTGTTAAATCTTTCGGCAATCCCGTTTTGCTCGGGAGTATATTCAGCAGTTAATTGATGTATTATACCCTCATGTTTGAAAAATTCTTTAAACTTACCACTGAGATATTCGCGACTGTTGTCTGATCGAACGATTTTTATTTTCTTACCAGTTTATTTCTCAACTCGCATTTTAAATTCCACGAATTTCTCGAAAATGTCACTCTTGTTTCTTAAAAAGACAATATTACAATATCGAATTTTATCCTTCACAAACGTTGCAAAGTATCTTGATCCTGATAATGATTCGATACGCATCGGCCCGCAAATCAAAGCTGCCAGATCTTCTCCGCAAGCAACATGCAACGTGCAGTGGAGGGAGTAACGGAGATGTGAGCGTAAGCGTACGTGTGAGCTCGGCGCTTCGGATAAAAGAAGAGGACAGAATACAGTTTTCTGTCTCTTTCTTACTAAGCAGGCAACGAAAGTGACGGGCGACGGGCGACGGGCGACACTGCTCGCTCCTCAATATCTCGATATATGCTCGATATGTTTCTCTGTTACAGCTTTTCTTTATGTTTTATATTTTTGTTACAACTGTGTGGTAAATATGTATAAATATGTATATATAAATAATATATTTATTATATATATATTTTTTTTCTTTTTTTTTAATATATTATACGTTTATATATACATATTTATACATATTTACCACACAATTGTAACAAAAATATAAAACAAAAAAAGCTGTAACAGAGAAACATATCGAGCATATATCGAGATATATACAGGGTGTCCTAGACCACCCGTACACCCCTTTTCTTTCAAAAACTAAGCATTTTAGAGAAAAACGTTTTCGACAAAAATTGTATGGTTTTGAGGGGAACATAAGATGGTGTCATTAGTTTGACCTTGGATGGCATCGTTAAGGTGAGGTCATAGATACCTTTAATTTCTTAAATGGAACTACCTATTTTTTATTGCATATTCTTATAGCTTATATCGAGAGCTTTCTAAAACACTATAATAAAGTATTTTTTCATCAAGTACTTTTCGAGTTATAAGGCTTGAAATAATTTCTTAGTTTTACATAAACCATAAATCTAGTAAAATATTCATTTTTCGATTATCTTACCTTAATACTTTTATGTACAAAATAATGAGAGGAATCAATTGGTGTAAAGAAAACACAAAATTGTTTCGAAAAAAAAAATGTAATTGTTAATTGCAAATTTCCCCACCTTCCAGAGAAAGATAGGGATGTATGTGGGAGGAGGTCGGACGTGTCTTTACGCCCATTTGATCAACGAGCGACAGAATCCATCCGTGGCAACGGCATTGACGCATATCCTGTGGAGAGAGCATTCACACATTTTTCAGCCTAACGAATAATTGCTAGAAAACAATATTCGCAGACTAGAAAAATATGTGAGGCGCAAGTGGCTGGATCGGGAATCGAACCCGAGTCTTTCGCTTTCCGGGCAACTGCTCTAGACCACTGAGCTATCCAGACCTCACACCTAATGCTGCTTTTTAACACAGTGATATGCGACTCCAGAGCGATGTTGGTATCTTGCTCGATGGATGCAATGCTGATTGCCATGGAGGATCCTTGAAAAGGTCGCTCGCTGACCAAATAAGTGCCGGCAGAGGTTGGCCTGCAAAATAGTTAGAGGAGCGGACTTGCCCCTAGCCATCTGCTTCCTCCGCGCCCATCTTCTCCGAGTCCCTCCTTACAGTCCTCTCCCTCGGGGGCCTCTGCTCCTTGGGCAGAGGTTTCGGTCGCGGCTGCTGCGGCGCCTCCCGTAATTGCTGCTGTTGCCCCTGCTGATGTTTTTGCTGCCGCTGCCTCTGCCGCTGTTGGGGGGCAGACGAGACGGGTGGGGCTCGCCCCGAAACCGCTCACAGCCAGCTCCTCCCATCTGATGGTCCGCCCTCTTCCCCGCCTCCGCGCACGGTAAGCAGCGAGGGGCCGCTCGGCACGAGGACCCCGATGACCCATCGGCTTACCGACCTCTCTGTCTGTTGGACGAGGTCGGTAAGCTGATGGAGCGCGTGCTGGTGGGGCGTCTCAATGAGCACCTGCAGCGAGTGGCAGGGCTCAATGAGCGCCAATTTGGGTTCCGGGCGGGCCGGTCGACGATCGACGCAATCGACTGTCTGCGGGCCCACTCGGAACAGATAGTCCAGCGCGGGGGGGTGGCGTTGGCTGTATCCTTGGACATAGCCAACGCGTTCAACACCCTCCCGTGGGACAAGATAGGAGAGGGGCTACAGTCGCACGGGGTCCCGGATTACCTGACCAGGGTAATCCGGGACTATTTCAAGGAGAGGTGCATCGCCTACCGGGGGGGTGCGCAGACGGAGGCCCATCGTGCGCGGTGTCCCGCAGGGGTCCGTCTTGGGCCCGTTGCTGTGGGACATCGCGTACGATGAGGTACTGGGAAGGATACTTCCCCCCGGCTGCCAAGTCATTTGCTATGCAGATGACACGCTGGTGGTAGTCGGGGGGAAGAACTGGAGGGACGCGGTTACGCTTGGCAGCATCGCGGTGACCGGGGTAGTCCGCGGTATAAAGGCGCTGGGCCTGGAGGTGGCCCCCCAGAAAACGGAGGCCGTCTTCTTCCATGACGGCTCCCGGGGGGCCCCCCCCAGGCTCACATTTAGGGTGGACGGACATGACGTCCAGGTGGGGACCCGTATGAAATATCTGGGTCTCCATCTGGATGGCATGTGGACATTTGAGGAGCATTTTGCCCAGTTGGCCCCCAAGATAGGTGAGGTGGCGGCCTCACTGGCGAGGCTGCTACCCAACCTGGGGGGACCGGACGACCGGGTCCGCAGGTTGTATGTGGGCACGGTCGGATCGGTGGCCCTCTACGGGGCTCCGATTTGGGTGGATGCGGCCTCGGGGTCCAGAAGGATCAGGAACATGCTACGGGGGACACACCGTCCCATTGTATTGAGGGCCGCGCGCGCATACCGCACTGTCGCGTATGCGGCGGCGGCAATCCTGGCGGGTTCCCCCCCCTGGAGCTCTTGGCGCGTGGCCAGTCGGCCGCATATTGGGGGGTAAGGGAGCTCCGTGGGGGGGGGAACCATCGTGGGGCCGGGGGCCAGGAGGGCCATTGGCCGTCAAGCGGCGGAATTGGTCCTCGCGGACTGGCAACGGCAATTAGCTGGGCCGGCCCACGAGGGCCAAAGAGTAGTGGGGGCCATTCTCCCTGTTTTCAGGGAGTGGCTGGGGAGGACCTGGGGGCGCATCACCTTCCGGGTGGCGCAGGTGGTGACCGGGCATGGTTGCTTCGGTTACTACCTGTGCCGCATCAGGAGGGAGGCGACCCCCGGGTGCCATCACTGCAGGGGAGACCGGGACACGGCGCAGCACACCCTCGAGGCCTGTCCGGCCTGGGAGGTGCAGCGCCGTTCCTTGGCCGCGGTGGTGGGGGAAGATCTCTCCCTCCGCGCCGTGATGCGGGCCATGGTGCGGGGGGAGGAGCAATGGAGGGTGGTGGCCTCGTTTTGCGAGGAGGTCATGAGGACCAAGGAGGAGGCGGAGAGGGTCCGTCGACGGATGCCGCCTCCAGAAGCGCAGGATGTCGCGGCCCGGAGGATGCGGCGAGGGAGGAGAAGGCGACCCGTGCCTGGGCCCCAGGCCCCAGCGCGGGACTGATTGAGTGGGGGGGGCTATTGGGGGCCCGCTCCCCCCTCACTGCAGGCTAGGTGGACAGATGGGAGGCTAGAGGGAGGTTCCGGAGCTGGCAGGGCCTGATGGCCTACCTGGTGCTCCCCCTCCCTCCCCCCATCCGGCATAAGAGGAGGCCCCGTTCAGGGGCCGCGGCGAGGGGGCCCCGGTATAGAGCGGGAAGATCTCCCACCGGGACAGAACCCCATTAGACGGAGCCGGGAGGCGGCCGGGTGTCCTCCCTCTCGGCTACAACGAGGGATTGCGGTGGGGGAGTCGCGGAAGAATGCCCGTGGTTCCCCCATGACACCGCGGTGGAGGACACCCGCAGGGGTTTTAGCCGGTAGGAGTTCGGCATAACCCTCTCTCCCTCCCCGGGGAGGGAGGGTATCCAGGAGGATTTCCCCTGCGTATCAAAAAAAAAAAGAATGTATGTGTTCGCATGTGTGTCTGTATGTGTATAGCGACCAGCTGATCGCAGCAGGCGCCCTGCGTAAGCACCCGCGTCTGACGGTGAATCGCGCCACCCTTGCCTGCTTCTTGTATTCGATCCGTCATACGTTAACTACTTCCTTTAATAATTCAAAAACTAAGCTTCGGACGAAATTTTGCCAAAGGAAAAATCGTCTTGGAATTCGGCCAAGATTATGTTTTTGCAAAAACATAAAGTTATTTAGAATCACCCTGTATATCGATATATGCTCGATATGTTTCTCTCTTACAGCTTTTCTTTATGTTATATATGTATACACACACGTTTTGCGATATATTTAATATTATTAATTTTTTTATATATCTAAAATAATAAAAAAATAAAAATATAAGTGGCGACTTTCCACATAACCCATGAGGTATCACCAATGGCGCGTTAGGTTTTTCATGTGGACCTTCGCCTGAAGCTCTATTATACCACATTGCATTATTTTGTTATATTTTAAGTATGGTGTCTGTTATACAGACAAGATATTTTTTATATTCTAGTTTTTTCAAGTATGGTGTCTGTTAGACAGACAGACACACACACACACACATACATACACACACACACACACACACAAGATGTTTTTCATATTCTTGCTTTCTGCAGGTATGGTGTCTGTTAGACAGACAAGATGTTTTGTACAAGGGTAATGTCTTTAATAAATTTATTATTAATGAGATGAGGGGCCAGCTATGTCAGTATCTGCAGCATGTAACCGTAAAATACTTTTATTTTTCTTAGTAGCGGTAGCATATAATTTATCCGCTGACATAAGAGATAAATGCTTTTTATCAATTTTCATTTTTATAGCTGTTTCGCCCCTTGTTTTTAATGCCGATTTAAATACACAAATAGCATTAACAGTAGTTGACGAAAAACTGTTACGTTTTCTCGTTTTTAAATTATTCAAAAGAGAAAACATTCTTCTTTCCGAATCGGCATTTGAATTTGCAAGAGATCTTATAGTACTTATAACCTTTTTTATATTGGGATATTTAGCAAAATTATTATGTTGATTTTGTAAAATTTTTTCCACATGCTGTCGAAATTTAATTCGGAAAAGCTTTGTTTTTCTTCCATTGTAAAATCTAATGGCAAAGCAATCCATTCCTTTTTTAAACCATTTTCATCAAAACCGCCGATAGTTTTAGCTATAAAAGAAACATCATTGAATGATGTTTCTCTATTATTATCAAATAAACTTATGTATAGCCGAAAAACTTGTAACTTTGATAAAA
This sequence comes from Camponotus vicinus, assembly GCF_025532165.1. Lineage (NCBI taxonomy): Eukaryota > Metazoa > Arthropoda > Insecta > Hymenoptera > Formicidae > Camponotus > Camponotus vicinus. The sequence goes on from NW_028141946.1 coordinate 10,223,615, forward strand.
ATATGTTATTTATAGGTAATCTTTTACGAATTTCTTCCGCAGCAGTCACATAAAATGTTAAACAGTTCTCTCGAACAATATTAACTATGTTTATGTGACCTTTCAGCGTTAATTCGTTTAGATATTCTTCACATTCTGTTCCCAAAATAATTTCATTCAGTTTTTTGATTTTCTTTTAATGAGAATATAATGTTTGTAGAAAATGGTTTTAAATATTCTTCTTTTAAAGAATTTCGACAAATTTGGAAAAGAAAGTTTATAGATTTAGGATGTAATAAATGAATCCTTGTTTCTAATGCTTGAAAAAATGCATTAATTGCATTAAAGAAATTCAAAACGTATTTTAAAAACAGAAAATAAGCTTTCATCTCTACGTTGTTCATCATAGACAATAGATATTCTCCAGAATTTGTTTTTTCACTCACAACCATTTCAGTAAGAAAGTATTTAATTGTATTTCAAGATTCAAGAAGCCTTTCGATACATAAATAGTGCGAAAGCCAGCGTGTATCACATAATTTCAATATTTTGCGATTTGTTTCTTGGAAACATTCGCAAAATTCAAGAAAAATAGCCGAACGTTTTGAACTACTATTGAGATAAGTAGCAATTTTTTTTAGAAATTCCTCGCAATATGCAGGCATTTTAGAACAAGCAGCATGCACTGCTAATGCGGAGGAATGACATGGGCATGAAAATGTTAATAAATGTGGGCATATTTCTTCCAATTTTTTTTTAAACGATAAATGTTTTCCTGTCATAACAGATGCATTATCGCATGATAAAGCTACGATGTTTAAAAACGGTATCTGTAATTTCCACATTTCACATTTAAATGCCTGAAACAACTTTTCTGCACTTGAATCTTTGGCATCAATATCGATTAATTTAACTAATTGTGAGCGAATATCTAATGTCTCTGGATCAACGTATCGAACAAGAAAAGTCATCCATTTATTATTTGTTATATCAGATGTTTCGTCAATAAAAATTGAAAATTTTGTATTCTGAATTTTATTGACGACACAATCTGTTTCGACCGGGCACAAAACATTTGTAATAATGTTTTTACATTTTGTTCGGCTCATGCTCATGCTTTTTAACACATTAGGATCTTCTCCTATATGTTGAAAAAAACTGAGGATTTCTTTTGCAGTTTGATGCGAAATATTTTTATCAGCAATTAATGCAGCATACCGAATTTCTGCTATTTTCTTTCGCTCTTCAAACGACAAAAGTGAATCATCTACTACGTTTATATTTTCGTTCGTATTCTTTGTTTCTGTTTTAATTTTACATATTTCTATATGTGCTTTGGATTCTATATGTGTTTTGGATTCTGCGTGACGATAAATTTTCGACAAATCAGCAACCATGGATTTATCATAAAATGAACAAAAAAATAAAGGACCCCGCACAAAACCTATGGAAATGGGTTCTCGGCGAATTTGTCTGAAACTTTGGGAGAATGTTGTTCATGTCATTCTGATCAAGTTTTGATGGCAACATCTCTCTTTAAAGCAGTATTTTAGCTCCAGGAGACCTCAAAGATGGATATTTTATCACGCGATCACAGATGATTTCACCGATTCAGCTTTCGAAATAATGATTGTGTGTGTGTGTGTGTGTGTGTGTGTGTGTGTGTGTGTGTGTGTGTGCGTATTGCATAACTCATTAAATCTAATAACCCAATGAATTGATGAATAACAGTAATAACAGTATGAACCGTCGGCATTAGCGTTACCCAATGTGCACCGCGAGGAGGTTGCGCGATTGGATTTTGCACATCATTATGGCCCTGAAAAGGACCGATTTTGTTCTTAATTCATGAAAAATATGTCTATTACTTGGAAAAAAACGAATTGTATTAAACAATACGATTTTATTCAGGAGGCAATCTGTTCGCGGCATCGTGAGTGACATTGATAAGCCTAGTTGAGGGATATTTGATATTTTGTTGATGTTGAGCATACCCAACATACCACAGTACACTAGTTATGTGTGCACATGTGCCTAGCGTTCGTGCACCTGATTTACACGTACAATAATAACCCTGTACGAGCTCATCTACAGCATCCGCTGGTTCTTGATCATTATTGGGTCGATACTTAATCCACAACTGATATTTAGTTGCATTCCGAAATCTTGAGAAAATTCTTACTCTCATGAGACTAGGTTGAGGTAGCCTTTGTACGTTTCTCATCATTTCGACATGAAATTCTTCTTGACCCTCCCTTTGCAATTTATCCTGCACATACGATGGTGCTAAGTTGATTTGATAAATACCGACAGTGAGATCTTTTAAATACTCTAAATCTAGAATTGGGAAATCAAGAATTTGTTGTACATCTAATCGTACCCATCTTTGAGAATTATGTGTGTGCAGGTTATCAACCTCGACTAGTGCCTGAATAATATTTGGTGTTTTAGCTCTCTCAAGCATCTGACGAGCCAATTCTGCATTGGTTCCTTGCATCTCAATAACTGGACGATACCTATTGATTATTGCACCAGCAATACGATAAAAATCACCGAGATTCAAAAGGTGAGATATTGGTATAATCTGTTGAAAGAATTTGAATATCGATTTGATATGCCCATTTCGAGCTTCAACAATCCATCTCGTCTTGGTAACTAATCGTGAATCATTGGCTTCTTCTGCAGTGAGTTGATTTCTCCCTTGTTGAAGGAGTGCTGGCATTTTCCATATAATACCCAGCCGAGCCAAGAGCTCTGTAGCATCACGATATCCTCGATCTACAATTAGAATGTCTCCATCGCGGAACCATTCTCTCATTCTTTCTGCATCTCTCTCGAATTCATTCTTCAAAATCGTCGCATCATTATTCCGAGAATCGGAAAAATAAGGACCTTGAATATCGAGAATATATCCATCAAGTGCTACTATAAGTACAGGTTTCAGTAAATGACGACTCTTATGAATCGAAAAAGACTGACGTAATGTGCGAAAATTACTACATTTGGGTATATAACTATAAGTTCCATCAATCGCAGCAATTACACGAGGAATGTTTGGATTAGCATTATACAATTCATTAACGAATTCAGGTACATGTCTTGCAATATAATTTTCTCTAGTAATTGAATTAAGACCAATGTTTTCCGGAACAAATCGTTGCATTAGAGATTGGCGAATAGTAGAAATTGCCATACTTGTTGCTTGTCTACTTGAATACTCGAAAATAACTTGCAAAAAGTCATCAGATAAACCCTGTCGTAGTTTACATAAAAACATCAAGAGATCCTTTTTCGATACCTGTAACCCCCATTGCAAATTACTCTATCACAATAGTTAAAGAGTTCTAAAAATTGCTCTTTTGTCACGGGAGAGAATGATGAGAATTCAGAATCTGTGAGACTATTTTCATCAACAAATCTGCGCTTATTCACAGCGACATTGCGAAGTCCTTGCAGAAAAATCGCAAGTTGTGGACCTTTAAGAACATACGGTCTGTTTATAAATCGTAAACCACATAATAATGGCTCCAAGAAAAAACCTCTATCGTCAAGATGATGTTGACATGATCTCACATTCTCGGGAATATAAATATTGCACAAAATAAAAACATTTACTCGACAATCGGCAGAAACCTTGGGAACATCTTCAACATTGCATATTACGCAGATACGATTGGCAGTTTGTGTCAAAACATTAAGTCGAAGGCAAGTGGGATCGTGTTCTATTATGCGTATCTCATCAAGAACGGATCGATTACAATTGATGCAGAGCCTTGTTCGATCTGTTATTTCAAGAACTGGTTTGTTAAAAGAATTACGTCTAACAATAGCGATTTCGCGACGAGCAGCATTTTCATCCCCATCTATTCGACTCATTTGTGCCGGTAGAAAAGCACCATTACAGATATAACAACGTAATCTGTTTCGCCAAGCCATTCTGAATCAACGATTACTGATCGCGCTCTTTTATCAGCACAAACCAATTTCGAAACAGAAGAGAAAAGAAAAGAGCGTATTAATATATTATGATGAAAATAATAAAATATATTTGTGCTTTACTGCAATTATTTGAAAAACATACAATGATAGGATAAACAATATTCTCAGTAATGCGATGTTAGATTATATGATTATATTTATCCAAGTTTATAACAAGTATTGTTAAGCCCCGCGCAAGTCTTGCATGAGTCTCGCTGAATATACAGTCTTTCGTCGCGACAAAATCCGTTTATATCACAGGTGCGTGGAAAGTGGCACATAACGCGCTTGTTTTCCGTACGCGAAGTAGCCGATTGAACACGCAACGCACTTGCGCATGCGCCATCATGGGAATGACTTTCCCGCACGGGTATACCGTGCGGTAATGATGACCCACCCACCCACACACACACACACACACACAATCATTATTTCGAAAGCTGAATCGGTGAAATCATCTGTGATCGCGTGATAAAACATCCATCTTTGAGGTCTCCTGGAGCTAAAATACTGCTTTAAAGAGAGATGTTGCCATGAGAACTTTTGATCAGAATGACATGAACAACATTCTCCCAAAGTTTCAGACACATTCGCCGAGAACCCATTTCCATAGGTTTTGTGCGGGGTCCTTTACGTCATGTGACACTTTGCGTAGCCATGGCTTAAATAATTCAATATCTAGCCATTGTTCTTTAAATTTACATTTTTCTGATGTTTTTTTTCTGAATTTTTATTATCAGATTATTCATTCTTCTTATTTAAAGATGAAGTATTTCTTTAATATTATTTTTATGACTCGCAGAATCCGCATGTCTCAAAACATGTGTATTGCACGAAATATTTTTATTACATATTATACAATGATACAAGCTCTCATCAAAAGATACTTTGCGTATCAGTAGATATGGGCCACTATGGTGCGTCAAAACAAACCCCCACCACTCGACCCCTGGCGCCGTGGGCGTGACCGGCTGAAGTGGAGGGAGGCGTTCTGATTGGTGGAAACAATACCCAACCTCCCGAAGTCTCGATTTTGATTGGCTTGCACCATAGTGGTCCAGAATTTGATTGGCTTGCACCATAGTGGCCCAGAGTTTGATTAGCTCGCACCATAGTGGCCCAGAGCTGCGATTGGTCGACGCCCCTATGTCGGGGATTTATCAAATTTTTATTTCCCTATCTCCACGGTACTAGACTCGAAAAAGCAAATCTCCTCTCGCTCCAGCTCTACCCCACCTGTACAGGGTTCCGAGTCAAATTCCCGTTACCTAGCCCTTAGTCGCTCTCGCTACGTCTTGGCAGAACGAACCCCCCACCTACCGACTTTCGGGGTAGCTGGTATATGTCTCGAGGAAACAATCCTTACCTCCCCACTCCGTCTCGGGGCCCGCTATGGAATATCGAAACAAGCCCCTCTGCTCGAACGGTTCATGACGCGCTTTATCGGAAAAAAAAAGACAAAGCATCTCAGCAGGAGACAATAATTATTATAATTAGACTACATTGCACTACAGAGGTAAAAAGATGAACATGCGGATGATTGAACGTGAGGCGGGGATGTTATAAAGGAAGAAGGGAAAAGCTAAAAGTATTAAACACGAATTAAGATAAAAAATTTTCACATTTATTAATATACCCGCATACAATTCGTAGTACTTCGCAAAAATATTTTTTTATATCTTCTTACAATTAAACACGCTATTAATTAACATTATATTTTTCATGTTTCTTTTCGCGAAGAAAAATTTTATGAAATAATTCTACGATTAAATGATCGTTATATTCACAATTTTCGGAAAAAAGACTAAGAAATCCATCGAGATCGTAACCGCTGCACATATAATACAGAGTGATTCTGAACAGACGTTTGTCTTTAAAAAGATAAATTGTCGAGTCTATTCTAAGACGATTTTCCCTTTACCAAAATTGTCTACGAGGCTTAGTTTTTAAATTATTAAATAAAATAGTTCGCGAATTACGGAACGAGTACAAGAGGTAGACAGGGACGGCGCAACTCACCGTCCGATACAGGCGATCATGTGGGGCGCGCGACGCGATCAGCTGATTGCTGCACACGATGAGTGTAACAATCAGTGTGTGTGTGTGTGGGGGGGGTGTATTTATGCACGCGTACCCACACATGCACCGTACTCTCTCTCTTTCTCTCTCTCTCTCTCTCTCTCTCTCTTTCTCTCTCACTCTCTCACTCACTCACTCACTCACTTATTCTTACCTTAATAATGAGATTCTTCATACTGCTGATAAATAGTAGTGCCCAGTGTGTTGCACGATAATAATCGTCGTCGACGAGACGTCGTTTCTTCAACACGCAGTCTGACACAAATAAGCGAAGTTTTTTCTTTCATCACTTTCGACACTTTTACAAATTTACTCGCGCACTTAATCACTCACGATTGATAAAAGGAGGAATTTACCAACGGTTACGGTACGAATTTAATAAACGGTTAACGCATTTAATTATTAATTACACACTCGATTAAAGAAACGCGTTAACAGAACGCGATACTCGATGCAAAGCGCGCGACGCGACGACCGACGACAAGCAGGTCAGGTTAATACTAGCGCCTCTAGCGCTGCCAAACATAAACGTGTAGCATTACGCGCTAGTACTAACCTGACCTGCTTGTCGTCGGTCGTCGCGCGCTTTGCATCGAGTATCGCGTTCTGTTAACGCGTTTCTTTAATCGAGTGTGTAATTAATAATTAAATGCGTTAACCGTTTATTAAATTCGTACCGTAACCGTTGGTAAATTCCTCCTTTTATCAATCGTGAGTGATTAAGTGCGCGAGTAAATTTGTAAAAGTGTCGAAAGTGATGAAAGAAAAAACTTCGCTTATTTGTGTCAGACTGCGTGTTGAAGAAACGACGTCTCGTCGACGACGATTATTATCGTGCAACACACTGGGCACTGCTATTTATCAGCAGTATGAAGAATCTCATTATTAAGGTAAGAATAAGTGAGTGAGTGAGTGAGTGAGAGAGTGAGAGAAAGAGGGAGAAAGAGAAAGAGAGAGAAAGAGAGAGAGTACGGTGCATGTGTGGGTACGCGTGCATAAATACACCCCCCCCACACACACACACACTGATTGTTACACTCATCGTGTGCAGCAATCAGCTGATCGCGTCGCGCGCCCCACATGATCGCCTGTATCGGACGGTGAGTTGCGCCGTCCCTGTCTACCTCTTGTACTCGTTCCGTAATTCGCGAACTATTTTATTTAATAATTTAAAAACTAAGCCTCGTAGACAATTTTGGTAAAGGGAAAATCGTCTTAGAATAGACTCGACAATTTATCTTTTTAAAGACAAACGTCTGTTCAGAATCACCCTGTATAAAAATACACAACTGTAGAGTCCGCAGGTTTGAGAGAAAAGCCCTTGTAGTTGTTCGGTATTCCATCGATAAATGTTCGAATTTCGTCGGAGACGTAGGAAAAAACCCAGATACAAGGTATTCCGTAGCTATCGAAGTATGTCCCTGTACCGTCTTCGTCGAGAAAGAAAGCGATCCAGTGTTCTCCAGGGCGATTATGATTGTTCGTATTAGCGACGATGGCCGTCGACTTCGTCCACACCATCGGCAATCTGTCGGCAGGATAGACTCCCACATGTTTGACATCTAGCTGACGCAATGCTTGTAGAATTTCGCGAGAGTCCATTTGTTTGCAGCGAAGACGAGCGAACAAGCGGTATTATTTGAATAATTTCTTTTGGTGGCTTGTTTTCGGGTTGTACAGCTAATGGATTTTCTGTTTGCGTGGGGCGGTTAATAGCCGCACGTTCGATTTTTTGCAGATTTTTCTTCTCTATTTTATTATTTGATTGTACTTAAATATTTTCATTTTCATCGTCGTCGTCGTCGTCGTCGTCGCTTACTATCAAAATTTCGGGAGAACTGCAAGTCGTTTGAGTAATGCTGTCTCCGTCGCTGCTGAAATTATTTTGCGCAACAATCCAGCTTTTTAATTTGTAAACGTTGCGTAATGCGCAATGAAAGATTCCGAATTTTCGAAATCCGTAATATCCGCACTCTTCTTCTACCGTCAGATTTTTGAATGCCGGAGAGATGCCTTCCAAATTATATATATTTCTAGAAAGTAGTTTCCTCAAATAACTCGCTTTCTCGTTTCCTCTAACATAAATGTGACGCACGCATCTTGTAATTTGCCGCAGTTGCGATGTAAAATATTTCGGATTAGTTTCGCCATCGAACCATTCAATGCCGTGATGATTTCGCGTGAGCCAGTTGTTTTCTTGTCTTATTTTTTCAGGTAATTCGGCAAACGAATGCGGCGGTATCATAATCCAATGATCGACGATTGGAGCGTCAATCGCTACAACAGCAACCTCCTTAGGGATAAACTTTTTCTTCGCATCGCGGAAACCCTGAATATCGACGACTATATCCATCTTACGAAAAACTTATGTGATTCGACGCGAGGCTCTATGTGAAACAACGACGCCGAGCGTGTCTCCAACGAAACTGAATATTTTTCGAAACGCTGCGCGCTGATGTCGGTGTTTTGAGCGAGGTAGAGGGGGAACAATTTTAAGCGTCTATACAAAATTTACCCCGAAAAATCGACGATGACCTAACGAGACGAGTCGATTTCTATGACATTATCGAATTCGGCATAGATAATACAATTAACCGTCTCGGAAAGTGCCTTTACGAATCGCACTTCTAATCGTAAACTACCATGTTTGACGAGATTCCAATGTCCAACGCAATTAGCGGATAGATCGGGAGTAAGATCAAAAGCGAATAAAGTATATCCTTTGAAATAATCGTCTCTGCTTATAGAATTTCCTTCGTTCAAAAAATGAATGCCCGTTTCCGAGAAAAGCGTTTGATAAGCTTCGATGTAAAGCGGTTCCTCCACGGAGAAAGCTGGTTGCAAAGGTCTACTGGGAATTTGCGTGCCATCGACGTACAGCGAAAAGAAATTTATTCCGTAGTTTTTGAAATTAAACGGATTTAATTTTCTGTCGCCGTTAAACGCTTTATTACTAACGAAACCGACTATTACTCGCTTCGGTAATTGACCGAGTATTACATTAGTCTAACGATTCACCCATGAACACCGCTATGAATCGTGAATGTTTTAACCTCGACTCTCGTGAGCGGATACTTGGCTGTAACTTTACTCATTATTCTAGCATGCGCGAGTAACAAACCCGAGCTTATTTTCGCCCTTCTAACGAGCAAGGTAGCATCGAGAATGTGAATTTTCGATGTTCCGCTACTTTCCATGAGGCAGAACGAATCTTTCGAACGAACGAATCTCAATCGTACTTCTACACCGTTAATTAAAAATTTGTCTTGATTGAAAACGTCGCAATGGAGATGTCCTACGAGATCTAACGCCTTTCCTCCGGAAATGTAACGAGCGCGTCTCGCGAGAGCGGGATTGCTGGGATTTGATTCCAACAGGTCGTCCATGTGTCCAGGTGCATCCATGTCCCATAGACATGAAGTTAGATGGGAAGTTTTTGCGGGTGAAGAATAATTTAACAATGCCTCTATGTACGCTCGGTACGCGTAAGCGTTGTTTGGAGGCGACACGAGCTTTTGATTGAAATACACGTCGATTTGATTGAAGATAGAATGAAGCAAATGATTTACAGGGCCTACGGCTATTCTTTCGGCGCTTGTTCCTGAAGCCTGTCTCGCGGAATCGGCGTTTGTTTCTACGACGAAGACTCAGCATGGTGTGCGTGAGATCTAAATATTCTTCTCCGTGTCCGGGGATGACGAATTCTATCGGCGAGTCGTCCGAGAGAGAGGTCACGGGTTTGTAATGAATCCATTGCAAATTTTCGATGCTAGTTTGCGTAGAGATGGTAAAGAGAAGAGATCTAGTTCGCTCTTTAAACACTCGCTCGAATGCGTGTGAAGAAAAGACATATTCCTTTATCGCAAATTGCTCGCTGTCGTCCGTCGCTCGCCACCGCCGTTAAATTAGAATGCTCCGAATATAACCGCTTAAGAAAATATATCGGATACGGTACGTTTTTTATCGATTTTACGTCGTTTCGCAGACGTCTTAAGTCTTTTTTTCACAACCGTACGACTTTTCTTCTTTTTATTTCTCTGTGCTTTTGTACTCGTTCTTTTTTCCCCAACCGCTTTGATTTTCTTACTCGTCCGTCGTCGCTTACGAGCCGATGTTATTGCGGATCGTGCGATGTGATTATCAAGCCTGACAAAAGGGAACTGAGCTACATGCATTTTCGCATCAGACTTATATCCAGAGCCCTTCATTAGACTACTTATTTTTTCTTTGGCTTTTCTCTTGAGTTTGTCTCGTGATTCTTCAAAACGGTGTTTGACCGCTACCTTAAATGGTGTATTGTTTTCGACGTCTTCGATTACATTAACGCCAGCTCGTAAAGCTTCTTTCCCCACAGTTCGCGCGGCTTTACCTAAATATGGTAGTACGCGTCTGAATAATCCCCCGAGAAAACTGCCGATTCCGTGACCGCGCTGATAGGGCGTTCCGACGAAAACTCGCGGGATTCCGCCGCCGCGACCGCCTCCGTTCTGTAATTCGTCGCGGTATACCGAGTAATAGTCCATTAATAATAATAATAATGAACGGTCAAATGCATTTTTTCTCTTTCGCAGATTCCGTGTCTTTTATAATATCTAATCGATACGTCTAAAGTGCAAAGTCACAGTCAACGTTCCGAATTCGAATGGTATACCTTCCCCCAGTTAATCTCTTATATCTATTTCGATTGTTCGGAAACATGTTTGACGCAAAGCAATGTATTGCGCGGGCGAAAAATGGGTTATCTGGCTAGATGCAAACGAATAATTATTTCGAACATTAAGCGCGACTATTCGAAGAAGGGGCGATTGTATCTGTACATCACCCGTGATATAAGGCTTGCAAATGTCGCAGTAGACGAAAAGTTTGTCGGGAATGTCTCGCAACAAGCTAGCTGGTTTGTCGGCTATTATATGCTCGGTAGCATCTTCAAGTACAAAAAGAAATGACGGGAAAAGTAAGCGTGAACGTTTTTTACCGTCTATATCAAAACCGAGTATTCGACAAAGTTTGTCGAAAAAATATACGTAATGGACCATGTCGCATTTTTCTTCTACGCAAGAAAGTTTCACAGCAACTCTACCTCCGACTTTTAATTCCCAAACGATATGCGAGTTTACCAATTTGGACGCGTAATTCAACGTTTCTATAATATTGCGTATATTTGAATAAACGCCTGGCGGTACTTCGGCATCGTCTACAGGAATTATCTCTTCGTTCTTCCTTCTAACATTGAGGAATTGTAATGTACCTTCTCCAGGGCGTATATGTAAAAAGCTACGGAAACTGTATCTCCGTGAGCGCTACTTCCCAACGACCGCTTAAGTCTATACGTTGAGGTAATTCGGTGGTGAAATACGTTGTTTTATTTTCCGGAAAGTATCGCATGCTACTATTGCTCGGGAGGATTATGTAAAATTCTTCCCCTCTCATTTTGATATTAAACTCGAGGCTGGTATCCAAGAATCGAATTTAGAAGGATATCTCCGCCAACTAACTAGTAATTGTTTATTGTTACCTCGTCCCTTGGTTTTTATCACACGGTCTACGATAAATTCTCCCTCTCGCAAGTCTTTAATAACATGTGCTAATTCTTGCTCGTAAAAAATCCCGTCTATAACCTCGCCCTGTAAATCACTTAGTTCGTATACAGGAGGTCTTCTCCATTCGAGAACGCGATGAATTCGAAATATTTCTTCGCTCCATCCAGCCTCGTATCCTTTCTCAAACGCCGCTTTTGCTCTACTGATACGTACGAGTTCGCCCGCTTTGTATTTACACTTTTGTTTGCCTCCGCGATTTTTTCTCCCTCTGGCATCATCATCATCATCATTGATATTCCAACGTCGATTCATATTTTCTCGCGCGATACGTGCATTTTCCAACGTAACGGCCGCGGGTTGCATTTTAATGCTAGAATGACGAATATGATTGTAAGCACGAACAATATCCTGCAAAATATCGATATAACGACGAGTATTTTTATGCGTAAAATAACGCCACATCCTCTCTTTAAGTGTTCTATTGAAACGCTCGACTATAGCTGCTTTAATATCGGGATTACGAGCTACGCGAAAACAGATGTTTTTTTCTTTTAAAAATTTTTGTACAGTAGTGGCGATAAATTCTTTACCTTTGTCGGTTTGTAGGTAAACGAGTAAACGTTTTTTGTTTCTCGAGAATATGTTCTGAAAGGCCTTTATCACGCACGCCGAAGTTTTATCGCGCAAAGGTTCTACCCAAGCAAATTTGCTAAGTACATCGATAACCACCAGTAGATAGGAATATCCGTCGTTATAACTCTTAAGATTACGAAGATCGATTAAATCAGCCTCCCATAAATCATCGATATTTGTCACGTTATAATGTAAACGCGGAAATTTTCGTCATACTGGACGATGCAGCGTGTACGCGTCTTGCGATTTAAGCCAGTCGACAACCTCGTTACGCGAGAAACTCGGCTTAGCCGTTCGTGATAAATTGACCGTCGCTGAATAACCCGCGTAGTGCGAAGGATCGTAATATAATTTTTCGAGTTCCATCTTATTAGAATTTGCTCCAACCGAATAAACCTCTTGCTTTCTTCGTCGGGAAATTCTCGTCCTTACTTGCTAATGTTTTATCGGCCTCATCCTCATCCTCATCGGCAGATATAAATACCGTATCTTCTTCGGATACAACCGTCTCGTTTAACCTGCTGCGTGAACGACGAGTTTTCGGAGTGGAAGTAACAGCTGCTAATTCGCTGCTTTTAATACGACGAGCTATTTTGCCAGCGTGTAAAAAACTACGATTTCCTATGAGACTGGAAGGTGTGTTTATGTCCTGCAGTAATCGCGCAAACTGAACTCTTCCGATTGCTTTTACTGTTTTTCTCTCGCGTATCGCGTCATTTATGAGATCGCTAATATTCGAACCCGTTACAACCGCACCGTTTATAGTCACGAGTCCTTGTCTATCCCAACCGATCTTTGACGACGGGGCATCGAGTAAATATTTCAATAGCGTGTGAGCTTTGTAGCGATAAGTTTTCGGCACACTTTCGATTATATTTTTAATCATTTCCGCCGATTGATCGCGTTTTTTCCCGAAACTATTAGCGTCACCTCCTCCATCTCCAACGCTACTAATTAAAGTACGCGTAAATTCTTCGGTATCGTCATCTTCCAAGTACATGTCCTCGTCTTGCTCAGTTTTATCATCGGCGTCGCCGTTTAAAGCCCCACGCGAATCTTTGCGAAAACGCTTTTTTGCATCCCCGACAAAGTAAAGATAACGTTGAAGTACTTCTTTATACATTTTCCATCTTTCATCCTCGTCGGTGGGAGTCGAGAGATTGAGAATACGACACATCTTCGCATCGAGTCGCGATAAAGGGGTTCCCGGTGTCCGTACAGATTTATTATTATCATTTTCTGTATTATTAACATTTTCCGACTGTTGATTTTGCTGCTGCTGCTGCTGCATTCGTTGCATTTTTTAGAGATTTTCCGCAGAAATTAAAACCATTTTTTTAGCCTTTTCCATTTTTAATACTATTTCTAATATTATTATTTTTTCTCACAAAGGATATAAAGAATTGTATTTCTTTTCACTCGCCGATAATCCGTGATAATAAAGCTCCGAGTATAGGACCGATAATATAGGGTAAAAATCCTCCGCGTTGTACCAATAGTTTTCTTTTAGTCTTTAAATTACCCCGCTTTGCCGCGATGCGCCGTAAAGTCGTTTTATGCTTGGATAAACGCTTTTTTTCGCTAGATTCGAGCGGTACGTTACCTTCGAGCGTATTGAAAATACACTCCTGAATACACTTTACAAATTTATTGTCGGCATCGCGTAAGAACGCCGCTCTTTGATTTTTTTTCAAATAGCATAGAGTTTTTAAGAGACACAGGTTCCTCTCTCCGATGCAACGTTTTGCAGTCTTTATTGCGCTATTCGGTAAATTCCTCGCTGTCGCCGTCGATGATGTTTTGTTAGGGTCTGCTTTTTTCACCATTGCGCCGTAATCGTGCAACTACAACTCGCGGGTGCGAATACCGTTCTTTTATACGCTTCCGCCCCTAATGACTGATTTACGCGGTATGTAGACGTAATGTAGAGTATCCTCCGGAAAGATACACGTGCGAAATCGGTATTCGTCTGGAGTCGATTGTTTCAAATCGAGCAATAAATATCCATGCGGCTTCGAGGTAGCGTCGTACGCTTCTTCCATAAATTTTGGATCGTCGGGATATACCTGGCGTGCTAAATGACGAATTTGCGCGCGATCGCGCGGATTTTTGAAAATTACTATATAATTCGTGTTGAGAGATATGTCGCGCTGCCCACGTCCCTGATGGAAAAGATTTTGCGAAATGAGTATAACGCTGAGATTCTTATGATGACTTCCTTTGGTAAATAGATCCACGATAGCGTCGCACGAAGATGATTCCCTCATAAGATCGTCGATTATCACCAATTTCGGAGAAAGCGGATCGTTGGAATAATCCTCCGGGCGCGGTAACCCTTCGTGAAATTCGATTATATTTTTCCTCGATTTTACTAAAGCATTATCGCTATATTTGCTCTCGCTTTTCTCTTCTTCTCTCTCACCCGTGTCGCAATGTAAGCACTGATACGCATCTTGCCACTCGGCGTAATAAAATAAAATTCTCTCGAATCGGACATCGGACATGCGGGATAAATGTCGAAGAAATGTTTTCACGAAAATTGTTTTCCCGCATCCCGTAGGACCGCAGACGATCGACGTCCAAGGATGTTTCCAGCGCACGTCCATTACACAAAGTAATCGATTTCGTGTTTAGGAACAATCTCATAAATAAAAAAGTAAACGATGATATTTAACAACAATAACCTAAGTAAAAAATGCGCATGCTCCTCGAATATTATTTGCAGGAATGTAAGAAGAAAATAAGCTTATTCACGGGGGTCCCATCCGCGGCGGCCGCGTGCTCGCGCTAGCGTTCTCTGTTACGCGTGCGAGCGGAAAGCACCGCTGATTAGCCGATACACGGCGCGCGCGACCGCGAGTAAGCGTATTCGCGCGAGGGTAGGCTCGCATCGGCGACTTTCGCGAGCACCAACGCTAACGAGCTCATAATTGATTCTCCATATACGCTTATAGTATAAAAATAAAATGCTTAAATTCTGGAAAATATATTTTAAATCGATGTATCGTCTAAATTACAAAATACCTGTACGTACTCGTATTTTATGAATCATCCGATAGCTGACTCAGACAAACACTATCCCCCCGCGATATAATAATATCTAGAGATTCTTGAAAGCCTAAACGCCCGTTAAAAACTCGAGACATCCAATAAAATAATCTAATTTTAAGATAACCATCGATGGTTTTCAACACTAATGAGCTCATAATTGATTCTCCATATACGGTTATAGTAAAAATAAAATGCTTAAATTCCGGAAAATATATTTTAAATCGATGTATCATCTAAATTACAAAATACCTGTATATACACGTATTTTACGAATCAACCGATAGCTGACTCAGACAATCACTATCCCAGGTAATAAGAAAACAATTCACTTTCTAAATAATTTAGGAAGATATGGAAAATATTCTTATTTTTCCTTTGGTGAATCACCGGGATATAGCTTAGAGAAAATTTTTAGAAGTTTCTAGAAACGTTTATAGAAGTTTCTCGGTATTTTTTCTTTGATTATTGTAAAATATTTTGTTTGAACACGCATTTATGCTCGCTTTTTCGCATATTATTTTCACCACCAATCTTTTTAGATTTTTTTTTAGGGGGAAAGCAGTAATATAAGCGCGAGGACAAACCGCGTATTCATTCGAATTCCGCCGTTAACAGAAGTTAAGCCTCGAGCGAAGAAGAAAAATTCTACGCGAATACGCTATCGTTGTTGTGAGTATTTTTTACATAGTGCACTCGAAAGTTAATAGCAATGGCCGGAACGACGGAAAAAATAGCGAGTTTTGTGAAATCCGCGCACGTTTGTGATATTACGGAGCCGGGAAATGGAGACAATAAAATCGGCAACGACGGAAGAAACCGACATTTGTTGCTATCAACAACATATGGACTTAATTCATCCTTCACTAAGAAGATACAAGTGGGATTGCAATCGACGAAGGAAGACTGCTTCGTTTCAATTGTTAAATTAACGAGCAATAATGCCGATGGGATTTGTTTCGACTTCGACACATGGCAGCAATTTCAAAGCTGCATGGATCATATGAGGCAGTATTTGAACGAGGATCAAAAAAGAACGGGGGGATTAAGTCCGATTATTATTAACAATATCACCATCAACTTTACCAGCGCTTATGGCGCGAGGGCTATTCTAGTGGCATACAAGGAAACCACCGAATATTCCGCGACTAATGGCGAGAAGGAAGAAGAACAGCCTCCGTTGAAGAAACGAAAAACTTATAACATCGCTATCGTGATGCAGAAAGTTACTTTCCTCGGCTTGGAAAATATTATAAAATGCGTAGATACGCATTTGTCGCAATTAATTAATATCGTTGATACTGTCAATACATGTGCTAACTATATAATAAACGAAATAGAATTAAAACTTCCCTCGTCGTATATAGATTGTGAAATTATAAAACTCACAATTAAAGGAAATTATGAAGAAATCGAACAAAGTGTCCGAACTCAAATTAATAATTTAACATTTTTAGATGTATATTTCAGCATTGTAGAGATACTTTCGCTTAAATTTAATGAAATTTCTCGTACAATTTTACAGAAACGAAAATTTTATGAAAACCAATAAATGAACGTACATCGATAAATGTAATAATAATAAATATCAAGTTTTTCTTAAAAAAATTCACAGAGTACTTTTTTTACTGCGTTTTCAATATATCTCCCAATATCTCCTTCTGTCCTTTACTGCGAACACGCAGCAACACGTCGTGTATTGTTATTATTATTATTATTATTAGCATTAAACGAGTATTTTTTCTTATAAAGAAACAAATAATTTTAAAAATTTATTCTACTCGTGTAATAGCTATGGTCGACGCGGAATAAAAATCTTTGACAAATGAAATAATTACAAATTTTTTTATCACGCTTAGTTTTTAAGAAATCATATGCGTATACCAATACTTAATTAAGGTAATTAGAAAAATGCTTGGCGTCAGTTACTTTTTCGAAAAAACAAAATAAAAAATCAAATAGATTATTCACGCTACGATGAAAAATATAATTACAATACGGTATGACTACAAGAAATTTCAAACGTTTTCTACATTTTTTCGGGGCTTCTCCGAGCGCTGATAAAGGTTTGTTAGGTTTTCCTTTTTTGAGAGGGGAAAAAACATAAAATGGACAACGTTTAACCGAATATAAGCATTTTCGAGATTTTTTTCGCCCGAGGAAACTTGTACGATTTTCACTCGCGTGTTATTCCTTTGAGAAAAAATGGCGTGTAATAAAAATTTGATATCAAGTTGTGTAAAGTTGGCTGCGAATTTATCTCCAAAGATAAATTTCGCAAGCTACATTTCCAAATTAACGGAAAGTGAAGAAACAAGTGAACATAATTATAGTGTATTTTCGAGTTTCGCGTGTGTCTGCTCCGATACAATGCTGGCAATTTTATATAAATTGGGGCATTTCGACGGCGACACGGAATTACTAAATATTGCCGGCGAAATAATTGGTGCACGAAGAGCCTTGAGAAGAGATAAGAAAAATGAAGAAGAGGAGGATGTAGGCGGACATGTAACCTACCTACTCCAAAACTACAGCAGGATCCAGTCGGCGGGTAATTATTTTTACTTATTTTATTTATTTTTACTTTCGATGAAAAAATACGAAAATCGCGATTATAAAGTTAAATATTTAATTACTAATTATAATCGCAGGAAACAATAATCCCGCGAGAACAGAGATGATGCGACCTTCGCGTAGACGCCGCGCTGAGGAAGAACCCGAGGCAGGTCCTTCACGTAAGTTTGCACGTAATAAAAACGTGTGCTAATTTTTCTCAGATAAATTGTTCGCTAGTAATAAAAATAATAATTAATACTAATAAAAAATATTCTACATTTCAGGAAGACCGCGATTACTCGAGGAAAATCCGGCGATTCCCGTTGTCGTTCTTGACGACGATGACGACGGCGAGGAAAACATGGACGATGACGCTGCCGACATCGCATACGCAGTCAGCAGCCCCGATAGCAAAGTGTTCTCGCCGGGTAAGATGATGTTGATGTAAAATATATACTAAAACGAAAATCCGAATATAAAAGTATTTTTAAAACTTTTTAAAATTCTGTTTCTATAATATTAAATATTCAAATCTTAAAATATTATTAGAATTTCCGCGAGAGATGGAGGAGCGCGAGAGAGTGGAGATTAACGAAGAAGAGACAGAGGAGAGCGGGGAGGCAGCAGAAGTGCAGGAAGAGGAAGTGATAATGGTAGAAGAAGAAGAAGAAGAAGAAGAGACAGAGAGAGGAAGAAGAGGAGGATGAAGAAGAAGAGGAAAATGTATACGCTCCCTCCAGAGAAGGTAACTTCATTAATTTATTTCTCGGTATATTTTTATGTACGAATTTAATCCAGCAAATTCTTAATTTTTCTTTAGAAACTCGTCGCTGGGGGATTAGCTATTCCCCGGAATATTAGCAACGGAATAAAAAACAGCGAATATTGCTAAAAAAGGTGAGTTATTTCGTTGTATTAATATTCATAGTACGGATTACATTCGAGTATAAAAATATTAAAATAATAAAAATAATAAAAATAGTATTTTATAATTTATACGGTTTTTTATTTTTAACAGTGCAATACGGAGGTGGTGGTGTTATCGGCGGACAAAATTCAGCGCTCTCCCGCAGCAATGAGGAAGAAGAAGAAAAAGAAGCGGAGGAGTGGAGAAGTGGAGGAGGAGACTGAGGGCGAGGTAGCCGAGTTACCCCGCTCGGAAAATATTTCATCCGAGACTGAGGAGGGTGAAGAGGACGCGGAGGAAAAGGAGCATGAGTACCAGCAGCAACAACAACATCAACAACAGCAACAGCAGCAACAACTTCAGCACCAGCAGGTCGGAAATAATAATTTTAATTTTGTAAATTTAATATCGGAAAATGCGCGACAATTTAAAAGATTCAGGGTAATCGGTAGAGAAGCGAGTTTCACGATACGACCGTTGACTGAAGGCGATGATATATATCACTCGTTAGAAAACGCGTTTCGTGAAATTCACGCGTATGCGTTAAATTCATGCGAACCGGGCGATTACGTAGGGTTATCGTTTGATTCGCCGAATTTATCGCGTGGTCCCGCGGGTATATCTTTTCGTCCGTCGCGCGATTTGAGTTATGAGGATATTTGGAGACTCGTGAGTTCGTTAGCACAGAGCGCTGGTGGTCTCGATATCGCTGACCAATTTAACATACGGGTTTATAATGTCTCGATGCTTTCAGGTCGCGGTCGCGTCGCGTTAACACGCAGGGATGTCGCGAAACGTTCGATAGTCGAAATTAATAATTCGGATAACCTGTGCTTTCCTCGCGCCCTCGTAGTAGCTCAAACTTATAGCGAGCGTGGTAATATCCGTACAGGCGAGCTGCATGAGAAATGGAACGCGATAAGATATCCGCATTCTTCGTTACAACGCGAATGTGCATTGCAATTAACGAGAAATGCCGGTGTCGTAATACCGGAAGAGGGTTGTGGAATTCGCGAAATCGAACGTTTCCAACGTTATTTCGACAATATCGCGATTGTTGTATATAATTTTAATACTTTCGGTCGTGGTGAAAAACCGTTGTATGACGGAACCGAAATACTCGCTTCTCTCGGACGCGAGTCCTCGCGGCGATTAAATATCGTGTATTGTGAGGATTCGCAACATTATAATCCTATTTTAAATTTAAAAGCCGCCGCTGGTACTCGCGATTATTGTGTAGCGTGTAATGTAGACTTTCGAAATGATAGGCCTAAAGGGCAGTCTACAATGGCAGTAGCAGTAGGTCGTAGCAGTCGTAAGCGAAATGAATCAAATCCATTTCCTACGGATTTCGTGCGTTCTACGGCGGTCGCGCATACGCAGTCACGGAAGAATTCTGCGTTCTTAATTCTGATTGCGCGTCCGCCGTAGAACATATATTATAGCCGTAGGAAATGGATTTGGTTCATTTCGCTTACGACTGCTACGACCTACTGCTACTGCCATTGTAGACTGCCCTTAATAGTCACCGGTGTTTAAATAAATGCCCGCGATGTTTATCCGTACCACCGTGCAATTCCACTTACGCTGAAATAAAATGCGACACGTGCAATCGGTTATTTTACGGTGCAGGGTGTTTCGAGCGTCATCGTAGCGACAAATCATACGACGCTAGAACTCGCGCTAATGTTTGTAGCATCGTGCGATTTTGCGACAGTTGCGGTCGTATCGTTAAATCGAATTTAAAACACGAATGCGGCGTTTCTTATTGCAAATTATGCCGTTCACAACAACCGCGCAATCATATGTGTTATATGCAACCTCTTCGTCAAGATGTCGATATTTCCTCTGCCGGGCCATCTTCATCGGCGATGGTACCGGATGAGGTAGATATATCTAGCACGAGAGAAGAAGAAGCACGGAACATAAGTGATAACGCGGAAAAGAACGAACGTGCATATGAATGCGGAAAGGGCGTGTGGCTTTCGTATTTTACGATTTCGAAACGTGATAGGACGAGACGGTCGAAGGAACGGGAAATATAAAAAAACATATTCCGACGCTATGCATCGCGCAACAGATTTGCGAAGCATGCGTGGGGGGAAATGACATGTCCGTGTGGTGTCGTTGGTGCGGAGTGCGAGAGTTCGTATTTCAACGCGATCCGGTTAAACAGTTTGTAGATTTCGTTACGCGTCCGGTAAAATATTTTAAACACATAATTTGTATAGCGCATAATGCGAAAGCGTTCGACGCGCAATTTATCTTGAAATATATCGTGGAAAATTGTAGGGATATTGAACCGAAAGTAATTTTAAACGGCACAAAAATTATTCTTTTAACCGCGGGACACACAAAATTCATCGATAGCGTTAATTATATGCCGATGCGCTTATCCGAATTACCTAAGGCTTTCGGGCTAAAGGATGCCGAGGATAAGGGCATTTTTCCGCATTTATTTAATACTATCGAAAATCAAACGTACGTCGGACCGTTACCCGATGTACAATATTATTCTGCGGATAGCATGAAATCGCAGGATCGCGAACGCTTTCTCACATGGCATACCGAAATGAGGGGAAAAAATACCGTATTCGACTTCCAACGCAAGATAGTGCGCTATTGTCGTAACGATGTTGATATTCTTCGACGAGCGTGCGTAGCGTTTAGAAAAATTTTCCTAGATCGCGGAAATGTATGCCCGTTCGAGGAATGTACAACTATTGTTTCGACCTGCATGACGGTTTTCCGGAAAAACTTTTTGCAAGCCGATACGATAGGCATTATTCCTACGGGGGGATACAGATGCGCGAGCAATCATTCGCGTAAAGCCTTACAATGGCTAATATGGATGGAGCGCGAACTCGTCCGTCATATAAATCACGCGGGGCGTGCACAGTAATATCGCACGATCGAGGGTACGCTCGTCGATGGTTATTTCGAAACGTCTGTTGCGGGAAGGACGCAGCGTCACGTATTGCAATGTTACGGTTGCTTTTGGCATGGATGTCCAACTTGTTTCACTGTAAATCGCGATAAAGCGCTTTCGTCGGGGGAGGATCGCGGAGATACATTAAATTCGCGATATGAACGAACTCTCGCTGTTTTATGGCGTCTTCGTCAGCGGGGATACATAGTGTCGGAAAAGTGGGAGTGCGCCTTCGACCAAGAAATGCGCGACAATCGCGTAATGTATGATTTTCTCGCGAACCATCCGATGGTAGAAACACCACCGCTCGATCTTCGCAACGCGTTTTTCGGTGGGCGTACGGGAAATATCGCAACTCAATACGAAGTCACAGGTACGGAGAAAATACGCTACGTCGACGTATGCTCTTTATACCCGTTTGTATTGAAGACGGGCGCTTTTCCGATCGGTCATCCGGAAATTTACGTCGGCGATGAATGTAGCGCGTTAGTCGGAAGGTCACCGAATTATAATTTCGACTTGCTCAAAGGCCTCATACGTTGTAGAGTACTCCCTCCTCGTGATTTATTTCACCCCGTACTTCCGCATTGCGCGCGAGGAAAATTACTCTTCGCGTTATGCCGTAGTTGCTGCGAAACATTTTCTCAGACACCGTGCACTCATAATGATAGCGAGCGTGAATTCGAGGGTACCTGGGTAACCTGCGAATTACGCAAGGCCGTCGAGAAAGGTTATCTCGTAACGTCGGTAAGCGAAATTTGGCAATATAGAGTTAGCCAATACGATTGTGCGTCGCGGCAAGGTGGATTGTTCGCCGAATATATTAATACGTTTTTACAGCTTAAACAGGAAGCCAGTGGTTGGCCGAACGAATGCGGGGAAAACGACGAGGCAAAAGAGCGATACTTGAGGGAATATGAAAAAACTGAGGGTATCGTTCTTGATAAGCGAAACATCGCGCGGAATCCCGCTTTACGCTCGGTTGCGAAACTGTGCTTAAATTCATTCTGGGGAAAATTCGGCCAACGATCCAATTTGCCGACTACCGAAATCGTAAAAACACAACAACGTTTCGCGACATTATTAACGAGCGCCGAATACGAGATAATCGACATATTACCCGTGAATGACGAGGTAATGTATGTTTCGTGGCGACTGCGACAAGAGGCTCTCGTTCCCTCGCCGATAACAAACGTCGTGATAGCAGCGTATACGACTGCACTAGCGCGTTTAAAATTGTACGAGTACCTAGAACGTTTAGATCGTCGTGTATTATATTACGATACGGATTCGTGTATTTTTATAAGCACCGGTGATTCGAACGAATACGTGCCGCCTACGGGAAATTTTCTAGGCGACATGACGGATGAACTCGAAAGCTACGGCCGTGGTAGCTATATCGAGGCGTTCGTGTCCGGGGGCCCGAAATTTTACGCCTACATCGTGCGAACACCGGAGGGTAATACTCACGAAACTTGTAAAGTTAAGGGTATTACTCTCAATTACGAGAACTCGCGACGAATTAATTTTAATGCTATAAAAAAACTACTATTAGCGAGAGAAAAAGACACACAGGAAAACGAAGAAGAAGAAAATAACGAAACTTCGATAAATCTACGCTTTAATGCGATTCGACGTACGGCGTTTCATGAAATTGTTACGCGAAGTGAAACAAAAATATGTGCGCCGGTATTAGTAAAGCGTAGATTTATCAATAACAGATATTCGTTACCGTACGGATATGCGACGGTATAACAATATTCTTATTTCTTGTGCGTCTTTTCCTTTTTTAAATAAAAGTCGCGCATTTTCCGATTTTATTTAAAAAAATAGAATTATAAATATTGTAAGTAGCATAAGAAAAAATGTAAAATTTATAACAATATAAATATAATTCTTCTTTGTATATATTTCTGTATATTAATAATAAGCAAAAATTGTATAAAAAATGCCTGGTTTTGAAAAATATTAATAAATGTGAAAATTTTTTATCTTAATTCGTGTTTAATACTTTTAGCTTTTTCCTTCTTCCTTTATAACACCCCCGCCTCGCGTTCATCATCCGCATGTTCATCTTTTTACCTCTGTAGTGCAATGTAGTATAATTATAATAATTATTGTCTCCTGCTGAGATGCTTTGCCTTTTTTTTTCCGATAAAGCGCGTCATGAACCGTTCGAACGGAGGGGCTTGTTTCGATATTCCATAGCGGGCCCCGAGACGGAGTGGGGAGGTAAGGATTGTTTCCTCGAGACATATACCAGCTACCCCGAAAGTCGGTAGGTGGGGGGTTCGTTCTGCCAAGACGTAGCGAGAGCGACTAAGGGCTAGGTAACGGGAATTTGACTCGGAACCCTGTACAGGTGGGGTAGAGCTGGAGCGAGAGGAGGTTTGCTTTTTCGAGTCTAGTACCGTGGAGGTAGGGAAATAAAAATTTGATAAATCCCCGACATAGGGGCGTCGACCAATCGCAGCTCTGGGCCACTATGGTGCGAGCCAATCAAACTCTGGGCCACTATGGTGCAAGCCAATCAAATTCTGGGCCACTATGGTGCAAGCCAATCAAAATCGAGATTTCGGGAGGTGGGGTATTGTTTCCACCAATCAGAACGCCTCCCTCCACTTCAGCCGGTCACGCCCACGGCGCCAGGGGTCGAGTGGTGGGGGTTTATTTTGACGCACCATAGTGGCCCATATCTACTCGTATCCAACATTTAATTCGATCATCATTGAGCCAAGCCTCTGAAAAGCTTCGCTTAGATTTTTTTTTTAACTCATCGCACATTTTTATGAAATAAAAAATACAGAAACAAAGAATTAAAGAAGAGTGAATAAAAGAAGATAAAGACTACAAAGGATAAAGATATGTAGGAATTTTAAATAATCAGAACACACTCACAATCGGGATTGTGATAGTTTCTTGAACATCAAGATTTCACAAGGCACGTATAAAAAAATACGTTTACTCGAGCGTACAAGGCGACAAGATTATCTGATGAAAACGCCGCGAAACAAATGAACGGCATAAAACAAATGAAACGGCATGAAACAAATGAACAAAGTGTGCCTCATTCTCAGTACACGAAAAGACGGCAAGACGAACTTGCGCTGAGCGTCAACATGTCTCGTAAGTAAATCATTATTTGTATCAAAATACTAAGAAATTTTTATGTTTTTAATTGTTCTAAATTTTAGAGGAAATTAATGAAGAAATGGGCGCGCTCGCTCTACAAGAGCCCAACATGCAACAGCTGATGCAACAATTGTTGCATCAGCAGCAATTGATGCATCAGCAGCTGCAGTTATATATACACCAGCAGCAACAACAGCAGTAGCAGCAGCAGCCGCCGCAACCGCCGCAGCAGCACCAGGAACAACAGGCGCAGCAGCAAAATAGTATATTATTTTTTTATATATTTAAATTATATTTTATCAAATTATATATATATATATGCATCATTATAATTTATTTTATTTTTCAGAAAACAACTCAAAAAAAAGAGGAGGCGGCCAGTCCCGTGCCCGGTGGTATGCCCGGTGGAACCAGGGCACCAGGGGCACCAGGGGCACCAGGGGCGGATGGGGCGTCGCCCGAAATAGTCGAGGCAGTCGAGGCCGAAGAGGCCGACGAGGCCGAGGAGGCGGCCCGACTATTATTAAAAATTATCACTACTATTATATCACTACTATATATTAAATAAAGAACAAAAAATAATTCAGGGAGTATTTATTTTTACTTTCCCATACTTTCTTCCTTCTAAAATATAATATAAAACAATGTGGTATAATAGGGCTTCAGGCGAAGGTCCACATGAAAAACCTAACGCGCCATTGGTGATACCTCATGGGTGGTGTGGAAAGTCGCCACTTACATTTTTATTTTTTTATTATTTTAGATATATAAAAAAATTAATAATATTAAATATATCGCAAAACGTGTGTGTGTATACATATATAACATAAAGAAAAGCTGTAAGAGAGAAACATATCGAGCATATATCGAGATATATACAGGGTGTCCGATTTGTGAGGGACCAAACGAAAAGTGATGATAGATTGGGTCAAACTAAGAAGATAAGTCCTCTACCATTTTGCAAAATTCGCAATAATTATAAAGTAATAAGCAAAAATGAAGGTTAATTTTTTAAACGGAACCCCCAATTTTTTATTATGTATTCTTATAGCTTATCTCGAGAGCTTTCCAAAACACTATAATAAAGTATTTCTTCATTGAGTACTTTTCGAGTTATGAGGCTGGAAATAATTTCTTAATTTTACATAAACCATAAAATATCTAGTAAAATATTCATTTCTCGATTATCTTACCTTAATACTTTTATATGCAAAATAATGAGAAGAATTAATTGGTGTAAAAAAAACAGTTGTTTTTAAGAAAAAAATATGTAATTGTTAATTGCAAATTACATATTTTTTTTTTAAAACAACTATGTTTTTTCTTTACACTGATTGATTTTACTTTTTTGTGCATCGTCATTTTCTATTGAAAAAAAGTCTGTTTTCCAATTTACCTTTTTCAAACAAATTTTTTGAATTGGAACATGGCTGATTATCGTGCCAACGACATTGTTGATATGATAATGATTTTAGGACAAAGTCAAAACAATTATGCAGCAGCTGCAAGACTTTATGCAGAACGCTACCCCAATAGGAGACACCCCAATAATGTCACAATTCAAACCCTCGTTCAGAGAGCTCGAAATGGAGCTCTTGTTCGTCAACGCCGACACCACGAATACGACGAAAATGATCCGCGTGTTATTACCATTTTAGCGATTATTCATCTTGATCCTCACATTAGTACTCGACAAATAGAAAGAGAAATAGGCATACCTCAAGCAACAGTATCGCGAATATTGAGAGCGAGAAGATATCACGCTTATCACATTACATTAACTCAACAGTTAACCCCAAATGATATGATTTTGCGTATACGTTTTTGTCGATCCGCGTGTTATTACCATTTTAGCGATTATTCATCTTGATCCTCACATTAGTACTCGACAAATAGAAAGAGAAATAGGCATACCTCAAGCAACAGTATCGCGAATATTGAGAGCGAGAAGATATCACGCTTATCACATTACATTAACTCAACAGTTAACCCCAAATGATATGATTTTGCGTATACGTTTTTGTCGATGGGCAATGCGAATGATTCAAGAAGATCAAGACTTTTTCCGGTATGTTCTTTTTTCAGATGAGTCAACATTTAAAAATACTGGAGAATTGAATAGACATAATTGCCATTATTGGTCAGATGAAAATCCTCACTGGTTCAGGTCCATAGACAATCAACACCGCTGGAGTCTTATGGTCTGGTGTGGAATCGTCAATGGCTATTTGATTGGTCCTTATTTCTTTGAAGAGAACGTGAATAGGCAAAACTTTTTAAGTTTGCTTAGAGACATTTTACCACAATTACTAGAAAATGTGGACTTAGCAACAAGGCTAAGGATGTGGATCCAATTAGATGGAGCACCGCCGCATTATGCACACATTGTTCGCAATTATTTAAATACCCATTACAATGGCAAGTGGATCGGACGAGGTGATCCTGTTGCATGGCCTCCTCGTTCACCTGACCTAACTTCTCCAGATTTTTACTTATGGGGATATCTTAAGAACGCTGTTTATGCTCAACGGCCAACAACGAGAGATAATATGATGGAACGCATTCGTATAGCTTGTGCAGCAATACCTCGAGATGTTTTACTTGGAACAATAAGACAATTCAGGGTACGACTTGATCTTTGTATCCAACAAAACGGCGGTAATTTTGAACAATTAATCCGTGGTTAACTCAAGTAAATATTGCATAAAGATTGGAAGTCTCATCGCAATTGAGCACCTTATACGTTTGGTTTCGAGGGGGCCATAAGATGGTGACAATGATTTGACCTTGAACAGTCATTTGAAGGTGAGATAAAGGTCACCTTAAATTTCTTAAATGGAATACCCTATATATTTTTGCACATTCTTGTAGCTGACATCGAGAGCTTTCCAAAACACTATAATTAAGTACCTTTTCGTTAAGTACTTTTTGAGTTATGAGACTTGAAATAATTTCTTAATTCTACATAAACCGTAAAATATCTAGTAAAATATTCATTTTTCGATTATCTTACCTTAATACTTTTACGTACAAAATAATGAGAGGAATCAATTGGTGTAAAGAAAACACATAGTTGTTTTGAAGAAAAAATATGTAATTTGCAATTAACAATTCCATATTTTTTCTTAAAAACAACTATGTGTTTTTTTTACACCAATTGATTCCTCTCATTATTTTGTACGTAAAAGTATTAAGGTAAGATAATCGAAAAATGAATATTTTACAAGATATTTTACGGTTTATGTAAAATTAAAAAATTATTTCAAGCCTCATAACTCAAAAAGTACTTAACGGAAAGGTACTTAATTATAGTGTTTTGGAAAGCTCTCGAGATAAGCTACAAGAATGTGTAAAAATATATAGGGTGTTCCATTTAAAAAAATTGAAGTGACCTACACGTGACCTTCAAATGACTCTTCAAGGTCAAATCAATGGTACCATCTTATGGCCCCCTCGAAACCAAACAACTTTTGTCTGAAATATTTTTCTCTCACGGGCTTGGTTTTCGAGATATTCGACTGGTCGGATTAAAATGAAACACCCTGTATATACAGGGTGAGCCATTTTAATTAACGCACGCAATTATTTCGGAAACAAAGCATTTTAGAGAAAAATGTTTCAGACAAAAGTTTTATGGTTTCGAGGGGGCCATAAGATGGTATCATTGGTTTGACCTTGAAGAGTCATTTGAAGGTCACGTGAAGGTCACTTCAATTTTTTTAAATGGAACACCCTATATAGTTTTGCACACACTTGTAGCTTATCTCGAGAGCTTTCCAAAACACTATAATTAAGTACCTTTTCGTTAAGTACTTTTTGAGTTATGAGGCTTGAAATAATTTCTTAATTTTACATAAACCGTAAAATATCTTGTAAAATATTCATTTTTCGATTATCTTACCTTAATACTTTTATGTACAAAATAATGAGAGGAATCAATTGGTGTAAAAAAAACACATAGTTGTTTTTAAGAAAAAATATGGAATTGTTAATTGCAAATTACATATTTTTTCTTCAAAACAACTATGTATTTTCTTTACACCAATTGATTCCTCTCATTATTTTGTACGTAAAAGTATTAAGGTAAGATAATCGAAAAATGAATATTTTACTAGATATTTTACGGTTTATGTAGAATTAAGAAATTATTTCAAGTCTCATAACTCAAAAAGTACTTAACGAAAAGGTACTTAATTATAGTGTTTTGGAAAGCTCTCGATGTCAGCTACAAGAATATGCAATGACAAATAGTAGGTTCCATTTAAGAAATTGAAGGTGACTTTCATGTGACCTTCAAATAACTCTTCAAAGTCAAACCAATGATACCATCTTATGGCCCCCTCGAAACCATAAAACTTTTGTCTGAAACATTTTTCTTTAAAATGCTTTGTTTCCGAAATAATTGCGTGCGTTAATTAAAATGGCTCACCCTGTATATGCTCGATATGTTTCTCTGTTACAGCTTTTCTTTATGTTTTATATTTTTGTTACAATTGTGTGGTAAATATGTATAAATATGTATATATAAACGTATAATATATAAAA
The DNA here is from genome assembly GCF_025532165.1 of Camponotus vicinus. NCBI lineage: Eukaryota > Metazoa > Arthropoda > Insecta > Hymenoptera > Formicidae > Camponotus > Camponotus vicinus. The sequence continues at coordinate 10,252,941 of NW_028141946.1, forward strand.
AAAAATAAGAAAAAAAAATATATATAATAAATATATTATTTATATATACATATTTATACATATTTACCACACAGTTGTAACAAAAATATAAAACATAAAGAAAAGCTGTAACAGAGAAACATATCGAGCATATATCGAGATATTGAGGAGCGAGGAGCGAGGAGCGAGCAGCGTCGCCCGTCGCCCGTCGCCCGTCGCCCGTCGCCCGTCGCCCGTCGCCCGTCGCCCGTCGCCCGTCGCCCGTCGCCCGTCGCCCGTCGCCCGTCGCCCGTCGCCCGTCGCCCGTCGCCCGTCGCCCGTCGCCCGTCGCCCGTCGCCCGTCGCCCGTCGCCCGTCGCCCGTCGCCCGTCGCCCGTCGCCCGTCGCCCGTCGCCCGTCGCCCGTCGCCCGTCGCCCGTCGCCCGTCGCCCGTCGCCCGTCGCCCGTCGCCCGTCGCCCGTCGCCCGTCGCCCGTCGCCCGTCGCCCGTCGCCCGTCGCCCGTCGCCCGTCGCCCGTCGCCCGTCGCCCGTCGCCCGTCGCCCGTCGCCCGTCGCCCGTCGCCCGTCGCCCGTCGCCCGTCGCCCGTCGCCCGTCGCCCGTCGCCCGTCGCCCGTCGCCCGTCGCCCGTCGCCCGTCGCCCGTCGCCCGTCGCCCGTCGCCCGTCGCCCGTCGCCCGTCGCCCGTCGCCCGTCGCCCGTCGCCCGTCGCCCGTCGCCCGTCGCCCGTCGCCCGTCGCCCGTCGCCCGTCGCCCGTCGCCCGTCGCCCGTCGCCCGTCGCCCGTCGCCCGTCGCCCGTCGCCCGTCGCCCGTCGCCCGTCGCCCGTCGCCCGTCGCTTTCGTTGCCTGCTTGGTAAGAAGGAGACAGAAAACTGTATTCTGTCCTCTTCTTTTATCTGAAGCTAGCCGAAGCGCCGAGCTCACACGTACGCTTACGCTCACATCTCCGTTACTCCCTCCACTGCGCGTTGCATGTTGCTTGCGGAGAAGATCTGGCAGCTTTGCCGCAAATGTCAGTATGCACTAATTGCAACACTTCAGAGCTAGTTGTACTCAATCTGTCAAACGAAATTCGCGCAAGCTTTCCTTGTATGCATACTTCACAAGTAGGCAACTTTTTCGACCGAATTTTTCGTGACGTCTTTACCACGAATTTTCCTTGATATTCGCGATGCTTGCAGTTTCACTTGTTTCGTTAATGACATACAGATTTTCTACTCGCTTTGCTTTTATAATCTTCTCATTATTTTCGTTCACAATCGTTGCACCATCTTTTCTAAGTGTAATTCGTGTCCATAATTGGTTATTTTCGCCGTGAAAGCAAGTTTGAACGAAGATTTGGCACGAATAGTGTATCTTTTAATACAGCTGTCACTTTATCACTCACGTTTAGTTTGACAATCCCGGTTCCGTGAATTTTCGTTGAGTCTGTCGTAGCCAAGTTTAAGGTTAGTTTATTATCTTCACGAATCTCTTCGAACACGGATTCGTCGCGACACATATGCGAGGAGGCGCCAGAGTCGAGGCACCAGGAGTTTCGCCGTTTCACCATGGCTGCCCCTGGGCGCTGTACACTTCCGACAGACGCGCATGTATTCATGGCCACTTACGCACATTTTGATTTTTCACTATTCTTTTTCTGAGCATTTGATTGCTTCTTACAGTATCTTGCGAAATGTCCGAACTTTTTACACTTAAAGCACTTCTTTTCGCTCATCATTCGTCTTTTCGGCGGAATTTCGTACATTCTGTCTTTTAAGTTTATTTTTCGAGACAAACAGTCGTCGTCGATGCTTTTTCAGCACTTATTCGCGACTGAAATTCTTCCAATAGCTTGATTTTTAATTCTTCGGGTGTGGGGAGCTTTTCACGCGTTTCTATTGCCACTCTAAACAGGTTCGTAGTTTTCCGGTACACTATATAGCATAAGAATCGTAACAAGCTCTGGATTTATTTTTAGTTCCAAATCTTCTAACTTGTCTACGATGTCCGAGAAATTTTTGCGAGATGTGTGTGCATGTCGTCTCCGTCCTTCATTTTTACATGGATTAGGCTCTTGAGTAACATCGCTTTTCACGCTGGTCCTTGGGGATGGATTGACTGTAATTTCTTCCATATTTCTTTAGAAGTCTCACATGTTTTTACGTGTTTCAATTCGGCTGGGGAGATGGAGAGGATCAAGTCCGACATGGCCTTCGCATCGTTGTTAAACCACTGCAAGATGGCTGCGTCATCTCCCGTCGGTTTTGCTATTTCGCCCGAGACGTAACCCCAAGTATCATCTTTTGTTAAGAGAGCCTTTACTTGCACTTTCCATGTATCGTAATTGTCTCTATCCAAAGGTTGGATTCTTATATTTAGTTGGCTCATTTTTACTGTAGTTTTTAATGCACACGTGAAAAAATAACCTTCGCGAGTTTCACTCACTTTTGCGATCTTTTCGATCGTTCTCGAGGAAATTCACTTTAATCTTTTAGCTTCCTGGGCCCATAACCTGTGGGAACTTTGCGGGAATTTTAGGAATCACACGCGATTTGTGAATTAATACCTCGTTTATTAGTGACACGTGCACAAAGGCAAGACAAGACAAAGAAAAGTACTCGAGCCATAGACAATACATAAAACAGAACAGAATCAACTAATAAGAACGTAGATAATTAGATGTCGCCACATTAGTCGAATTGACTTACCAACATATATATAATTTTTAATTAAAATATATATTATTATATTTGCTTTTTAATTAGATTTATTATTATTATTCATTTATTTTTATTATTTAAAGATATGATTTGAATTAAAGTAGGATTTTTATAAAAATTTGATTTTTATAAAATTTGATTTGATTTGATTTATTGTTATTAAGAATATGAATTTTAGAATTAATGTTTATAGTTATTTAGTTAGAAATAAATTCAATAAAATTAATTATATTTATAGTAATATTAGTGATTTTAGTTATATTATTTTCAGAAATTTTTAGAAATTTACTAATATTTTATTTAATCTTTGAAATAAAATTAATTCCTACTTTTATTATAATTATTTTCAAGTTATAATTTGGAGCGGTTAAGAGCATCATTTTGTTTATTAAATATATACAATATTTATTTCTTTGCCTACCTGCTTTATATTTTGTGGCGTCAGCATTCTTGTGCCCGGTGGTAACGGCGCCGTCACTGGTGCGGGCACATATCCTGGTGTTGCCGTCGGTGCGGAAAAATATCTCTGTGTTGTCGCAATCGTGTCCGTTACTACAATCGTGTCCGTTGATAGAGGCGCCGTCGTCATCATGTATCCTGGTGATGGCTCCATCGCCGTCGCCATGTTCGTGCACGCTAGGGACGGCGCCGTCGCCGTCACCACCTTTGTGCACGCTGGTGATGACATCGTTGCCGTCGTCATCTGCGCGCTGGTCACCGTTGTCACCTTCGTGCGCGTTGGTGACGGCGACGGCGCCGTCGTCTTCTGCATTCTTGAAATATATCCGTCGCTTCTCGCTAAAAAATAAAAAAATATATATATACATATATAATTTTTCATACACTGTATGTAAAAGTAAAAGATCGAGAGAGAGAGAGAGAGAGAGCGAAGAAGAAAGAGCGAGGGGGAGTGAGCGAGGGGGAGAGAGCGAGGGGGAGAGAGCGAGGGGGAGCGAGGGGGGAGAGAGAGAATACTTACATTTGGGCCTGGGCATAATTGCACAAAATATATTTCACGCACAAAATACTGTAGGTCGTAGGCCTTAGTGGCGATAAATATCGACTGGCGACTGGCCGTACAAGACTGCCAGATTCCAGCCGCAACAGCACGTAATAACAAGTGAAGGGAGTACCGCACACAGGGAAAGAGTTATGTACGTGTACACGGTTCCCTTCCTTGGCAGACTTGCTGGCCGATTCGCGAGCTCGTGCGTTGTTGCCGCGCGGTGGTTTTTTGTTTATATCAAGATAAGAAAAAGCGAGTCTTGCGAGCGAGTATTCGAAATTCTTTGATTCGTCTTTGATCTCGCTTTCTCCTTCCTCCTTCTTGCTTTCGCTTCAACGACATCGGAGATCTTTCCTTATCTATAACAACTTAGGGATTTAAATTTCGCAAAAATTAAAATTTTTATTTCCCATTTGTTCAATGAAAATAATTGCAATTGTTCGAGAAACGAGAAAAGTCATTCATAACATGCATCGCAATCAAAATTAGTATTAGCTGAAATATTACAAAATCATTCTCGAATTCAAAATTAACGGGTATTCAGAACCTTCTCGATTTTTCGAACATCCAGAAAAAACTCAACCGCTCGCTTATCTACCGCTTTTTCTATCACACAAGAAACGTACATTATAAACATTCATAACAACAACATCAACCGTCAGCAGAATCAGAACAGCGCACGGGCATGCGCGCCCATACGTCACGATCAGCTGATTGCCAATCAGCTGATCGAAAAAGGGTGCGCGCATGCCAACCGCAAATTTTGGCATGTCAAAACCCAGCAGTAGCCTATCAGACCACGAGCCCTGAGGTCACCGCCAAAAAATTGAAATCATTGGCCCACGTCGCAAAGGGGCACTTCAATAAAAGACGCGACTTCCACGAAACGGGCGCAGTCTAGCACTTCTCGCAAAACCGCATTTTTGATAAACCGCTTCGATAAACCGCCGTACTCAGCCGCTCGATAATCTGAAAGCACATTAGCTTTTCAGCCTTGTATATATATATATATATATATATATATATATATATATATATATATATTTCTTTTATTAAATTATAATTGTGGTGTCGTCTAATAATAAAAATCAAAAATACAAAAAAAATTACGTGTCGTGGATCGTCTTCATTACTAATCGTGTGGAGTCCTTTTGTTTTAATAAACTATCTGTGGTCGACCGTTCGTCGCGCACTCAAATTCTTCGCCGTCGCGGCAGTTCGAATTCACTCGCGAACATTTCTGGTCCTTTGAGCCGGATTATATCCGCATCCGCAGTTTCGTGGGTGAAGTTCTCAAGTGATGAAGTGCATCCTAAACAGACAAACAATCAAAAATGAGTGCCTAAGAGCGCTACTGGAGGCTCAGAACGAGATCCACAGTCGCATGTCTCGCTCCGTGGACAATCTCAGGAAGATGGGTATCACAAACATCACCCTTGGCGCCATTCAAGCTCGTCTCACCATCCTCGACAACCTGTGGGGAAAAATCGAGGCTCAGCACGAGCTCATTCGAGCGGCTCTGAAAGAGAGGTATCATGAAAGTGTGTACGCCAAATCAGATTTTATTGATGTCGCGGAGACAACTTACGTGACTCAGCGAAGCATGTTAACCGGGTACGCGGATAGACTGAAACCCGAGGTGTCCACCGCGCCGAAAACCGAGTCAGTCCAGGAGCACTCGCTAAGAACCTCGCTACCGCGTATTAAACTTCAGCCGTTCTCTGGCGCGTACGGAGATTAGCCAGCATTCCGCGATCTCTTCTCGTCGATCATCGGTGACAATCCATCAATCTCCGACGTCGAGAAATTGCACTACCTCCGGTCGTGCTTGCAAGGTCCTGCGGAGAAACTGATTCGTCCATTGCCAATCACCGGGAGCAATTATGAGCGCGCATGGTCGATCTTAAGCCGGCACTACGAGAATAAGCGAGAGTTAATTCGAGCCAATTTCGCCGCGTTTACCTCCGTGCCGAAGATGAAGGTTGAGACCGCCGAAGAGTTGAGCCGCATATTCAACGCCGTCACGACTGCCGTCAACGCTCAGGAGAGCATCGACAGGCCCATTGCTTCCCACGGGATGGACCTCTTCAACTATCTCGTAGTCGAGCTCTTTGATCAGCAAACTCGGCTCGAATGGGAGTCCGCGACGTCTGATTCCGCCGATCCGCCGAGCCACGCCACCCTAGAAGATTTCATATCAAAGCGCATACTTACCCTAAACGCCGCGAAGCCGAAATCCGCAAAATCTGGAGAAACCTCACGGTCAGCGAAGTCGCACTTTGTAAAAAACACTTCCGACTTCTCGAAGTGCGCCGTGTGTAAGGGGAAGCACTCCCTCATGCAGTGCACTGAATTTAAGGCAAAACCCGCGAGCGAGAGAAAGAACATCGTAGAAACAAACAGACTCTGTTATAACTGTCTCGGCAACCACTTGATGGCAAAGTATCAGTCTGTTAAAACCTGTTTCACATGTAAATCTCGACACCACACACTACTACACGACGCGTACACTCGACTCGGCGAAGCAAACGCGTTGTCCACGACTCGACTCTCGTCGGACCGCAAGGCGGTCCTCCTCGCCACCGCACGTATCACAATCGCGGATCACATGGGAAGACCTCAAGCCGTCAGGGCGCTGATCGACCAGGGATCAGAGGTCTCCCTGGTCTCTGAGGCTCTAGCGCAACGCTTGCGCTTGCCGCGAGTCCGCTCCTCGATGTCAGTCGCTGATATTGGAGGGGCATCACCCGGAACCACTCGCGGAGAGATACTTATGAGCCTCTCCTCTGGGGTGACAGGAGAAGCCCTCCCTGTAAAAGCGTATGTCCTTCCACGCCTCTCGTCTTACCAGGGACCCATCATCCGAAGCAACACTAGTTGGCCACACCTGCGCGGTCTTTCTCTGGCGAACTCTCAGTACCTTAGTCGAGATCCGATCGATTTACTTCTCGGTGCTGATGTGTACTCCTCCATCCTGCAGGATGGGCTTCGCAAGGGACGCGGAGACGAGCCCATCGCACAGAAGACAGCCTTCGGATGGATTCTATCGGGAGGCCGCAGGGCGACACCCCACAGGCACCACAACTCGCATCAATGCACCGTCGACCACGAGCTGAACGAGCTCGTTCAGCGGTTTTGGGAGTAAGACAAGGAGTCCTCCGCCGCGGTCACTCTCATCCCGGAGGAAGAGAAGTGCGAGGAGCTCTTCGCCCGCACTCACTGCCGCACGTCCACCGGACGATACTTGGTGAGACTGCCGTTCTCTGGATCGTCGCCGTCTCTCCCCGAAACCCGCAAGCCGGCCGAGCGCCTGCTGTCCGCTATGGAGCGTCGCTGTGTTCAGGACGCCCAGTTCGGGGAGTTGTACCGCACCTTCATGTTTGAATACGAGAACCTGCAACACAGGTTGAAGGAAGTCAACGCATCGCCAAAGGAACAAAACACCGCATCATGCTACTTACCACACCACGGAGTGCTGCGGAATTCCAGTTTGACCACGAAGCTCCGAGTTGTGTTCAACGGGTCACAACGAACGACGTCCGGCACCTCGTTGAACGCCCAACTGCTCATAGGCAACAACCTCCTGCCAGTTCTCGCTGACGTGCTCCTACGTTGGCGCTGGCACCGCTATGTTCTGGTAACGGACATTGAGAAAATGTACCGTCAGATCCTTGTCCACCCAGAAGACCGCGATCACCAGCGGATTCTCTGGCGGCACGATGCCGACGACGTCCGCGAATACCGCCTGATGACGGTCACATATGGCCTAGCCTGCGCACCGTTCCTAGCTATTCGGACTCTTCACCAGCTCGCTGACGACGAGAGTTCGCGGTTCCCGCGAGGAGCCATCGCTTTAAAAACGGACACCTACGTGGACGACATCGTGACTGGAGCAAGCACCGCGTCGGAAGCCACCTCGCTACAGAAGGAATTACGCGGCCTGTGCACGGCGGGCGGGTTTCCGCTGAGGAAATGGGCAGCAAACAACCCCGACATTCTGGTTGGAGTTCCTCAGAAGCACCGACTCACGAGAGCACCACACTCTTGGTCACTTGAAGCCCATTCAACTCTAGGACTACTCTGGCACCCGACCGGTGATCACTTCGCCTACGCGATTCAAGCCCGGCAAGTCATGGAGTTCACAAAAAGACGCGTCCTCGCCGAGACCGCACGCTTGTTCGACCCACTAGAGTGGCTCACTCCGGTCACCATGCGGGCAAAAATCCTCATCCAGTCCGCTTGGTTGAGAAAATTAGACTGGACACTCCACTTCCGACGGCGGACACTCAAGCATGGAGGAATCTCCTGTCTGAACTTCCGCTCCTCAACAAGGTAACGGTCTCGCGCTGGTTAGGCAGCGACAGACCGAACACAAGAATCGAACTCCATGAGTTCGCCGATGCCTCGGAGCGAGGATACGCCGCGGTAGTGTACCTCCGTTCCATCACTGACGGCCACACCGCATTGCACCTATTGGCGGCGAAGGGCAAGATCGCTCCAGTGAAGCCAGTATCACTACCGCGATTGGAACTGTGCGCTACCTCTCTTCTGACCAATCTTGCGGTTCACACCCGCGCCCTCTTAAAACTGTCCATAGCGCCTGTCTTCCTCTGGTCAGATTCCAAGGTCGCTCTCTTCTGGATCCAGGGACACGCATCTCGATGGAAGACATACGTGGCCAATCGGGTGTCACACATTCAATAGCACCTTCCAGAGGCTCAGTGGAGACGCGTGCCCGGGCGAGAAAATCCAGCGAACTGCGCTTCCCGAGGACTCCAGCCCGGCGAACTGGTCAGCCATCCGCTGTGGTGGACGGGTCCCGCTTGGCTTCTCCGGAGCCAACCCTTCTGGCCGAGTGACGACTGCGACGTGACCGACGCCGAGCTGCCCGAACAACGAGCCGCCAGCTCACTGAATGTCGTTAACCGAGCGATCGCTGAGCCAGAGATTCTCCTTCGTTTCTCCTCGTTACACCAGCTCGTGAGAGTCTCAGCTTGGTGTCTTCGCTGGCGACACAAAACCACATCGTCAAGGACGCGCCACCCCACGAACATCGCGCCAACACTCGAACCACACGAGATCGACGACGCACTAATACGATGGATCCGCACTTCACAGACACTGCACTATAGCAACGAGGTCGCACTACTGGGCAAAGGACGCGCAGTGCCGCCCCGCAGTCCACTTGTTAAGCTGAGTCCCTTCCTCGATCACGATGGCGTGATGAGAGTCAGAGACCGACTAAAACATGCCATCCTATCGCAAGACGAACGACATCCCATGATCGTACCACCGGAGTCTTGGATAGTTCAACTCCTGGTGGACTCCTGCCATCGGCGGTCATTGCATGGAGGAACTTAGCTGACTCTTGGGCTGCTTCACCTCCGATTTTGGATCCCGCGAGGCCGAGCAGTCGTGAAGAAGCTGATTCACCGCTGCGTCAACTGCACTCGATGGAGAACTGCTACTCCGCAGCCCATGATGGGTAACCTCCCTCAAGAGCGGGTGACTCCTGCTCGTCCGTTCCTGCGTACCGGAGTTGATTACGCCGGCCCGATCCTCATCCGGACCGGCAAAGGGCGAGGCCACCGAGCACATAAAGGTTTTATAGCCGTCTTTGTTTGTTTCAGCTCCAAGGCGGTTCATCTCGAGTTGGCATCGGATTACACGGCCGAGGCGTTCCTGGCTGCCTTCCGTCGCTTCGTTTCCCGACGAGGCCTCTGTCACGAAGTGTTCTCGGACTGCGGCACCAACTTCGTTGGAGCGAGTCGGGAACTCCGGGAGATGTTCCGTGCGTCAACTACCGACGGCCGTCGCATCGCGCAAGCAGCAGCCTCCGACGGCATAAGGTGGAGGTTCAACCCACCCGCGGCGCCTCACTTCGGGGGACTGTGGGAAGCGGCCGTCAGATCCACGAAACACCACCTTCGAAGAGTCATCGGTGAGGCAACGCTCACCTTCGAGGAGATGACCACCCTTCTCACACAGGTGGAGGCGTGCCTCAACTCGCGCTCACTGCAGACACTGACCGACGATCCAGACGATCTCACAGTACTCACGCCCGGACACTTCCTGGTTGGGGCTCCTCTTCTGGCCGTTCCCGAGCCGTCGCTGACAGACGCGAAGAATAACACGCTGTCTCGTTGGCAGCTCATCCAAAAAATGCGCGACCACTATTGGCAACGGTGGTCGCGCGAATACATTCAGGCACTGGCGTCTCGACCAAGGTGGACCAGGAGCGAAGTCGGCCCCAACATCGGTGACCTGTGCCTGGTGCGATCCGAGATCACGCCTCCAACCCGGTGGCCACTCGCCCGAATTACAAGGCTGCACCCCGGAGACGACGGCGTGACACGTGTAGTCACTGTGCGCACTGCGTCCTCGGAGCTTGTCCGGCCACTGGTCAAACTCGTTTTGCTCCCAGGAACCGACACTGCATCACCTCCGCCGCATTCGAATTCGTGAGCTCATCAAGCTCCGAAATTCTTTTGATAAATTTTTCTTTTTTTCTCCTCTCTCACTTCAGGATTTCACACTCATTCACTTATCATCGCACCTCACATTCTTGATATTTATAATCACTTCAAATTTCACTCATCGCACTCGCAAGATTATTCACTAAAATTCCTGTATAAATGTTACGTTGTTCACCGTACACATTTCGTTACATCCACACGTTTACCTATTCTCGCGACGGACTCGAATAAACTGATTATCACGTGCCGTCGTCCTACGTCATCAAAACATTCTATTCATCAATTGTGCTCAACTGCTCATCAATGAGACCGTCCGCGACACCTGTTCGTACGCAACACATTCACGGATTTCGTCATGTACTGACGAGGCGGGCGGGATGTTCGAGAAACGAGAAAAGTCATTCATAACATGCATCGCAATCAAAATTAGTATTAGCTGAAATATTACAAAATCATTCTCGAATTCAAAATTAACGGGTATTCAGAACCTTCTCGATTTTTCGAACATCCAGAAAAAACTCAACCGCTCGCTTATCTACCGCTTTTTCTATCACACAAGAAACGTACATTATAAACATTCATAACAACAACATCAACCGTCAGCAGAATCAGAACAGCGCACGGGCATGCGCGCCCATACGTCACGATCAGCTGATTGCCAATCAGCTGATCGAAAAAGGGTGCGCGCATGCCAACCGCAAATTTTGGCATGTCAAAACCCAGCAGTAGCCTATCAGACCACGAGCCCTGAGGTCACCGCCAAAAAATTGAAATCATTGGCCCACGTCGCAAAGGGGCACTTCAATAAAAGACGCGACTTCCACGAAACGGGCGCAGTCTAGCACTTCTCGCAAAACCGCATTTTTGATAAACCGCTTCGATAAACCGCCGTACTCAGCCGCTCGATAATCTGAAAGCACATTAGCTTTTCAACCTTGTATATATATATATATATATATATATATATATATATATTTCTTTTATTAAATTATAATTGTGGTGTTGTCTAATAATAAAAATCAAAAACACAAAAAAAATTACGTGTCGGGGATCGTCTTCATTACTAATTGTGTGGAGTCCTTTTGTTTTAATAAACTATCTGTGGTCGACCGTTCGTCGCGCACTCAAATTCTTCGCCGTCGCGGCAGTTCGAATTCACTCGCGAACAGCAATGGATTAATGAGATTTTTGCGATTACAATAACATCAAATACAACATGAATTGGATAATTTTTAATTATACAAATTATTAAATTTTAATTACATAATTAACTAAAAATTATCCGATTTATGTCGTTTTTGGTGTCATTTTAATCGCAAAAATCTCATTAATCCATTGTAATTATTTTCACATCGAACAAATGGGAAATAAAAATTTTAATTTTTGCGATATTTAAATCCCTAAATTGTTATAGATAAGGAAAGATTTCCGATGTCGTCGAATCGAAAACGAATCAAAGAATTCCGAAGACTCGCTCGCGAGCCTTGCGAGCGAGTCTTCGGAATTCTGTGATTCGTTTTCGATTCGTTGTTTTTCTTATCTTGATATATACAGGGTGTCCCTGAATGGTCTGTACAAACTTTGTGAATAAGTTCCAGGGACCTAAACAAGCAGAAAATGTCCCATAAACATGGGTTCGGAAACGCTTGCTTCTGGAGTTATGATGGTTCGAAGTTTTCCTGCAATAACTGGAGAAATTATCACATAGGTGTTACAAAACTGTGTTTAAAAACATGAATGAATCAAATTACTCATTTGATGAACTGGCGGATATCCATCTGGCCGTGCCGGTGGAAATGAACGGTTCGCCAGACAATGCGGCGACGTGCGCAGGCTTCCTTGGAATCTAACGGAGGCCATTTTGAGCATTTGCTATAGCAAGTGTACTGTCCTGTTATGTCCGTGGCAAAACCGAGGAAATAAATAAACACAGTTTTGTAACACCTATGCGATTTGACGTGATAATTTCTCTAGCTATTGCAGGAAAACTTCGAACCGTCGTAACTCCAGAAGCAAACGTTTCCAACCCAATGTTTATGGGACATTTTCTGCTTGTTTAGGTCCCTGGAACTTATTCACAAAGTTTGTACAGACCATTCAGGGACACTGTATATACAGGGTGTCCCATTTTAAGTGTCCACCCCAAATATCTCTCATTTTTTATTTTAGAGAAAAATGGTTCAGACATGTTTTGTATGGTTTCGAGGAGGCCATAAGATGGTACCATTGATTTGACCTTGAAGAGTCATTTGAAGGTCACGTGAAGGTCACTTCAATTTTTTCAAATGGAACACCCTATATATTTTTACACATTCTTGTAGCTCATCTCGAGGGCTTTCCAAAACACTATAATTAAGTTAGTTTCCATTAAGTACTTTTCGAGTTATGAAGCTTGAAATCATTTCTTAAATTTACATAAACCGTAAAATATCTTGTAAAATATTCATTTTTCGATTATCTTACCTTAATACTTTTATGCACAAAATAATGAGAGGAATCAATTGGTGTAAAGAAAACACATAGTTGTTTCGAAGAAAAAAAATGTAATTTGCAATTAACAATTTGCAATTAATTAGATTAAATAAGTGTTTTTAAAATATTTATTACTTTTACTATTATCATATAAAATATTAATATTAAATATTTATTTAAGATAATAGTAAAAGTAATAAATATTTTAAAAACACTTATTTAATCTAATTAATTTTTAAATAGATATCATACGATGTATGGATATCACACACATTCATGATAATAATAATATTAATATGTTAAATGTTTATTATGTTTACCGCATTCTTCAATCGAACACATGATCGCGTTCGATAGCGCCAGTAGTACCTTAACCTACCGCAACCTACCATGACAAAAAACTGCTTGCAGTCGCCGCGTAATTATCATCGCATTGTCGCGTCGTGTAGTAACGTGTCCGCGCGTGTTTCTTTCATCGAGTGATTTTTAATCACCAACAGTTATTATTCGACAGTAATTAATAGTGATTAGTGATAGAGTCATTAGTAAATTTCTCGTCTCATCGAGTGAGTAAATAAATGTGATTACGTTAAAGTTTATAAAAGAATACAGTTCATGAAAGAAGAAAAACTTTCAGTTAATAATTTAGTGTGGATTTCTTGTCTTTTGCAACGTGATATCTACATTAAATTTGAGAACGTACGATCTATCGGAAAATTCATTTCTCCTTCAAGCAATTACAGCAATACATCAAAAGTCATCGAACGAGTAATAATAAATATTTTTTGACGTTATGTGAAAACAGATCTCGGGAAGTCAGAGGGACAGTGTGTCAAAGGAAATTCGTGAAAAGAGAGGGGTTTATAGTGGGTAGGGAGTACCGAGTTGGTAATTCGACTTGGTACTCGAGTCCCACATAACTCACTGGATCGACCTCGGTGGGTATGCATAAAATGCATTTTCCCCTCTCTCGTAAAAAAAAAAAAAAAATTACAGGTGAGTGAGCGAATGAGAGAGAGAGAGAGAGAGAGAGAGAGAGAGAGAGAGACAGACAGACAGACAGACAGACAGACAGGCAGACAGAGAGAGAATGTATGTGTTCGCATGTGTGTCTGTATGTGTATAGCGACCAGCTGATCGCAGCAGGAGCCCCGTGTAAGCACCCGCGTCTGACGGTGAATCGCGCCACCCTTGCCTGCCTCTTGTATTCGACCCGTCATACGTTAACTACTTCCTTTAATAATTCAAAAACTAAGCTTCGGACGAAATTTTGTCAAAGGAAAAATCGTCTTAGAGTTCGGTCAAGATTATGTTTCTGCAAAAGCATAAAGTTATTTAGAATCACCCTGTATATATATATGTATATATATATATATATATATATATATATATATATATATATATATATTGTGACGTTGCCGTCTCGACGCGCGTACGCCCTCCCCAGAAATCCTCGACGAGCATGAGCCGAGCGGCTGCGCCTGAGGATTGCGAGAGCCGTACCGAGATCTCCGGAGGGGCGGAATGAAAATTATCAATGTCGCGTATTAATTAGTTTTTTTTTATGTCGAATTACATTGTATGTGGGCACCTCGTCCGAGCGGCGGCGGTTGAATCTAAAAGAGAAAGGAAGAAGATCACTCCCAACGGCTCGAGAAGCCACGTCAGCCCGTTACAAGCAGCCAAACTTTGTTGGCGTCAAGCCAGGACCGCTCGCAATCGAGGGTGGCGCCCGCCCCCGAATATGGGATGAACGGACCGCAATAACGGACGGCCGCCGGACCCAGAGGTCACCGGGCCCACCTCGCCGCCACCCGCAGCGGATCCAGGCGGAAGAGCGACCGGAAAACGTCGCCTTCGGGGAGGTTAAACCGCCTTCAACATTCTGTAAATTTCGGGGCCGTTACAGTCCCGATACGGTCTTATCACGCGGCGTCGCGAAACCCCCGTGTAACGGCGTTATTGGTCGCGAATCTGCGCACCCCTATGCGCAGGATTGACGCCAGTATCGAGCCTGGATCGCACGATCCAGGACTCACTTTGGCGCGGGCGCTCGGCTCAAGAAGTCTCGCTATATTTTGGTGTGTCGTGTGTCGAGATTGCTTGTCGGATTGTGAGGATCTGGGGAGGACGGCACCGAGGTCCACTCCTTGGACGAGCATCGAGGACGTGTCGGTGAGGTTGCCCATCATTGTTAAAATTCTGTGAGCCACGTACGCGTTATCGTTCGCGAGCCGGTTATTCTGGCGTGGTCGCCATTATTGCATTTTCGTTTGGGAGGGCTCAGACCTAAAATTTCGTTATAAAATATTCGGGACGACCTTAGTCAAGTAATCGGAATATCGACGGCGATCGTAACGGCGGCAGGAAACGTTAAGGAACCGTTCGTCTCTCCGGGATTCGGGGTATCGGAACACGCGTAGTTAACGGCTCTCGTCAATCGACCGCGTGCGCGGTAGATGCGCAATAAAGGTGTTCGAGATACGCGTGAAGTTGTAACGAGACCGTGGAGACCGCGTGAAATACCTCCGCAATCAAATCTCGATTTCGTGTGTAGGTGAGACTCGTGTTGTGCGTGTGTGTGTGTGTGTGTCGAGCATATCGTGACCTTCGTCGCGTTCCTTGGATTGTGTGTCGAGTGTGCGTGTGTGTGTCGCGGTGCGCATTAGATTGCGGTCGCGAATTCGAGAAATCCCCGCGTGTCGGAATAATTTTAAGAACCCTTTACGTTGTGAGCGGCGGAATCAGCGTACGACAGCGATCGATTGCCGATCGCTACGCCCGTGCTCATCATCAACGAGCTCTCTCTCGTCTTCGCCTATTATTGAGTAAGTCCTGTACATAAAGTATTCTCGTTGTCGCGATTGCGGATTATTGAAATTATCACAGCGAGTAAAAGCAAGGCGAAATATATAATTACGGCGAGACGGCGTTCGGCGAATGATAGCCACAAAAACGATTCTGCGAATTTCAGATTATTTCGACCACCGTTGTCGCGCTCCGGCTAATATTTGTAATCCGTCATTTTTCTATTATTTGCAAGTTTAATTACATTTTGTTATTCTATTATTTTTCTTACTCTGTATTTTTTTTGTATGATTTTCTCTAACTATGATATCTTCCTCTGACTTTCATTGATTTCTGTTACTTTTGTTTTAATAAATTTGTAATTTTTTTGTTTGTTATTCTAATTCGCGTAAGTTATTCAAATGTCGCTGTGATTGTTTAATGGTTGTCTCGCCCGCCTAGTCTCTCCCGTTTCGAGGAGCCTCTTAATCAAAGATTATAGAAAACTTTCCAATAATCCCGCCCCTCTACCGTTAGGCGAGCTGGTCGGCCCGTGGCGAAAAAGGCCCGTGTCTGTCGTGAATTTTGCGTCTCTCGCGAATTGAAAGACCGTATCTGACGCCCACTTCGAGATATCAAAACGGCCTCCGCTTCGCCGCGGCTCGCGCAGGAACACCCTCCATCCCGGTTCCCCCGGACGCGAGTACCCTTTTCCGTTTTCTCTTTTTGACGACGTTTCATTCCCCACCTTTCTCTCTAACATCCGAGAATTGACTTTTATAAATTAAAAAGAATTACGTCGCAAAAATTTGGCGCCCAACGTGGGGCCATCGCGTTGAAAATTGGAAACGCTAAACGTTGGAAAGTTTCGCTGGGGAATAATTAAGAGACACCGCATTTTATAAAAATTTTTGTTCTGGGGCAGAACAAAAGTTCTGTTTCTTAACAGAACTTTTGGACTCGCGTAATTAGGCTATCGTTTCGCGGATGGTATTATTTCGTCCATTGTCTTTTTTTTTCCTTTTCTTTGTCGCTCGCGTAGTTTCGTTTTGTTTAAATTATTTTTGTCCGTTTCGTTTGAAAATTTCCGCTAACACGTTCGTAGGTGAAATTTCGAGAAGGATTTCAACGTGTCGTCGTTTCGAAATTTTGTAAATATTCGGGGAACTGAAAAACAAGGTCGCCGAACTGGATGATAGTGGCAGAATAATACGGAGAATAACGCGTTGATGTCGAGTATAACAGCTGTGCGCAAATATTATTATTCTTGAAAGACTCAGCTGATGCTTTCGCGAAAATCATTAAAATTTTTTTTTGCCTTTTCTTTAACCTCTGTCGGATTATTGTCGAAATTTCGTTCGATTCGAATATTCTGGGATTGTCGACGATTGTCGGTCATTAAAATATCGCTTTGTTCGATCTCGT
This sequence comes from Camponotus vicinus, assembly GCF_025532165.1. Taxonomy (NCBI): domain Eukaryota; kingdom Metazoa; phylum Arthropoda; class Insecta; order Hymenoptera; family Formicidae; genus Camponotus; species Camponotus vicinus. The sequence continues at coordinate 10,269,786 of NW_028141946.1, forward strand.
TTTTCGCTTATATTTTCCAATTATATTCGGTACTGATAATTTTCTTTGAATCGTATGAGTCAAGTCGATCCAGAAGACGACTGGATCTTCGTGTTACGTCGCGAACAATTAATCCGGGAATTACAGCGGCGTAGACTCTCGACTGAGGGAAGTTACTCAATCTAGACTGCACGGTTATTTCGCCGCGTGCCGCCATTATGTTACAGTGAGACCGCCTTCACCGCCACGCACTTCTAGCCACGCGCATTGGCCGATATTCTTTAATTTATTTCTCGTTAATTATTGCGAATATTGCATAACTGTACAAGACTTTTCTTCTAACTTTGAGCCAATCTACCTTAATTTTTTAAAATATGATCACTTTATATATATCACTATATATATATATATATATACAGGGTGAGCCATTTTAATTAACGCACGAAACTATTTCGGAAACAAAGCATTTTAGAGAAAAATGTTTCAGACAAAAGTTTTATGGTTTCGAGGGGGCCATAAGATGGTATCATTGGTTTGACACTGAAGAGTCATTTGAAGATCACGTGAAGGTCACTTCAATTTTTTTAAATGGAACACCCTATATATTTTTGCACACTCTTGTAGCTTATCTCGAGAGCTTTCCAAAACACTATAATTAAGTACCTTTTCGTTAAGTACTTTTTGAGTTATGAGGCTTGAAATAATTTCTTAATTTTACATAAACCGTAAAATATCTTGTAAAATATTCATTTTTCGATTATCTTACCTTAATACTTTTACGTACAAAATAATGAGAGGAATCAATTGGTGTAAAGAAAACATATAGTTGTTTTTAAAAAAAAATATGGAATTGTTAATTGCAAATTACATATTTTTTCTTCAAAACAACTATGTGTTTTCTTTAGACCAATTGATTCCTCTCATTATTTTGTACGTAAAAGTATTAAGGTAAGATAATCGAAAAATGAATATTTTACAAGATATTTTATGGTTTATGTAAAATTAAGAAATTATTTCAAGCCTCATAACTCAAAGAGTACTTAACGAAAAGGTACTTAATTATAGTGTTTTGGAAAGCTCTCGAGATAAGCTACAAGAGTGTGCAAAAATATATAGGGTGTTCCATTTAAAAAAATTGAAGTGACCTTCACGTGACCTTCAAATGACTCTTCAGTGTCAAATCAATGATACCATCTTATGGCCCCTTTTTTTTTTTTTTTTTTTTTTTTGACGCAGGGGAAATCTCCAAGGAGATACCCAATGCCCGCGGGGACGAAACATTGGGTTATGTGGGTTTTAGGGGCGCTTAAGACACGCCCCCGACCCACTAAAACCCCTGCGGTGACCTGGCCCGGGCCTGTCTGGGACCCTCCGGGAACGAGCACCTGCAATACTTCCGGAGGGCCCCTGCCTAGCCTTGCCCGAGGGCCGCCATCTTTTTATTGGACGGCGGCCCTTGTCCCTCTCCCTTGTATATTTGGGAGAGGGGGCCTTCCCTTTGTTGCGGCACAGGAGGGTCACACTCCCATGCCGCTCCTCCGGGGGAGCAAATTTCTTCTCCCCGGGGAAGGACGAGGGCTTGGGTCTCCCGCTCAAGCCCCCGTCCTGTTTCGCCTTCCCCCCCTCTTTGTTGTAGGAGGGGAGGCGAGAACTACCTATATGTATAGGTGGGGTGATCTGTTTCAGTGATCACCCCACCCCCGTACCGGTGGTGTTATTAGGGGGGGGAAAGACTGTAGTGTTTTCCCTCCAGGTTTATCATCCCCCGTCCTGTCGGACAGGGGAGAGATCACTGCCTCCAATGAGGCGGCGACGGGGGGGGGGGGGGTCTCCGGCGTGTTCGCCTTCTTCCTGTTCTTCTACCTCTTCCCCCGTCGCTTTCCGTATCCTCTTCTTCGCTGCTGATTGCGGCAGCAGCCCTTTCTCTCTCGCGCTCCGCGGCTTCCTTCTGTGTCATCGTTCTGACACAGAAGGTTGCCACAGCTCTCCATGCTTCTTCGCTCCCGACCATTTCTTTAACAACGGCCGGGAGCGATAAATCCTCCCCTATAATTTCGGAAAGGACACGGCGCTCCTCTATCCATGCTGGGCAAATCTCGAGTGTATGTTGCGCCGTGTCCCTTTCCGCCTCACAGTGGTGGCATTGTGTCGTGCCTTCCTTCCCAATCTTATGCAGGTACTCGCCGAAACAGCCGTGTCCGGCGAGTACCTGCGTCAGGTGGTATGACATACTGCCGTGGGGCCTCTCTGTCCATTCGTCTAGGACAGGCCCCACGGCCCCGACGACTCTGCTCCCTGAATCTGTTGGGGGAATGGAGGTTAAGTACTCCCCCCACTCCTCCATCATCTGTTGTCGGGTTTGGAGTTTGACGACGTCCCGAATCCTAGCGGTGATCGGTACTTCCAACCCACGGAGCTCCTTCAACCTCTCGTAGGCGCGGGATTGTGCTCGCGCCACAAGCTCCATGGGCGGGAGACCCGCCAGGACCGAGGCCGCCGCGTGCGACACCGTCCGATATCCTCGAACGAGGCGGATGGCCACCCTGCGCTGATCTTATGGCCCCCTCGAAACCATAAAACTTTTGTCTGAAACATTTTTCTCTAAAATGCTTTGTTTCCGAAATAATTGCGTGCGTTAATTAAAATGGCTCACCCTGTATATATATATATATATATATATATATATATATATATATTGCGACGTAATTCTTTTTAATTTATAAAAGTCAATTCTCGGATGTTAGAGAGAATGGTGGGGAATGAAACGTCATCAAACAGAGAGAACGGAAAAGGGTACTCGCGTCCGGGGGAACCGGGATGGAGGGTGTTCCTGCGCGAGCCGCGGCGAAGCGGAGGCCGTTTTGATATCTCGAAGTGGGCGTCAGATACGGTCTTTCACGTATCAATTCGCGAGAGACGCAAAATTCACGACAGACACGGGCCTTTTTGGCCGATTTTCTTTAATTTATTTCTCGTTAATTATTGCGAATATTGCATAACTGTACAAGACTTTTCTTCTGACTTTGAGCCAATCTACCTTAATTTTTTAAAATTATGATCACTTTCATGACACCCTGTATATTTATATATACATATTTATACAGGGTGTCCCGAAACTAACGCTTGATATTTTAAAGGCAGATTCTCTGGCCAATTTAAAAACGATTTTTCCTCAGCGAAAATGTCGAGGGAGATCATTATTTTTTGCATATTCCCAATTTTTGTCATCATGTATCTTTCTAACTAAGCCTTAAATTAAAATTCTATTAAAGTAAACTCTACTTAAAATTAATTAAAGAATGTGACTTTATTAATATTTTATTTCCATAAGCCTTAGTTTGCCCAAAACCCTTTATTTTCAATCGTTTATAACTCGAAAACTACTAGTGCCGCGACATTTTCGCTGAGGAAAAATCGTTTTTAAATTTGCCGGAGAATCTGCCTTTATAATATCAAGCGTTAGTTTCGGGACACCCGTATATTAACAATTACATATACAGGGTGTTTCATTTTAATCCGACCAGTCGAATATCTCGAAAACCAAGCCCGGGAGAGAAAAATATTTCAGACAAAAGTTGTTTGGTTTCGAGGGGGCCATAAGATGGTATCATTGGTTTGACCTTGAAGAGTCATTTGAAGGTCACGTGAAGGTCACTTCAATTTTTTTAAATGGAACACCCTATATATTTTTGCACACTCTTGTAGCTTATCTCGAGAGCTTTCCAAAACACTATCATTAAGTACCTTTTCGTTAAGTACTTTTTGAGTTATGAGGGTTGAAATAATTTCTTAATTTTACATAAACCGTAAAATATCTTGTAAAATATTCACTTTTCGATTATCTTATCTTAATACTTTTATGTACAAAATAATGAGAGGAATCAATTGGTGTAAAAAAAACACATAGTTGTTTTTAAGAAAAAATATGGAATTGTTAATTACAAATTACATATTTTTTCTTCAAAACAACTATGTGTTTTCTTTACACCAATTGATTCCTCTCATTATTTTGTACGTAAAAGTATTAAGGTAAGATAATCGAAAAATGAATATTTTACTAGATATTTTACGGTTTATGTAGAATTAAGAAATTATTTCAAGCCTCATAACTCAAAAAGTACTTAACGAAAAGGTACTTAATTATAGTGTTTTGGAAAGCTCTCGATGTCAGCTACAAGAATGTGCAAAAATATATAGGGTATTCCATTTAAGAAATTTAAGGTGACCTTTATGTAACCTTCAAATGACTGTTCAAGGTCAAATCATTGTCACCATCTTATGGCCCCCTCGAAACCAAACAACTTTTGTCTGAAATATTTTTCTCTCCCGGGCTTGGTTTTCGAGATATTCGACTGGTCGGATTAAAATGAAACACCCTGTATATGTAATTTTTTTTAAACAATTATGTTTTTTCTTTACACCAATTGATTCCTCTCATTATTTTGTACATAAAAGCACACGCGTAATTGAACAGTCGAGTCATTTTGTGAACAGTTAATAAAGTGTATCGTGTAAGGTTTAAAACAGTGTCACACCTTTATTTCCATCCTGATACAAATCCTTTTCGAAACGAAAACAGCCTTACAACCATCGTATTAAGGTAAGACAATCGAAAAATGAATATTTTACTAGATATTATATGGTTTATGTAATATTAAGATATTATTTTAAGCCTCATAACTCGAAAAGTACTCAATGAAAAAATACTTTATTATATATAGTGTTTTGGAAAGCTCTCGAGATAAGCTACAAGATATGAGTAATAAAAAATAGGGGTTCCATTTAAATAATTGAAGGTGACCTTCACGTGACGTTCAAACGACTTTTCAAGGTCAAACCAATGACACTATCTTATGGCCCCCTTCAAGCCATACAACTTCCGTCTGAAATATTTTTTTCTAACTCTAAGTAATATCGAGATGACTGATATTTGACTGACAAAAATAAAATGGGACACCCTATATATATATATATATATATATATATATATATGTGTGTGTGTGTGTGTGTGTGTGTGTGTGTGTGTGTGTGGGTGTGGGTGTGGGTGTGGGTGTGGGTGTGTGTGTGTGTGTGGGTGTGGATGTGGGTGTGTGTGTGTGTGTGTGTGTGTGTGGGTGGGTGTGGGTGTGGGTGTGGGTGTGTGGGTGTGTGTGTGTGTGTGTGTGTGGGTGTGGGTGTGGGGGTGGGTGTGGATGATCTCGGAATGCAAGAAATTAACGCTTCTCGATTAATTAACTCTGAATTTATTTTGATCTATAACTTGAACAGTGCTTGTATATTGTATGCAGTCACGTGTGTAATGTCTGAGAGCGTGATGTGAGCTGTCGATAGGCGCGAGATAGATTCTTTTGAGGCTTGATATTCACTCTTCGATGGCGGGATACTGAATAAATCCTGGAAAACCAGGACTCAGCATGCATGATCCGGGAGAAAGTTTTTATAAATCGGAAAGATTCTCGGAGGGACGAGTGACCGTTGTGTAGGAAAAGCCGTGTGTTTGCCATATGTTAATCGGCGATGTAAGGAATCGATGGAAGGCTGCGTAACATGCAAGGATTGTAAAATTTTACAAAAGTGAAAGCGGATGTCGGATGCATGCATGCCGGGATTAGAATTTATATAGTATACGTGAGTAAATATGTACGTGTGTGTGTAACAGAGGCGGAGTAGGAGACAATCGTCCCTACATATATATATATATATATATATATATATAAACTAAAATAAAATCTATCTTTTTTAATAATCTCATCCAACTATTGCTGTCCTTCAACAAAATAATAATTATATTAATTATCTTTTTTAATCTCTAAAATTAATAGTTTTATAAACTATTTATTTAAAATAAAGAATTATCTGCTTGAAACTTTATAATCAATTATAATCATAAAAAAGATATTTATATTTTTAGGTTATACATTTTATTATTTTTAATTTATGAATTCTATTAAAGAAATAAATTATCAAAATATTTTAAATTCATATAAACATTTTATTAATAATTTAATAATTAGACCTTTTTATTCAATTCCCTCATTATTTTAAAATTTTTTCAATCATTTTTCGCAAAATATAAATTTAAAATATTTTGATTTAAAATGATATATATACAGTGATTCATTTTAAGTGATGCAGCTGAATATCTCTTGAAGTAAAAAAGATTAGAAAAAATATTTCAGACAAAAGTTGTTTGACTCGAAAGGGGACATAAAATGATGCCATTGGTTTGACTTTGGTGTCTGGAGGCCCTATCTTAGGGTCCATCCGCCACTGCTATTTGGTACAGTGGGGATTTTAATATATACTAGAGGGATCTTGGGGGATGTGGTCACTCTACGGCGTTGTGCTCGTCGGTGCCGTTTTATACGGAAGGCCAGTCGGAAGCCAGCATGTACGCGAATACCTCCACCGGCACTTATTTGGTCAGCGAGCGACCTTTTCAAGGATCCTCCATGGCAATCGGCATTGCATCCATCGAGCAAGATACCAACATCGCTCTGGAGTCGCATATCACTGTGTTAAAAAGCAGCATTAGGTGTGAGGTCTGGATAGCTCAGTGGTCTAGAGCAGTTGCCCGGAAAGCGAAAGACTCGGGTTCGATTCCCGATCCAGCCACTTGCGCCTCACATTTTTTTCTAGTCTGCGAATATTGTTTTCTAGCAATTATTCGTTAGGCTGAACAATGTGTGAATGCTCTCTCCACAGGATATGCATCAATGCCGTTGCCACGGATGGATTCTGTCGCTCGTTGATCAAATGGGCGTAAAGACACGTCCGACCTCCTCCCACATACATCCCTATCTTTCTCTGGATAATTCTCTGGATAATCTTTCTTTGGATAATTATTTGAAAGTCACATGAAGGTCACCTTTAATTTTTTAAACAGAATCCCCTACTTTTTATTACTTATTCTTATAGTTTATCTCAAAAGCTTTCCAACACACTATAATAAAGTACTTTTTCATTAAGTACTTTTCGAGTTATGAGGCTTGAAATAATTTCTTAATTTTACATAAACCATAAAATATCTAATAAAATATTCATTTTTCGATTATCTTATACCTTCATTATCTTATTCTTTCATACTTTTATGTACAAAATAATGAGAGTAATCAATTGGTGTAAAGAAAACATGTTAAGGTACTAACAGCGCTGTCGAACGTGAACATGTGTTTGATTGAAAAACCCACCGTAACTTATCATAACCAAAAACTATTTGCTGTTGACGGGTAAATATCGTCGCGTTGTCGCGTTGTCGCGTCGTGTAATAACGTATGTGCGCGTGTGTTTCTTTAATCGAGTGGTTTTTAATTGCCAACAGTGATTATTCGACAGTGATTGATAGTGATTAGTGATAGTCATTAATAAATTTCTCATCTTATCGGGTGAGTGAATGAATGTGATTATGTTGAAGTTTATAAAAGAATACAGTTTATAAAAGAAAAAAGAACTTTCGATTAATTATTTAGAGTGGATCTCTGTCCCTTAGAACGTGATATCTACGTTCAATTTGAGTAAAAGTACGATTTGTCGGAAAATTTATTTCTCTCAAGAAATTACAGCAATGCATCGAACAAGGTATTAATAACTATTCTTTGGTGTTGTGTGAAAACAGATTTCGGGATGTCAAATAAACAGTGTTAGAGAAAATTCGCGAAAGAGAGGGGTTTTTAGTGGGTAGGGAGTACCGAGTTGGTAATTCGACTTGGTACTCGAGTCCCACATAACTCACCGGACCGCCCGGTGAGTATGCATAAAATGCATTTTCCCCTCTCGTAAAAAAAAAAACTACAATTTAAAATAATAATAATAATTAAAGCGAAAATGTATAATAATAAAAAGTAAATAATAATTTAAGTAAGAATAATAATGACAAAGTGAGTAAGCAAATGAGAGAGAGAGAGAGAGAGAGAGTGAGGGAGGGAGAGAGAGAGGCAGAGAGAGAGAGAGAATGAGAATGTATGTATTCGCATGTGTATGTCTGTAGCGATCAGGTGATCGCAGCAGGCGCCCCGCGTAAGCACCCGCGTCTGACGGTGAATCGCGCCATCCTTGCCTGCCTCTTGTATCCGACCCGTCATAAGTTAATTACTTCTTTTAATAATTCAAAAACTAAGCGTCGGACGAAATTTTGCCAAAGGAAAAATCGTCTTAGAATTGACTCAAGAATGTGTCATTTTAATCACAATTAGGTTATTTTGAATCACCCTGTATATAATACTGTTCTCAAAAATTATTTATATTTGTGCAATTTTTAAAACTGTCAAAAAAATACTATCCCACAAGTAAAGATTTCAAGCTCTTTAAGTGTAAACTAAAAAATATTTTATTTTAATATACAATATATTTATTTATACTGCAAAAAGATGGGCATGTGTTTTGCAATAAAGCGATGGCATAACATAAGCTTGCGAGAGTCAGTTTCAAAAAGCAGAGTAGGTGAATCTGATAGATTTTTTATGCTGAAGACGAATCTAGCCACAGAATTTTCCCAGCACGTTAGGTTTCTGAGTAATTTGTCGTTAAATTCGAAAATGGTTATTTCAACAAATTTCATAAATTTATCACGAAAAATCTAATTTTTTGAAATATTTCTGATAATGACATCGTTTCGTATTAGTCTTCACTTTTCAAATCTATTTTTGGTTATCGACGGACAATTTTCTTCGTTGAGAGATAACAAATTGAATTTTAAGATTTTTCAAAGTATAAGAGTACATTCAATTTACATTGTACATGAGGTACCTACGTTTATATATTGTATTTACCTACAATAATTTAGTTTTTCCATCCAAATTCAGTCGCAAAATTAGGTTAGAGTATCAGGTTTCTGTCCTAAATGGTAAAACGGGTGTAAAAGAGCTAACTAGGATAAGACTGAACTACCATAATTATATAAAAAAACACTGTTCAGCTTCATTGAACGTACTAAATTGTTGTAGGTAAATACATGAATGTAGGTACTTTTTGTATAATGTGAATTAAATGTACTTCCTCGCTTTAAAATATCTCAAATTTCAATTTGATATATGTCAGAAAGAAATCAATAGGAAAAACCAAAATTGATTTTGAAGATAAATATTATATAATAAAATTGATGCTAATGCTGATAAAAAATTGCTATAGATATTATAGTTATCGAAAACGGCATTTTTGCATTTTTAGATTAGGAAAATCTCGAAATACTGACGTGTGCTACAGCAATTCTATTGCCAGGTTCGGATTCATTCGGATTCGAAAATTACGTTAGAACCCATAGCACAAGACATCCAGCGGACGTCTAAATTATGTTTGTTTTATGTCGGAACGTCCGTGGACATGTTACGAACATCTTACCGACGTCCGTTTATGGATATCCATTACACGGCTGTTACGTCTTATCGACTACGCGAATTCTTCCTTCCGCGATGCCTGATTAATTCGCCCGACATGGTTGTAGCGTAAAAGAATGTTAGACGCGTAATTTGATCGCTCCCTAGTACACACTATCAGGACGGACGAGACACTGAGAATCTTTCTTTCGACCATCAGATATCTATGAGTAAAGACCCTTAGGAAATAGTACCGATCATCTCAACAAATAATTCTCGTCACGTACCTATGATTTCGAAATTTATCAAGTACCTATATTTCGAAATTATCAAGATTCATAAACCACTTAATTCCAAAAAATGAACGATATTAAGAAATAAATCTTATAGATTATAAATTAGGAAACTATTAATCAACTAGTAAACAATTAAAAAAATAAATCTTAAGAAATCGATGACGAATTGAGTCTAATCAATATTAAGAAATTGATTAGTCAATAATCGGGAAATCGATCCAAATTAAGAAATATGAACAAATAATTGCATCAATTGAAAAGATGCGTACGTGACGAAAATTTTCTTAATCGGGTATAAAAAGGGGAAGCTCACAGCAAGATTCGTTCAGTAATCAGCATTCAGTAATCTGGATCAGTAATCCGAGGTCGGTTCAGCAATCTGTCATCGGTAATCAGCCAACCAGCCAGCCAGCCAGCATCTTTTTTAAATTATTCAGCATAAGTTCGCACTATAAGTTTCGCAAAATTTCAACGACCCACGGGGACTTCGCTACAACCCATCCTCGCAAACATCAACCTCATTTGCAATAGTAAGTCGAATCACTCGATATTTAAATTCTTATTTATCGCGATTTGAATATTCACTTATCGTTATTATATTCTCAGTGAAATCCTGTTCCACTCGCACTTATACAGAGAAGCGTCGGGCCAAACGAAATAGGTACCGTCGGAACCGCCGAAGGCGCAACCTATTGGTTCGTGCAGTCGCTGACCCCTCCTTTACATTAGATATAAACGAATTAAACAAGAATCTTCCCATCACTAGAATCGTTTTAAATAACATTCAAGAAGATACGCGAGACTCCCTGTATCTGTCTCCTGGAACCCTTGCTCCCAGTTACTCTCCCGTGTACGACACGGAACCCGACTTTCCGGCTGATCTTCCGCCATTGTCGCCCTCTCTTTCTTCACCCCACAAAGCAACTCCCGACTCCCCTCCCCCTCTCCTCCTGCTTCCTCTCTTCCTATTTATTCATCTTTGTTCGATCCTAGCGATCGAACATTCGCGAATTTCCTTTGCGCCTGCTTCCCCGAATACACTGATCCGATCCCTCCAGGTTCCTTTATCATAGGACCTGGTCGCATATACATTCCCACCTTGTACAACTTCACTATCACCGCTCCTCCTGAACTCTGTATCCCTTGCTTTACTCCATATACCAATAATCCCTTAGCTATTCCTGTAGAATACCTACGGGACAGATATTCTTGTAATTTCGACTAAAACCTCCTCGCCTCGCATCTTCGCACACACACACACACACACACACACACACACACACACACGCACACGCACACACACACGCACGCACACACACACACACACACACACACATGCTCACTTAATATTGTTACAGAATTATGTATTAGATCATGCCGATTTGTGTATAATTTTTTTTATAATGTACAATAAATTCATTTAAATTTATTGTTCCGCGTCCAACTCAATCGATCTCTCTCACCACCCTCGCTCCTGAATCGCACTTGATCCCGTCCCGGGTAATAAGGATTAAGTTCCTTTACCAAAAAGGGGACCGTCGAGCGGACATACGGATCGAAAATAGAGTAAGATCGATCCTCCCGGTCGTTGACCTATTTCCGTTCCTCCCGCAAGCTCGCTCGACTCGAGATATCTGCCTTTAAGGCATCTGTTCTTGGGATATCTGCGTTACGCCCTTCCTTCGGCCCATCCTTCCTCGGGCCTGAACGTAACACGGCCATCAAAGGACATCCAGTGGATGTCCAAAATAAATATATCCATTTTATATTCGATTTTTTTGGACGAATTATGGTTTATTGTATCCCTTATTTAGAACATCCGTCGGATGTTCGCCACAGGATACTCAATGGATCCAAATCGCATCCGATTTACGTTAATAAATCCATTTGCGATGTATGTAAAGCAACATATTTTAATCAAATATTTTGTACAATAAATTTATTTCGATGCTTATTAGTATGTGGTGATCATCTATACCTGATCAAATATTGATCCAGTAAAAAATATCTAACAGTTTTATAAAAAGTGTACTTTAAATTAAATAAAATTTTCTCTTTACTAAAAATGAGACAAGAATATTAATTTGACTGATATTTCATGTAAGTCATACGACAAATTTTTTAAGTATGTTAATTGAATGCAGGATAGAGAAGTACATTCGAGTTTCCAGAAAGCCTGTATTTTAATAGTATCTGACAAAACTGGTACAATATGTGAAATATCAACTTAAAGCCCGTATTACACTACAGGTTGCAGACTCGGTTGAGGAATTGATCAATCAGAGTGGAGAAATTTGCCGGCCAGTTGTTCTGATTGGTTAATTCCAATCGAGCTCGCAACCCGTAGTGTAATATGGGCTTAAGCCTGTGGTTTCCATATTAACGTTTTGCGCTTGTTCATCATTTCCCGCTTATTCTGTCTATGTCTGCTTTCCGCCTGTGATTCTCATGTGTTCTGATATCTGGTGTTTTCTCGTGTCTTCATCAAATTTGCTATTCTGTTACATCATCTCGAGTGGATCCTTATTTTTTTAGTGTTGAATCGACGAGTTCTTTTTAGGTAAGTGAATTTTATTTATAATTTCATGTTTAAATCATGTTCGTAACATTTAACATAAATAATTTAAGTATACGCAAAATATATCGCACCTTTTTAGGGGTTATAATAAGACATGATATGCTCGAGAGGCAAGAAAAAATGTGTTTTTGGGGACCTTTTAGGTATGATTAAATCATTAAAAAAGTCTCAAATATAATTCCTTCACATTTTATCACTATAAATGCCGATGCCAGACGACGCGTGTACTCAATAAATGTATATCGCACGTATCTCATATATACAACATGCATTATAATTTTTATGGTATACGGTTTATGGTGACAAATATTTTTCTCATATACGCATAGACTCTTAATGAAATAATTGTACTAAATTTGCTGACATACATAGAATTTTACAAAAAATCAAGAAAAGTACAAAAAGATCTTTTATTACAAATACTATAATACTATATTATATGTATTATATGAAACATTTTAACTGACTATACTTTAAACGTTACCATAAAAAAATATGCGAATATTGAAATAACAATATAAGTTTTTTTTGATAGTTTATATATAGTATTTTTTTCTAAACTGTCACAATTGTGAAAAAAGTGAATGTTTCTTGGAGTTAAAAATAACTTTACAATCTGATTTTCTTTTCATCGTCTTAATAGTTGTATAACAATTGCCTTTCGTTTGTCTACTTTGTAGGTAAAATAATCATGCCAAAAAGAAAACCAATAAACACTATGTCAACTCGACACGTAAGAAAATTAATAAATAAAGAAGCTTTGATTCGTTATCAACACTTTTTGATGAAGAAAGATTTTCGAATTTAGACATTGAGGAAGAAAATTCGATAACCAACTTAGCTTCGAATTTATCATTTTCAATTGAATATTCAAATGAGAAAATATTTATTGCACATGTTAATAATGTGAACATTGAAAAGGTGTCTTTCTACTCAATTAATAATAGTAGTTCGGAAGAAAATAATAGCATGATGCATTTCAAATTAATGCTGAATATCGCAAAAATGAAATCGTAAATATTAATCAGCAGTCACAAAGAATCGAATTAAAAGTCCGTCTTGCAAAGTGGGCTGTAGAAAGGAACATTTCGCATTCCGACTTATCAGCGCTTTTGGAAGTGTTAAAAACCGACCCTCATAATTCGGATTTACCAACCGATCCGCGAACGTTGTAGACCCCAAGGTATACGGAAGTTAAAGAAATGGTACCAGGATTTTATTGGCATTACGGCTTAGGTCGCAACTGAATAGACTTTATTGAACAGAATTCTACAATGTTTGTTGAATTTGAAAATACTATTTCTTTGTCTATTAATGTCGACGGGTTACCATTTTCTAAATCTTCAACTAGTGTACTGTGGCCAATATTTGATTGTCTAATCGATTATAGCATCGTTTTTTAATAGGCACATATCACGGAAATTGTAAACCAAGCGATGCTGCTATCGATATTGTTCGAGATGGTCTGATCTATAATAGGAAAATATATAAACTTTAAATTTTAGATTCTTGATGTCGGCTCTCGGATATAAATAAACTGTCTAGTTTAAAAATACATAAAGTTGTCATTAAACAAATAATTTGTGATGCTCCAGCAAAGGCTTGTATTCTAAATGTAAAAACTTTTTCAGGGTATTCTAGTTGTACCAAATGCTGTGTAGAGGGTGATTTTAGAAAAAATAGAGTTTGTTTTCTGGAAGACAATGCAAGAAGACAAACAGATGAGGACTTTGAAAATCAGACAGATATCAGATATTATCATTTAGGACGTAGCATTTTAGTAGATATTAATCCTTAATTTAGGTTTATCCCTAATTAGGTTATTCCTAATTTAGGTTTAGTATCAAATGTAGTATTAGATTATTTACATGTAATTTGTCTCGCTACAATACGAAAAATGTTAAGTGACATGGTTAGTAGCGAATTGCAGATTCGTCTTCAGTGTTGCGAATTTAGCTATTTTGTAGCTAGATATAGCTATTTTTTCTTTCATCTAGCTTGCGAAAAATGGATTTAGCTGTTTAGCTTTTTTCTGGCTTTTTTTTATAAAGTTAAAATATTTTTGTACTGTATTAATAATTACAAATGTTTTAAAATTTTGAATTAAGGTCTTTGCATGTACAAAAATTTTAGTCGTAATCGTAAAATCGTAAGCAAACTGACAAATCATAGTCGAGTATTCTTCCTGCTATAAAAGAATAATCAACTATGATTGGTCAATTTTCTTACGACCTTACGATTACGAAATCGGTTGTGTTCCCTCCACTGCCAGAATCTGTCAGCTGTCGATTGCGTCTCATTTCTAGCATCTATGCCTTGTATTCTTCTTCGTTCGCGCATACGTTCTTATATAAATTCTGTAGTGTAGTTACAAGTTTATTATAATTTATAAAAGATTATTTATCAGACATCACATTTTAGAGTCTTAATGTAGTAAGTTGTGATATTCTTGTACTTGTAATTGTCCACACTTGCGTAAGGAAAACAAAACAAGAAACATAAGGACAGAAAATATATCGTCACTTGATTACAAATTTACATTCTTAGCTATAGTGTCTCCAAGTATATAAGCTCCATGTCGATGAAACGTAAATATTGTCTAGCAAGTCACAAACTGAATTTTTTATTATTTTGATGTTGTATTAATTACTTTATAATAATTGTTTTAGAATGGGAAAAGTGCAACAATATACTCAAAAATTTAGAAAAGAATGGTTGAAGCAAGACAATTTTGCAAACTGGCTTTTAGAATGCCCTGCCAATACTACAAGAGCTTTTTGTAAATATTGCAGATGTGAAATTAACGCAGTTATCTGATTTAACTCATCACATGAAAACAAAAAAGCATATTAAAACTGCAACACCTTTTTCATCAGCCAGATCTCAACAGTTAACACTGAACATTTCAAGTAAAACCTTAAAACATTCTGCTGCAGAAGCAAAATTAGCTATGTTTGTTTGCAATCATTCTTCTATTTTGTCAATCGATCATCTTAGCTTGTTATGTAAAAATGTATTTAATGAATCTTTGGCTGCTAGTCAATTGAGGCTTCATCGAACTAAGTGTAGTGGCATAATAGAGTGTGTGTTATATCCATATTTTTAACAGGACTTACTAAAATCAGTTCAATCCGAATCAAGTTTTCATAAATACAGTTTATTTCTAGATGAATCTACAGATATAACTGTAAAAAAAATTTAGCTATTGGTATTAATTATTTTGATACAAATAAAGGAGTAGTTATATCTACATTTTTGACGCTAACAGAATTAAATTCATGTAATGCAGAAAGTCTTGCTTTTGCAGTTAAAGAGACATTAAATATTTATAAGTTACCTTTAGAAAACTTAGTTGGAATTGCAACTGACAATTGTAGTACAATGATTGGCATAAATAACGGTCTTTATCAAAAATTGAAGGAAGATATTCCAAATTTAATTTTAATTAAGTGTGTTTGCCTACTACAATTGTACTACAATTGGCAGTTTCTCATGCAGCAAATTATGCATTGCCATTGGTGTTTTAGAATATTTAATTTCTGAAACTTATAACTGGTTTTCACGTTTATCTATTAGGAAATGTAATTATAGTAAATTATACAAAACTATTAATGATGGAAAAGAACCAAAAAAAATTGTATAGATCGCCAACACAAGATGGCTTTCCATTGAATCTGCAATTTGCTCAATTTTAAATCAATATTTAGAACTTACAATTCACTTTGAAATTGTACGCAATTTGGAGAAATGTTACAATGCAGAACTTTTATATACATAGTATGTACAAAGATGAGACAAATTTATTATATTTATTATTTTTTAAACATATTTTAAATAACATTCAACAGGTAAACAAAGCATTTGAAGCCAATAATGCAGATCCTTTAAAGTTATTAAGTGATCTTGTTTTATTAATTAATAGCATTAGTAAAATGATAATACTTCCATCTCATAAAGTAGATCCTATAAAAAATGATATTGAGCCATTTCTAGATCAAAATCCTTATTTGGGTTATGCATTTGAAAATAAAATGAGAGAACTTGCAGAAAAAAAAAGAATTACTTCTGCAGAAGAAAAAAACGTAAGATGCAGATGCAAAAATTTTTTGCTTTCTTTATATAAACAGATAAAGCAGAGATTGCCTGATAATATTTACATTTTGGAAAAAATCAACTTATTTTCAGTTGACAATGTATTAAAGCATCAGAAATTACTAATTACATCTTTATTAACTGAATATTGACCCTTTAGAGATTACATTGATAGAAATGGAATATAATAAACTCCACTTGATTAAATGGAATAACATACATCACACAGTACATTTTTGGGGAGAAGTTTATAAATACCGAGATGCTGCAAGTGAAAATCCTTTTAAGAACATTGCAGAAGTAGCTTTATTATTTCTAGTACTTCCAATCTCAAATGCAGAAGTTGAGCGTATCTTCAGTCAACTCAACTTAATAAAAAATAAAACAAGAAATAATTTAAGTCTTAATATGATTAATTCAATATTATGTGTACGCTATGGTTTAAAAAGGTATACGGTAAATGTCACGATTATGAGTTACCAGAAAAAATATTAAAAATTATTGGTACAAACGAAGCTTATCCCCAAAAATATGAAAATTTTGACTTAAATGATTTAATTTTTAACAAATATTTCAGCTAGTCTGCTTTATCTCTTAAAAAATTCTCACTTAAATAAAATATATATATACATATTATATATATATATATATATATATATATATATGTATATGTATATGTATATATTTTATTTAAGTGAGAATTTAAATATATTAAAATATATATATATATATATATATATATATATATATATGTATATGTCAAAGGGCAGTTTTCGGGACAATTTCTCAAATGAATCGGCAATTTTGAGGACTTGTGGTGTTTTTCGGGTCGGTCCTGAAAGTTATATATGTCTATCGGCAGTTTTAGGGACTGTCCTGAAAACTACCGTTCTATCATTTTTTTATATAAAGTCCTTAATACTACCAATAGATAGAAAATTTTTATACTAAAAGTGTATAACTGTTATTATTAAAAAGATAAGCTTCATATAAGTTGTATATATTTACAGATAGTTTAATTACAATATTAACTACTTGAAAAACCTTATATAAAGTAAATATATACTCTCTTAATATTTAAAATTTGTGAAGTCCTTATAACTACCGTTGGATATATTTGCAAATATATAAATAAATAAGTTAAGGAGAAATTCAAATCTAGTTTACATATTTTCGAAAAAAATAATTAAGAATGTTCTAAGTTGGGATCAATATCAATATTTAGAAATTTCGACTTTTGAAAACGGCTTCGCAACTGATATTATCTCCTTCTCCCCCTCCCCCTTCCTCTTCCTCTAAAATTTTTTGGTGTATTGATATTTCTCCAAAAAAATTTCTTAAAATTCTGGATATCAATGATAAATTTTATTTTAACGGTTTTTTACCTGTAGATCGTTACGAATAATGATATTTAAATTTAAAGTCGCGAAACATGTAAAACCGATAATATGAC
This sequence comes from Camponotus vicinus, assembly GCF_025532165.1. Classification (NCBI taxonomy): domain Eukaryota; kingdom Metazoa; phylum Arthropoda; class Insecta; order Hymenoptera; family Formicidae; genus Camponotus; species Camponotus vicinus. The sequence goes on from NW_028141946.1 coordinate 10,287,495, forward strand.
ATAAGGTAATAAAACAAAAAAGAAAGCATATAGTAAGAATTTATAAGGTAACTGTGTGAAGAAAGTCGAAAATATTGCAATTCATATACACGTGGCAGTTTTCAGAGCTATATAAAAGAACGGAATAGCAGTTTCGAGGTCTATATAAAACATCGGAACGGCAGTTTTCAGATCTTTCTATTTTCGACAAAATTAAGGTCGGAATTGCAAAATTTCTTTAAACTAGCTCGCAGCGCGCGCTAACGCGCGCGCATTCCATGAACATTCTTAAGAATTTAACTGATTTACTCTGTCAAAAAATATTAATTAATTTCAATTAATTTTAAAGTATTATAATATATTATTTACAACATATTATTATTTTAAAATTCAATTAACAAATTAATATTTCTTTAAATTTTGACACATCAACTGATTAAAACGTTAATTTATTAAATTAAGTTTTAAAATATTAACATGTTATAAAATTAAAATAATGTTTTAATTAATAATATTCTAACTTTGATTAATACTTTTTGATAAAAATTCATTGTTTAAATTATTAATTGTTTAATTTAATTTTAAAATACTAATATCTATAAAAATTAACATATTTAGAAAATTTAAAATATTTATAAAAATTAACTTTGTTAGCAGATTATGTGTATTAAGATGAAAATTATAATTTATGTTATATTTTCTTTTAATTTTAAAAGTATAAGTAAATATTAATAATTTTAATTAAAATAATATAAAACAAACAATAATAATCATCGATAATCTTTAATCTTTAATTAAATCAAGCATTTGAGACAAAAATTCTTTCAATTTGCTTTTACCTTGTCATTTTTTACATTATTATAACATAATTATACATCAATCATTTGTTTATAACATTTTATTAATCAAATATTTCCTTATAAACATAATTTTTTATTTTTTTTAGACAGATTATCATCCCTTAAATAAACTTTCAACGATTCCCAAGAGCGAACTCGTGAAAATGCGACATATAGGTGTCCATGACTAAAAACATCTTTTCGAAGATCTATTGCAATTTTATCGAAAGTTTGTCCTTGTGATTTATTTATAGTCATAGCAAATGCCAATTTTACTGGAAATTGTCTTCTTTTAAAAGTAAATGGGTATACATTTTCGCAATACAAAATAATACGATTAATGAAGACAATTTCTCCAGTCTTATTACCTGTTAAAATTTCACAACGCAATAAATTATTATCTAAATCTAAAACTAATAATCTAGTACCATTGCATAAACCTTCATTGATGCTAAGATTTCTAATAAGCATAACAATAGTGTATTTTCTTAAGCGTAATTCATGAAGTGGAAGACACGTTGGATTTAAAGAGTTAAGATATTCTATCGGAATTATTTCATAAATATCTTTATTATCTCCAGTCGTTTCAGGAGTATCTATACTTGTATAAACTCTTTCTATCGTTTTATCCAATAAACTTACTACTTTTTCATTTATTTCATCAACATCGACATTTCTTGCAGATAATATAACGTAATTAGTCATAGTTTTATATTGTTTACGTTTTATAATGTCTCCGTACATGTCTTTAACCATATCCAAATCTGCGTTTGCTATACATTTTTCTGGAATATGAACATTATCTGAGTAATCATTTAAAGAACCATTACCTAAGTTTATTAAAAATTGTGCAAATTCTTTTTCTTGTGGTAAAGTTATCATATTTTGTGTTAATGAAAATATTTTAAATTGTTTCCATAGAGTACTAAATTTTATCGATAAATTTATAATTTCACAACGCGTAGCTCTTTCTTTTATAGGTAATAATTGTCTAAAATCTCCACCAAGAAGAGCGATTTTACCATCAAAATATAAATTATTTTGCATTATATCGCGTAACGTTCGATCTATTATTTCTAATATATAGCGTGGTGCCATAGGAGCTTCATCTATAATAAAAACATTTACAAGTTTTAAATTTTCAGCTTCTTTAGATTGTACTTTAATGTTTGATGTAGAATCGGCGAAAAGAGGTACAGGTAATCCAAAAACTTTGTGTATTGTTTTCGCATTTGGAAGTAATGTTGCAGCAATACCGGTAAATGCCATTGTATTAATTATTTTTCCTCTACTTTTAAGTAGATAATACAAGGTTGTATAAATGAAAGTTTTACCAGATCCACCTGGACCATCAATGTAAAAACAGTTATCACTATTATTACTTGTTCGAAAATCATAAAATTCATCCCGAATTAAATTTCTTAGAATATTTCAAAATGTTCTACAACTCGAGAATTCAAAATTAACGGGCGTCGAGAAACTTCTCGAGATCTCTATTCACCAGAAAAACTCGATCGTTCGAGTTATCTCTAACTTTTTTGGGTCATAAGAAACGCGTGTCATAAACATTGACAATAATAATATCAACCGTCGACAAAATCAGCGCGACGCACGGGCATGCGCGCCCATACGTCACGAAGAGCTGATCGCCAATCAGCTGTTCTAAAAAGACTGCGCGCATGGCAACCGCGAAAAAGCCGACATCAGACCTCATCGGCGGCCAATTACGCGCGGCGCCATGAGGTCACCGCTAAACAATTAAATTTATTGGGCCACGTCGCAACGGGCCCAAAATTCCGCTCGCCTTATAACGGGCACCGCACGCGAGCAAGCCGAAGTCTCGCACTTTTCGTCAAACCGCTTTGTCAAACCGCTTAGTTAAACCGCATAGTAAACTGCTTATAACGATCGCTTACTCTCTTGGACTTTCCGCAATCTCTTAGATAAAACCGCTGATTAACCGCATTATACGACCGCTTACGAATTCGGAAAACGCATTTAGCTCGCTCTTGTTTCGCTACACCGCTCGCGATACCGCTCGCGAAAACCGCGCTCACTTTGTTATACCGCTGTTTCGCTAATCGAAATCACTGCACTAAACTCTTGTCTTTTAATTTTGACTCCAATAAACGTCAGTCTTTTGTGTGAACGAGGCGCACTTTTTTTTCTGAAAGACCTTCCGCTCTTACTGTCCACTGTCGGATTCGCTCGCGAACATTTTTGGTCCTTCGAGCCGGATTTTTTATCATCCTCATCCGCAGTTTCGTGGGTGACATCCACAGTGCCGATCAGTTTTGTGCAGTGAGTTTTCTGTAAAGACAAGAAATCAGTTACAATGAGTGCCGATCTGAAGGCTTTGTTGGAGGCTCAAACCGACATCCACGGACGAATGTCTCGCTCCGTGGACAATCTCCGCAAAATGGGGGTCAACAATATCACCCTCGGCGCCATCCAAGCTCGTCTCACCATCCTCGATAACCTGTGGGGAAAAATCGAGGCTCAGCACGAGCTCATTCGGGCGGCTCTGAAAGAAAGGTACCATGAGAGTGAGTACGCCAAATCTGATTTTATTGATGTCGCGGAGAATACATACGTGACGCAACGCAGCACGCTAGCCAGTTATGCCGAAAAACTCAAGGGCGAAGCGCCTACCGCGTCCAAAAGCGAGCCAGGTCCAGAGCAAGCTTCAAGACTCTCGTTGCCGCGCATCAAACTCCAGACGTTCTCGGGCGCGTACGAGGAGTGGCCCGCGTTCCGCGACTTGTTTCTGTCAATAATCGGCGATAACTCGTCCATATCCGCAGTGGAAAAGCTCCACTATCTCCGCTCCTGCCTCCAAGGACCTGCGGAAAGTTTAATTCGTCCGTTACCTGTTACCGGGAGCAACTATGAGCGAGCATGGTCAATCTTAAGCCGACACTTCGAAAATAAGCGAGAACTTATCCGCTCCAACTTCGCCGCGTTCACCGCCGTGCCGAGGATGAAGGCTGAGACCGCCGACGAGCTGAGCCGAATCTTCAACGCCGTCACCACCGCCGTCAACGCGCAGGAGAGCATCGACAGGCCCATTGCCTCCCATGGGATGGACCTCTTTAACTATCTAATTGTCGAGCTCTTCGATCCACAAACTCGGCTCGAGTGGGAGTCCTCAACGTGTGACTCCATCGATCCGCCGAGCCACGACACCTTGACAGACTTCATATCCAAAAGGATACTTACCTTGAATGCCGCCAAGCCAAGGTCCGCCGCAAGGTCCGAAGATGCCGCACGGTCAGCGAAGTCGCACTTCACACAGCACACTTCCAACGCCTCCAAGTGCGTCGTGTGCAAGGGAGAGCACTCACTCATGCAGTGCTCACAATTCAAGGCGAAGTCCGCGAGCGATAGGAAGTCCTTCATAGAAGCCAACCGACTGTGCTTCAACTGCCTCGGCACTCATTTCATGGCGCAATGCCAGTCAGTTAAGACGTGCGTCTTGTGCCAATCTCGGCACCACACTCTGCTGCATGATGCGTATCACGCAACGTCTTCTAATGAGGTCAGTTCACTCTCCGCTGTGCTGCCAAAATCAGATCGCAAGGCGACCCTCCTCGCCACCGCACGCGTGACCATCGCCGACTCCAGGGGGAAGCCTCAAGCTGTCCGCGTCTTGGTCGACCAGGGATCCGAAGTCTCTCTCGTCTCGGAAGCCCTGGCACAACGCCTCCACTTGCCGCGAGCCCGCTCCTCGATTGCAATCGCTGGGATCGGAGGAGCGCCATCAAGAGCCACCCGCGGAAGGATTTCCGTGAGCCTCTCTTCTGAGACGACCGGAGCTACTCTCTCCGTCGTCGCGCACGTTCTGCCGCGCCTCTCCTCATATTCCGGGCCGACGATGCGAAACCTGTCCACCTGGCCGCATATCCGCGGACTCTCTCTGGCTGATCCAAGACCTTTCGACCAGGATCCGATCGATCTTCTGCTCGGCGCCGACGTCCACTCAGCCATCCTTCAGGATGGACTCCGCAAGGGCCGTGCGGACGAGCCAATCGCCCAGAAAACGACTCTGGGCTGGATCCTGTCAGGAGGCAGCAGGACCACTCTCCGCTATCGCAACAGCTCCGCCAACCTCGAGCTGAACGAGCCAGTTCAGCGACCCCGAGAGCCGGGGAAGGAACCGTCCGCTCCTGACGCTCTCACACCGCTCTCACTTCGCAGTCTGTGCATGGCGGGCGGGATCCCTTGCAAAAAGAGGGCCGCCACCGACGACAGCATCCTGGCTGGAGTCCCGCAGGAGAAGCGATCAACAAAAGGGTCAAACCGCACCACACTAATTGGCTGCCAAGGGCAAGGTCGCCCCGGCGAAGCCAAGATCGTTGCCGCGACTATAACTGTGCGCGTCCACCCTCACATCAAATCTGTGAACTCACATCCGCACTTTTCTAGGTCCATCCGCAGTATTCAGCGACCAGGTCAGCCATCCGCTGCGGTGGATGACCCCAGCATGGCTCCTCCGGGACGAAGCCTTCTGGCCACGCAACAGCCGCGACGTGCCCGACGGAGAGCTTCCCGAGCATCGAGCCGTCGGATCGCTCAACGCCGTCGGCCAACCGTTCACCGAGCCCGAGACGACCCTCCGCTCTTCTCCGCTGCATCGGTTTCTGCGAGCCACTGCCGGGTGTCACCGATGGCGACACAACGTCCCACTGGTCAGCTTCCTGGGGCGTACAATACGACGCAGCCGTCACCTCCGGACACGCGAGACCGCCGCAACTTTTAAAGTTCTTTGTCTCGCGCTACTGTTCATTCATACACATTGTATATATTATATATATAGCATCTGTCCGTCACATTCATTCCGCGTTTCGTTTATCGTGTCTGTGGCCGCGTTATCCGCAACACTACTCACCGCGCATCTTCAAGTGATACAAAAATTGATCGTCGAATTCTCGATACACCGCACGCGATTAATTCCTAGAATCACTTGTTACAGCACTTTACGTTGCGATTCTCGACGTTCACAAATTCACACATTCTCGGTACATTTACACCACTGTAGATATTTCATCACATTCACGCGTTACTTATTCTCGCGAAAGTCTCGAATGAACTGAGCAACACGTGTCTTTGTACTACGTCACGCATTCCATTCATGATCGCTATCAATAACCATCAATCGGACCGTTCGCGACACCTGCCCGAGCCCGAACACACTCGAAAATTTCGTCACGTACTGACGAGGCGGGCGGGATGTTCGAAAATCATAAAATTCATCCCGAATTAAATTTCTTAGAATATTTCAAAATGTTCTACAACTCGAGAATTCAAAATTAACGGGCGTCGAGAAACTTCTCGAGATCTCTATTCACCAGAAAAACTCGATCGTTCGAGTTATCTCTAACTTTTTTGGGTCATAAGAAACGCGTGTCATAAACATTGACAATAATAATATCAACCGTCGACAAAATCAGCGCGACGCACGGGCATGCGCGCCCATACGTCACGAAGAGCTGATCGCCAATCAGCTGTTCTAAAAAGACTGCGCGCATGGCAACCGCGAAAAAGCCGACATCAGACCTCATCGGCGGCCAATTACGCGCGGCGCCATGAGGTCACCGCTAAACAATTAAATTTATTGGGCCACGTCGCAACGGGCCCAAAATTCCGCTCGCCTTATAACGGGCACCGCACGCGAGCAAGCCGAAGTCTCGCACTTTTCGTCAAACCGCTTTGTCAAACCGCTTAGTTAAACCGCATAGTAAACTGCTTATAACGATCGCTTACTCTCTTGGACTTTCCGCAATCTCTTAGATAAAACCGCTGATTAACCGCATTATACGACCGCTTACGAATTCGGAAAACGCATTTAGCTCGCTCTTGTTTCGCTACACCGCTCGCGATACCGCTCGCGAAAACCGCGCTCACTTTGTTATACCGCTGTTTCGCTAATCGAAATCACTGCACTAAACTCTTGTCTTTTAATTTTGACTCCAATAAACGTCAGTCTTTTGTGTGAACGAGGCGCACTTTTTTTTCTGAAAGACCTTCCGCTCTTACTGTCCACTGTCGGATTCGCTCGCGAACATTACTTGTTGTTGCTATTAAAATAGTATCAACAATTTCTTTTTGTTCTTTGTTTAATTGTTCATATTGTCGCATGCCTATCGATGTATCCTCTTCAATCATTTCTTCGTCGTTTGTTTCTTGTTTCTCCATTTCTTGTTCCATTTTAGAAAAATTAGCAACATTTGATCCTTCCATTTGAAGCAAATTAATAATATAAGTATAAGCTTTTTTTATTCCTATTATAGATCCAAATCGTCTTGTATAATCTTCCGACATATCTTTTTTAAACTCATCCCATAATTTTTTCGGATGAACTGGTTGGCAATGAATCAAAATTCGTATGAACAAATTACGAAGTCGTTTTGGCATCATCCAAACTTTTACTTCATTCATTACACCATACCATTCTTCATCATCTTCTATGAGTCCTAATGCTAAACATGCGTCGGTAAAAGTTTGATGTATCTCGTTATTAACTGTTCTTAATTCTTGAAAATTCGTAGCCCCTTTAACATGTAGTAAAAGTATACGTAAATGAAACAACTCTAGCTGAGACGGACTAATGGAATACATACGACCGATACAATTAAAATATCTTTGACGTTTTTCCCAGCGATTAATAGTTCTACCATTAATTGTAACTTTTTTAAATATATAATGAGATGGAATATCACTATATAAATATTGTTTCGCTTCTTCATCTCGAGCATTTAACTCAAAATAATCTAACAACATTGTTACTCGTTCTACAGCAGATCTTAATGCATCATTATTAATACTATCATCGATTATTACATTATGTTCGTTTGGTAAATGAACCGGTAAACGAAATATAGCGTGACTTTTTTCTTGTAAAGGTTTGCTCAAAATACGCCAACATGCTTCTACAGGCCCGACATATCGAGCTTCAATAAAATCTTTAATTTCATCATAAATTATTGTTTTGTCTATATTTTCTCCAATGATTATAGATGCAGCATCGTGACCTTTATAAATATATTTATACAAATATTTTACGGATCGTATACTCGAAACTATTTCAACATTAATATGGCTATTAAATAAAAATAATAGCGATGGATTAAATGGAACAACATATCGATTATCAACAACGTATCGTCCAGGTCTTTCGTACAGCAATCCATTATTCCTTCGACGATAGTGCGGATAACCATTTTCATCCATAATTGTTTCAGATTGAAATGATTTTGGAAAGTGTTTCGAACATTTATTGTTTATTAAACACCAATCTCCACATGGTCCATGAATCATATGTTTCATTACAATATTATGTAAACTTTCATTTTCATTAGGATCAGGAATTTCTGCAGAAATAAATTTATCAACTATTTCAGAATTTGATATCTTACAATTCTGTTTTAATGTAATCAACAAATGTATATGTGGTAATCCACGTTTTTGAAATTCTATTACATAAACATATGCCAAAACTTCACCAAAAAGTTTTTGTCTAACGATAATATCGATTAAATAATTCTTTTTTATATTAAATACTCTAGCGCATATATCTGGTCTATCTGCAGGTTGTTGATGTGGAAGTAAATTTTCTTTAGTTTCGCGCAAATTTGGATTACAATTTGGATATTACTTTCCAGAGAAAGATAGGGATGTATGTGGGAGGAGGTCGGACGTGTCTTTACGCCCATTTGATCAACGAGCGACAGAATCCATCCGTGGCAACGGCATTGACGCATATCTTGTGGAGAGAGCATTCACACATTTTTCAGCCTAACGAATAATTGCTAGAAAACAATATTCGCAGACTAGAAAAATACGTGAGGCGCAAGTGGCTGGATCGGGAATTGAACCCGAGTCTTTCGCTTTCCGGGCAACTGCTCTAGACCACTGAGCTATCCAGACCTCACACATAATGCTGCTTCTTAATACAGTGATATGCGACTCCAGAGCGATGTTGGTATCTCACTCGATGGATGCAATGCCGATTGCCACGGAAGATTCCTGAAGTCGCTCGCTGACCAAATAAGTGCCGGTGGTATTCGCGTGCATGCTGGCTTCCGACTGGCCTTCCGTATGAAACGGCACCGACGAGCACAACGCCGTAGAGTGACCACATCCCCCAAGATCCCTCTAGTATATACTAAAATCCCCACTGTACCAAATAGCAGTGGCGGATGGACCCTAAGATAGGGCCGGGACAGGCCTCCAGATAGGCCAATTTGGATAGTAATGAAGATATCTGGTTTTCCATATTTCCGAACAATAGCCATTGCATCTTGATAATGTTGCAACATATTACGTGGTGAACTCACAAATGTTGATGGAAGTATAATCATTTTTCCAATGTGTGCATTGTTATTATTACCGGCGTTTGCCAAATAATCAACTGCCAAACAATCCTTGATAAGTCTCAGCTCGTAATTGTTTTTTATTTTGTTTGCAATAATTAATTCGGTCTTTTTCAATTTTTATATAATTATCTACAAGCCATTGCTGAAATAATCGTCTTCCCATGATAAAAATATTAAAATTATCACGTATAGTTATGCGATATTTTACATAGGCAGCTCTACTTATTCGTTTATTACAATTCTTACGTTGTAAATTATCATGCCATCCTTGATTACCATATGGATAGAATAATGGATAAATCCATGGTTCTACATTTGGATCCATCGTACTGACGTGTTTTAATGTTTTAGTACTTTTATTAAAAATTGTTATATAAATTTCACCATCTGCCGTAGTAGAAAAAACAGCTGCAACTTCATTTACCTTTTGTACATTGTATCGGCCACGATCGATGCCCTTTTTAGATAAAAATCCTAATTGTAATTCTTGTATATTATTATTTCCAGTTATTTGTTGTTGCATTTGAATTTCTTCGTGCATCATTCGATAAGATTGTGCAAAAATATTATTCGTACGTATTATATTATCTATTGAATGTAAAATTTCCTCATCAAGATTTGAATTTTGATGTAATCGACATTCTGTCGCTTCATTATTATCCACGATAAAGAGTTGACCATAACTTGGTATTTCGTTAGATGCTGGATATAATGCGGTATTAATTTGATAATAGATTTGTCCTTGAATTTTGAAACAATAAGGTCCATGTCTTTGCGCACTAAAATCTACTAAATTTGCATTAAACGATGCAAATGAAAATGAATTATTATATCCACGAATACGATTGTAAAAATGTTTTGATTTGGGATGATTTTCAGTAAATAATTCAAAAAGTTCATGCGGCGGTTGAGGTAAAGGATTTAATTCAACTGTTCCATGACTACAGCAATTGTTAAATGAATTACCTTTATTAGTTACTTTTTCAGAATTGAAATGTTTCGCACCGCAATGTTCGCAGCATATATACATTTCTCCTATATAATGTTCTACAATATTTTCTAATTGAATGTAAGACGTATTAATATCATTGTATCCTTTTGTTAAAGCTCGAGTTTTTTCAATCCATTTTCTTTTTCTATTTTTATCATATACAGGGTGACCCATTTTAACTTAGGCAGCCAAATAACTCGAATAATAAGCAAGATAGAGAAAAATGTTTTAGACAAAAGTTGTATGGTTTCGAGGGGGCCATAAGATGGTATCATTGGTTTGACCTTGAAGAGTCATTTGAAGGTCACGTGAAGGTCACTTCAATTTTTTTAAATGGAACATCCTATATATTTTTGTACATTCTTGTAGCTCATCTCGAGAGCTTTCCAAAACACTATAATTAAGTACATTTTCGTTAAGTACTTTTTGAGTTATGAGGCTTGAAATAATTTCTTAATTTTACATAAACCGTAAAATATCTTGTAAAATATTCATTTTTCGATTACCTTACCTTAATAGTTTTATGTACAAAATAATGAGAGGAATCAATTGGTGTAAAGAAAACACATAGTTGTTTCGAAGAAAAAATATGTAATTTGCAATTAACAATTCCATATTTTTTCTTAAAAACAACTATGTGTTTTCTTTACACCAATTGATTCCTCTCATTATTTTGTACATAAAAGTATTAAGGTAAGATAATCGAAAAATGAATATTTTACAAGATATTTTACGGTTTATGTAAAATTAAGAAATTATTTCAAGCATCATAACTCAAAAAGTACTTAACGGAAAGGTACTTAATTATAGTGTTTTGGAAAGCTCTCGAAATAAGCTACAAGAATGTACAAAAATATATAGGGTATTCCATTTAAAAAAATTGAAGTGACCTTCACGTAACCTTCAAATGACTCTTCAAGGTCAAACCAATGATACCATCTTATGGCCCCCTCGAAACCATACAACTTTTGTCTAAAACATTTTTCTCTATCTTGCTTATTTTTCGAGTTATTTGGCTGCCTAAGTTAAAATGGGTCACCCTGTATATTAGAAAGTATTAATTTTGTTTTTAATGTTTTATCATCATATATTACAGTATTTTGTGATGGTACTTCTCTCTCTCTCTCTCATGTGAAATAAAATTAAATTTTCTAAATCTACTCTGTTATCATCTAAATTCATCAACTCATTTGATGTGCCAGGTATTGAAGAAATAATATTGTTATTTAATAAAGTATTTATAGTTGAGTTATGAACATTTTGAATTATTTGAATAGCATCATTATTATTTGTTTGAGATGCAGTGGTAATTGTTTCATTTACTGAATATACTTCTTTTGCATGTGAAGTTGAAGGATTAAAATCTATTACTATATTTTTTAAAAAATTAGAAGATGTTTGAGTCATATTTGAGTAAATTTCAATATTTGATAAAGATTGAGCATCTTTTTTAGACAACATTTGTTTTGTTTTCCGTTTCTCGGCCTGCTGTTTTGCTCTTTTTTCTCGTTTACTACGTTGATATTCCTCTTCTTCTTCAACTGATCGAATTATTTTTCTTCGAGGCATAATTATTATTTAAATAATTTTAATTAAAAATGTATAAATATTAAAAATAGTAATAATTTTTTAAATACTTGTTATAAAAATATATAAATTAATTTTAATTAAAGATTATATAATTTTAGAAAACTTAAATTATAAAACTTAATTTTTAATATATAAACATAATTTATAAATAATAAAATTAATAATTTTAAAATGAATTTTAAATTTACACAAAATTAAAATTAATTTTAATCTAGTCAAAATTAATTTTATTCTATAATCGAAGTCAGTTTATTTTTTAATTAAATAAATTAAAAATTAAATTTAAATTTAATAATTTACATTAAAACTAATTCTAATCTAACTTTAAATTAACAATTTAATTCAAACCAATTTTAATTTAATAATCTAAGTAAAAATTAAATTTAATTTTAATTTTAATTCGAGTAAAAGTTACTTTTAATTTATATGAAAGCAAAAACTATTTAAAGTTTTAATTCAATAATCTACGTTTTAATTAATTTCAATCTAATAATTCATATCACAACGAATTTCATTAAAGTAAAATTTTAATCCAATAATTTAACAATAAGTTATAACCAATTTCAATTCAAGTCAAATTTCAATTCAATAATTTCAAAGTCACAATTAAATTCAAGTTACAATTAAATTTAATTTAAGTCAAGTTTCAATCCAAGTCAAATTTCAATCCAAGTCAAATTTCAATCCAAGTCAAATTTCAATCCAAGTCAAATTTCAATCCAAGTCAAATTT